>NC_088683.1:249321783-250046783 GCF_028017835.1 Emys orbicularis
TGGAGCCCTCCTCGCGCGCCCCTCCCCTTACCTGCCTGCTGTTTGTTTCAGGCTTCCCGCGAACATCTGATTCGCGGGAAGCAGGGGAGGGAGAGGAGAAGGGGGGCGGAGCGTTCAGGGGAGGAGGGGGGAGTGAGCTGGGGATGGGGTGGACAGCTGCTGGAGCTTTTGTTAAATTTAAAAGCCCTTTTAGAACCAGTTGTCCTTGAACAACCGGTTCTAAAAGGGCTTCTAAATTTATCAACCGGTTCCTGCGAACCGATGGGAGCCGGCTCCAGCTCACCACTGCTTCTACGGGCACAACATTCTGAAGAATCAGAGCAGGCTGCGCAGTGAAGACAGAAGGATGGTGAAGAAAACTGGCAGCATGTGACCTTCAGAAGAAGAAATAGGAGCGTCCATGTACCAGCAATGCAGATACAGGTGAGCAACCATTTTCATGTTCTCTCCACAGGTACTAATGCAGAGAGTGGACTAGATGATACATCTCAGGGAAGGGAGCAGGAGACTCCACCGATTGGAAGGCATGAGATGCACTGTCCTAGGGATGGGGGTTCCACGACCACCGCTCCCAAGAGAAGGAGGCAGGTGGTGGTGGTCAGGGACTCCCTCCTCAGGGGGACTGAGTCATCTATCTGCCATCCCAACCGGGAAAACTGAGAAGTGTGCTGCTTGCCAGGAGCTAGGATTCACGATGTGACAGAGAGACTACTGAGACTCATCAAGCCCTCGGATCGCTACCCCTTCCTGCTCCTCCACGTGGGCACCAATGATACTGCCAAGAATGACCTTGAGCGGATCACAGCAGACTACGTGGCTCTGGGAAGAAGGATAAAGGAGTTTGAGGCGCAAGTGGTGTTCTCGTCCATCCTCCCTGTGGAAGGAAAAGGCCCGGGTAGAGACCGTCGAATTGTGGAAGTCAACAAATGGCTACGCAGGTGGTGTCGGAGAGAAGGCTTTGGATTCTTTGACCATGGGATGGTGTTCCAAGAAGGAGGAGTGCTAGGCAGAGATGGGCTCCACCTAACAAAGAGAGGGAAGAGCATCTTCGCAAGCAGGCTGGCTAACCTAGTAGGAGGGCTTTAAACTAGGTTCACCGGGGGAAGGAGACCAAAGCCCTGAGGTAAGTGGGGAAGTGGGATACTGGGAGGAAGCACGAGCAGGAGAGCGCAAGAGAGGAGGACTCCTACCTCATACTGAGAAAGTGCCTATACACAAACACAAGAAGCCTGGGAAACAAGCAGGGAGAACTGGAAGTCCTGGCACAGTCAAGGAATTATCATGTGATTGGAATAACAGAGACTTGGTGGGATAACTCACATGACTGGAGTACTGTTATGGATGGATATAAACTGTTCAGGAAGGACAGGCAGGGCAGAAAAGGTGGGGGAGTTGCATTGTATGTAAGAGAGCAGTATGACTGCTCAGAGCTCCGGTATGAAACTGCAGAAAAACCTGAGAGTCTCTGGATTAAGTTTAGAAGTGTGAGCAACAAGGGTGATGTCGTGGTGGGAGTCTGCTATAGACCACCAGATCAGGGGGATGAGGCGGATGAGGCTTTCTTCTGGCAAGTAACAGAAGTTACTAGATCACAGGCCTTGGTTCTCATGGGAGATTTCAATTACCCTGATATCTGCTGGGAGAGCAATACAGCAGTGCACAGACAATCCAGGGAGTTTTTGGAAAGTGTAGGGGACAATTTCCTGGTGCAAGTGCTAGAAAACCAACTAGGGGCAGAGTTCTTCTTGACCTGCTGCTCACAAACAGGGAAGAATTAGTAGGGGAAGCAAAAGTGGGAGGGAACCTGGGAGGCAGTGACCATGAGATGGTCGAGTTCAGGATCCTGACACAAGGAAGAAAGGAGAGCAGCAGAATATGGACCCTGGACTTCAGAAAAGCAGACTTTGACTCCCTCAGGGAACTGATGGGCAGGATCCTCTGGGAGAATAACATGAGGGGGAAAGGAGTCCAGGAGAGCTGGCTGTATTTTAAAGAATCCTTATTGAGGTTGCAGGAACAAATCATCTCGATGTGTAGAAAGAATAGTAAATATGGCAGGCGACCAGCTTGGCTTAACAGTGAAATCCTTGCTGATCTTAAACACAAAAAAGAAGCTTACAAGAAGTGGAAGATTGGACAAATGACCAGGGAGGAGTACAAAAATATTGCTCAGGCATGCAGGAGTGAAATCAGGAAGGCCAAATCACACTTGGAGTTGCAGCTAGCAAGAGATGTTAAGAGTAACAAGAAGGGTTTCTTCAGGTATGTTAGCAACAAGAAGAAGGTCAAGGAAAGTGTGGGCCCCTTACTGAATGAGGGAGGCAACTTACTGACAGAGGATGTGGAAAAAGCTAATGTACTCAATGCTTTTTTTGCCTCTGTCTTCACGAACAAGGTCAGCTCCCAGACTGCTGCACTGGGCAGCACAGCATGGGGAGGAGGTGACCAGCCCTCTGTGGAGAAAGAAGTGGTTCGGGACTATTTAGAAAAGCTGGATGAGCACAAATCTATGGGGCCGGTTGCACTGCATCCGAGGGTGCTAAAGGAGTTGGCAGAGCCAACTGGCCATTGTGATTGCAGAGCCATTGGCCATTATCTTTGAAAACTCATGGTGATCGGGGGAGGTCCCGGATGACTGGAAAAAGGCTAATATAGTGCCCATCTTTAAAAAAGGGAAGGAGGAGGATCCGGGGAACTACAGGCCAGTCAGCCTCACCTCAGTCCCTGGAAAAATCATGGAGCAGGTCCTCAAGGAATCAATTCTGAAGCACTTAGAGGAGAGGAAAGTGATCAGGAACAGTCAGCATGGATTCACCAAGGGCAAGTCATACCTGACTAACCTAATTGCCGTCTATGTTGAGATAACTGGCTCTGTGGATGAGGGGAAAGCAGCGGACGTGTTATTCCTTGACTTTAGCAAAGCTTTCGATACCGTCTCCCACAGTATTCTTGCCGGCAAGTTAAAGAAGTATGGGCTGGATGAATGGACTATAAGGTGGATAGAAAGCTGGCTAGATCGTCGGGCTCAATGGGTAGTGATCAATGGCTCCATGTCGAGTTGGCAGCTGGTATCAAGCGGAGTGCCCCAAGGGTCGGTCCTGGGGCCGGTTTTGTTCAATATCTTCATTAATGATCTGGAGGATGGCGTGGACTGCATCCTCAGCAAGTTTGCAGATGACACTAAACTGGGAGGAGTGGTAGATACGCTGGAGGGTAGGGATAGGATACAGAGGGACCTAGACAAATTAGAGGATTGGGCCAAAAGAAACCTGATGAGGTTCAACAAGGACATGTCCAGAGTCCTGCACTTAGGACAGAAGAATCCCATGCACTGCTACAGACTAGGGACCGAAGGTCTAGGCAGCAGTTCTGCAGAAAAGGATCTAGGGGTTACAGTGATGAGAAGCTGGATATGAGTCGACAGTGTGCCCTTGTTGCCAAGAAGCTAACGGCATTTTGGGCTGTATAAGTAGGGGCATTGCCAGCAGATCGAGGAACGTGATGGTTCCCCTTTATTCGACATTGGTGAGGCCTCATCTGGAGTACTGTGTCCAGTTTTGGGCCCCACATTACAAGAAGGATGTGGAAAAATTGGAAAGAGTCCAGCAGAGGGCAACAAAAATTATTAGGGGTCTGGACCACATGACTTATGAGGAGAGGCTGAGGGAACTGGGATTGTTTAGTCTGCAGAAGAGAAGAATGAGGGAGGATTTGATAGCTGCTTTCAACTACCTGAAAGGGGGTTCCAAAGAGGATGGATCTAGACTGTTCTCAGTGGTACCAGATGACAGAACAAGGAGTAATGGTCTCAAGTTGCAGTGGGGGAGGTTTAGGTTGGATATTAGGAAAATCTTTTTCACTAGGAGGGTGGTGAAGCACTGCAATGGGCTACCTAGGGAGGTGGTGGAATCTCCTAAGAGGTTTTTAAGGCCCGGCTTGACAAAGCCCTGGCTGGGATGATTTAGTTGGGGATTGGTCCTGCTTTGAGCAGGGGGTTGGACTAGATGACGTCCTGAGGTCCCTTCCAACCCTGATAGTCTATGATTCTATTCTATGATTCTATGAGTGAGAGGGGAAATAGTCCATGAGAATCTTTCTGCTCAGATGTGGTCCACCCTATGAAAAAGTTGGAAAACCATACAACTGTGGTTTATAAGCCTCTCACAAGAGGTTTAGAAATTATGGGCCAGATTCTCCGTTCCACTTAGATAATTTTTGCACAGCCAAAGAGGTGCAAAATCAGTGGCAGCTAAAAATCCCCCATTAAGCATGGCCAGCTTTATGCCCAGGGCCGTCCTTAGGCATACACAGCATATGCGGCTGTGTAGGGCACCCAAAAATTTGGGGCACCCCTGGGTCTTAGTGCCCCTCCCCACCTCTTCCTTTCCCTGTTCTGACCGTTCCTGCAGGCTCCCACCACAGCTGGCTGCTGCAGCCTGGTGAGTCTCCCTCCAGAGGGGATCTAGTACTTAAAAGTAAAAAAGCCTTCCAGCCTGCCAGACCTATTAGCACAACATTGAAACTGTTAAAGAGCCATTCAAGTGGTAAAGAAGCCATTTAACAGGCATTTGCCAACCCCCAGGTATATACTGTCAGTTTCTGAATTTACTGTCAAAAACAGTTGTGCATTACTGTAATATTTACTCAGAACATGTTAGTCTACAGGACCTTAGTTTAAAATTTGCTTTAAAATATTTCATTTGTGTGTTGCTGAAGATTATAAAAATCACATCTCTAAAAAATCCTTGCATAGATTTTTAGATTCACAATCTGAGTAGTTTTAAAATAGCAGCCATGTTAGTCTGTATCCGCAAAAAGAACAGGAGTACTTGTGGCACCTTAGAGACTAACAAAATTATTTCAGCATAAGCTTTCGTGGGCTACAGCTCACTTCTTCAGATGCATCTTTTACTTTTGACAACCCAAGATGTTAGCAACATAGGTAAAGAAATTTGCATCTGAAGAAGTGAGCTGTAGCCCACGAAAGCTTATGCTGAAATAAATTTGTTAGTCTCTAAGGTGCCACAAGTACTCCTGTTCTTTTTACAATCTGAGTATTAATCTTTAGGTTTAAATGCTTGGATCTTCAGACATATAGTTTTTTTAATAAATCCTTTAAAAGACCATCCTTATCTAAAATACACATGCGAACCCAGGCTGCCATCGGGCATAGGGGCACCAGTTTAATAATACTGCATAGGGTCCCATAAATCCTAAGGCCCTGTTTATGCCAGCCCTGTAGCCTCACTCTCCCCTCCTAGAACAGGAACATGACATGACCCATGGAGGCAGGGTCAGAGCATTCCAGAATGGGAAGGCCTGGGGCATAATCTAGCCAGAGTAAGTTACAGTAGTGCTCTAATTTGTGCTTGGGGCTGGCCAGCCCCTTGCTTACTCCTGAATCAAGGGAGGCAAAAAGGTGGCTTGCAGCCATCTTTGCCTCTGTCCCACCAGCTGTGCTGAAGTGTGAGGTTGGCACAACTGAAGATTGAGCCTTATAAATGAAAAAGGTTAAAAATACCTATGTAATTTTTGTGGAATATATTACCCTAGATGACAGAATGACTGTACTGTTTTCATGCTCATCTTCCCCCTGTTTGACCACTGCCTGTGCTATCAATTCCTGCTGCTGTTCTTGATTTAACCTAGATTTTAACCCTGGAGAAGAGACTCTGGACCTGATCCTTTACTGCCTGCCACCATGTGCAGTCATTTACACCTGTGCAAAGAGGGATTGAAATGCTACCAAAATCAGACTGCAAGGCACTGGAGAATTAGGTTGTCTCTATGAGCCTCAATGGAGCTAAACCACCTTACAGCTGACCCTATATGTTTCTGTGAAGTGCTATGTACATTTTGGTGCTAAACAATACTACATATTTCAGCAGGATGCTAATGCATGAGAACAAAAAAGTGAAATTGACTAGACTATTTCCATCACTCAGGCTGAGGGCAATACAAAAAGTAAACAAACAGCATAACCAGTATAAAGTGAATTAGATTTCCAAAATCCTTTTACTTTTGACAGCCCAAGATGTTAGCAACATAGGTAAAAAAATTTGTTTTAGCTTTTTAAAATAGATTTTAACCCATGAGTCACTCTTTAAAATTTCTTATATAGCTAATATTACTCTTGTGTTCCTTTGTTCTCCAGCATTATGGCCATGATTCTCCTCCCACTTCCAGCAGGATACATCAGGAGTAATTCCACTGAAGTCAGTCTCTAAGGTGCCACAAGTACTCCTGTTCTTTTTACTGAAGTCAGTGGAGATTTTCAAACCCCTCAGATGGCTCTGAAAAATCTCAGCTATTGTGTTTAGGCTTTTAGAGGTGGAGAGTGATGACATCTTCCCCTTTCTGAGTCCCAACAGTACTTTCCAAACTCCTTTGTACATCAGATTCAAGCACTTCATCCTCGTCTGCAAAGTACTGCATGGCTCTTCTGCTGCCAACATGTCCTGCTTCATGTACTATCATGTACTATCCTACTTCCGCTTTATCCTCTGCTAACTAGGCTTGTGGCTTCACTGGTTTTATTTTCTAACAAGTGAATGTGTGTGTATTCTCCCTGGCCATCCCTATGACCAGACTATCCTTCTGGATCCTGTGTGTTACAGAACCTCGCCTCTTTCAAATCCTTGTTTATTGTTAGCCTTCTGACATTAACCTCCATTCCTGTCCTCTTCCCTAAATTTGTTCCCTTAAATCATCATATATTAGGTCAGGTGGTTTTTTTCTTTTTAAATATCAAAGTACATATTGATCTCTTACTGTATTAACCCTCATCCCTCTCATAATCACCTCACTCTATCATCCCTTGCCGTGTAACATCTAGACACGATTTTAATTTCCTTTTTTAAAAAAAGTTCACCCTTTTAGTCATCACTTTTGGCCCCCATTGTGCCCTTTCCTCTGTTTGTAAATTTTCACTGTGAATAAACTACAAAAGCCCAATCACACACAGTTTTTGAGGGGGGGAGAAGAACTAAGAAAAGTATATAATTTAAATGTCTTGCATAAAGAACGCTTGCTGCAAGACAGTTGAACTTGTATTTTAAAAGTTGATCTTTTCCATATTTTCATAATCACGGTCTTTAATGTGACACAGCACCAGCCTGAGGAAGAACAATGAAAATTTGAATGCAAAATAAAATAAGGGATAAGTGAAAAATATTGCATTTTAGCCAATATCATATTTGAACAAGATCCCCATAGTATGTCTTTAAATATAAACCTCCCTCAAAACAGCTAGGCAGAAGTGATACTCATAAGACCCTGACATTACATTTCCAAAGAACAAAAAGGAAGAGGAGCCTTGAAGAAACTGGAAGGTTTTTAAACAATATTTTGTGTGTGTACAGGGCATAGGGTAAGTCCAAAGGTGTCAGTACAGTATGTTTTAAGACTCTGGGCCTGATTCTCCACTCCATTATACCATTTTTATTATGCCAGCATAAAGATGGTGTAATTGAGTGGATGGAGAATTGGGTTCTTTTTTTTTTTTTTTTTGTAGGCAGTACTCATAAAAAGTCTGGTATTGCCTTCAGTTTCCCACAAAATAAGTTTATATTAGGACCCACTGCATGAGAACAAGCAGACCTGTGTTTACTGTTCCAGTAAAGTCAGTGTATTAAGTAGTGATGCAGAAGATATGTTTTATTGAAAAGTATATCAATGAGACTGAATAATCACTAGGGTTCCTAGAAATCCGTTTGCCAAGGAAAAACAGAGGGTAGGGGGTGCTCCAACTGTCAGCTCTGGGCAGAAGGGCTCCAGCTCTCAGATTTCATTTTAATCACAGAAAAATTTGGATTTTTATTTTTTATTATGGAAAACTAGGATCCCTGATGATCAAAGAACTCAACTGTATAGTATGGAGCTACATTGTCCGTATTGGGGGTACTGGGAGGATCACACCTGCTGTTACAACCCTTCGTGGGTCCAACATATGCTCAGCCAACTCCACAAGCCATTGTGAAGAGTGCTGTCCCTGCAATGGTGGCCAGTGCTTGGATGGGATGTACACTTCTCCCAGAACACATGCATGAGGATCAGCTTCAATCTGTTCCAAAGAATGAAAGAAAAAAGCTCTAGTTATGGTCTTGATTCGGCAACCATTACTCACATTGGGTAACACTTACGCACACAAGTTGTTCCAACTGAGTTCAGTAGTACTACATAAGTGAGTGTTTCTATTAGGGCTGGCAAGCAATTACAAAAATTAATCACATTGTAGAACACCATTTATTTAAATATTTTGGGATGTTTTCTACATTTTCAAATATATTTATTTCAATTACAACACAGAATACAAAGTGTACAATGCTCACTTTATATTTATTTTTATTACAAGTATTTGCATTGTAAAAAAACCCCAAGAAATAGTATTTTCCAATTCACCTAATACAAGTACTGTTGTGCAATCTCTTTATTATGAAAGTTGAATTATGTAAAAAAAAAACTGCATTCAGAAACAAAATAATATAAAACTTTAGAGCCTGCAAGTCCACTCAGTCCTACTTCTTGTTCAGCCAATCAAGTTTGTTTACAGTTGCAGGAGATAATGCTGCCCGCTTCTTGTTTACAATGTCACCTGAAAGTGAGAACAGGCGTTCTCATGGCACTGTTGTAGCCAGTGTCGCAAGATATTTACATACCAGATGCGTTAAAGATTCATATGTCCCTTCATGCTTCAACCACCATTCCAGAGGACATTGCGTCCATGCTGATGACGGGTTCTGCTTGAAACCATCCAAAGCAGTGCGAACTGAGACATGTTCATTTTCATTATTTGAGTCAGATGCCATCAGGAGAAGGTTGATTTTCTTTTTTGGTGGTTCAGGTTCTGTAGTTTCCTCATCAGAGTGTTACTCTTTTAAGACTTTGGAAAGCATTCGCCACACCTCATCCCTCTCAGATTTTGGAAGGCACTTCAGATTCTGAAACATTGGGTTGAGTGCTGTAGCTATCTTTAGAAATCTCACATTGGTACCTTCTTTGCATTTTGTCAAATCTGCAGTGAAAGTGTTCTTAAAATGAATAACATGTGCTGGGTCATCATCCGAGAATGCGATAACATGAAATATGACAGAATGTGGGTAAAACAGAGCAGGGGACATACAGTTCTCCCCCAAGGAGTTCAGTCAAAGTTAATTAACGCATTATTTTTTTAATGAGCACCATCAGCATGTCCTCTGAAATTGTGGCCAAAGCATGAAGGGGCATATGAATGTTTAGCATAGCTGACACATAAATACCTTGCAATGCCAGCTACAACAGTGCCATGCAAATGCCTGTTCTCACTTTCTGGTGACATTGTAAATAAGAGGGCAGCATTATCTCCTGTAAATGTAAAAACAGCAGTGTAGATATTGCAGTTCGGGCTGGGCTCTAAAACCCACCCTGCTCCCCAGGATTCACAGCCCAACCTTCAACCTGAGCCCCAACATTACACTGCTTTTCTTAGCATGGTAACGAGCTAAGTCAAGACTCAATCTAGTGGCCACATAGGACTCCCACTGAGGTAAGTGGATGTTGTGTGCATGGATGAAGGACAGCATATAGCTCTAAGTACTGATGACAATATGTATCATGTCTTGTCAACTGTAGAAGAAATTGAGCCATTCTAAATCTGAGCCATGGCTGACAGAATGGATGACAATTAAAGACAGATATAAAACTTCTGATTTTTTCTTCAATTTAAAAAATTTCAAACAAAAGATTATGAACAAAATGGAAAGGTGTAGTCTGGGACCCAAAAGATTGCTTCCAGAGAACATTTTCACAAGAGAAGCTAAACAGAAGTGCTTTTAACAGTTGTTTGAGAATTGGGGTGGGGAAAGGTAAAAATTTTAACCCGGAAACAAAAGAATTGAATAGTTACAACTGAGCCTTCCCTGTGGTTTGAGCTGAACAACAAGTCATTGCTGGATTATAGAGTTCCCAGCAATAGGGAAGAGCATGGCTTCAGATGAATTTATGTGAATGTTGTTTGAAAAGGTAGGTACTCTCATATACTTAAAACTCTTCACCAAGTTTTCTATAAACCGATGGGATGGTTGGTGTAGGGTTCAGACAGTCTACTTGAGAGGAATGAGGAACAAAAGGTAGTGCCCAATTAAATCACTCTATCACTTACACTGACTGCCTCATGCCTGTGAGAGGAGACAAATTTCACCTGACAATTACTGTAATGGGGTCCCTGCAGGGCCCACCTGGCTCCTGCCCCCACTGTGCTGAGAAAGTCACACAGAGACCTTTTGGTGCAGTGTTCACCTGGTGCTTTTATTTACTGGCTGTGCTCCCACCAACTTTCCACCATACATGTAGTCCCCTTCTTACAGTCCACCAACAGGAGAGAGGCAGCAAGCTATCTCTCTGCTCCCCCTAACTGCCTTTCCTCTACTGCAGCTTCCCTCTTTCCAGCTCCGCCCCAGTGGCTTCCTTCCCCTGGGGCTCTTATCCAGCTCCAGCCTGATGAGGCAGCAGCTGTTCATGCTTCCCCAGTCAGGACCAGGTGGTCTACCCAGCTCCAATTCACCTCCCTTAATTGGAGCTGGAGTGGCAGAGGGTTGGCTAAGCAGTTTTCTGTTTAGCACCCTGTCACCATTACATAAACACCTTCTGCATTAGGAACATGGCCAGTTGCTGACATTGGTTGTCAGTAATGGGTCATCCCTTGTGTTGAATCAACCACATTTTCTGAAAAGGTGCCAAAGACAGTTTTGTCCTTCTGTACTAATAGATAGGCAATTTTCAACATCAGTCAAAGGAGGACCAGGAGACGACCTATTGCTCACAGCCACTGTCAGCAGTGCATCATTTTCCTAGTGTAGATGGACTCTACAAGAGGTATTTAAGTTATCTGTGATCTTTTCCTACAAAAAGATTTTCAAATTCCTGAACAATGCCAGATTTAGTAAGGCAATTGCTATATTATTCTTTTATCTCATGCTTTCTGGACTATGTGTCTTCTGCCTGGTAAATAGCCTTAGTAAATGCTATAATTATAATTCTCTTTGGCTGCATCATTTTTTAAGGTTGTATCCACTGAGAGCATCTCTCGTAGTAATGGATCCCTAAAGAAAATAGGTGTGTTACAGAGATAGCTGTCTGACCATATTAGCTGAGTAGACAGAAGAGTACTGGAAACAAGACCCTGGTGCATAGTGAAATCCTTGTCTCATTCCAAGACAAGCCAGGGAGAGACTGTAGAACTGCAGCTCAAATGTAGGTTCCCACTGGGCTTAAGTCTGCACTATCTGGGCAAGCACTGGCAGAAGCAAATGCTGAGATATCTAGGGAAGATTTTTATGATGCATTTTTGGATAACATTTACAAACCCATCCACAAGTAGAATCAGGTGGTCCTTGCTGAACTACTAACAATATTCTGTAAGCTTTCTGGGACTCTAAGCTTGACTGTGGACAAGCCATGATGACAGAGATACCATCCTTTGCAATCCTTTCTGTCCCTGGGATAGTCCATTCTAAATGAGAAAAGGGCCATCATTCCAATCCATTCCCACAGATAGTCAGCCCATACCCTACAAATGTTACTGTCATAATGCATGCAATCACAGTCCATCTTAAATACATATCATTACAGCTACTGTTCTCCATGCCTTAAATGTGTATGTGATGTGTACTATTCACTTCTAGCTCCCTCCTTTTCCAGATCATTTGTCAATGAAGGCTTTTGACACCCACTATGAGAGGTGATGATTCATCTTGAATTTTTGAGAAGTTTTCTTCAGAACTACTGTCAAGGGAGAGACCTGACAGTATGGAATAAGGTAAAGGAGGGTGTGACAATATCTACATAACAACAGCCATATTGGGTCAAACCAATGGTTCATCTAGCCCAGTATCCTGTCTTCCAACAGTGGCCAATGCCTGGTGCTTTAGAGGGAATGAACAGAACAGGCAATCATTGAGTGATACATCCCCTGCCATCCACTCCCAGTTTCTGGAAATCAGAGGCTGAGAGACACCCAGAGCAGTGGTTCTGGGAAGGGCAGTCAGCACATCCCTCGGCCTGCGCTGCTTCCCGCAGCCCCCATTGGTCTGGAGCGGCGAACCGCGGCCAGTGGGAGCCACGATCGGCCGAACCTGCGGACGCGGCAGGTAAACAAACTGGCCCAGTCCACCAGGGACTTTCCCTGAACAAGCAGTGGACCGGCTTTGAGAACCACTGACCCAGAGCATACAGTTGCATCCCTGACTATCCTGGCTAATAGCTATTGATAGACCTATCGTCCATGAACTTATCAAGTTCTTTTTTGAATTCTGTTATAGTTTTGGCCTTCACAACATTCCCTGGCAATGAGTTCCACAGGTTGACTATGTATTGTATGAAGGAATACTTTCTTTTACTTGATTTAAGCCTGCTGCCTATTAATTTCATTGGCTGACCCCTGGTTCATGTGTTATGTAAAGGAGTAAATAATACTTCCTTATTCACTTTCTCTATACCAGTCATGATTTTATAGACCTCTATCATATTCCCTCTTAGTCTTTTCTTTTCCAAGCTGAAAAGTCTCAGTCTTCTTAGTCTCTCCTCATATGGAAGCCTTTCCAAACCCTTAACCATTTTTGTTGCCCTTCCCTGTACCTTTTCCAATTATAATATTTTTTGAGATGGGCTGACCAGAACTGCACCCAGTATTCAAGGTGTGGGCATACCAGGGAATTATATAGTGACTTTATTGTACTTTCTGTCTTATCTCTTCCTTTCCCAACATTCTGTTAGCTTTTTGACTGCCGCTGCACATTGACCAGATATTTTCAGAGAATGATCCACAAATGACTCCAAGGGTATGTCTACACCCAGCCGCTAGTTCGGCGGCTGGGAATCGAAGTTCTGGGTTCGACTTATCGCGTCTTGTCTGGACGCGATAAGTCGAACCAGGAAGTGCTCGCCGTCGACTGCGGTACTCCAGCTAGACGAGAGGAGTACCGCGGAGTCGACGGGGGAGCCTGCCTGCCACGTGTGGACCGAGGTAAGTTCGAACTAAGGTACTTCGAACTTCAGCTACGTTATTCATGTAGCTGAAGTTGCGTACCTTAGTTCGATTTGGGGGTTTAGTGTAGACCAAGCCCAAGATCTCTTCCTTGAATGGTAGCAGCTAATTTAGACCCCATTGTTTTGGATGTCTAGTTGGGATTATATTTTCCAATGTGCCTTACTTTGCATTTATCAACATTGAATTTCATCAGCCATTTTATTGCCAGGTCACCCAGTCTTATGAGATCCCTTTGTAACTCTTCACACTCTGCTTTGGACTTAACTATCTTGAGTAATTTTGTATCGTCTGCAAATTTTGTCACCTCATCTGTTTACCCCTGTTCCCAGATCATTTATGGTCCCAGTATAGAACTCTGGGAGACACCGTTTACCTCTCTCCATTCTGAAAACTGACCATTTATTCCTACCCTTTGTTTTCTGTCTTTTAACCAGTTACTGATCTATGAGAGGACCTTCCCTTTTATCCCTGGACTGCTTACTCTTCTTAAAAGCCTTTGGTGAGGGACTTTTTCAAAGTCTTTCTGAAAGTCCAAGTACACTATAGTCAACTGGATCACCTGTGTCCACATGTTCGTTGACTCCCTCAAAGAATTCTAATACATTGGTGATGCATGAATGCCCTCTACAAAAGCCACAATAAGTCTTCCCCAACAAATCATCTTCATCTGTGTGTCTGATAATTCTGTTCTTTACGATAGTTTCAACCAATTTGCCCAGTACTGAAGTTAGGCTTACTGGCCTATAATTGTCAGGATTGCCTCTGGAGCCTTTTTAAAAATTAGTGTGATATCAGCTATCTTCCAGTCATCTGGTACTGAAGCAGATTTAAATGATCGGTTACATACCATAATTAGTAGTTCTGCAATTTCATATTAGAGTTCCTTCAGAACTCTTGGCTGAATACCATCTGGTCCTGGTGACTTATTACTGTTTAATTTATCAATATGTTTCCAAACCTCTTCTATTGACACCTCAATCTGGGAGTTCCTCAGATTTGTCATGTAAAAAGAATCTGTATTATGTTTTAAGAATATTATTTATTATTAGATTTCCCTGTTCAATTTTATATTGCTGCATGACTGAATGCATAGAGTTAAGTCAAAGGAGGCTGTAAAGTGGAGGTTTAAGGAACCCAGGAAAGGTAAACCAATGACACAGATAAAACAGACTGTCAGGTACCTGCTTCAAAGGAGTTAAAATAACAATGGCAGGGTCATCAACTGGGGGAAAGAAGCTACCTAGCTGGCACCAGCCAGCCCAGGAGGTATTCACTCTTCCCAAAGCTAAGCCTGGGATCAAAAGGAGCCCTAACCCCTTCCCCCCAAGCCTCTGGTAGAAAGGGATAGGGGAAGTGGTCAGAGATGCTGATCAGGATGTGGCTGTGGAAAAAGCTAACAGTCTGATGGAAACAAAGAGACAGAGGGTCCAGGCTGCAATCAGCATGGGCGTGTTTTCCCAAATCAGAAATGGGGAATAAACCAGATCCACCTGAGAGGCTAGACAGCTTAAGTTTAGGGAAGGGAATAAGCATTTAGTTCTCTGTTATTTTAAATCCATTTCTCCAAGTGCTGTCTACCTTTTTGGAAAAGAAGTCAGGCTTTGTTTTGAAGAAGCTGTTTATGTCTCTCTGCATATGTATGTTGTCACATGCTCCCCAAGAGAAACTCTTTCAGGGTCTGATCCCAGGGGCTTACACTGTTACTCATAACTATAATGTCTGAGCACCTTCCTCATAAAAATCAATAGCTTAAAAGATATTACCTCACCCACCTTGTCTCTGCTTCACATATGCATTTTAGTTTGGGGGTTTGTTTTAAGGTTGATTTGATTCTGGGTAATTTTCTTTTAGTTGAGGATTTTCTGGGCAGAAGGGGGAGTCAAGCAGAAGGATGGCAAATGAAAGTCAGCCATGGTCTATGCTAAAAGGTTAGGTCGACGCAAGGCAGCTTACGTCAACCTAACTATGTAAGAGTCTATACTAAAATTTCACTCCCACTGATGTAACTTGCCCGCTACACTGACTTAACTCCACCTCCACGAGAGGCGCAGAGTCAATGTCGATGTAGTTAGGTTGATGCAGTGTCAGTGTAAACACTGTGTTGCTTACATCGAGTGTTGCTGGTTTCAGAAGCTGTCCCACAATGCCCCACACTGACAGTTTAATCGGTGCAAGCGCTCCTGGTGAGGATGTGCACTGCCAACACAAGGAGCAAAGTGTAGACTCACACAAGTGATGCAATTACTGCTGCAGCAGTTTGCCAACATCAGTTTGGTGGACTTAATTTTGTGGTGAAGACATGCCCTCTGTGTTGACAAATGCAAAGTAGTGCACATTGGAGGGAGTAATGTAAACTACTCAGACATCTTACAGGATTCTAAATTAACTGTATCTAGTCAGAAAAAAAAGAGAGGTATCACTGCAGACTACTTAGCGAAGACTTCTGCTCAATGTGCAGAATTAGGAAAAATTTAAAAAAATAGCATGCATAAAGATGGAGAATAATACTGAAAGTATAATGCTATTATATGAGTGACCTCATCTGGAAAACTTCATTTTTTGTAACTCCTTTTCAAAAGGAAGGAGGAGTATGTGAGATGGTCAGTATGAAGGATTAGGGGTTGGGAAAACTCGCATACGAAGTGAGATTGAAGAAATTGGGACTGCTTACCTTAGACAGGAGATCAAATAATGAATGGTAGAGAGAAGATGACTGGGAACTTCTATTCACTTTTTTCATAATATAAGAGCAAAGGAGATATTCAGTGTAATTGAATGGACAGAAATTTAACACACATAAAAAGAAACCCTTTTTTCACAAAATACATAATTATCCCATGGTACTCACTGCGACAAGATTTCATGGCAATTAAAAAAAATTTGCAGTATTCGAAAAGGGATTAGATATTTATGTGAATAACAAGACAATCCAGTTGGAATAAATAATAAAACAAACAAACAAGAGTTTTGGAAAGGACCCTTTACCAGCTCTAATGCTTCAGGGTTTAAGCCAACCTTTAACTATTGGGGACTATGGAAATAAGTTCTCAAAACTGCCTGCTTCAAGGGTTTCTTGTAGCTTCCTCTGTAGCAGCTGGCGCTGGCCACAGTTAGAAATAGGATTCCAGATTAGACGGACCACTGATCTGAGCCAGTACAACAATTCTTATGTTCAGTATTGGTATCTTGCTGCATGATAGTGGTCTATCTGGATGCCATCAAAATGGAGAAGCAATACTAGTATGTGAGCCAATAACCCAGGACCTATTCTGTGATGTCATTAATAGATATATGAAAATAACTCCTTATGAAGCCTCAAACAACACGAGTCTTGCTTCGAAATTGATGGTTCAAATCCAGCTCAGAACAAGACATTACTGTCAAATGGCCCATCAGTGAGCTACATTAAAATGAGCTGGCAATCGTAACTAAATGCCTAGAGAACAGGTCTTCACAATACAATTTCTAACAACGGGTTCTCTTGCCGGTAGTTTTAGCATGAAGGCCAAGTGCTGAATGGATGTGGGAGTTATATTGCCATGCTGCGCAGTACCTGTTCTGAGGTTAACAAAGGACTTCAGTTTCCAATGCTGAGAGTGCAATAACCTCTAACGAGCACAAAATTATAACTTCCTCAGCCTTTAGATTTGGCCCAGAATGTCAGCTTTAACTTGGAATTTTCTAAATTTTATAAATACAGTATTGTTTACTCCTTGTGTCTGTTTATTCCTCACTTTATCTACCCTCTTAAAGAGAGCTTCCACTTGGTTAGGACTTGAACAAGTATAAGCTCAACAGGATGAATTTTCCTTTATACTGTAATAACTCTATATTGTTGCCTAGAGGGTGACAGAAAGTAATGTAAGATTCATAAAAATATAACTGTCTGAACCAAGTAGACAGAATTATGGTAAGCATTAACAAAACTGTATTTCCCTATACTATAGGGTGAAATCAGAATATCTTAATGTTTTCTTTCCTGGGTCACATAATTCTGCAAAAGCACACCAAGAGAGAAAAGGGCTGCTCCTATTTGCTAGATATTTACTGTCTCAAGCTTTTGAGCAGGTTGAATTGTAATTACTTTATTCCATTATCTCTCAAGTTTGCATTTTACCCATACATCATCTCCTAAAGACCATTTGGTTTAAGACTTTTTAAAGCCATAAACAAATTGAATATTTATATTCATTTAAGCTGTAATTCAGGGTATTTCTAGTAGTCTCCTTCTAGTTCAGCCATTAAATCAGTACATCCTTAGAAAAACAAATACTTTCCTTATCATTGAACAATAATTCCCATTCTTTACCTGAGAAGTATTTTTTCTTTAAAAGCATCTGTGGATACATGTTAGCTTTATTGGAGATGGCATAATGGCTCGTGTACAGTGTTTTAATCTGATTCTAGAATGCTTTTGTTTTTTAAGCCTGGATAGGGGAGAATTTAGAAGTGCTAACTTTGTTTTGGAGAAGAGTGGGAAATAGTTCAGAGTTCTCACTGTCCTAAATAGGAAGCAGAGTCATAAATATCTTGATACAGTTCAATAGCAGTGTAGTTGATCATCCTTGCTGTCAACAGTGATTGGCTGTCAATACAGGAATACCTATTATGGGAATGAGCCAGGAGGAAGGCTGCAGGGGTAAGAACAAGAAGCCTCAACAAACTCTGTAACACTGTGTCCCAAAAATGTCGGGTACCATTTTGGGTCTGAGGTCCAGAAAAGCCATATATTTTTATGTAGCAGCTACATTGAATTGCATTAGCACTGCTTCTGAATTGCATCCTACAGAAGAGCTAGCCACATGCAGCAGTTGTTTCCAGTAAAGAGGAAGCTAAATAATAGCAGTAACAGGGTATATCTCATAGGCAAAGTTAGAAGGGTGGTTTTTGTTAACAGTTATCAAAGGAAGAAAACCTTGTACAGGAAAGACTATGGAGGAATAAAGGAAGAGATAATGCATTATAATATTTTGGTTGAACAGCATTTCAATAGTTAGTTTTAACAATCTTTAAATAATATATCTAAAAACAATGGAAACTATATACACTTATGCTAAACAGGCAGTATGGATTTGAAAACCATGCTTTTGGGGGCGGGGGGAGGATAGCTACAGACTTGAGAATGGATATTTTCTTATTTCTGGATGTATGGTAATTTAATATTTCTATATTTACTTTAATTCTTAAAAAGCCAAGAGGTGGAGATATGTTGACAGACTGGAAAAGGGAGGTATTATTAATTAAAGCTAATGTAAGTCTAAGATTAAAATAGTGTTCTTGCATATAAATTTGTTTCAATGAGCTGTACCCACTGTAATGTTAAGTGACTGCATAAATTAGGAAATGTAACAGACATGCTGGTTGAGGACTAGATGGTCCCATTGTTTTATGCACCTCTGGACAACTCAGATTCAATTTCTCTTATGCTTCCTGTGTAGGAATTTTGGTTTTTCTCATCTTAGGTGATAAGCTGTGGTCATTTTTCCGTGACTGGCATAGACTGGCAAAAGCTGCATTTTCTGCAAAGAGAGCCTGATCCAAAGCCCACTTAAAAAAAAAATCAGTGGAAAGATTCCCACCAGTGTAAAATGGTGTATGAGAGATCAGAATCAGGGCCTCATATACTATGGGGATGTTATCTAGATATATGAAATTAAGTAGATCCAGAGAGCAGAGGCAGGAAGTATCCTTGCCATACTTTCTCAATTTTTCCCTTAACCTACCAGCATCACCTCTATCTTCTCTGGATTGCGGCAGCTCACTCTCATCCAAGTCTCTTGTCTCACCAAGGCACAGAGAAAGCAGAGGCAGCAAGCAGTCCAGGCGGTTCTTAAAGTGGTCTGAAAAAGGTGGATGAATCTATGATAATCGGAAAGCATCAGCTTTGGTAAACCAGTACTTCAAGTACACCCCTCATTGACCTTGCTCAATTCTTTTTTTTTAGGTGTGCAATTCCCACCTCCACCCAGCTTTAAGAACTAAGTCCAGATCTGATGAGAGAGAAATACAGAGCTGCATTATCATTCTATTGTGCATACTGATGGCATCAAAGCCTATTTTCTCCAACAGATTTATGACATACATTGAAAAGGAGAGATGAAAGAAGAAAACACAGTGAAGTCCTCATGCACGAGTCCCTGGGCAGGTGTCCAAAATGATCCTCTGGAATCTCTTGGAAAGAAAGGGGCAGAACTCCTCAATATGCCACTTACCCAAGCCAAGGTCAACAAAACCTCGTATCAGTGGTGTCAAAGGCTGCTGACATAACTACAAGAATCAGCAGGCACCCTTGACCTTTATCCGCTGCTAAAAGGAGGTAATCAGCCAAATAGTTCTGTACTGTGTCCATGTGGTAGCCTAGTGAAAGCCAAACTGAAAGAGATCAAGGAAATTCATGGTCTGCAGATGACACCCTGATCTTCCCCAAAAGGGAAAATTAGGTTTGGGCCACCTGTTGTTTAGTGGAAGCTCATGTGTTTCACTACTTGGGGCACTCTGTACGTGCAGAAGAAGAACAGGATTTGCCCTGAATTCGTGTCTGTTTATGCCTTCTCCTAAGTATCTGACTGTTCTTTTGTTATGTGTAATTTAGCATCCTTAGAGGATGCCACCTGTCATGTGCAAATACCTTTTAAATTATTATATTGACACAGAAATCGCAGATGCCTGATTTACATTGTAACCTACAGCAAGAAGGATATTTGTATTTGAGAGAGTTTTATGATTTTATTTACTTTTTTGTGAAATTTTTTGGCTTATGATTTTGTCATGTATGGTATGGAAAGAAGGGCTATCCAGGGGTTAATGCATACATTAGAACTGCCCCATAATACGATTCCAAACTCCAGTAGCTTTCTGGAATATTGCAGTCTTATACATTCATCAAGCTGTAGCATAGAGAGTAATACCGTGAAAATCTCTTAAGCAAACAATGACAGAGATGATGATGGAGTAGTAAGAGTAAATTTTCAATTCACTAGGGTTAACAGCGCTGCACTGTATTTTCTAAACAAAGGTTACTGAACATTTTCTAGAGTACACGCACACTTAATAAAGAACCACAATATTAAAGATGAGATAAGGGAGACAGATAAAATTCACAGCAGGAAGTTCCATATAATGCAACATTTATAGACGTTTCCACTACGCTATTTTGTTGAATGCCTCAGTACTGTATTTAAAACAAAGTGAGTCAATCCTGCTCTACCATTTAAGATGAGCTCAGCCTACTTAATGCTATGGAAGTCAAACTCGAGTGATGTTCATCTTTTTTGAAACAAACTAAGGTTGTCTCAACAAGGTAAATTTTTTGGCTCTTAAAAACACTTGAGTACTTGTGGTTTTCATTTCACTGTAGTTAGCAGAAGCTAAAATGTATCTTTCCTTGGAGAGGCTGACAACTGAGAGTTTAGAATTAAAGAGATCATGCACTATGAATCAGATATTCTGCTGGGGTCAATACGTGGAGTAAAGACCGGTTTTCTTACTAAGGCCTTGAAAGTGCATTGTGCTATTTCAGAACAATCTCCTATATTAGTAAAAAGTGGGCAGGAATTGGAGAAGGGAAACCAAGTTAGGAACACATGATTTGCCACACTGGATCAGATCTCTTGTCTAGCAACAAAGGTATCTTGTTTTCACAAGTAATAAAAAATGATCCTTAAGAGAAGAGCCAAAAACAAACCCAAAAACTCAACCATGATAAAGTCAAATCATGGTGGCAAAACTCTTACTGGTTTCTCCAGGATTTCTCTCATAATGCCTTTCCCCAAGTGTGCAGTGCTGTTGCAGAGGTGAGGCAGCAGAAGGGATCATTGGAAAGGGATTCCTTCCGGACTCCTCCAGCATGAGATAATTAAATGTAGACGCAGTAACCGTTTCATTTTTCCACTGTGAAAAAAAGGTTTGTCTTTTTCCTGTAGTTATTCATTGCTCCCTATTTTACTGGCCAGCCCTTAGAATTATGCTGCAAAGTATTTTACTGGTTCTCTAACTGTCATCCCATTTAACACATTCTGTGGTTTGCTAGCTGATGATAGCTTAAGCAGAATTTAATTGCTAACATATTGTCAGTTGAATTAAGGGCCATATGATACCAATTTAAACCTTGCTAATTTTTGCATAAAGATCAATCTGTCATCAGATTGCAGCAGAAAAATAGTCATAAATCAAATTGTCAGGTTTATTAGTAATTGCAGAAGTTTTTTGTCTTGAATTCACTATATTCTCTCTGTAATACCTATTGAAAGGTATTTTTTGCTAGATGTTTTGTGTGTGTGTGATTTTTTCTCATACATGTACAATGACATACATCACTCCCCCCAATATTTATACACACACACACACACACACACACACACACACACACACACACACATGTTATAGGAATGCAGTGCTATTACACATTCTAAAATGACTTGTGCAACTCCAATGACTAGCCTATTGTATTTGTCATTACACTTTTCCTGAGATAGCAAAACTATTTTTTTCCATTTTAAAATGCCACCAGGGAGAAACTGCAACATTTATACACCTTTCTCTTTAAATTTTTTGAAATCCTGTAGTTGAACATTTTCTGAACTAGTGACTAGGGTGCTTCTATTTTTACATATTGCTTTGCAAAGAGTCAACCTGTTTTTATGCACTAAAACATGCAACATTAGCCTTATACAGATGACAAGGGGCCATACAGCACAGACTGCCAAAAACCCATGCCCATCTCAGGAGTACGGGGAAGGTACTCTTTCCCCATCTTGGAGCTTTCTAAAACCTGCGGAGAGGCCACTCCATGGGAGAGGTGCTGCAGATGAGTGTTAGGAACAGGGCCTATCAATCAGCTGGCATGATCTGTATATTTGTGTGTGTACACACCCTAACCCAGCAATGAACCTTACAAAACACATACACAGATTATTTATGCTCCTGGCAGGAATAATCTGCACTAGAAGGCTGTGCCTGGGTTGCTTATGGCCAGACTACAGGCACACATTAATGCTGCTTTTGTAGCACATATATGTGCTATTTTGAGGACAATCGCACATTAAGACAGAATTGCCCCCACCTTTAATGACATGGGCTTTTATTTGCAGTTTGCCTATGACTACTAAATGAAAGCGGTAATCTAAGGAAGATTTTCAGCAGATTCTCATTTTCTGTTTGTGTATAATGGAATTCATTTTTGGCAATGGTCAAGGATATACAAACTGAAAAATGAGAAGGAGGCTGAAGAAATGGCTATGCAGTGGACATTATTATGGAAGAGATGAGCAATCAAAAAGAAAGAACCCCATGAATATTGTATATAAAATGATGCCTTATAAATTGCTGTTACCTTTAGTGATAGTAACTAATAGAGCATTCATGTTAAAAATTGCAGGATGATTTGCACCACTATTCATGAACATGATATAAGATACTGTGTTTGTTAATGTTCATATACAGTAACAAATATAGTACACACAGACATGCACATAATTAAAGCCAGGCTTTCTGGTATGCTAGTACCATTTGCCAAAGAATAAGTTGCATACAAGTGGATTTGCATACAAATGAGAAACTGACAGAATAATAATGGGACTTTGATAAGACCACATACCCATGTGGTTAAGTCACTTCAATAGCAAAGAAACATTAGCATTAAATGAGTTTAAAAGGTGATCACTACCAAAAAAAAACCCACAAAAAAACTTAAGCAAGAGGTAGCAACATACATACAGAAATTCAAAAATATTAAGTATTTCAAAATAAAAAAGACACCACTGTTAAGTCCATCTTTTAAAGATGAGTACACTTTTTAAATTGAAATAGAAATTGATTTACTGTTGTATACTGTCATCAAGCCACACCTGAGCACAAGCTTTAATCATTGTGGCATTATGTATGGCCTTAAAGAATTAGGCTCTAAAGAACAAAGCATTTAAGCTTGTGCTTAACTTGAAGTTCATACTTAAGTCCCATCAGGGCCGGCGCTTCCACTAGGCGACCCTAGGCGGTCGCCTAGGGCAGCAGGATTTGGGGGGCGGCATTTTGCCGTCCTCGGCAGCAATTCGACAGCGGGGGTCCTTCCGCTCCGTGTCTTCGGGGCGCTTTGGCAGCAGGTCCTTCACTCGCTCCGGGACCCGCCGCCGAAGCGCCCCGAAGATGCGGAGCGGAAGGACCCCCGCCGCTGAATGCTCAGAGGAGGAGCGCTGCCGCCTAGGGCGGCAAAAACCCTGGCACCGCTCCTGAGTCCCATTGAAGTCAATGGAAGTTAAATTGACTGCCAGTGTCACAGTATCATAATTTTAAAACCTGGAAAGCCATCCAGTTAAGTGCTTTGAAGAAACGTGGCCTTAGAACTTTTAGTTCATACATTAGCTGAGAGACCTCTGAATTTAAGGCTTAAATCGAGCTCCTATTGAAACTCAATGAGAGAGTTTTCCCCCCACTAACTTAAATAAAAGCTGGATCAGGTCCTTTGTGAACAATCTAAACCCAGATGTACTGATCTCCTTTGCTGATAGGAAAGCTTCCTGAAGACCATCTTATCACAACCTCAAGGTTTGTACATCATGTATATATTAGAAGTAAGCAGACTCAAGGTCAATGTGAAATGTTATGGTTGCAAATCACTGAAGTGGAAATTCACTGAAGTGAAAATGAACAAGTTTTAAAGTACATCCGTTTTTTAAAAAGTGACTCAAAAATTAAAGTTAAAAAAATCACACAGCGGCAGTACAGCTGTTAACTCTATTATAGAAAAAATTCCCTAAAATATATTGACCTTTGTCACTTTTTCTTTTGTATGGATACAACATTTACAGATTAATAGAACAATTTGAAATCCATTTGAGGACTTTAGGAGATGCAGAGTGCTTTGCTATACTTCCTGGAAATAAAGATGAGGCACCTTTTCCACAATGCATTTGATGGCTTGGAGGTCTCCACATTCACACTGTGGCAAATCCTTGATTCTCCATTTGTGCATCAAGTGCGTGCATCCTCCTTGTAACAGCCTAATACAGTTGATGTCTGTCCACTGTCTTTGGCAGAGCAATAAACCAGGCAGTTTGACAGTGGGATCGTTTATGAGGTGCTTGTTTACAGCAGAGCGCCCATGGCATCCGCCAGGTGTCTTCTGGGTTGAAGTTGGATTATAGAAGAGCTTTTCCAGCCACCCTGAAAGCTTGGCAGGACTACAGGTAAGTGTGAGAACAAGGTGGTCATGGAGTGGGAGCTTTCGGTTAGTGGGAGCTTTCTTCTACTCACGCAACATAGCCCTCTCTCACCAGGAGGGTGGAGGAAGAATGTCTGTGAGGACTGGAAGCCAAGGCAGCGGAGTGGACTTCAGGGTGTCAGTTCCAATTCTCACAGCAGCATTTAGTTGGATATCAACTAGGTTCATGTGCAAGTTACTTCCCCAAACAGGGGTACAGTACTCGGCCGTGAAATAAACTAAAGTCAGTGTTGCCATTCGTAGCATTTGAGCATTACAACCCTTGCTAGAACGTGCTAGCTTTTGGAGGATATTGATGCAATGCTTCATTTTATGGCTCACCTGCTTCAGATGTTGATAGGTAAGGCTGCAATCAAGAGTGACTCTAGGTAGCAGGGGTTAGGATCATGGGCAATTGCCTTGCCACAGAATTTTACAGTCAACATCATCTTAGTTTCAGAATTGCAGAGATGGCAGCTGACTACAGCATTTTTGATGGATTGGTTTGAGCTGCACATATCTAAAGTAGTTTTCAATCCTCTTCAGATCAGCGTTAAGGGGGGTCTTCTGCTTCCTTGAGTGTTGTGGACTGCGTTGTTAGTTAGGACATGCCACAAGTTCATTTATGCTAATGACATTTCAGGCACAAAAAGGGATGGTGCCAGTATTGATCCCTGTGGGATTCCAACGTGCAGAGCCCGTTTTTTGCTAACCCGACTTCCAAGATAGACACACAATGTTCTGTCTGAAAGCACTGATCTAATGACAGTCTTACCACAGAGTCAGAGTAACAGTGACCCAGTAGTTCACATCTGTTACCAACTTGATGAAGTCTAATTATAGACCATACCACCAGTTTGGTGTGTCAGCCCTGTTTTTGACAGTCTGCCCTGAGGTAGGCACTCATGGTTGTCAGCCACTCCAGCCAGCGTGACAGATACCTTTGATTATTTCCAAGCTGTTGGGAGTTTGCTGGTGGCAATGACTTCTGTGAATAGTACTGCCATCCAATCACATCCTCTCAGCTGAGATATTTATGGAAGTCCAGAAGAATGCTGTCAATGCCAGATGCTTTTCCTGCTTTGGTAGCAGAGAGGACAGTATCGATCACAGCTTTTGTGAAG
Source organism: Emys orbicularis (assembly GCF_028017835.1). Taxonomy (NCBI): domain Eukaryota; kingdom Metazoa; phylum Chordata; order Testudines; family Emydidae; genus Emys; species Emys orbicularis. The sequence continues at coordinate 249,347,126 of NC_088683.1, forward strand.
GACTGACAGACTTGAGGGAGGAGCATATGATGTGCAGGATTCCTTGAAAGCTGTTTTCACCTCTTTTTGTGTGAATGTCGGCTTACTATTATCTTTGAATTTCTTAGTAGGAGGCTGGCAATGCTGTTAGCAGTGACTTGGAGTGTGTGTGTGTGTGTGCGCACATACACACACATGCACAGCGATGCAACTGCTCCACTTAGGTGCTGCAGAAGGCTCCATACTTTAGGGCTTGAGTGTGTGAAGTCTGTGGCCTCCACTGACTCTATCCATCATTGTCACCTTGTAGAGTCCAATGAGTCTAGAAGTGCAGTAGCTAAGTCTGGTCACCAGTAACTTCATATTCCCTTAGGAGCATTTCATTCTCTGGGCTTCAGCAGGGCATAAAGCAGCTCCTCTAAATATAGGGGATATTCTTCTTTTCAGCTTTAATACTAAGCTTTGTGAAGCAGTCAAAGTTTTCAGGCTTTGGTGGTATGCTACTGATGGGTTTCTTCGCTAGTGGTAGACAAACCCAGCCAGTCCTCCTATCTCAGGCTCCAGCGTGAAGCTGGTAATGATGGGGAGTTTGAGGCTGATGCATACTACTGCCATCCTGGGCAGGAAGAGGTCCAGGACAGTTCAAGATGCAATGAGTGGTGATCTGCTAGAGTCTGTGGACAAAAACCATATGCCAGGTGTGTATTCTTTTTTCCAGTCAGGCTGAGCAGAAGGTACCCTTTTGTTTTGCATCGAACAGGTACTGATCCTGTGCTGGTTCCCAATCAGCAAGCTGTTTGCTCGGAATGTCATTCTTTAATAACCCCATGCTGTATGGTGGCTGCCAAAATCACCAAGGTACTCAGACGGCTGTTGTGATTTCTGTAGGGCTGGTAAAGGCCACTTCCAGTTGGGTGGCTTACACAGGTTATATATTGTCATTTCACTGAATTGGGTACCGATCGCGAAACCATTATCCATTGCAGGCAATGCTTGGACTATTGTCTTAGTTTAGTAGGTGGCCATTCCATGTTTTGGACGTATTGGTTCTTGGATCATTTTGGTTGGAGAGAATGATGTATCCTGGTATCTTGAGGTGCTCTGAGTCTTCCTCTGCAATGTGTGTGTCTTACAGTGCAAGGATGTCAGTGTTATTGTCCATCAGCGGCCTTGCAATGACATCAGCCTTCAAACAAGAGAGGCCTTCCACATTAAGTTAGCATAGACAAAATCGACAGGCCTATTAAAGGAACTTTTTTGTAACTTAAAAAAAAGGATTCAGGAGTTGCTTAGGAGAGGGTTAAAAATTAATATTGTTACCTCATTTTTATAGAAACAACTTAATATCATGTCAATTTCCAATATTTTCCAGCACTGAATTTTAACTGTGGAAAAATCCCTTTCCTACTGGCTGAAAATATGGTAATTCCCCTCTGGTATTATCCGGACTGGTGATCTGCTAGGTCACTCCAATCCTTGACTCTGGGAGCCAGCCTTACCTTGCTCTGCTGTGAGAACCCCCACTCCTGGGCTGTTTGCATACAGCCTCTAGCATGCAAGCTGCTCTTTGGATTGTGCAACTGAATGACACTAGCCGATATCTCCAGTCCCAGGCACAACCCTAGGAACTTCCGTCTTGCAGTGTCCAGTTATGCCCGCTGAACACTGCAAGCTTATATGAGTTCACCAATTTAACAAAGAAATTGATATGTACCAGGCTTGTTATCCCAAGGAGAGTCTCTGACACGCTTTAAACCAAACGCACTGCTTCAGGTAGAACAAACAGATTTATTAACTACAAAGATAAATTTTAAGTGATTATAAATCAAAGCATAACAAGTCAAATTTGGGCAAATGAAATAAAAGCCAAATGCATTCTAAGCTGATCTTAACACTTTTAGTGCCCTTACAAACTTAGATGCTTCTCACCACAGGCTGGCTAGTTGCCCTTCAGCCGGGCTGTCCCCTTTGATCAGCGCTTCAGTTGCTTAGTGGTGATGTCTGTAGATGGAGGTAGAAGAGAGAGGAAGAGCATGGCAAACGTCTCTCCCTTTTATCATGTTCTTTCTTTCCTCTTTGCTTTGCCACCCCCCCCCCCCACTTCAGAGTCAGGTGAACATTACCTCATCGCAGTCCCAAACTGACCAAAAGAAGGGGGGTGACTCACTGGAGAGTCCAACAGATCATTTTGTTGCTGCCTAGGCCAGCGTCCTTTGTTCCTGTGAGGCTGGGCTGGGTTTGTCCCATACATGCCCTGATAAGATGTGAACTGCCTCTCTGCTCTTGGAGAATTTTTGCCTGGGCTTAGTTTAAGCCATGAGGATACATTTTTAGCCTCATAACTATATACATGAAATTATAACCTAACATTACTGTGACAACAATTACTATAACACCACTATAACAACAATGCTCAGTGCATCATGAGCCTTCCAAAGACACCCAACATGACAAACTTTGCATTGGATACCACATAGTCATATTATAAAGATGAACATGGGGGTGTAGGGTACTCCCACGAGGTGCAGAACGTCACATCCATAGTTAAAAAACTTTATATTAGAAGATTTTTTTGCCTTACTTACAGATACTAGACAGTTGACAGGGTGCTAAAAATTGCACTAAGCTCCTCATGTTATGAGAGGTCTGAAAAAAAAATCAAATATTGAATCCAGTTGTCTGATTCCTTTACTGTACTGTATTAATATTTTAATTACAAAACAACTAAAACATATAGGGGCTGGGGACATATTGTCTGTATTATTCTGTAGACATTCTTTTAAAGAAAAATACAACTCTTATAATAATCACCACGATTGCTTTGTAATACTTACAGTGATGATCTAGAAAATGTACCTCCAGACATATTTAAGTCTATTAGCCCTTCATCTCGTCATGAAATAGTTAACCCAGTTGCTATTAGGCTCCATGTTATACATTCACGTTGAAGGAGTTTGTTTGTTTAATCTACAGCAGGAATGGGAATGCTTGTCCAGTTAGTGGTTATTTTGTATGACCACAACACCTAGGAGCCCTAGTCATGAACCAGGACACCATTGTGCTAGGCACTGTACAAATGCAGAACAGAAGAACCCAGCAATGTGTATGAGTAGTTCAAATTATTCATACCAGAGAACAATATCATTGTTTTGTCGACAGTGAATTTCAGTTGTTTATATTTATCCTGACTGAATGTAGTTTGGTGCTGTATAGTCTATGATTTTACAGACCTAAATGTTGAGTGGGGCTGGCCAGAAAACAATTCCATTTCAAGAAAAAAAATTGCGGTTTCAAAATTTGTTTTCATTCTGCATTGAAACAAAACCAAGACCTTTCTCTCCCACCCTACCAAACATAAAAAGATACTCAATGGGCCAAAGGGAGATATTGGCTATTCTTGGGTATTTAATTATTTGTACAACAGGAGAGACTGAGAGAGAAACTGACTTTATAGCCTGGTAGTTATGGGAGACCCAGTTTCAAGTCCCTCATCCAAAACAAGGAGAGCAGGGCCTTAAACTTGGATCTTACATATCACAGGTAAAAGCCCTAACCATCAGGCTATTAGCCATTGAGGAGCACACACTCTAATTTGCATCCTGGGCCTGAGAAGTCTTCCCAATCAAGACAGATAGATCTCTGTTAAACATTTCTTTTTTGATGGGAAAAAAGTTGTCAAATTTCCCACCAACTCTATGATCCAGTGTATTCCTCAAGGTGAGACAGTGCAGGAAATTTGTTGTGCTTCTTTATCTTGTTCTGATGGGGCACCCATTAAACCACATGCCCTTACATTAAAAAGTAAGTATTCTTTAAAAGAAACAATATAAGGGTTCTTCTGCTCCTCCTGCTGCTTTCATAAAGGACTTTTGGAAGCCCACCAGCAACATCTAATATTCTTGGGCTCATTTATTTCGGTACTGACTATTGCCCGTTGCCCCTTTACTTTCAGCTTTGCATCTGCTTTTACTTGTAAATGTCCCCTCACAAAACCTGGGGCAGACAGTGCAAGCAAGCTCCTCCCAGAGCAGTACAGGAGCAACGTAACTGACAATCAACAAAACAATGCAATTGACTCCACACCAAGTGCTGTCAAATTCACAAAGTAAACAGATTGGAAAAATAAATAAATGATTGTCTTTATTTTTTTTCCATTCTAATAACCTTAGAGGCTATTTGTAACAATAGTAGGTACAACTCTGTCAAATGGAGATGTGATTTCCAAGTTGGTGTTCCTTTGAGGTGATTGATTAGTTCAATTTTCCAGATGTCAGACAGGTGTAGTTAGGTACATGAGGAATTCAATTTCAGTAATTAAACACTCTAATGATTATTTGGCTATAACAGTCATATCCTTATTTCCAAACCTAGTATTCATTGTTCTGGTACATTTGCCTCACTTATAACCATCAGCTAGTTTCCAGTTTTAAGGATCAGGCTAGAAGGAAATTAAGTGCTAACAAGAGCCAATCTACTGTGTATGTGTTTGTATTGCATTCATCACCACTGGTAGAAAGGGACTGTAGGAAATGAAGAGGAAATAGTTATTATGCCAACATGGAAAGAAATGAAGACGTGCCAATCAATTCTACATTGTGTTGTGGAAATTGGGAAAGAGCTGATCGAGGATGCTTTCTGGAACACATTTTTTCCCACTTGCATATCCTGGCTCTCCACTTACTAGCTTACTAACCCACAGAAAAAGAGTCACTGACTGTTTCAGTGCTGGATAGAATTTGTATAATACCCCTACATAGCTACTCAGTATTTCTCAAATACTGGCTGTTTTGAAATAAAAACTATTCTGTCTCAGTAAAACAACTGATATAGAAACATCTTTATTGCATTTATCCATATTGGGCCTAGCTATGCAATACTTATTCATGCCAGATTGCATATATTAACATGAGTTTGTCCCACTGAGGTCAGTGGAACCAATTGCATGAGTAAGTGCAATTCACCGTGAGGGAATTTTGCAGAATGAGGCGCTACTTTTGTAACATGCATTACTATATCTGAATACTATTGGTAATCAACAGGATATTACAGATCAGATGGAAGGCTGCCCAAATCAATTCTTATAACTGAATTCCACTGTATTGTGGTTTTGCACTGGATTGAACATACTTAATTAAAATTTTGAGATGCATTTATGTTTAAACATCCTGGGTAGGTGAGACTCTTATGGCATCTTCATTAAGAAATAGAGAGGTTTCTGTTCTATTAAGTAGTGGTCTTGGCATGCACATTTGTAATGTGTTGAAAATGGGCAGATAAATTATGGATCAGGACCAAACATAAAGGCAGCTTGTCATTGTATTAAAATTTATCTTCCAGCTGTGGTTCTCTGTATACCTTTAGACTTGGCATGATATTGGATCAAAGTTACTACAATGCCTGGATGCTTTAAGGCAAAGGCTTCCAAACTTTTTTTTGCTGTGCCGCAACAACACCCCCACGGAAGTCGCATAACAACTCCCTCTCCTAGATCCTTCCCAGCTGTGGCAGAAAGTGACTCATGCAGGGAAGCAGGCAGCTCACACCCATAGCAGCAGCAGAACCCATCTGGCTCCATCCCCAAAGGTGCCCAGCACAGCATGGTGCAGAGCGAACCACGGCTCCTTGCCCTCCATCTCACCTGCCCACAGCCTTTCATGCCTGCAAACTCCAGAAGGTTTAAAAATACATGGGGCTGTGGCTGGCCAGGTCAGGGCAGCAGCAGGGAGAGTGCAGAGGCAGTCCCCAGTATTTAGCAAATATCTTGGAGAAAATGTGTGCTGTGTACACTATGGCTTTGTTTCAGCAAGATACTTTACTTCGGTGGGACTACTTGCTAAGTTATGCACATGCTGAAGCACTTTTCTGAGTCAGGGCCTTAAAGGGCAGCACAGTTTACTTCATATACTGCTCTACTTGCCAGTCAGAGTCTGCGCCTGCCTTCTCTCCCAGGCAGCTAAATCTCCCACATGCACATCTCAACATGACCCCTCCCTCCCCCCACACTCCCTTACAATATCTCAGGATTCAACAGCCTTGCGCTACATGCTGCTGTCACAAGTAGCCTCATTTGACCCAATTCTTGGGTAAACTCAGCTAAACTGACTCCACTGATTTGTCACTGGGAGTTTTGCAAAAAGAGTGGGCAAGGATTTCAGGGTGTTTCCCATGTATTAGATTATTCCATCTTTTTTGTAGAGTGGATGTTCAAGTTTGGGATCAGAATTAAGATTTAAAACTGGAAAGGGTATCAGTAAGATGACATTCGTTATGAACCGTGGGACCATACATTAGAACTTAGTTCCTCCTGTGGAGCTGACCCATCAGGCAGTCCAGTTCCTCTACCGATTGCAGTCACTCACTAGGTGTGATACTTCTTCTGAGGTGATGCCAACACATTCAATATCCTCTGTTACTGTCTTCTGCCAGTTCTTCTTGGCCTCCCTTCCTTTCTGTTTCCTACCTCAGGTACCCAATTCAGTACTTGTTTAGCATGGCTCCCATCTTCTGTACAATGTACATGTCCCAGCCACCTGAAAGGTCTTTCTTTGATATTAGAAAATATCATGTCCTGCTCAGTCAACTCCCTTATGCTCACATTTATTATTTTGTCTTTCCATTAAATGTCTAACTTCTTCCTCAGTCATCTGTGATGGCAGCCTCCAATCCTATTTGTTAGCCTCCGTCATCGACCAGGTCTCTGCTCTGTACAGTAGCACACTCAGTACAATCACATGGTATAATCTGAGTTTTACTTTGGTGTGAAGACCTCTGTTTGACCAGATGTTGTTCATCCTTCCAAAAATGGTGCTTGCTTGTTCTAATCTCTCATGAATATTTATTGCAGCCACTTTCAAACATCATCCCACTCCCCAGATAGTAGAACTCTACCTGTTCCATTTCTTTTCCATCCGCGTACAGCTTTGCATCTGCTGTCTAGTTTCCTACTGTCATAATATTGGTTTTACCTGCATTTACTTTCAATCCAATTGCAGCTGCTTCCTATTGTACTTCTGATGTAAGGGTAATCATTCTATTCTACATAATACCTAGGAAAGCCATACTTAGTAACTCCGCCACTGTTTGCAATAGTGCTGGTCCCAAGCCTGGATAAAAAAAGTAAGATTCTGCAGTTGGGTTTGCAACCCTCAGGTAAAACCTTATTGCAACAGAAACCGTTCAGTTAAACCAAAAATTGAGGATGGTAGGTGCAGATAGAGCTCAACCCTAGCACGACAGATCTCAGCTTCCTTTTGCCTTTCACAGAGCTCTTGAGACACCGAATCCTGAAGATCCAATCTGAAATGAAAGTAGGCACGTGAAATGTACATACTTCGTATAGTATGGGAAAGTTGGCACAGGTTTCATGGGAAACGAAAAACAGATACCAACTTCCTGACAAACGTACTGGCTTTTGTGGATCCAGTTCTTAGGCACCTCTCCCTCTCCTCATTCACTGTATATGGAGTCTATGCACCTAAGTCAGGGTTTGTGGATTCCACAGGGTGGCTAGGTACCTAAAAGCTAGGCATTGCAACACATAGTTGGCCCCACAAAGTGATAGTACATTATGCAGTATTGCAAAACCACATGCTCAAAAATCAAGAGGTAGTCCCCCTCCCCAAAAAAGTCATGAGATCTTTAAAAAATAATAAATTTTAGGCTTTTTATATTTGCCTTCTGGTTTTTGAGCCTTTAGGGTTCACACTTTCAAGTCACAGTTGAGACTCACATAATTCCAGGAGCTGGGATTTTAAGACTAACACCAAATATCAAGAAACTCAGATTGTGAGAATTTATGATACTGGTTAGGAATCTGATCTAGCTCAAATTAAAGTCACTTTGTAGGCAGTCTATTGCTACATTCCCAGGATAACTTAAGGCAGCCATCTTAGAATCTCCATGAGTAAAATATAAATCCTCATGAACAAAAAGAAAAGAAGTCTCAGCACTTGCGTTTTATTTCTCTGATCAAATGTTCCAAAAGGCTTTTGAACAAACTTGATCAGCCTTGTCAAATATATTTCCATTATGGAAATAAAATTTATAAGTGACTCTCTTTCCTACTTTAACTTTTTTCTGTGCTGATAAATTGGGGACATCAAAGTTTTGTTTTGTAGATCAAAGGTTAGTAAATAAGAAACCCAGTGTTAAAGCTAAATCCTGATTCACCTTGAAGTTTTGGGTTGACTTTAAGGGGACCAGGAACTGGCCCTCATTGAAGCAGCAAATGTACAATATTGTGTAGTATAACATAGTACCAGAATAAATATCATTTAACTTGTTTCAGTGAATATAATCAATTATAAAGAGAAATTGCAATAATGCGTTCTAGAAACAATACAAGTGTCCTATTTTATGGGAACTCAAAAACAAGAGTACACACTCAGACAGCATCATGGCTTTTGAAAGTGGAGAAGTTGGAAGTTTCATTTTTAAGGTTTAACGGAAGTGACTTCAACAACGCATAATGTGGATAGATGCTGTTCACGTTTTTCCTATGCCGCAGTGTGTTCCAAAAAGTCCTAAAAGTACAACTTCTGTCCAACAGTGCCTTGGACTAGTCAGTAGTTTGCCTATCAAATAAACAACGATGAATATTTACCTATCACTCCACCTGCACTCCTACCTCTCAACATTGTGAGCAGACACCTAAATTGCCCAACCCTAACAGCAACCCTTTTGGTAGAACCAAAGGTCATGCAGAAAGGTTACCCCTTTTTTTTTTAATTACACTGTTTTTAAACAAAGCCAACATAGCCTGCCAGTGGGCCAGATTCTGAGTGCCATAGTCATTCTCTTGAGCAGTTACTCACACCGTTAATGCCAGTGACTTGATGGACAACCTGAATACAGAATTTTCAGTGTTTGACTTTGCAACCTTAACATTTCTTTTTTAAGAGTTAACTTTTTTTTAAACAGGTAGCAAAAAATTTTGTTTTCCCCCTACAGTTGTTCTCATAAATGGCTAACCGTTTCTGCTGGAAAAAAAACAAAAACACACCAGTCTGAGGCAAGGACAAAAATCCAGCATGGAAAATTTTAGCCTGAATATTTGAAGTTTGGCAAATTTATAAGCAACTGAAAACAGGGGCTTATGCTCAATATTGTTAAGCAACTGTTTGTATAAGCACTACCAGCACCGCATATATTTATGAATCAGAGTAATTTGACATCTTATAAATGGACCAGATTCTCAGCTGCAGCAAATCAACATCGCCACCTTGACTTGAAGTCAAAGAGCTACATTGATTTACACCAAATGAGGCTCTGACTCAGAGAATTTGAAAGAACAGATGCATAATCAAGTCATCTCATTCCCAGATAGATGAACTCTGCTACCACGTAATAAGCTATTTTGGCACTTTTGTTTTATCTGTCAGTGATTATTTGACCTAATACTTGCAAATGTAATGCATTAAGTCTGACAAGAATTAACTTACATTTTAGCAAATATTAGGAGCTTCTTCATGTTCCCCCCGGTTAAAGGTATTTTTACTTTGATATTGCTTAAAGCAGTCATAGTCTTTGTTCTTTATAGATGATAAAGCATTGGTAATTCTGGGTTTTATAACACCACAATATGGAGAGATTTTATCTTAACATCTCTATTAAGATAAAGATACAGAAACATGACAGGGGAGAGAACAATCCAGTTTTATCTCCAAGTCTCCATCACATTAGGAGAAATCGCATGGGAGAATGATATGCTAAAAACTTCCTCTGCTGCTGTTTGGAAACACATATATTGATACCAAAGCAATCAGTGTTGTTAAGAGCACTTTCTATGGTTATTCTAGATAATATTTCATAGGCAAAATTGATACTTTAATGACAGTGTAATAAGATTCTGATTTTATTCCGGTCTGCCTCATAAGACATTTCTGTAAGCAAGATGCCGCACATTAAGAGTTGTTTCTTGTACAATTTAAATAACTGCACAAACTCTATCCCTCACAGCTATTTCATGACACCTAAACTGTTGTTAGTTCTAAATGCAAGTGGCAATGAAACAGTAGGAACCAACCAAGAAATCTATTTCCAGAAAAAAGTAATAATTCGGGGGAAGCAACCGTTTCCCTGAGCTATTATTCTCCCCACAGAGAGAATCTGTCATTTCTTCTAGATTGTGTAAATCGTACGCAAAATCCTCTGTGTCTTTCCAATTGCTAGGCCACAAGAGAGTAGAAAATGAACATGTACCTGTGAGCTCTGCTTTTATGCACAGATGTGTACACACACAGGCATACTTTCATTATATAATGTATTCATTATGAGCCTCATTCTGCCTACCTTACTCAGATTGGGCAGGATCTTACTCTGTAAGTAGTCCCACTGAAGTCAAGCAGAGTAAGGTGCTGTTCAAAACGAGTTAGGATGGCAGAATCAGGCTATATTTACAAATTTACATTTATCTCAGTCTTCAAGTGGTTAATTTAGCTCTGTATCACTGAATTAAATATCTGCTAACCATAGAATCATAGAATATTAGGGTTGGAAGAGACCTCAGGAGGTCATCTAGTCCAATCCCCTGCTCAAAGCGGGACCCACACCAACTAAATCATCCCAGCCAGGGCTTTGTCAAGCCGGGCCTTAAAGGATGGAGATTCCACCACCTCCCTAGGTAACCCATTCCAGTGCTTCACCACCCTCCTAGTGAAATAGTGTTTCCTAATATCCAACCTAGACCTTCTCCCCCACTTCAACTTGAGACCATTGCTCCTTGTTCTGTCATCTGGGACCACTGAGAACAGCAGAGCTCAATCCTCTTTGGAACCCCCCTTCAGGTAGTTGAAGGCTGCTATCAAATCCCCCCTCACTCTTCTCTTCTGCAGATTAAATAACGCCAGTTCCCTCAGACTCTCCTCGTAAATTATGTGCCCCAGCCCCCTAATCATTTTCGTTGCCCTCCGCTGGACTCTCTCCAATTTGTCCACATCCCTTCTGTAGTGGGGGTCCAAAACTGGATGCAATACTCCAGGTGTGGCCTCACCAGTGCTGAATATAGGGGAATAATCACTTCCCTCAATCTCAAAAGCATCTTGGGCGCAATTCCACCCCCACCCCCCTATGTTAAAAGTCTGTCTGACATGCAAATCCTAATTTTTTATACTAATCCAGTTGAATTCTTAAAGAAGAAAATCATAGCTTAACATAAACCAGTAGATGTAATAAATAATGAACCGCACTAACAGCTTAACATCATAAGGAAACAGATGGAAAACTTCCCTCCAGAGATCATTGCATCTAGTATTAGAGAATGAGTTTCTGGACGTGCACAGGGTGAACAGTTCAAGTCTGAATTACAATGAGGTTTGTAACACTTTTTTATTATAAATATAAGGATTTCATGTCTTCCTTTTGGGACGTACTGCTATTATAGCATTCATCTGTTTCACCAAAGACATGAAAAGCAAATGCAAAACCTCAAGCTGCTAAAGCATGCAGAGATCAAATCAAATAGAGATTTCATTCTGGGAGTACCGCCATTGGTTTTACAGTATATAGTAGTGCTACAATGCCATCATCTGTTCAGGAAAAGAAACAGAATGAAAGTTGTAAGCTCACTCTTTGCTGGTAACATTTCTCTAAAAAAGTAACTGAGACCTCATTAGAAGAATGACTATCGTATATTTAGATAATTATAAAGGAGTGTGCCCAATCAGCTTCTCTAATTACATTTCACTTAGCATATTTATCACATAATCAAAAGTTCCTTACCATTAGAAATAGAAGAAGTTGAGGCATCTATAGTATCTGAGCTACATTTATCAATATTCAGTTTGAATAAAACTGTTTTTGGAAAAGTGACCCACATTCACCTTTTGCAACCATTTTGTTTGCATTTGTTTTGCACTGTGTATGCAAAAACACAAACACTCACAGCAGTTCATGGGAAGCAGCCCCTATAGTAACAACATACACCAGGATTCTGTGATCAGACCCACATTGATGAACACCTGAACTCACTCAGAGCTCCTTCTTCAATGGGGGAGGGGCGGATGGCTGTGTGGGTGCAAGAGTCCACAGTGCAGATCCAGTTGCACTATCAGAGCCGTACTTCACCACTCCCTCACCCCGTCTCCCAGGGATTTCAAAGCATTTTGCAAATATCAGTCTATAGATAGAATCCTTAAAATGCCCATCATGACAATTACTAGTTGCCATTTAGGTAATCAAGTATTACAAGGAATTTGGTCCAAATATTAGTGAAATTCAGCCTGGGAACACCTCTATGAAGATAGGTATTGTTTTCCCCATTTTACTGACAAGTACAGAAGTTAAGTGTTTTGCTCCAGGTCTCCCAGCTAAATTTTGGCAGAACACAGCCCAGGCAGGCTGACTTCCAATCCTGTATGCTAACCGTTAGACAATGTTGCCTACACTATAAGGCTAGTGAGGAGACCATAGCTTTCGTTTCTCACTCTCAATGTGCAGACAGACACCATTAGTGATATATTGATATGAGTAAATCTCTGGGGCTACTTTGGGGTCAGCCAGGGCACTTTTGATTAATATGCGTGGAGGGGAATGATTCTTGTGAAAAACTTGTTAGGCTTAGAAACATTTGGCCTCCATTACACTATACACAGCAAGAAATTACTTGCTTCCAAACTCAAGAGTTTATTAAAGTAAACTGAAGGTGTCCAGTTTCGGAATGTATGAGGCATTGCAGAGTTATTTCAATAGCTGGAACACTTACTAATTTTACACACTTCAGTTTGACAATGGATCATACAACTCTGCTGTACAGGACTGTGATTTAAACATATTGAACCAATTTAAAGGATTGCTTCCAAATTGTAATTACAGTACATTAAAAACTAAGAGCAAGGAGTGCTGCAGCAAGATATTGACTTCAAAAACTGGAATGAAAAGACAAATTAACCTCCCAAGAGGGAAAAAAAGGCCATATTCTCTCTCTCTCCCCCTCACACACAATCAAATGTATTCAGAAATGTGAGGTTATGATGTTATGGACAATGACCGATGCTCCTATAGCCAGGTAAGTGGATATACTATTTCTCTTCCTACTTGTCAGGAAGAGCTGCCAGTTGCTCTCCATTGAAGATCTGAGGCCTGAAGACGATGGATGTTCTGCACCAAAAGCTTAAATTAAAGACTCCCAATGATTCCAATGCATTTTGGATTCACCCCCATGGAGAGTTTCCAGGATCAGGCTCAAGATTCTTGCCTAGTAGGATCACTGATGGGCATATTTGCACCCTCTTGGGGCTCCATCCTGCCGCTGATATGTAGAGAACACACCCTGTAACTAATTTTCCATTGTGTATCATTTTGTGCACAATGTACCAGACAGGGTTAAACTAGAATCTTTTTTTTCCCTACTAGCTTCCTTATGCTCACCAGCAAGGTTTTTTACACGTGGTTCTAGTTTATAACAATGACTTATTTAATAATTGATAAGCTAGCTTTGGAACTCACAGATATATATTTGCTACTTTTACTGAGATGTTCAATAATGAGACAGAATGGAACAGAATGTATAGACTATGTAACAACCCTTCGACTGCCCCTCTACAGCCCATCAAGAATGAAAAAAAATAGAAACTTACTTTTGGGGAAGATGTTTTTTTTTCTTCCCTCTTTTCTGTGTTGGCCAGCAAACTTGTCTGTTCATTTTTTTCCTTTCATTTCTACTGAGGACAGTCACCTACTTTAGATACATTTATAATTCTGGATTCCTGGGTTTTCTAGGAGAAGTGGAAGAAGGCAACACTAGGGAATTTTTTCATAAACTCTAGCTGGGGGTTGATTTTTTTCTTCCCCAGAAGGTTTGGGGTTTTGTAAGGAACCACAGAACAGAGCTCCACTTTGTTTTGTTCATTTCCTCTTACTCTCTCTTTGAGGATATCGTGCCCCTGAGTTGCTGATCTGTTGTGCATTAGAATTAAATGCCTTTAAAAGTGGAGGGCTTGTGTTTGTAACTTGGTAACACCTTGATGGCTCAGAAAGAGAATGCCAGTAAAAGAATTTTGAGAAAGCAAGGAAAACCTTTGAAGGCTGGACCAAACCCTTAGATCAGAAGAAGGGATATTGGAAAGAACATCTTTAAGCAGATCTTTGTATAATCTTATATATTGATAAAACAGGGTCTAAGTACAGTACCTGTTTATAGGGGGGTATGTGCTGCATATTTTGCAGAAAAATTAAGTGTCGAACTTCATATTAGATATTGGTTAAGTGGAATGGAAGAATGGGAGCGGGAAGGTGAAAGTTGTGGTCAGATGACTGGTTTCTCTCTGGTTTAAAGCACAGGGCCTGATTCTCCATTGTCCTACATAAAGGTACCAAGGGGGTAGAAAATAAAGATCTGCTCCCCTCCCTCTTAGAAGAGGGAAAAGCTGCAAAAAAGTTAGAAGGGGTAACCCATAATGGATGGAGGGTTCACATTTTTCTTTAAAGTAAGGAAAAGCCAGATAAATTAAATGCAACACTGAGATTCTGTATTTTAACACAAAGTCTGGAAATGGAAGAGTTAAGGGTTGTGCAATATCACTCACTCACTCACATTATTCATCTATAACATTTCTGATCACTACTTTATAATTTCATGTCTACCTTGATATACACTATGGACAATGGGAATTAATATTGCTATGAGAACTTGAACTTTCACACTTCCTGCCTTTTCCCCCCATTTCAATTCATAACCTTCAGGTTGCATTAACATTTTGCATTTCATTTATTTAAAGATTTCCATTGTATTTGATTTGTCAAGCAACTCATTTAATATTGACTATTTCAACTTCAAGCTTAAGCATTTGGGCAAGCACTGACCTACATAGTGCTTAATACACAGTAGCAGTTTATCCTAGAAAAATATTCTGACCCACTTTCAAACTGTAATAATACAGATATGATTTGTTGAATATGTGCTTGTGTTGGCTTTGTAGATAAGTCATTAGCCTTTTACTGAGTCCTTTGGACTTGAGTCAATCAAAACTGTTTAGCAACCCTTGAGTCACAAATATTCCATATGTCTATTAATAAAAACACTAATCTTTAGTGCTTATAAAGTTCTCCATTTTGAAAGCTCTTTTATAGGGCTAGCTGCTGTACAAACATACATGCTCAAAACATTAATTAAACCACTCAACGCCCTGTTCTTATTTAGTGAGGCCCAGGTTAGGAACAGGACCCCATTTTAAAAATGAAATTCTACAAACATAAAGTACTTTATTCAGTGTCCAAATCCTGCAATTTTGCAATACTACAAAAACTGCCATCCCCCTGCTCCTACCACAAACAAAGACAACATTGTTCTGTCTTCTCTGTGTTTCAGAATAAATCCATGATGGAAATCCATATTGCAAGCAATGACTGGCATTGCAGGATGTGCAATGCTGCTGTATTGGGGTGCATGTGTAACCCACACACCTCCTGGGTGCGGTGTTCCGTCCCATCTAGAGGCACCGAGACCACTTAAAGATGAATGAGCCTGCTCTACAGCCTTAGTTAATGGCCAATTGGCTTTTAGCTCATGCACTAAGCTCCAGAGGTCCCAGGTTTGATCCCGCCCGCTGACGACGGGGGTCTGTCAGTGTTACACAGGTGCACTATGCACCCCAGTGCTATGTTGCATTGCAATGACACAGGGGTTGGGATGGGTGGGGAAGAAATAGGGGTGTAGCCGGTGCTCATCTGTCTATGCAGATCCAGGTCCTATTGCAGCACATGGGGTGTAGTAACAGCAGCAAAGTGGGTGGCCAGTGTCGCACTGCTACATGCAATCTGGTATGGGGGTGTGTGCAAGGGGCAGGACAGACAGGCCCTTTGAATTTTCTCACAGGAAGTTGTCAGAGGTAGATGATTGCCCTGTAGGCAGCAGTGTTGATGGACCCCTCCACCAGAAGAGGGTCAGCAAACACCACATCAAGGCACACAGCCAGAGAGGTTAGGAATTTTAACCCCCCAATCCACTCAATCAGCAGCTTCAGCCTCACAAACCTCTTTCGGTTCTGTCACAACCCAAACACCAACTCTTTTTTCCTTTTTCTCCAAGGCTCTCCGAATGTCAATGCTGTCCAGTCATGCGCCTACCCTGACATTCTGCATTGCTCCCACACTCACTGCGTTGCTAGTGACTCTGGAACCAGGGCCGGCTCCAGGGTTTTGGCCACCCCAAGCAGCCAAACAAAAAAAAAAAAGCCGCGATCGCGATCTGCGGCGGCAATTCGGCGGGAGGTCCTTCGCTCCGAGCAGGAGTGAGGGACCGTCTGCCGAATTGCCGCCGAACAGCTGGACGTGCCGCCCCTCTCCGAAGTGGCCGCCCCAAGCACCTGCTTGGTAAGCTGGTGCCTGGAGCCGGCCCTGTCTGGAACCATGTGTCACAAGTGCTTTATTAACTCAGATTTCCCCAGGGATTGTCTCACACCCACATGATGTCCCTACAGGCTACATTTTGCACAGGAATCTGAGTTACAGGTAGCTGAGCAGTGTGTATGTGGGGAGGCACATGTTCTATAAGCAGAGGTTTTCCTATTGAGCACATAGTTTGAATTGCTCGTGTGCATCACTTATCCCACTATTCTTGAAGAATAAATTATACTCAAGAAATTTGCTCTCAATGCCCTCTTTCAGACAGTAGCAACGAGTAGGATAAAACCCCCAAAAGTGTGTCAAGACACATTCCTTGAGTTACCTATTTAGTAATAGTAATACCTCTCTCTTATGGAGCACTTTTCATTTTCCATTGCTGCATGGAGATCAGTCAGTTAGATGTAAATAAACGAGCCCTAAAAAACTTTCTGAAGGAAGGACGGCAAATGCCAGCACCTCAACAAAAGCACAAAGGCTACCACCTGACCCTCAGAAGCACAGGTGTATTTCTTTGGGTCAATTTCACTCCCATGCAAATGCCAGCACAAGTTCTCTATACCACTGGGGCATAAATGGGTCTTCAGTGGTGCATAAACCTTGTGCTGGTCCTCTGCTTCCCAGCATTTCACCTTTTGTTGCTAAACATGTATAGATCTGAGGACAAACATCAAGCCCTGAGACACTAAGAATATGTCTACACTGCCGAAAAACACCCACGGCTGCCTTGGGTTAGCTGACTCGGGCTGAGGAGCTATCAAATTGCAGTATAGATGTTCGGGAAATTAAAATACATAACATATGTGAATACAATCTTAAAGTTATGAATTTAAATGCTCAAAGGCGAAGCAATGGAATAAAGATAACTATTGATTGTAATATTGTCACCCATGTTATACAGGCAGGATATTTTATGCTATACACATAATAACACCAGCACGTCTTAAATTAAATTACACATTTAAAAAGGACTAGACCAGGGGTCGGCAACCTTTCAGAAGTGGTGTGCCGAGTCTTCATTTATTCACTCTAATTTAAGGTTTTGCGTGCCAGTAATACATTTTAACGTTTTTAGAAGGTCTCTTTCTATAAGTCTATAATATATAACTAAACTATTGTTGTATGTAAAGTAAATAAGGTTTTTAAAATGTTTAAGAAGCTTCATTTAAAATTAAATTAAAATGCAGAGCCCCTGGACCGGTGGCCAGGACCTGGGCAGTGTGAGTGCCACTGAAAATCAGCTCGCATGCTGCCTTCGGCACACGTGCCATAGGTTGCCTACCCCTGGACTAGACAATCCAACGTGTGTCATGTGAATGAGTTAAGTGATCTGCGAGCACCTCAGCATCTTCATTACCTGGCCTTGAGTGGGGAGCTCCACACGGGCTGCCTACTGTGCCTGTGAGGAGCCTCATTGACTTCAAAGGAAGGCAGTGGTGGAGATTATATCTGACTTCATTTGAGCCCCATGCAACCACCAGATCGGTAAAGATATTTAGGTATTTTTACTTTTGTGGATCTGGGCCTAAGAGCTCATTGCTGAAGACTTACGCACTTGCTTAGCTTTACAAACATGAGTAGTCGCCCTGAAGCACCAGAGTTACTCATGCATAAGTTTTTGCAGGATCTGTGCCTAATTGACCTCTATAGACAGTTGCTATGCCCAAAAACCCGGCTTCCAAACTCATGGAAGTCAGTAGGATGTGGATCAGGTCTATAGTGCTGTCAAATCCCCAAAATAAAATGAGACAATTTTTCCCTAATTTCTTTCATTTATAGTAATCTTAGCTGGTGTTATTTGTAAGTCGCTAAACTAACTTCAGAAAGGTGTGATTTTTTAAAAAAAAGTTGAAGGAGTCCTTTTAATGTTACTTTTTGCAGTTTTGCTATATAACCATTTCCTTTAATTAGTTATCATTGTTTTATAACAGCTGAATTCTCTTTTCTTAATTTAATTTGTGCAGGAGAGGTAATCAATTTTCCTGAGCTGGTTTTTAGCATGAATGGCATTGTGGGCTAACAGTTAAAATGTGGATGTTTGTGACATGGTATTTTCCATGCTCCATAACTATAAATCAAAAACTCTTAGGCCATTTTCAAAGATGACTTTTGTGACTGGACTTTCATATAGAGCAAAGTTGGGTTATCTTTTAGAAATATGAATGTCATTAAATCATAACTGGCAGAAACATGTGTTTGTTCCTTTTTTGTAAGAAAAAAAAATCCCCACAAGAGTGTCATTTAAATTTTGTAAAGGCCTTATTACCGCACTTCACTACATAGCAGGATGAATGAAGAGAGCTGTGCAAACATTGCGGATCTTTTCTTTATTACAGCTGTAGCCGCTCCCCTGAGACGTTATTAATGTCCATGGTTCTTGTAAAGAGACAGCGTAAACTGGAATCTCATTACTATTCAGATCAGCAGCCTTGCTCAGGCTCTGTGAATCAACACATTAGTAGATACATAAAGGGCTCTTGCTGTGGGCTGAACAAGTTCCTAGGGCCTCAGTCATGAAAAGATAATGGTGGCATCTTTGTCAGAATTTTGTGGAAATTGTGCCAAGTCAAATAAATAAATAAAAGCAGGGGATGTGTTTTTTCTGCGTAATTGATTATTTATCACTATTCAGCAAACCTCTCTGTTCTTGTATATGGTATTTACCCATCATTTATAGCACACTGGACTGTGTAACGTGAAAAGAAAATATAAAATGCTAAAATATATGCCTTTTAAGTAAGCATTTAGGGATAAATCTTGTTCCCTGTGCCAAGCCCCAGCGTGGTGCTGCATGGCTTCATTTGAAGTGGGGAGAAAAGGAATTCTGTGCAGAATGTCCCATGGTCCTTAGTTATTTCCTTCTCAGGGGCTGTGGGAGGAGAAACAGGGTGGGAGGAATCAGCACTTGCAGGTATTTGGAAGTCAAAAAAGGCAGCTGGCCTGCATAAGTGAAAGCAGCCTTTAGGCACCTTTAAATAACACCCAAAGTTCTGCAAGAATGGAGTGACAACATCAAAAAATAGGATCAGCATGAGAGTGGAAGTTTTTCATATTTATAAAATCACTTGATTTTCAGCGGAGCTGAGCAACGGCACCTTCACTGAACCAATGGAAGCTGCAGAAGTTCAGCATTTCTGTAAATCAGCCCCAAAATGCTGTTCCAACAGCCAACCCATATTTGCTGTGTGTGGGAAACAGCAGCATGTCCATAAAGGGCCCATCTGGCCACACAAACTCAAAGACCAGGAAATATTTGCTGTCTGGTGCATCCACAAACAGATACATGGCATCATAAGATAAGTCAATTAAGTCCCTTGACAGAAAAAGAGGAAAAGGATGGTTAGAGGTGAAGATCTGGACAAAGAAACCCAGGCAAGATAGGAAAATCAGTGCCCACACAGGAAGATTAATAGAAGACAGCTATATAGGGAAACACAAGGAGAATGTAAAATACCTCACAGCCACTGCAGACTTAAAGTCCACTCAGCTCCCAAATAGGCAGTAACATCATATCACATATGTGGCTACTGGCCACATATAAGAACAGTTCTCCAAAAATAAACAGACATGGCAACAAAAAAGTAGCACACAGCTCCATGGAACCAAGCCATAGGTTATCAGGAGCTGTTACTATAGCATGAAGAGTAAACATGTTTTGGGAAATCACATAAACCTCAGAGGGCAACCACAAAAACTGCAGTCACCCACAGTCATCAGAAGTTTATCTGCTGATATGGTGCATGCAACACTGCAACACACATGAGCATAGAGTCACAGTGTCCTCTAACATATCTGAGCGTGCAATTCAAAAATAAAATACCATAAGCTGAAATCAGGGCTGCGTGAGCTTATAGGGGCACATATTGTGTCCCCCAGTATTGGCCAACCTCAGGCTTTCCCCATTCCATATGCCGTTCTGCCCAGCACTAAATCAATTATCGTGAATATCTATATGATGTCAATGGTATGCCTTTAATTCCCGGCATCCACATTTGTCAGGAAAAGGCTAGAATATTTTGTCTATGTTGTGAACAGCTGATCAGACACATGGAGCCTGATTTCCAGACAATGTCAGATGTAAGGTCACTGACAGTCATGTGGCTTCCATAGAGAATGAGATACATAACAGCAGTTCTATGTCTTATGGTTAGCACGGATGGGCTCTGACTATGAATCCCAGCATGGACAGCAAGTCTTGTTTCCCTAATGTCTATGGGAGGAGGGCTAACCTATGGACTTCGAGGGCACCATAGCCAACAATATTTCTGCATGGTTTTATATATGGCATTCATGGACCCTTGCACAATCCGAAGCGTAACACAGTGTAACGCACACACTTGCCTTATCACAGTTGCCTGGTTCCATAAAACTGAAAACAGTGCTTACTGACCTGCTAATGGAGGTCGCCCAACTTGACTCTGAGGCTCCTCTACCTGTGGCCCTCATTTGTTGATGCCCAGGACTTCTGTCCCCTACTCATTCTGGATCGAGAGTTATCAAACCCAGTACCTGCAATCGTTCATCGGGCCTTGGGCTAGGAATACACTGCACTCCCCCTTTGCCTTGCACTCTGTCTTCAATAGAACACAGAGGCACATTTCTGCATGGATTCGATGTGTATCTCAGTAATGTACACCTTTTTCTGCACCTAAAATGAAAATTGAAAGTTTAGTGAGTATTTTTAGCTCGTGGAATAAGCTCATCAACCAGCTAGGCTTGCTGTCCACAATAGTCTCTCTCACCAAGAGAAGTTGGTCCAAGAAAAGAGATTACCTCACCCACCTTGTCCCACAATAGCGTGGTCTGTCTGGGAAGGGATTTCTACAATGCTCTTGCAGCTCCAGAGGAGAGACTCTTGACTGATGTAGAAGATTCAAGACATGTATGGAGTTGTCAGTATACAACATTTTAAAACACACATGTTCCACAGTTTTCCATGAAAATGTATACTCCTCCCCCCCCACCAGTTAACCTAGCCGTTTTCCTTGATTATTATAGAACAAATTTAGAAAAACCTCTAGGTGAATTCTGGGAGACAGAAATTTGCACAATACCTAAAACAAAAGCAAATTTTCATGCCTTGTGGCAAACATACATTCTACAAGAGTTTTGATTGCATCTGGATGTAACTAAAAAGAAATGACAAATATGTGACAGTACATATTTTCATTTATGTATCCTAAGCATGAAATACTATTACAAGTTGGTCTTTTATGTTTTGGGGATCTTATTACCTACCCGCGAGAAACATAGATATCTAGAACAACATTAGATCTGAAAGGAAAAGGACTCTACAGAACTCCTGTTGTTATCTCTCAGGAGTTACCCATATTTCCAAAGAGCAATAAGCAGTAAACAGATTCATGGGCTATATGTCCTTAATATAAATTGCAGAATCACTGAGCCCTCACTCAAAGTGGCTTTGTGCAAACAATGGTGCAATGCCATTGAAAAATTGTATTTGTTGAGCATTTCGAGATATATTTATTTGACCGTGTGCAGTCTGACTGAGTTGCACTGAAAACTGATGTTTTTCATAATGGTTTCCTGTTAGCAGGGATTCATTTGAGAGGAACTGCTGCAATAATTAGTGTTTTATGGGTCCACTGCTCTAACTGTTTAACTGGTCCACTTCTCTACAGGGATTTATTTCAATGGGTTCTTCTCCTCATCAGTAGTGTAAATAAATAAAAGCTAATGGAACACAGCAACAATGCGTCTCTTGACAAGTTTCTGTTTCTTACCATAAAGCAGCTGACGAACAAAATCTGTGTACACAAATCCATAATGGTTAGGGGCCTGCATGTGTTTTTGCAGAAGTCATTTTGATGGACAACACGAAAAAGATGCAATTTTCTCTTCTCTGGCAATTTTTAGCTCCCAGGCATGCTTCAAACCCCAACTTTTTTACATAGCTATTTGGAGAAGAGAAGGCTGGATGGGGTAAGGTTCGGGTCAGTCTGTTGATGGCCTGTTGTTATTAAGGCTTTTCCCCCTACTTTACAAGCACTCTATTAAGGGGGGGAGGGATAGCTCAGTGGTTTGAGCATTGGCCTGCTAAACCCAGAGTTGTGAGTTTAATCCTTGAGGGGGCCACTTAGGGATCTGGGGCAAAATCAGTACTTGGTCCTGCTAGTGAAGGCAGGGGGCTGGACTTAATGACCTTTCAAAGTCCCTTCCAGTTCTAGAAGATGGGATATCTTTATTTATTTATAAGTGTGCTATATGCTTTGTACAGTGGTCTAAAGGCCTAATACAGTACATGCAGGTAAGGGTGCTGGAACAGTTTGTATAGTGGGGGAGCTGAGAGCCATTGAACCAAACTGTAAACTCTGTATATGATGGAAACCACTTCAAGCCAGGGGGTGCTGCAGCACCCCTCGTTCCAGCACCTATGGATTCAGGATCAAAGCCTTAGGGAGCCTGGCAAGGGTTCTGCAGGAGTCAATGGGAGTCAATGGGAATTCCATACAGAAGGGTTTAAACCAGTGGTCCCCAAACTGGGGCATGGGCACACCAGGCCCAGCCCAGCCCTGTGGAGGATGGGGAGAGAGCGTCACCCAGACCTGCTCTGCCCCCAGTTCTGTTCCAGACCCAGACCCAGTCCCAGCCACCTGGACACTAAAAGTCCAATTACCTGCCAGAACCTGCAGAAGCACTCAGGGAAGGCTCCGGTGAGAGAGGTACCGGCGGCTCCCCCCTCTTTCCCCAAGCGCGGCTGCCCCTCCTCCACCCTGCTCCACTCACCCCCCCCCCACCTAGAGGCACCGACTTCCCCAGTTCCTGGGTGGTGCTTGACCCCTGCTCTGACCCAGGTCCCTCCACCCCTCTCCCCAAGGCCCCACCCTGCCTCTTTCTGCCCCTTCCACCTCCTCTCCCATCCCCCCAGCACCTCCTGCATGCTGCTGAACATCTGATCATGGTGGGCAGAAGGTGCTGGAAGGGAGGGGGAGGAGCTGATCAGTGGGGCCCCCCAGTGGACGGATGGGCTGGGGGGAGGGGAAGGAGCCCTGGAACACCCATGGAGTTGGTGCCTATGCCCCCACCTCCACCCAGGCTCTCGGACCTGGTAAGGGGGGGACAATTGAAAAAGTTTGGGGACCACTGGCTTAAAGGATTGGGTCTAGGGTGTGAACATGACAGTGCTCTTTAAGTTTGCTGATATTCAGATCACTGAGCAGAAATAGAAGCAGTAGTTCATCAGTAATCTTTATTCAACAGTGCTGGAGGAGGCGTAGATGGGAAGAAATAGAAATCAGAAAAATGGACAGAGAAAGAAAGATAAGAAAGTCACATTTCTCGCAATGGGGAAAATACACTCCAGGTTCAATCTCATAGTTTATATTATTACTAAGTATCAAAGGGGTAGCCATGTTAGTCTGTATCCACAAAAACAATGAGGAGTCTGGTGGCACCTTAAAGATTAACAGATTTATTTGGGCATAAGCTTTCGTGGGTAAAAAACCCCAAAGAAGTGGAGTATTTACCCACGAAAGCTTATGCCCAAATAAATCTGTTAGTCTTTAAGGTGCCACCAGACTCCTTGTTGTTTTTATATTATTACTAGAAACTCTGAAGGACTGTACAGACTTACTGGGTGAAATCCTGGCCCTACTGAAGTCAATGGCAAAACTCTCGCAATGAACAGAGCTTTTACATTTAATATTTTGACCATGTATAGATATATTATGAAATACATGTATATATTTAGAAAAAAGGAAATTAGGGAAGAAATGATATTTACCAATAGAGTACATAACATAACAGTTTACATCTGCTAGTATAGTTCCAGGGAATTAGACCAGCTGTTGTTGAAATAGTCTGTCATCTTTTATTTTGAAAGATATCCTTTCAGTGGATATAAATCTGGTGTGTCAATTAAAGTATGTTCAAGAGTAAATTTCTTCTTCAGCATTATAAACTTACTGTGACATACAGGCTGAGTCATGCTTGTCTGAATCACTTCAGATTTTTACATGACAGTAGTCAAACTTAATTCCCTGCAGGCATAAAGAAGACCAGTTCCTTAGTCATGCCAGTCTGAAGGGCATGAGATGACATTCAAAAGTTGACAGATAGAGTGGGATGTTCTTCCCCTTAGCTTGTCATATTCCTATGTTCTCCCCGGGGATAGAAGACTGTTTCTTCTCTAAGGAAAAATACTAATGGCTTCTTCTCATTTAGTGGTCCAACAGAGAATATTTACATTTATATCCAAGTTAGACATGACATGGCTTCATCTATCCATCAATTAACTTCTCGCCCAGATTAAATTTCCTGACATTAATAAGAATATTAGTGATTATAACACATCTCCTATTATATATGCAGCAACATTACCAAAATATGGTAACAGGACCACATTCACAGTAGTTCTTCACATGCTCATCAAGACTAACTTTTTCATATGTGGGAATTGAAAGATAAAGATAGTTTTATTATCAATTAATTAGGAAATTCCGTGATCAAACCCTTTGGCTATGGTTACTGTGATACACCAGAGGTATCTTCAGGGGTCGCAGTGGTAATCCTTCACATGGGTTGATTCTAGCATATTGTGTAGATTAGGGACAGGATTAACTGCAGAGGTTAGTTGGAGGTGGATTTGAGCTGAGAAAAGTCAAGTTTTGTTTTCAGCTCAGGGGGTGAGCTCTCCAGAAAGGAACCGGGAGGTCTGTTTTTCACACTGTCTTTGGAGCCTGGGTTAGGATGAAAGTACTGTTGCCCCTTGACCAAAGCAGTTGGCCAGTATTTGGGGTCCTCCTGAGTTGTTTCTGTTAGTAGAAGAAATTCCTGTGGTGAAATCCTGTTTGTTTACAGAGAATGTACACCAAGTCCTGTCTCTCTAAACACAGTTGTAACAATCAACAGGAAGCAGTTTCCCTGCTCACAGTTTCCAAGCCTGCCTTTCCAGCCAGTTCTCTGCCCAAAAAAACTCCCTCTCTCTTTTGGTTTCTTCCCAGGGCCACACTCACACTGCAACTGTCACTGGCTTCTTGCTTTCTGGTTCCTTTCACACCCACTCACAACACAGCTGCAAACCAATCAATTCTCCAGGCCCTGTGTTTGGCTCAGCCCTCAGGGAAACGCTCAGCCCACATGCCCAGCCTGTGCCCAGGACTTGCATGCAGGCTAGTGGCTTCTATTGTTTCAGCTATGACTAAACAAAGAGGAATTTATTTGCTCCCTCATTTTGTTTTAATGGAAGGTGGCAAGTGTGCTTATCAGCTTCAACAAGGTCTGCGATTGTCCATTTGTAACAGCTCTAGTTGAGCATCCACTCTTCTTGGCTACTCACCACGCTGCTGTGAGGGAATCCAGCCATTGAATCCCTGGGTATCTTAAGCCTCCAGTGTCTGAATAGAGCCCAGGCACTGTCCCTGTCTTGGGGTCTCTAAGCACACTTTGGGGGAGCAGATCCTCTACCTGGCACCCACTCTTGAGAGTTGTAACCATGCGGCCCCCACCTGCCCTAGAACCAGTGCTGACCCCACAAACTCCTCCCATAGCTTAAACACACATCTCCAAGACCTTCACCCAAAGATGTAAGCCTGCTGCTTTACTTCTTCATGGGGACACATGGTAGATGTAACTTGTGAAACGCACCATCACTTTGCATGGGATTCTAACACACTATTGTCCTTTCTTTACTAGTAAGAGAAATACAGAGATGTACACAAAAATAATAAACCCTACACACATTTCCCTAGCTCAATGGCCTTATCACTGCAGAACATTCTTTGGGCTGGTGTCAGGGTTGCCTAGGGCCATCCAGAGTCCTTCCGATGCAATGTAGGGCCTGGATTCTGAAACTTGGACCCTTCTCCCCACCAGCTCACCTATTCTGGTGTTGGCTCATCCGTTCCCTTCCTTCTTCCTGCCCAAAACATCCTCTGTGACTCTCTGAGTCTTCCCTTAGTGAGTCCTTTTATCACCTTCTACTTTGTCTCCTGTGTCTCTTTGTCCAGCTTCTAGCATTTCCACTCTCTTCATATCCCTCTCCCTTCAGACAAAAACAGGGGCATCTTCTCCCAGCTCAAGCAAACCTATTGTCCCAAGATGCTTGTTGAGTCTCTTGTTGAGTACTAAGGACCCACCATTATCTCAGGTCTGGGAGGTACATGCTTAAAAGCTTATCAGCAAAGGTGCATATACAGAGACAGAGGGACATTCATGATACAGCAATTTTCATAGCAAAACCTCCAGAATAACTTCATGATACCAGCAAGAATTCATGACAATCATAGGTTCCCCAAATCACCACAACATAGATCAAAGACAGGCTAGCTGAGAGTCACCTACATCCTCCACTATAACAGTACCATGGAGATGATTGGTTTGGCATCTGTTTCTTCATTAAATAAACCTCTTGTTTATGTTACCTCGTGAGAACTTTGCTTTCAAGAAAGTGTATATGAAAGGACCCAGATTTGGTCTGCCTTTGAGACACACTGTGTTAAGAAAGCGCCTTGGGAGGAGTATCTGGGGACTGATAGCCAGCTGTTATAGCAAACATCTATGACAAGTTCCCCACAACCAACAGAGAAAAGTGGCTTTCTTATACAAGGGAATCAGTGAAACTGACGATACACAACTTTCTGTCGCGTACACAAACTAAACATACTGAACAAATCAGAGAAAATATTTTTTCTGCCTAATCTTTTTCATTGATAATAATGGACAATGCTGTAAAAGCTAAGTAATATAAAAAAATAAATCAGATAACTCAGTGACACCTACATCCCGCAATCTCATTAATGTTTTATGTGAGAGCTAAACCTTCTTGTTATATCAAATAAACCCTGTAATTACATTGCTTAAGTAGGAAATTAAGTAGCATCATATTAATTACCTACATGGCCCTTGTTTTCTTGTCTGTGTCAGTCCTACCAAGAGATGAGAAGGATAACTGTTTCCTGCTGACTTTCCTATGTATCTGTGCAAAACTATTGTGGTAATTAGAAACATTTGCATAACATTGCCCAGATTTACAGAGATGAATGAAATAAAGTTTCCTTTCTTGTTGCTACCGTGTCCTTCAATAGCTCTCACTTGTTCGTACATGTGGGGGCATGTACTTAGTACTATTCTCTATTTGTGACCAGCTGCAGCTTGAATTTGAACGCAGTTCTGTTTAATGTGTTCAAAAGCCATGTGGGGAAGCCCTGAATTGCAATGATTTTTCCAATAAAATATGTCCCCTCGTCTCATGCAGGTAGCATCTATGTCTCTGTGATGTCCAATAGACAAACCTGCTAACTCTCATTGCCTTACTCCTCAATACTTTTTTAAAGAAATGCACAAACTGCATGTTTCTGAAGCAAATCTCACACTAGACTTCCTACCTAGTTACTTGAACCATCATCATTAAACGTAACCCAGCCATTGATCAATACTGTATGTGTGCTCTTCCTACTTGGTGATCGTGAATTGAACCGTATAACATGTGCAGTGTAATGGAAGATGTATCTGAGTGTATCCTACTGACTTAATGTTCCCTCCCAATTTCTTTTTCAATAACTATATTTGAAATAAAAATAATTCACTAAAGTTTCCCTCCACCTTTTAGCTCTATCTAATCTGATCTAAGGTATTTGCAACATGCACAGTATGGGCACATTTAGGCACCTGGGCCCAAATCCTCAAAGATATTTAGGCACCCAAATCAATTATTTCAGTGGGAAGTAGGTACCTAAATACCTTTGAGAATGTTGGCCCTAGTTCTGGGGGAGATTTTTATATCAGATTGGAGGAACCTCTCAAAGTGTGAAAGGTGAACTGTGCAGTTTTTTCAGATTAGTTCACTTCAGCAGTTTAAGAGACTCATGGTCCAGGAAGATCCACTTTTGCTCCATTTACTTTTGTCACAATGCCTCTCCATTAAAAAAAAAAACAAAAAACAGTGGCTTTAGATCATCTCCCCCACTTTTCACAGAAAAGCCTGAGTTAGCAGCATTAAGCCCCACCCCCATACTGACACTTATGCAAATAGAATTCTCCCGTCTCTTTCACACTCTTTGCTTGTCTGTTCCTACATTGTTCTGGTTAAAGTTGTTACATTACTGTCTACTAGTAGCGAGTAGGAAGAGGAAAAAACTCGCAGAGTAACAAAATCTCAGTTTACAGCTCAATAATTAATGTGTCCATGGGGTCTGGGGTATCATTATTTCACAAAACACAAACGGACACAAATTGTTGAGAGAAAAGGGGTGTGTCCAAAAGACAAAGAACAGAAAAAGCTAAGAATGGCCACACTGGGTCAAACCAATGGTCCATCTAGCCCAGTATCCTGTCTTCTGACAGTGGCCAATGCCAGGTGCTTTAGAGGGAATTAATAGAACAGGCAATCATCAAGTGATCCATCCCCTGTCGTCCACTCCCAGCTCCTGGCAATGGGACAACTAGAGCACAAAGTTGCATTCCTGACCATCTTGGCTAATAACCATTGATGGACCTATCCTCCATTAACTTATCTACTGTAGTTATTTTTGGAACCCCATTATAGTTTGGGTCTCCCCTGGCAATGAGTTCCACAGGTTGACTATACGTTATGTGAAGAAATACTTATTTTTGATTATTTTAAACCTGCTGCCTATTAATTTCATTAGGTGACCCCTGGTTCTTGTGTTATGTGAAGGAGTAAATAACATTTCCTTATTCACTTTCTCCTCCCCATTCATGATTTTATAGATCTCTATCATATCCCCCCTTAGTTGTCTTTTTTCCAAGCTGAAAAGTCTCAGTCTTATTAATTTCTCCTCATATGGAAGCTGTTCCATACCCTTAATCATTTTTGTTGCCCTTCTCTGTACCTTTTCCACTTTAAATATATCTTTTTTTGAAATGGGGCAATTAGAACTGCAAAGAGGAATAAAAGAGGGGACAAGTTTGTTTAAAAATGTATTAGAACTTCAGAATAGACATACTCATAGATGAAAGCTGTTAGAAAATTTCAAAAAAGCATTGCGGCTTGTTAACCTAGGATTAAAACCTGCTGGTCAGACACATTCAAGTAGTCCCATTGATTTCAACGGGCCTCTTTGTGTGAGTCAGATGAAGAGGATTTGTCCACAACATATTTTGGCCAGATCCTCCCTGCTGGTATAATTCCATTGACTTTAATGCTTGACACCAGTTGAGGATCTGACTTGTTGGCTCCCCTCTCTCACACAATTAGAATCACATTCTAGATCCAGAGTGCCAAACTCAATCCGTGGCAAAGGCTAAATTACATTTTTAATCAGGGTGTGTGAGCTGAATCTACAAGTTAGGGCCATATTCCACCCTTGATCCACAGTAGATCTTTTGTTGATAACTATGGGATGTTTGCATTTGCCCTTTCAAGCTCCTCCACATGCAACTACTTGATTTGCCCATGCAATTGATGTAACTGAACAAAATAGTTGTATAATTGCACACCTAAATTAAATTGAGATTGTTGTGAATGTTGGATTAACTGGTGATTCCCTGGATTTTTAGAGCTTGTCTACATGGGAAAATTGACTGGAATAGCTGTTACACAATAAGCTATGCTGCAATAGGTATTCCAGAATAGCTCCCTATGTGGACATTCTATTCTGAAATAAAAGTCTCCATTTCAGAATAATTACTGTGTTTTGTGTGTAAAGTGACTCTTACTGTGGAACAGCATCTACACAGGGAGCTATTCTGGGATACCTAGCATGGTCAATTTGCTTGTGTAGATGAGCCCTATTAATGACTGTGTTGATTAGCAATGCACTTGAACAAACTTACCTCTAAGTTATAGTATTTCTGTGGCGGGATAAAAGACTTCACCTTAAGCATCTTCCATGGACACTAAATTGACTTTAAAGAAAAGCAGGCTCTCTTTATGTCTGTCTTTTAGTTTACAGTATGTATCAAAACTGTGTTGTAGGATTACTTTTGCCCAGCTACAATCCGCCCCTAGAAAGAGGCTATATTCATCCTAACTGCAGGATTTCCATTAACACAGCAGTTACACTGTCATTTGGGCAGAAAACCAAAGTAAAAACACTGCTTCATTTGCTCTGCCACTGTCCTGAAGTCACATCCCCATCCTTTATAGGTCCCGCACACACTCAGATGAAGCAGCCAGTTGTTGAATGGAGGCAGCCACTCTCCACAAAAACAAGAGATATGAACAATGAATGAAGAAGCAACACGAAAGCTGAGTTTGTGTTAATTTGGGAGTCAAGGGTTGGGATTAACTTCCAGCAGACAGCATTGCTAATATTGATTGCTGTCTGCAAGGCCTTAGAAAGACTGTCCTCCCCTTTTCCACTTGGAATAAATGTTTAAAAGAGGGAAACCTGGGTGAGAAGATGATCTTTTAGATATGAATTTATTGAGAATTTGTTTAGCGGGTGGAAAGTGAAGAGCCCTCAAACATTAGAGCATGGGGTAGGCCTCAATTTTGGTAATGTAGAGTTTACAGCAGAGTGTCTCTAAGGAGGCAGAGGGTTTGTCATTCTTGGACTCCATTAACCACAGTCTCTCTTTACCCCAGCTTCAACAACCCCCACCCGGGCAGAACTCGCCATGTTTGGGTGTTAGCTGAGATGCATGCTTGCCAAGAGTCAATGAGAAAGTGCTTGGTATGTTACAAGAGGTAATGATTCAATGCTGTGCATGTACTACCAATCACGCTTCTGTGTATTGTTTCTTGTGTTTCTGCAGATGTGGCCTTGAGGGGAACCCCCTACACACCAGTAAAGTGTCTCCACCAGATAAGGAAGCGACCAAGGCGGAGCAAGGAGGACATGTTCCAGGAGGTGCTGCAATCCTCTGAGGCAGAAAAAAGAGAATGCACAGAGTGGAGAGAAATGGAAAGGCAGGACAGAAAGGAGATTGAGGAGAACATTCAAAAGGCCCATGAGCAGATGATAAAAGTCATGGAGGAGCAAACAGAAGCTGAAGTCCCTAATCACACTTCAGTCAAAACACACACGTGCTTGTCCCCCATTGCAGCTGATACAGAACTGTTTTCCAAGCCCTCCCCAAAATCCTCCCACACATTCCATGCAACTTCTCAGAACATCTTGGTACCCCATTCACTCCACCCCTTCGGACAGCTTCCAAAATGATAGCTGGACTTACGCACAGCTATGAGAGCCTCCAATGTCCTGCACCACTACCTCCCTTCCCACCAAGCCTTTTCTGTATAAAAACAAACTCTCTGAAAGAAAACCAATCTTTATTTGTGTCCTACAGATAGTGATTGCAGCTGGTAGTAAAACATGGACATGCAGTTTAATCATTTGCTTACTGCAAATCCCACTCAGGAATCACCACAAGTGTTAAGCAAACAAACAAAACTCAAATTAACGAAGAATGGTAGATTGCTGTATAGAAATACACATTACTGGTTCTCATTATCAAAATGTTGCCTCAAAGACTCTCTGATTCGAATTGCCCCCAGTTTTACCCCTCTAATAATCCTTGTATCAGGCTGCTCAAAATCAGCGGCCAGGTGATCTGCCTCTGCGCTGCACCCATGGGCAAACTTTTCATCCCTAGCCTCACAAAGATTATGGAGCGTGCAGCAGGCAGCTATGATCATTGGAATGTTTTCTTCACTTAGATCTTACCTGCCATAAAGACATCTCCAGCGCCCTTTTAATCTGCCAAATACACATTCCACGGTCATTCTGCACCTACTCAGCCTATTGTTGAAGCACTCCTTTCTGCTGTCCAGGTTTCACATGTAAGGCACCATGAACCATGGGAGTAAGGGGTACACTAGGTCTCCCAGGATCACTATGGGCATTTCAACATCCCTCACTGGAATCTTCTGGTCTGGAAAGAAAGTTCCTGTTTACAGCTTTCTGTACAGGCCACAGTGTTCTTGAAGATATGTGCATCATGCACCTTCCTGGACCACCCCCAGTGATCAACAAGCACTTGAAATTTCATGGAGAAGTACCCCTTTCTATTGATGTATTCCGTTGCAAGATGGTCCGAGGCCAAAATTGGAATGTGCGTTCCACCTATTGCCCCTCCACAGTCAGTAAATCTGATTTCCGCAAAGCCATCCACTATTTCACGCACATTTCCAAGAATCATGGGCCTTCGTAGCAGGATGCGATTAATGGCCCACACACTTGCATTAACATTGCCCTAATGGTTGGCTTTCCAATTCCAAACTGATTCACAACCAACTGCTCCAGAAAGCAGTCTGGAGTCACCAGCTTCCACACTGCGATGGCCATGCACTTGTCCACCAGAGGGCAACTCTCATTTTGGTGTCCTTACACCGCAGAGCTGGGGTGAACTCTGCAAACAGTTCCAGGAAGGAGGCTTTCCGCATCTGAAAGTTCTGCAGCCACTGCTCGTCATCCCAGACCTGCATAATGATGTGATCCCACTACTCACTGCTTGCTTCCCAAGCCCACTGTGTGTAGCTGCTCCATGAATGCCCGAAGTAATCTGGTGTTGTTTCTCTCCGTGGCACAGAGTAGGTCAGGCACTTCTGATTCCTGCTCAGATTGGGAGTTCACGATATACTGCATGGCCATCCATGAAGTGTTAATGGCAGTTACCACAACAGAGATGGTGGGCATACAGTAAACAAGGGCCATTGAAAAATGCTGTGAAATGCAGTCAGAAGCCCATAGAATGCTGGGACGGAAAGAACTGACTCATGGGACATTGAGCCAGCACCTATGATGCACTGCAATCCACTCCGCCTTCCCACAAGTCCTAGCGGCAGAAGGTGGCGAGTAGCACAGTGGGATAACTACCCACAGTGTACTGCTCTTACTGTTGATTCTAGAGCACCAAGTGTACAGGTGCTCTGCCGACCGAGGGAGCGTAGTGTGAACATGCAATAGCGATGTTATTATAGCACTTTCTGATCATCGACATAACTTTTGTCAACAAAACTCTGTAGTGTAGACAAGGCCTGAGTTTGCAAAGGTCATTCCTTGGGGAGGAAGAGGGGAGATCTACTTCTGTATCTTTTATAGGTAGGATTCTTATGGTGAATTTAGTAATGAAAGAATGTTAAATCCATAAGGTCACCTTATAAAGCAGATGGAGCATGTATAACATGTGGGAAGTAAGTCACTGAGTATGGCCTTAGTTTCTACTCTGTCAACATATTGTTAAGGAAGGAAACATCCTTATATATGGGTGTTCGAAACACTGGTATGCAAGACATTTATCCATTGTTAATGGTTATAGTGACCTCTTGTGGCAGATTCTAAATGTTTTAGAATGATCTGAATTATTTTGTGCCTGTTTGTACCTCTGTATCTTTCTTAAGCATTTCTAAAATGCCCATCACTGTTCATAAGAGAACCAGCAAACTCAGAAACTAAGCTGGTCTACTTGCTTGCCAATTAAAGTTTATGTTAGGTCCCTCATTTAGATATTCAGAGACGTTAGAAGCTGAGAATTTTAAAATATAGTTATAACACTGCTCTACAGCCAAAATGCTTCTGAAATAAATGTAGTCAAACTTTACTAATTCTGGGTCACTGAGAACAAAAATGATGCTTAAAATTGTTGATTGGCTCTAGTTTTCAAGCTATGCTATTGGGTCAGTATATACGACCCTTGACTTGGGAATGGCGGAGGATAAGTGAGTTATAAAGGGAAGGGATCTCAATTTAAACCAGAAATGACTAAAATACATCTTTGACTGGATCTATGAATAAAGCTATGACTGGGTTTGGACAGTACTTGCTTTTTAGGCAAAACAATGAATGATGCAATCTGAAGCTGGTATTGCATCATACATGATATGAATTGCATCATGTTATTCCTAGAAGTCATGGATGATGCAATCATAACGAAGCTTACATCACTCTGCTGAACAAATTGCCCTATATCAGCTCTAGAAATCATACAGTGTCATGCTCTCTTATTTGTCAGTGTTTGATTTTGCAAAGGGACACATTTCTGTTTAGCCAAAGTGATCAGAGATGCCTCGTACTTGTGTGAACAGTGCAGATAACTTCTGCTATGTTTGTGGTGAGGTGACTTTTGCATCACAAAAGCGCAGTATAACCACTATGGTTAAGAAAGCCTATTACCTTTATTTTGGCTGCAGAATTGGAGATCAGGACAAGAGGTGGGCCCCACACATATGCTGCAACACTTGTGCAACAAATCTTCGCCAGTGGTTGAAAAGGAAATCTATGCCTTTTGCAGTGCCAATGATTTGGAGAGAGCCAACAGATCATACCAGCAATTGTTACTTCTGCATGGTGCCTCCAGTTGGGAAAGGTGTGTCAAAGAAGAAAAAGTGGACTGTGCATTATCCAAACATTCCATCAGCTATACGCCCAGTACCCCACGGAGAAGGACTGCTGGTTCCTGATGCACCAGAATCATTCTCACTTGAGTCAGACGAGGAAGAGGAAGAGGATGAAACTTCTGGTCCTGAACCATCAATGTTACAGGACCCACATTTTCTCCCATCCTCCTCCTCTGAACCACACCTCATAACACAAGGTGAACTGAATGACCTTGTCAGGGATTTGGAACTACCCAAGAGTAAGGCAGAGCTGTTGGGCTCCAGACTACAGCAGTGGACTCTCCTGGCAGGTGATGTTAGGGTTTCCATGTTCCATGACCGTCAAAAGGATCTTGTCCCATTCTTCTTCATGGAAGGTGATCTTGTAGCCTGCAACAACATCGATGGTGTGATGGCAGCCCTCAACATCGTTCACGATCCAGATGAGTGGAGACTGTTCATTGATTCATCGAAGACGAGTCTTAAAGCTGTTTTACTGCATAATGGCAATGTTTTGCCATCAATTCCAGTTGGTCATGCAGTCCATATGAAGGAAACCTATGACAACATGAAACAACTTTTGAGGTGCATAAACTATGACCAACATCAGTGGCAGCTTTGTGGCGATTTGAAGGTTGTTGCTCTCTTGCTTGGTCTGCAGACTGGATACACAAAGTACTGCTGTTTTCTCTGCGAATGGGATAGTCATGCAAGAGATTCCCACTACATCAAGAAAGATTGGCCACTCCGACAGTCGTTGGAGCCTGGGAGGAAAAGTGTTCAGCATCCACCACTTGTTGAATCAAGGAAGATTTTGTTATCACCCTTACACATCAAGCTGGGTCTGATGAAGAACTTTGTCAAGGCTATTAACAAAACACAAGCAGCTTTCAAGTACCTCCGTGGAAAATTTCCAAGGTTAAGTGAAGCTAAGATAAAGGAAGGTGTCTTTGTTGGTCCTCAGATTCGTGAACTTCTTCGAGATGATGCATTTGACCATGCACTGCGTGGCAAGGAAAAGACGGCATGGAAAGCCTTCCAGTTAGTGGCAATAAATTTTCTCGGAAACAACAAGGCAGACAACTACAGGTTGTTGGTGGAAAACCTCCTCAAGGCATACAAAAGCCTTGGTTGCAACATGTCACTAAAGATACATTTTTTGCACTCTCATCTAGATTTTTTTCCACCGAACTGCGGAGCAGTGAGCGACGAGCACGGCGAGCGATTTCACCAGGACATTGCAACAATGGAGAAATGCTATCAGGGCAAATGGAGCCCATCAATGCTTGCAGACTATTGCTGGACAGTGACAAGAGATGCTTCATTTAATGAATACAAGAGACAGCCAAGAAGCGCCGAGTAGACACTGAATAGGACTAAACTATGTACAGAATAGTTTTTTGCCTTTTGTTTCATAATAAATTTTATTTATATAACTCTTTTGCTGATTTTTAAAGTGTTACATAAACAGGACAGGTGAAATATTATCATGTAAAGCAACCATAAACACATGAAAAGACGTAGGTTTACAATTTATGATTAAAACTCTACTATCTACACAATATACATAGACATAAAATGTAAAAACTTAAATATCTTAGAAACAGTAGCCAATCAGTTGTTTTAATTGTCATATTTGAATCCAGCACATCAAAATACAAAATAAATAGCACATTTTATCTCTGAAGCAGACGACTTCTCAAAAATTGTAGACCAGTGTAATGCGGAGAGGGCAATGCTATAGAGGAAAGAAAGATGTAATAGTGGAAGGCACTTAGGCCTAGATTCACAAGGGGGACTTGGGCTTGCAGGGTTTAACATTTTAATGCCCTGCCACCTGGTAGAATTTACAACCCCAGGTTAGGTGCCCAGGCTCCTGCTACAATACAGGGGCAGGCACCCAAAAAAATGAGAGCTCTCGCCTAGAATGTGGGACACAAAGGGTATGTCTACACTACGGGATTAATCCGAATTTACAGAATTCGAATTTTGGAAACAGATTGTATAAAGTCGAATGTATGCGGCCACACTAAGCACATTAATTCGGCGGTGTGTGTCCATGTACCGGGGCTAGCGTTGATTTCCGGAGCGTTGCACTGTGGGTAGTTATCCCATAGCTATCCCATAGTTCCCGCAGTCTCCCCCGCACATTGGAATTCTGGGTTGAGATCCCAGTGCCTGATGGGGCAAAAAACATTGTTGCAGGTGGTTCTGGGTACAGCCTCACCCCTCCCTCCATGAAAGCAACGGCAGACAACCGTTTCGCGCCTTTTTTCCTGGGTGAACACAGCAGACGCCATAACCCGGCAAGCATGGAGCCCGCTCAGCTCAAGACAGCAGTCATGAACATTGTAAACACCTCGCGCATTATCGTGCAGTTTATGCTGAACCAGGACCAGAAAAACGAGGCAAGGAGGAGGCGGCGACGGCAGCGCGGCAACGAGAGTGATGAGGACATGGACATGGACACAGACTTCTCTCAAACCGCGGGTCCCGGTGCTTTGGAGATCATGTTGTTGATGGGGCAGGTTCTATCCGTGGAACGCCAATTCTGGGCCCGGGAAACAAGCACAGACTGGTGGGACCGCATAGTGTTGCAGGTGTGGGACAATTCCCAGTGGCTGCGAAACTTTCGCATGCGTAAGGGCACTTTCATGGAACTTTGTGACTTGCTTTCCCCTGCCCTGAAGCGCCAGAATACCAGGATGAGAGCAGCCCTTACAGTTGAGAAGCGAGTGGCGATAGCCCTGTGGAAGCTTGCAACGCCAGACAGCTACCGGTCAGTCGGGAATCAATTTGGAGTGGGCAAATCTACTGTGGGGGCTGCTGTCATGCAAGTAGCCAAAGCAATCATTGAGCTGCTGCTACGAAAGGTAGTGACTCTGGGAAATGTGCAGGTCATAGTGGATGGCTTTGCTGCAATGGGATTCCCTAACTGTGGTGGGGCAATAGATGGAACCCATATACCTATCTTGGCACCGGAGCACCAGGGTACCCAGTACATAAACCGCAAGGGTTACTTTTCAATGGTGCTGCAAGCACTGGTGGATCACAGGGGATGTTTCACCAACATCAACTTGGGCTGGCCAGGAAGGGTTCATGACGCTCACGTCTTCAGGAACACTACT
The DNA here is from genome assembly GCF_028017835.1 of Emys orbicularis. Lineage (NCBI taxonomy): Eukaryota > Metazoa > Chordata > Testudines > Emydidae > Emys > Emys orbicularis. Next base: position 249,384,812 of record NC_088683.1, read on the forward strand.
CTGTTTAAACGGCTGCAACGAGGGACTTACTTCCCGGACCAGAAAATAACCGTTGGGGATGTTGAAATGCCTATAGTTATCCTTGGGGACCCAGCCTACCCCTTAATGCCATGGATCATGAAGCCATACACAGGCAGCCTGGACAGGAGTCAGGAGCTGTTCAACTACTGGCTGAGCAAGTGCAGAATGGTGGTGGAATGTGCATTTGGCCATTTAAAAGGTCGCTGGCGCACTTTACTGACTCGCTCAGACCTCAGCCAAACCAATATCCCCATTGTTATTGCTTCTTGCTGTGTGCTCCACAATCTCTGTGAGAGTAAGGGGGAGACCTTTATGGCGGGGTGGGAGGCTGAGGCAAATCGCCTGGCTGCTGATTACGTGCAGCCAGACACCAGGGCGATTAGAAGAGCACACCAGGAAGTGCGGCGCATCAGAGAAGCTTTGAAAACCAGTTTCATCACTGGCCAGGCTACCGTGTGAAAGTTCTGTTTGTTTCTCCTTGATGAAAACCCGCCCCCTTTATTGACTCATTCTCTGTAGGCAACCCACCCTCCCCCTTCGATCACAGCTTGCTTTCAAAGGAAATAAAGTCATTATCGTTTAAAAATCATGTATTCTTTATTAATTGATTATAAAAAGAGGGAGAGAACTGAGAAGGTAGCCCGGGTGGGGTTTGGGAGGAGGATTGGAGGGAAGGAAAAGGCCACTAAAAAAAGGTTAAAATAATGACAGCCTTTTGCTTGGGCTGTCCACTGGGGTGGAATGGGAGGGTGCACGGAGCCTCCCCCCCCCCCCCCCGCGTTCTTACATGTCTGGGTGAGGAGGCTATGGAACATGGTGAAGGGGGAGGGTGGTTATACAGCGGCTGCAGCGGCAGTCTGTGATCCTGCTGCCGTTCCTGAAGCTCCACCAGACGCCGGAGCATGTCTGTTTGCTCATGCAGCAGCCCCAGCATTGCAGCCTGCCTCCTCTGATCTTCCTGCTGCCACCTCTCATCTCGAGCGTCTCTCCTCTCCTCACGTTGGTCCCTCATGTCCTCACGTTGGTCCCTCCTGTCCTCACGTTCACTGGCATCTTTCCTGTACTTTGAAACCGTGTCCTTCCACTCATTCAGATGAGCTCTTTCATTGAGGGTGGATTCCATGATTTCCGCGAACATCTCGTCTCGCGTCCTCTTTTTCCGACGCCTTATCTGAGATAGCCTTCGGGACGGAGGAGGGAGGCTTGAAAAATTTGCAGCTGCTGGAGGGAGGGAAAAAAGGAGAGAATTTTTTAAAAAGATACATTTTACAGAACAATGCTTATACTCTTTCACGGTGAACAACACTATTCACATTACATAGCACATGTGATTTCTGTGCAAGGTCGCATTTTGCCTCTTAATATTGAGTGTCTGTGGCTTTGCTGCTAGAGATCACAGAAGCAGGTCCGGGCAACAGAATTCGGCTTGCATGCGGCCATGGTAAGCCATTGTCTTTTGGCTTCTGCGCCCTCCTTTCCCACATACCAAGCAAAGCTTGTTGAGTGCTGCGGTTTTCCTGTTAACCTTCAGCAGCAGAAAACAAACTAACCCCCCCACATCCAATTCTCTGGGATGATCACTTTATCCCTCCCCCCACCGCGTGGCTGGTATCAGGGAAGATCCCTGCTAGCCACACGTGAAAAGCTCAGTGCCGATCCCTCCCCCCCCCCCCCCGCGCTTGGCTTACTACAGGGAAGGATTTCCTTTCAGCCACATGCAAACAGCCCAGTAGGAAGGGCCACCTCTGTCCCCTTAATTAAATTCCCGTATTTCAACCAGGTTACCAAGAGCGATATCACTCTCCTGAGGATTACACAGCGAGATAAAGAATGGATGTTGCTTGAATGCCAGCAAACACCGGGACCATACGCTGCCAGGCTTTGTCATGCAATGATACCAGATTACTTGCTACTAGCATGGCGTGGTCAAGTGTCCTACCATGGAGGACGGAATAAGGCTGCACTGCCCAGAAACCTTCTGCAAAGGCTTTTGGAGTACCTCCAGGAGAGCTTCATGGAGATGTCCCTGGAGGATTTCCGTTCCATCCCCAGACACATTAACAGACTTTTCCAGTAGCTGTACTGGCCGCGAATGCATCCCAAGTCCTCAGGGCAAATTAATCATTAAAAAACGCTTGCTTTTAAACCATGTTTTATATTTTAAAAGGTAAACTCACCTGAGGTCCCTTCCATGGGGTCATGGTCTTGGGTACTGGCTTGGGAGGCTTTGGAAGGTACTTCAGTCAGGCTGAGAAAAAGATCCTGGCTGTTGGGGAGAACGGAGTGCTGTGTGCTCTCCGCAAGCTCGTCCTCCTCCTCCTCTTCCCCCTCCGCAGAATCCTCAGGTGTGGCTGATGAGATTACCCCCGCCTCAGAATCTACGGTCAGAGGTGGGGTAGTGGTGGCGGCCCCTCCTAGAATTGCATGCAGCTCAGCGTAGAAGCAGCATGTCTGCGGCTCTGACCCAGAGCGACCGTTTGCCTCCTTTGTTTTCTGATAGGCTTGTCTGAGCTCCTTGACTTTCACGCGGCACTGCTCTGAGTCCCTATTGTGGCCTCTCTCCATCATGCCCTTGGAGATTTTTTCAAAAGTTTTGGCATTTCGTCTTTTCGAACGAAGTTCTGCTAGCACTGATTCCTCTCCCCATATAGCGATCAGATCCAGTACCTCCCGTACGGTCCATGCTGGTGCTCTTTTTCGATTATCGGCCTGCATGGTTACCTGTGCTAATGAGCTCTCTGTGGTCACCTGTGCTCTCCTGTGCTGGGCAAACAGGAAATGAAATTCAAATGTTCGCGGGGCTTTTCCTGTCTACCTGGCCAGTGCATCCGAGTTCAGATTGCTGTCCAGAGCGGTCACAATGGTGCACTGTGGGATAGCTCCCGGAGGCCAATACCATCGAATTGCGGCCACACTAACCCTAATTCAAAATGACAATATCGATTTCGGCGCTACTCCGCTTGTCGGGGAGGAGTACAGAAATCGATTTTAAGAGCCCTTTATTTCGAAAGAAATAGCTTCATTGTGTGGACTGGTGCAGGGTTAATTCGATTTAATGCTGCTAAATTCGAATTAAACTTATAGTGTAGACCAGGCCAAAGGTTCAAAACCCCACACTGCCTGATTTGGAGCAGGGACTTCAACCCAGCTCTCCTGAATGTCCTAAACACCAGGCTATAGAGTCAGTCATTTGCATGTACTCTCTGGCCTGACATTTAATTATTTATACAAAGTGGCACAGCTTCCACAGAAGAGAGCCCCCACTCCAGAATACCCCAGAGGCCAGTGGCTGGGGTACTCCCCTGGGGGGTGGGAGAGCTGAGTTCAAGTATCTGATCCAAATCAGACCAAGTGGAGATTCGCCCCTGCCTCCCACTTCCCAAGTGAGTGCTGTCACCATGGGGGTGATGGGTTTAAGGTGGAGGCAGCAGCCTGACAATGCGCTCAGAGACCAGCAGGGGAACGCCTAGCTTGTGAATCCCACCCAGCCTTAGGAGCGAACTAGGCACCAAGTAGCTCAGCGGTGCCAAGACTTAGTCAGCTTTGCACAGGTCCTGCAGCAGCTGAGCAGTTTGTTTTGCCTAAATGCTGGATTTAAGCACCTAAAAGGGCAGGTAGGTGCCTACGTCCCCCTTGTGAATCCAGCCCTTAGAGACCCTCATGGCACCCAGAAGTAATGCTGACTCTGCTGCACAGTTATTTCTGTCCAAGAACTTACATCTGGTGCAAGCACAGGTATATGTGTGCTCCTTGGTCCTGCCCACATACACAGCTTGGATGGGTCATTCATTCCAGTGTTCAGCGCTTCAGTTTGTAGAAAAGTTACTCCAGAGGTAAGAAGCAGGAATGAAGGCAAAATGGAGACGAGGCAGCTGCCTTTTTATATCCTTTGCCACGTGGCCTGTACTTCCTCTGTCCCAAACACAAGCTCACAGCACATGGCATGGAAAAGCCCCCTATCCATGGGCATGTCCCTACATGTCTTGCGGACTCATAAAGTGTAGACCCTGGCTTTTTCAATGGGTTCATTGGACAGCTGATGACCCTTGATGGGCTATTGAACAGGGTAGGCAGCGCTGATGCACAAACACAGCACAAGTTTGGAAATACATATATACCATACATATCTATAACTCACAATACAAAGGTGATACAAACATATAAACAAGATGATCATACTTGGCAAATCATAACATTTTCACAGATACTTTACAGGGCATATCTGCTCAGTTTTCTTGCAATGTTACAATATTGGTGTTATCAAGATCATAAAGTGTCTCCCATATTCCATACAGTGTCACAGTCAGTAATAAGCATAGCTGGGCTAAGAAATTCCTGGGCCTTTGACGTCAGCGTTTCTTCAGACCAGGAGGCGCTTATTACTTCAGATAACCTCCAATTATCATCATCGTTAGGCTTGGCAAGATTCGGTTTAAATTGCTAGGCATGGGTAAGCGTCAATTTCACCTGACACAGAAATCAATGGGAAAAAATCCATCTATACGAGTCGGCAAGCGCAGCCTACCTCAAACGTAGTGCCCACAGGGAGCTGGTGCAATGGGGCTCATGGCCATGCAGAGAGCCCTCTGCAGCCCCACTGTCATGGCCCCACTCACTCCCTCCCAGGTGGGGAGTACAGGAGATGTCCCCGGGCAGGAGCCGCTCAGCAATGGGGTGGACTTCCCTGGGGATTTGTCCTCCTCCTCCTCATGGCCCTGGCCAGGAGTCTCTACTCCATCCTGCCAGGTAGGGTGACCAGATGTCTCGATTTTATAGGGACAGTCCCGATTTTTGGGTCTTTTTCTTATATAGGCTCCTATTACCCCCCCCCACCCCGTCCCGATTTTTCACACTTGCTGTCTGGTCACCCTACTGCCAGGACTGCAAACTCCCCCGCTCCTCATGCCTGCAGGGATCCAGTGGCACTGTCTCCGAAGCCATGCAGAGAGCCCTCACGAGCTCTGCTGCCACAGCCCCACTCAGCGGCCGAAAACATAGGGGCCATCCCCAGGCAGGAGCCATTCAGCAGTGGGAGATGCCTTCCTCTAGACTGCAGGGTTGTGGGTTTGCTCGTGGCTCTGGCTGGCGTGGTGGGTGTCTGCTTCACTGGGCCAGGATCACAGCCTCCCCCTCACCTTGCACCCAGGTGTCTTGGGCCCCTTGGCCGTGCTGGGCCCTAACCCCCACCCCAATTAATTTCCTGCAACTGTGATAAAGTCAAAAATCAAAGAAAATACTTAAAAATAAAAATCTATATGAATCCTCAAACTTAGACAAAAATGGAATTTTGCAAAGCCTAAATATAATACTATTTTTGACATATCCCTGTTTGTGATGATCATTGTTCCTTTTGACAGCAAAGATGCATATATTAAGGTATATTAGGGTGTAAACTCTAAGCAGAACCATGTGAAAACTGGAAGAAATGGCAACGCTCAGCAGATTTGTTACAGAAAATAAGCTGTGGTCACTGACTTCTGACATCAATATTTATTTCATGAGTAAATGTCAGAGGGCCAGAATGTTTTGCCAGGATCCTCTCTGACCTGAAGCATAAACACTAATTTTCTCAAATAAAAGAGTGAAAGCCTAGTAATTCGGGCAACAAATTCTCATCTTAAGGCCTCTTTAGGGACCTATTCTCAGTCCAACAGAGCTCTAAAATAAGCATCACCCATGTAATACATGTTAAATTCCTTGTTAGCCCAGGATGGTCTTTCCAAGTGCTTTCTCATGAACAGCTATGGACATAGCAGTGTGTATTTTGTTTCTTTTGACTAATCCACAATTAAGCTGCCACATGTGAACAGGTCATTTCAGAACAGAACTATTGTATATTTTCTTTTACTACTAAGAATTTAAGTTAATTATTTTCTGTATCAGGAGTGGACATATCACAGTCCATGATTGTTCTCCATCTATATCTGCTAAAAAATACCCACCTGTTTCATATTAGTACAGGCAACCAAATTATTAACTTCAAATCAATTTGGGGAAAGCTAGCTTTTTTTCTTTTTGTGACCTGTTCTGATTTCTGCAAATATATTAGTCTTAATTATATTTACTGTATAGTACAGCCAAGTAATTAAACCCTCAGGTTGTTTGCAAACTTTACTTTAAATAGTTGGTGTTTGTGGTATGCAGTTGGTCACCAAAGTCATGGGATAATGTTAGTGGTCTCTGATTTAAAAAAAAAAAAAAAAAAAAAAACCAAACCAAAACCAGAATACCACCTAGCACACCTTTTTCATATACAAAAGTAGCCATAAGAAAAACAGATAGTTGTGTGAACAGCAACCTGCTTATGACTAAGGCTACGGTTTAGTCATGGTATTTTTAATTAAAGTAATGGACAGGTCACGGGCAATAAACAAAAATTCATGGCCTGTGACCTGTCCATGACTTACTATAAATACCCCTGACTAAATCTTAGCTGGGGGGCCCCTGCTCTGGGGGAGCCCCGGGGGAAGCCACTGCTCTGGGGAGTGCTGTTGGGGGGCCCACTGCTTTGGAGTGGGGGCAGGGCTAGCGGCACCAGCTTCCGGCAGCTGCCAAGCAGCGACTGCTCCTGCCGCCCCCAGAATCGCTGCTCAGGCGGTCCCTGGTATCAGTCGCACTGGCCGCTGCTTGGGTAGTCCCCGGGGCCAGCTGCTTGGGGCTGCCGGAGCAGAAGCCGGTGAGGCTGGCCCTGGGGCAGCTCCAGCAGCAGCCGGTGCGACTGGCTTTGGGGCCGCCTGAGTGGCTGGCTACAGAGTGGCTCCAGCAGCAGCCGGTTTGGCTGGCCCCGGAGCCAGCTGCTTGGGTGGCCCTGGGGTCACCCACTCTGGCTGCTGCAGAAATCATGGAGCTCATGAAAAGTCATGGAATCCGTGACTTCCCCAACCTCCATGACAGACACGGAGCCGTACTTATGGCTATTCCTGAATGGCAAATAAAAAGGAGCGTCCCCTGGGCTGAACTGAACAGTCATTTGGAATTTGAACCTGCATTCATGAGCACTCTTTTGGCAGTATTCCACCAACTCTAGTTATTAGCTGTAGGTGAACAATGCGAGATCTGTACCACAATTCAACAACCGATAGGGCTTGGACTAGTGCATATGTCATAATTATAAAGGGAAGGGTAACAGCTCTCCTGTGTACAGTACTAAAATCCCTCCTAGCCAGAGACTCCAAATCCTTTTACCTGTAAAGGGTTAAGAAGCTCGGGTAACCTGGCTGACACCTGACCCCAAGAACCAATAAGGGGACAAGATACTTTCAAATCTTGGGGGGGGAAAGGCTTTTGTGTGTGTCCTTTGTTTAAGGGGTTGTTCGCTCTTGGGACTGAGAGGGACCAGACATCAATCCAGGTTCTCCCCATCTTTCTAAACAAGTCTCTCTTATTTCAAAATTGTAAGTAAAAGCCAGGCAAGGCGTCTTAGTTTTACTTTGTTTTCTCAACTTGTAAATGTACCTTTTACTAGAGTGCTTATCTTTGTTTGCTACACTTTGAACCTAAGACAGAGGGGAGTCCTCTGAGCTCTTTAAGTTTGATTACCCTGTAAAGTTATTTTCCATACTGACTTTACAGAGATGATTTTTACCTTTTTCTTTAATTAAAAGCCTTCTTTTTAAGAACCTGATTGATTTCTCCTTGTTTTAAGATCCAAAGGGGGTTTGGATCTGTATTCACCAGGAGTTGGTGAAAGGAAGGAGGGGGGAAGGGTCAATTTCTCCTTGTTTAAGATCCAAGGAGTTTGGATCTGTATTCACCAGGGAATTGGTGAAAGGTTTCTCAAGGCTTCCCAGGGAGGGAATTCTTGAGATGGTGGCAGCGGACCAGAGCTAAGCTGGTAGATAAGCTTAGAAGTTTTCATGCAGGCCCCTACATTTGTACCCTAAAGTTCAAAGTGGGGATACAGCCTTGACAGCATATTAGACACAAGGAGCAGGAACTTGGGGCACTGTACGTTTCTTTTTGATATTCAGTTATGTGCTTTTTCCATTAAGACCAGGCACCAGCAAAGAAAGCAGGTGCTTGGGGAGGCCAATGGAAATGGGCAGCACGTCCGGGTCTTCGGCGGTAATTCGGCGGCGGGTCCCTCAGTCCCTCTCGGAGGGAAGGACTGGCTGCCGAATTGCCGCAGAAGAATGAAGCGGTGCGGTAGAGCCCCCGCTGAAGTGCTGCCAATCACGGCTTTATCTATTTTTTTTTTCTTCGCCACTTGGGGTGGCAAAAAAGCTGAAGCCGGCCCTGATTAAGACTAATAACTTTACAAAATAAAGCAGACTGATTTATTTAAAAAACCAAAGAGAAACAACTAATGCACTATATTAACCCACTGCTGTTGACTATTCACTGTGGCTTACTCCAATACTTCATGGAATTGAATTGACCGGTAATGGATTTTTCACTGCTGAGTTACTTTACAGTGAGAACAGCACGTGTATATAAATGCATATTCAGTAAAAGCAGATAAACTGTTTCTGATCAAGAGAAACAGCGTAATTAACCAACAGCTTGCTTGTACTTGTTTTTGTACTGCCGATTGTGGAACTGGAGCATTATACTACATGTAAGAGAGCATATTACATTACTGTTTCACGTGGCTAAACACTATTCATTTTGCTTGGTTTTCCATCACAGTGATTACCTTTTTACACTTAATATAATTTCAAAATCTACAGGGGTTTCAAATCTCCCAAGTTTCAAAGTACAGCATTATGGCATCAAGTGTCCTGGTAATGCCTCTTTTGCAGCTGGGGGTTTCAAGCTTTGTCAGAGGTAGCATCTCCAGCTTTGCAGCCACCGATTGTGTCTTCTTGGTGCTAATGAAATACATAATTATTAATAATAGTAAGGCCATTACTAATTCCCTGAGCCATCCAAGTCCCTGGCCTTCAGATATTTAAATACTTTTTTTTAAAGAAAAGGTGATTGTGACATTGGCAAAGCAAATGCCAGCTCTTTTCAAGGCTTTAGACCTCAACCTAGGACTGACAAGGGAAACCAGTCCAGCTCACCTGTGTGGAAGTAGGGTTAAGATGGGTATTGGGCTTATCACAATGTGTTTAGACTTTATGAAATGCTTGCAAGACACTACATGTATTAATCCTATTTATAAGATCTGTATTCCATGCTATAAGGTAATACTTATGTTTCTGCTTTAAAATGGTAAAAAAATGTTCACCCTGTAACTATCAACCTGTCAAAAGGGCTTGAATTCTGGAAGGAGGAAATAAAGATAGTGAACAAGAAAATGTCTCATCTCTTTTGCTATTTGGACTCAGAGGGCAGGAGCAATGAAACAGAAGAAGAGATCCCCAGAGTCATAGAATGGAACTATAGGACTGGAAGGGACCTTGAGAGGTCATCTAGTCCAGTCCCCTGCATTCATGGCAGGACTATGTATTTTCGAGACCATCCCTGACAGGTGTTTGTCTAATCTGCTCTTAAAAATCTCCAATGATGGAGATTCCACAACCTCCCTAGGCAATTTATTCCAGTGCTTAACCACCCTGACAGTTAGGAAGCTTTTTCTAATGTCCAACCTAAACCACCCTTGCTGCAATTTAAGCCCATTGCTTCTTGTCCTATCCTCAGAGGTTAAGGAAAACAATTTTTCTCCCTCCTCCTTGTAACAACTTTGTATGTACTTGGAAACTGTTATGTCCCCTCTCAGTCTTCTCTTTTCCAGACTAAACAAACCCAATTTTTTCAATTTTCCCTCATAGGTCACGTTTTCTAGACCTTAAATAATTTCTGTTGCTCTTTTCTGGACTTTCTCCAATTTGTCCACATCTTTCCTGAAATGTGGCGCATAGAACTGCAAACAATACTCCAGTTGAGGCCTAATCAGCACGGAGTAGAGCAGAAGAATTACTTCTCATGTCTTGCTTACAACACTCCTGCTAATACCCAGAATTCACTCTTATTTAGCTTGTGATCCACTGTGGCCCCAGATCCCTTTCTGCCATACTCCTTCCTAGGCAGTCATTTTGTATTTTGTATGTGTGCAACTGATTGTTCCTTCCAAAGTGGAGTACTTTGCATTTGTCCTTATTGAATTTCATCTCATTTACTTCAGACCATTTCTCCAGTATGTCTAAAGCATTTTGAATTTTAATCCTATCCTCCAAAGCTACTTGCAACCTCTCCCAGCTTGGTATGGTCCACAAACTTTATAAGTGTACTCTCTATGTCATTATCTAAATCCCCGATGAAGATATTGAACAGAACCGGACCAAGGACTGACTCCTTCAGGACCCCACTCAATATGCCCTTCCAGCTTGACTGTGAACCACTGATAACTACTCTCTGGGAATGGTTTTCAAACCATTTATGCACCCACCTTAGAGTAGCTCCATCTAGGTTGCATTTCCCTAGTTTGTTTATGAGAAGGTCATGTGAGGCAGTATCAAAAGCCTTACTGAAGTCAAGATATACCACACCTATCACTTCCCCCCCCCCCCCCCATCCCCAAGGCTTATTATCCTGTCAAAGAAAGCTATTAGGTTGGTTTGACATGATTTGTTCTTGACAAATCCATGCTGACTGTTACTTATCACCTTATTATCTTCTAAGTGTTTGCAAATTGATTGCTTAATTATTTGCTCCATTATCTTTCCAGGTACAGAAGTTAAGCTGATGGGTCTATAATTCCCCGTGTTGTCCTTACTTCCTTTTTTAATGATACTGGCAGTAAAGACATAGTGCAGTACAACCCACTCTTCCTAGCACTGCTCAGCTAACCAGTAGGTGCAATGGTTAGAGTCCTATAGACATTGAGAGGAATATATTGTTTCATGTGCTGATGTCTCAACCCAGTTACATTTTGTCTGCAGGTAAGGTATATCCACCCAAAAAATAAAGCACAGGAATCAGTTTAACAGTGGCTGAGTGCGACTAGTTAGAAGTACTCTCAGACCAGACTCTTCTATTTGCGGCAAAGGCAGAAGTGTTTGGATAGGGGTTGACGCACACTGCAGTTTTCAGTCAAATTCTAAAGAATTCACTTTAGCCACAGAACTAAAATCCCTGAGGATCAGAGAAGAATGCGTACAAAAAACAAAACAAAAGCCCCTCTAAATGTGATGTAGGTGTTATTTATAGACAGTAAGGAGAATTCTCTCACTAAATCAGTGTAGGATAGAAAGTGGTAGCCTTTTAGCCCACAGACTTTTGCTCATAAAAGTTATTTGGATATTTTAAACACTGTTTAAAATGCTTGGTTTGTATTAAATATAATTCTTTACTTACTAAGCAATTGTGTGGTGTTCATTTTGGTAATGATTGGGAGCTATTAAAATCTAAGTTCAGAGTTACACGGGGGTTTGGCTTGGTGTAGTGTTCTCAAATGATTGAAACCTGGCCAGCGGGTCAGTTAAAAGCTGAGGTGAAGGAAGGGAAGTGTATTAGCAGTTGTACAGATTGTCCTGATCTTCTGGTTAGACAGGCGCACCGAGATGTTAAATAACATTCTGCAAGAGGTGATAGGTAACCCACAGTAACCCAAACAAAGGCTTAGTAGAATGAATAAATGTTAGTACTCCAGTTTATATACAAATGAAGACTGAGATACAGAATCTTGACCTTACCTACAAGTTAGCAAAACCTGATTGTTGGCTCTGGAGTGAATTAATAAAAGGTGGTTTTGTACATAATCCTTCTACCAGGTGGAGTCAGCAGAAATGAGGGCAGAGTTCAATATCTAGGGGTTCCTCTTAACAATACAAAACAGAACCAGTTCAAGACCTCAACCAGTAATCTGGGAAAATTAACCACCACCCCAGACACCTCTAAGAGGCAATACTTCCCCTTTTCCAAGCACTGAGTCTGTGTATAGCAAAGAAAAGATTTAACAAAAAGGGTGAAGGATCCCAGAATTAATTGGGGAAAACACCACAGGCACAATTCAATAGCATATGACCATGAGCAAAACACCCATCCCAGAGTATGCTGGGCAGTGACCTTTGCCTCAGTTTCTCACCTTGGGGTGTGAAAGGCCAAACAAATAAATGTTCCTCTAACACCCCACTCCCAGTTGCTGTTCTTAGTCAATAAAGACCCAGAGTTCAGAGGTGTGTTCATGTGAATTCACCTCCTACCCTGGGGTGGAGGGGGATGAGGGGAGTGTTGAGCAACACCTCAGCTGCTGCGCCATCACAACTGGCTCACACTTGCTGCTGTTCACTCTTCCACCATCGCCGCCATTGGCTGCTGCTGCCAGCCCCTGCTACCGCTGTCTCCCTGTTGCGACATCACATTGTGAGGTTCCACCACTTAACCCAGCTCTCAGTGATTTCAGCAGGTAGTGGGGAACCTCGCTGTTAATACAGGTTGTGCAGCCTCTTTCTCTGCAACACTGTCCCACACCAGGTCTAAGGCTCAGCATTTGGTTATCAGCAATTTCAACTCGAGTGATCACTGAACAAAACAAGAACTTTCAATTGAGTCTAATCAGCTGTCTTTAAACAGTGGAGAGGGAGGGTCAAATGGTGTCTAGGATTTCTTTGGCAGAATCCGCACCATCAGGAAGGAACCCCTCTCCCCAGTCTCTCTCTCTTCTTCACTGGGATTTGGTATCCCCACCCCTGCTTAGTGAGTGCAGTTCAGTTTAGGGTGACCCCTTCACTCAGGGCAAGCTAAAGGGCAGCAGAACTGTGCTTACTCATACAATAAGGATAACATTTCATTAGCTCTAATAAAATTGAATCCAGGGGTAATGTTAAAAGATTATATAATATACAGGTTAAGAAGAGAGTGTCTGTACATCTGGGTATAGTACTTAGATTTAAAACAAACTTTGTATTTGTGGATAAAGTCATAAGATACATATAGTGCATAATCAGCAATAACCCAAATGTAGATAAATTTAATGATACAGTTTAGATATTAGAATCCGAATAAGTGGGTACATCACTCATGAAAAGTTATACAGAGAGTTGGTTGTAGAAAGCAAATATAGGAATGAGTGTAGATTGTCCCTCAGTATTTGAGAAATTAGGGTAGGTTGTCCATTACAGAATACAATCCATCAGGGCAGTATTTCAGTTACATTCCCAACTGCGCTTCTCATCGGCACTCCAGCTCATCTCTCCTGGTATTGCCGCTGTCCTCTAGATAGTGATTTGTAACCCAATACCAGCCAAACGTGATCATTTCGGCAAAACAACTCCATCATGCTATGCACCTAGGCAGAGTAGCATGTCTGTGCAAACACGGTCTACTCCTGAGGTTTTTTCCCTCAGCTCATCACTAGATGTCAGGGGAGAGCTCATTCAGACACTGCTTGCATATATAAGATTGTAAGTTTGGATAAAATTAGATGCATGTAATTGAGAGCAATACAGAAGCTTCACTGATTCCCCTCAAAGCACTTCACACCATCCTGAATCCAAAGATTTTAATTCTTTCATCTCTGCCCCTTCCTTCTCTTGAAAGGAGTGAAAGTGACCTCCATCCCAGCAGGGCGGCTGTTAATTATGATTTGAGCTGGTAGAAAACAATTTTTTGCTAAAATGTTTGGGAAAATATGATTGTTTCCCTCCCCCTTCTCTCCTTTTCCATCTTTTGTCTACAGAAGAGAAAAGGGGGAAGGAGGTGGGGAGAAGAATAAGGGGGGACCCCTAAAACCCACCCACACAAATTTTCTGCAGAAATTTTCATTTCCGTAAAACACTATTCTTCACTGAAAAATGTTATCCGACAGAATAGTGTGATCAGCTGTAGTTATGACAAGCTTTCTATCTATGTTTTTCTACTGCACTCAGGACTGTAGTATCAGAATGGATTCCAAAAAAGTCAGACAAATATTAAGAGTCTCTGTTCGTTCTCTCTCCCACGTCCACAAACATCTCTCGCACTGGCACACACCAACAGTATCTGTAGGAGCAGTAGGGAATTTAACTCCAAGAAGGGGGTAATTGGCAAGAGTCTGGAGCTGGCAGCAGTAAAGATTTTGAAGCCATGGGGAAAGAGAGCTGAAGAAGCAGGCAGGTGGGAATGGGCATGGAGCCAAGCTTGAATGAGGGAGGTTGTGGTGAAGGGGGCTTGGGTGTGTCAGAGACCTTTCCAAAGTTTCTTTGGACAAAATGGCACTAATGCTTATGCATAGCTGTAGTGACTAAGGGAAAGGCTGCTACTGGTCACTGCAGTAAATAGTTCTCTACTGGTGTAAATGCATTTCCTACCTCCAGCGGTTGAGAGCTGATCATTCTCAGCTACCACCTTTCCATTATGATCTAAAAGAGTAAAGGAACTAAGAACAGCCATAATGGGTCAGACCACAGGTCCATCTAGCCCAATATCCTGTCTTCCGACAGTGGCCAATGCCAGGTGACCCAGAGGGAATGACCAGAACAGGTAATCATCAAGTGATCCATCCCCCATCACCCATTCCCAGCTTCTGGCAAACAGAGGCTAGGGACACCATCCCTGCCCATCCTGGCTAATAGCCATTGATGGACCTATTCTCCATGAATTTATCTAGTTCTTTTTTGAACCCTGTTATAGTGTTGGCCTTCACAACATCCTCTGGCAAGGAGTTCCACAGATTGACTGTGCGTTGTGTGAAAAAATACTTTGTTTGTTTTAAACCTGCTGCCTATTAACTCAGCGTTTGATCTGAGCAGTGTCTGTACTGTAGCCACCTCCCTAGCAGGGACTAGAAATAGATAATTTCCCACCATTGATTCTGCTCTATTCCACATCTGGTTCTCTTTTTAAACACACTTCATAATTGACATGGGGAGATCAAACTAGGACAACTGTAAAACCTTGCACATTGACTTGTATATGGACTGCCTGCTGCTCCTCCTCCTCCTCTCTCCTTTTCTATACTGTCTGTCAATATACACCGCTACCTCGATATAACGCGACCCGATATAACACAAATTCGGATATAACGCGGTAAAGCAGCGCTCCAGGGCGGGGCGGGGCTGCGCACTCCGGTGGATCAAAGCAAGTTCAATATAATGCGGTTTCACCTATAACGCGATAAGATTTTTTGGCTCCCGAGGACAGCGTTATATCGAGGTAGAGGTGTAGTACCTAACCATACCTGACCTTTAACACTCATAGGTACAACATACCTAGAACCCTCCAAAAAAGTGCAAGGGAACAAGCTGTCCTGAGATAATCCTGAATGAGTAAGCCTGTGTCCCTGTTTCTTTTTTACAAGCAGAGGGCCCCTACGTGTTTTTATTTGCAGTAGCTGTTTCTTCATTTCTCCCTGAGCTGTGCATGTCAGACACGAGCAGGGAGCTCCTGTTCCAGGAACTACTCCAATCTAATACGTGAGGGCAAGCAGACTGACTCGCAAAGCAGGGACAAATGACTCATGCTAGTATTAAGAAATATTTAACCCCTTGGTGCCAGTAGTCAGGCTTTCCAACACTAAGCACTTATAAAAAAAAATGCAACTCCAAGCAGATATTAACTGAAAGAAGCAGTTGAAAGTATACAGGCAGCTAGGTTTTTGTTTTAAATTCAGGCTACCAATGAAACAAAGGAATTTACATAAGACCTCTTATAACCAGAAGTACCTCAACTGTATCTGTCTTGGCACACATTCTCCCCTCTCTAAGGCAGCATTGTTATTGCTTGTAAAAACTCAAAACTTCCTACATTAAAAGTAGCCCATGGAGGCGGATGACATTCGAAAGGGGCCACACACACACAAAGGATCACTTACCAGCACTGTTAACAAAAATTACTTGCCTGATGGCCCGGAAGGCAATGGCGTCGCAAAGGAGCTACCACTAAAAGATAGAGGGTGCCAGCAAAAGGCCAGAAATTCAAATAAATCCAGTCCAGCAGCAGTCAAGAAAAAAAACCCACCAAAAAACCCCCTAATGTTCTTAATGCATTCTAACAGGATTGAAAGTATTATAATGCTATTATATAAATCAGTGGAATGACCTCATTTAGACTGATCACAGTATTCCATCTAAAAAAAGGAATTCAGAGACAGGCAACAAAAAGTAGAGCAATAGAAAGAATTGTTGGTGACAAGAGTGAAATACCTGATAAATAAGAGGGGATATGATAATGGTTTACAGGATATTGAATGGTACAGAGAGGTAGAGCAGGCATTTCTATTTATCTTCTCCTAAAACAAGAACAAAATGGAGACTCCAAGATACTCAAAAGGCAGCAGATTTAATGCTGGTCGTTTTATTCAGTACAATTAACTTGCAGAACTCATGGCCATGTGATGTCAGTGAGGCCACAAGCCTTGCAGGCTTCAGGAAAGGATTGGATATTTTTATGATGATTGACAGGAACATCCAGAGTTTCAACAATCAGGATTTAAAAACTAAAACACACACCAGAATTTTGCAAGGGCAAGAAATGCTCATTTTTCTGGGCACAAACCAACTGCTAATTGAGGGGTTCAAAAGGTCCTGTTATGCAGATTGCCCACTTGAAGGTTTCTTCAACCTTCCTCCGAAGCATCTGGTAGAAGCCACTGTCAGAGACAGGATACTGGACCAGACAGACCTCTATGGCAATTCCTACAGATATTGTACAGAATCACACCTCAGCATAGACAACTCATGTCTCCTGATACGGGGGTGGGGGGGTGAAGGAGGGGGGTTGAGGGAAACACTCTAAAGGGGAGGACAGGTGACCACCCCACATCTCCTCTGCCCAGTGACCCCTCCACGCTCATCCCAGGGCCACCGCACTCTCTCCGCCCCATCAGAATTACCTGTGAGGGGGATGGGCTCTGTCCTTCTCCTGCTGTCTCCCCACCCCCCGACATGGTGGGCGCCTGTCCCTGGCATGCGGGCATGGGCAGGAGCAGAAGGAAGCTGCTTCTCACACCAGCTGAAGCTGGCTGCTCCAGGTCACTGCTCTGTGCAGTGCAAGAGCTGCCTGAGAAACAGAGCCCGGCTAGGGAGCCCCCCTGCCTGGGCCCGGCTGCCAGGGACAGGGACCCAGTGAACCAGAAATGTAGGGAGGGGACTCCGGCTTGCTCGGCCCCTGTCCCCAGCAACCAGGCCCAGGCAGGGAGCGGTCTGCCACAGAACAGCAACCCGGAGCGGCGGGTCCCTCCCCTTCTGGTCTCCGCCCAGGCCCGACTGCCAGGGACAGGGGCTGAACATGCCAGGGGGCAGGCACAGCAGCAGGACGGAGCCCCTCCCCCTGATCCTGGCAGGCCAAGCAGAAATCTGGGGGGGCATGTGACCCCACATATTCCCCACGCGTCATCTATTCACCTCAGTGTCTCGTCTTGTCTATGCTTAATGTGAGCTTGAATATTAAGTTTAAAAAAAAAATGTTTAGGTGTCCTTAATGGTAGTGTCACAAAAAACAAACAAAAAAGCTATGGCTGCCAGTTTGCAATATTTTCTACCTTTTTTGTTTTAATTGCACTCCAGGTACCATGCCTTCTTGAACTATTCCACCTCACTTAAGATTGAATGAAGCGACACTCCTGCAGTTCACTGACATGGTATAAACCAATGGCTTGCCTACTCGTGGCAAGCAACATTAATCTGCAAATGTGGATGAATACTAAATACTGAAAAACCTGAGTAGAATTTAGATGAAAAGTTGGGTACTTTGTGTGCATGCTAGCCCCTTTAGCTAATTTAGACTTTTCAGAAACCTCAGATGCATCAAGTAAATAAAAATGGCATTTCTTCCCCTGGAAAGACGCTGCACAGTTCCATGGAAAACTAGAGAGAAGGTGGTCTGAGATTCCCTTGCCTTGATTGGTTTCCTCCAACTCATTCTATGGTGGTGATACATTGCTCCTCTCTGGAATGAATACACGGTTTGCCTCCAAAACCCAAAGCTCTCCCAGGACATATAAAACCATCTCCACTGCATTGGCTCTTGGCCCCCAGCCTCTCATTGGGGGCTCAGACAATGTAGCTCCGATAGGAAGATGTTGCAATGCATCTGAACAAATGAAGAATGAGTCGCATTTAAATATGAAGTTATTTCCCCCTCTATAATGTATTCAAGTTTCATTTATCAAGCTCATTCAGAGAGCAAAATGCCAGACCATCCTCTAAGAGAGTGAGTTTTGATTTAGAGATAACACAATCCACACACACAGAATAAGTCCAATGAAAAAAAGCCACACCCAAGCTGTTAAAACTGTACAAAGAAATTGTTCCATGAATGTAAAAGCGCTGCCATTGAGAGAAGTTATTCACAACTAATCTACTCAAAGAAGGTAACTATGTAGCTTCCATCCTTATCCCTGCTCCATTGCCTCCCACTTTTTATTTTATGTATTCATCTCTAACTCCCCCTTTTCTTCTGGTCTCATGTTCTTTACTATCCTCCCACCCCATCAGCACTGCCTCTTCCCATTCACAAATCTCTCACTGTTACTTCCTTCTCCGTAGCTGGCAACGTGTCTGAATCTTGTCCTTTCCCAGATGCCACAACTCTTGCCCTCTCCCCAAGGCTCTGTATCGGTTATCTTTTGGCTCAATCCCATTGTAGTAAACAGCAAAACCCATTGACTTCATGGCACAGGATCTTGCCTTCTGTTCCCATTCACTACCTGCTGTCCCCTTGCTCTCTGCAGTGAGCGCCCCACACGCTGGCAACAGTTAAAGGCTGGTGGGCTGGCACCAGAAGGCCCGAGTTTATTCTCGGCTCTGCCACTAACCTGCTGAGACCCCTTGGGTGAGTCAGCTCACTGCTCCATGCGTCCATGTCCACACCAACCCTTCGTCAGTCTTGTTTATTTAGATTCTGTCTAGTGCCTTACACAACCGGACCCCACTCACCTCAGGGCCTTGAGACACTTATTTAGAATACAAATAACGCAATTACTTTCTCTCTTGCTCACCCCAGCCTCTTCCTCTCACTGAAACAGACAGTTTCTGTAGTCACACAGATTCCTTTACATATTCTCTGCAGTGATAGGCTCCTGTCATCTGCATCTCATTTCCAACTGTTCCATCGCACCTCATCCAAAATCCCCTCTTCTCTCGCGCTCAGCAGCTGCTCTATCTGCAGGCATATGCTGCACTGACTCCCATGCTATCAGATACCACAGTGAAAGTATCAGATCCTCAGAAGTTTCCTCCACCTTTTTATAGGTCCAGCTCTTTCTACTTAGCCTGCACTTGGGGGAGTCTACCCTGTGTCAGCTATCTGATGCCTTTCACTCCTTAGCCATTTTGTTTGGCTTCCAACTCTAGATTATTTCCTAGGCTTCTAGCAGGGGTGAGGGGGAAATGACAATTCAGCTACCTACTTCTCCACTGACAAACCTGGCCAAGACAGAAATAAGTTTATTTTAGGCCCAGATCTCAGGGAGCAGCCTTCCATTTTTCTTGGTAGCATGGTGTAAGAATGACTGGCAATGCCTAGACCACAGCACACTATCCACCAAGAATGGCAGAGGTCTCAAAAAATTCTAGCCTTACTGTACACTAAATAGAGCTTCTGAACAGAGACAACTGCTGTCCAATTGACTCTAATTGGCTATTTTAGCCTTGAGTTTGGCCTCCTTTAAAATGGTCATTGGGACTGGTTTAAATTTTCTTAACCCCAAACCATAGGTCTCTGACCTAATTACTCACTCTAGGACAAGTTCCTGAAGTACTTCAGGGGTGCCATGACATGACAGTGGAAAGTGCCTCAGCTACATTAGTTTTCAGCATCTCATCCAGATGCCTCAGTAATGGCATTGACTGGCCAAGAAAGGAACTACATTACACTTGTATGCTGACAAGATGCAGTTGAGAGGGGGGGAAAGTAAATAAATAAAAGAAACAAACAAAAGGATGCTCAAGACACTAGGAAGGTTTCAGAGAACCTGGGATGGAAAAAAAAGAAAAAAGGAACAGTAGATAGTCTTTAAGGTGCCATTGGACTAAAATGTATTTGGGCATAAGCTTTTGTGGGTAAAAAACCCACTTCTTCAGAGGCATGGAGTGAAAATTACAGATACAGGCATAAATATATACACGTTACTTTACATGTGCCAATATATATTTATGCCTGTATCTGTAATTTTCACTCCATGCCTCTGAAGTGGCGTTTTTACCCACGAATTACCCAAATAAATCTGTTCGTCTTTAAGGTGCCACCAGACTCCTCCTTGTTTTTGTGGATACAGACTAACATGGCTACCCCTCTGATACTTAGTAGAGAGTCCATCTTAGAAAGCTTCTGGTTTAGCCTCTCTTTAGAAAGGAGAGGACTTTCTAGCTGAGGCTGCGAGTCTGTCATGGAGGTCACGGATTCCGTGACTTTCCGGGACCTTTGTGATTTCTGCAGCGGCCGGTGCAGCTGACCTGGGGGCCGCCTGAGCAGCTCAGGAAGCCCCTGGGCCAGCTGCTGCTGGGGCAGGTTTGGGCCACCGTGCCCCCACCCCAGCAGGAGTGAGTGTGGGAGGGGGCTCTGGGCTGAGACAGGGGGTTGGGGTGCGGGAGGGGGTGAGGGCTCCAGGCAGCACTTACCTTGGTGGGGGGCTCCATGGAAGCGGCAATATGTCCCTTGGCTCCTAAGCGGAGGCGTGGCCAGGTGGCTGTGCGTGCTGCCTCCCCCTGCAGGCGCCACCCCCACATCGCCCACTGGCCATGGTTCCTGGCCAATGGGAGCTGTGGAGCTGGAACTTGGGGTGGGGGCAGCATGCCTCTGCCTAAGAGCAGAAGGACATGTTGCTGCTTCCAGGGAGCCATGCAGGGAGCCTGCCAGCCCCCCTCTCCAACAGAAGCGGGGGTCCCCCGCCCCCTCTACCACCCACGGCACCCTTGGGCTGGCCCCAGACCACCCAACTTTTAGTTAGGGGTATATAGTACAAGTCATGCACAGGTCACGGGCCGTGAATTTTTGCTTACTGCCCATGACTTTTACTAAAAATACCCATGACTAAAACATAGCCTTAGTCATAGCTACTGAAGAGTGAGATAGACTCCTACCACTTTAAAGCGGATCTCATGAGGGATCAAACTGGGAAAAGAGGTGCTTAAGTGCCAGAAAAGACTACAAAGAGGAAGAGAAAAAAGGAAACCCGAGAGTACCTTTTGATACAGGAAGTGTAATACATTCTCCCACCATCCTCTTTCACTTGTGATCTATAATCACCAGGACCTCTTACAAAGAGCTTCAGACTTAACAGTTTGTGGACCCCAACTAAATAAAAATTCCAACCCCTACTCCACATCATGTTAAAGAAGCATTCTTGGGAAAACACGCATGTGTTGTCTGAGTGGTCTGCCCCAAGACAGATTTACAGACAATTAAGGTGTTTAAAATTACAAGAAGTGCTAACGGAAACTGATTACAAGGGCCTACAGCCCTAAATCCAAACTAACAGCAATAGATACACACATGCACACTTCCAAGTAACCTTAACATTTCACATAGGATGGGTTTTTGTTAAAAAAGACACTGCTAAATGTGATCTGTTTATTCAAAATGTCACATAAATTAAATACATTTCCCATGAACATTGCAAATATACATGAAATGAACATTGCAATTTTTAAAAAAAGTTTGGCTTTGCTTATGCAACAAGTACCAAATGTGGTTAGAACATGGACTTGTCCTGAATTTACTAAATACAAAATGGCGGTTTAATTTATATTTATACATATGTACATACAGTTTCATAACTAGCTTTAAAACAGTAAAAAAATTGTTTCAAGTTTATCTACATTACACATACTTGTTTTAATCTGGTCACAAGCCCCAGATGAGATTTTGTTATTGATACAATCATTTCACAACTGCAAATTTAAGGCGCTACCAAATACCAATTCCACCAGTGTGAAAGGTAATATGAACCGAGTGTACAGCTTTTTGAACAATAGCTTTATATTTCAGTTTCAAAATGGACTGGAGCATGAGAAAGGGAAGCAGTAAGAAACTGAACTGATCATCAGCATGTTAGAAGTCCAAAGCAATCGATTAAATGAAACACAGACTGGACATGTTAAAATACAGTAGATAACAAAGGCCTTGATGGCACAATTTACAAGCTTCTTGAAAGGTGAAGCTACAAAATATTTTGTGAAGTCTTACAGGTGACTCACAAGGGGAAAAAAAAAATAGATTTGGACATTTTTGTTTCTTTATGATGTATAAAGGATCTCTCCAAAGTGGAGACTTTCCTACCACATTGCCCAAGCTAGGAAATAAGTATGAAAAATGTAGTGTGTTAAAGGGCAGCGAAACACCTGTCTTTTCATAGAACCATAGAATGTCAAGGTTGGAAGGGACCTCAGGAGGTCATCTAGTCCAACCCACTGCTCAAAGCAGGACCAATCCCCAGACAGATTTTTGCCCCAGATCCTTAAATGGCCCCCTCAAGGATTGAATTTACAACCCTGGGTTTAGCAGGCCAATGCTCAAACCACTGAGCTATCCCTCCCCCCTTTCTTTTTCCAGCTGCTTAGCTCACGGTTTCAATACTGTACCATGGAGACCAGAACTAAGTAAAGATGTAAGATAGCTGCAAGATGGACATTTGCCTCTAATCCAGAGAAGAGGCAACTTGTTCCTCCATCTATTTACTGCTGCACAAACCACGACAGGAGAACTTGGTAGGAATAAAGCATGCACTCTACCCCTAGAGACTATGTGCCCATGAACAGGGTTTCTCTTTAGCTTTGCTATATGATCCAGTATTTGAGGTTTTGGAAGAAACTGTGAGTTTGGGTTGTTAGTTTAACATTTGCATACAGATACTGACTATTTCATATTATTTATCCAAAATGTTAGTCACTTAAGTGTTTAAAAACAAATATTAATTATTTGTATTAACATAACACCAGGAGCCCCAGTCATGGACCAGGATCCCATTGTGCTAGAAATAGTTAAAAACTCACCAAAAATTCTGTCGCTCAGCTTTCCCTCAAGTGATGACATTTCATTAGTTATCCTGGCATCCTTAGACTGTAATGTAATTTAATGCAAAAAAGCTAGACAATCTTACGTCTTCTTTATTGCTGTTCCATAATGTATTAAAGGTAACACTTTTTGTTTTGTAGTGTCACTTTTAAAAGTGACACTAAAGGACAGACATCTTAAATCACTGGCTTTTGCAAAGAGGAGAAATTCACATTGCCTTCAGTAATTAGAATCCAGGAGACAGCAACTAACATTTCAATTCTAAAAGGAGGCATATCTGTGTAAGGTTAAGCTCATATGTAACACTGTGCAGGTGCAAGGTCTAGGATTGTATGATTCTGCCTATGTCCCTTTGCAGCCAAAACATTAAAACTCAATGCATGAACGGACAAGGAGAGAGACATGGACGAGTAAGACAAAGACAGCAAGGACAATGATGACAAGAGTGGCATACAGAACAAAAAACGATGTGAAAGTTCACAAAGAGAATTCATTTTCCCAACTGAAAATGAGTTGGGTTGCCAAACTCTGAAGGTGAACTACCTAAAGTGCTGGTAGTCTAAAATGGGTTAACTGGAAAAACACTGGGGTGAAGTATGAGAGTTACTAATGCATGGATGGAGGGGGAAGTGCCCCAAAAGACTTCAAGCTGTTTTGTTTGCAGCTTTGGGGCTCGGATGCCTTCTCAACCCTCTCGGGAATCTCATACAGCTTTTACTTTTAGTACTCTTATGACGGTAGCAGAACTTGCAGCAAGGCTATTGTGGAGATTACGACATCATTGGTTGTAAGTTATGCACTTCACAATTCAAAGGATAAATTACAAATCACTATTTAACTAGAAAAGGCGCGTTCAAGGTAGAGGCAATTACAGTACATTCAGAGCAGGTTACAGAAACCATTTCTGGTAAAGGTTTGCTGAAAGAAAAGTTAACTAGATCACTGGTTTTCAACCTGTGGTACATGGACCCCTGCAGATGCATAGACTGTGTCTAAGCTTTCCAAAGGGGTCCACACCTCCATTTGAAGTTTTTTGTAAGTGACCTCAAATGAAAAAAGTTTGAAACCCACTGTACTAGATACTTTAGTTTCCCAGACCACAAAAGTTGTAATTACAGTATCCAAGAAAGCAGTCAATACATGTTAATGCATTTGTTTATGCAGTTTTCTTCTAGAACTCATGTGCAAATTTTTAATATACATCTTCATGGACAAAAACAAAACAAAAAAAGATTCAAAGCAAACTAAAAACTAGGCACTTTAAACATGTAGATAAGACACCATTTTTATCATACCAGAGTGTTGCACATGAACAAGTGTCTCTAAAAGCATCTCGCTATACTTCGAGCGCACAGATTCTGGCTAACTTTTCATGTTGGTAAAATTACTTCTACTTATAGGAAGCTACACAATTAAATTAGTAACACTGTTCATTATTTCAGTGGCTATTTAGAAAACTAAGTAGTTTGACTAACCAGCAACATATTCAATAGCTATCAAAGAAAGATATTAACAAAACCAATATATTAAAAGCCAAGACAAACAAATGAAAAGGACGCCTGACTTAAGCTTGCATTAAGACTTGCCTTTTGTTAGTGTTTAGTTTGGACCTCCTTCTATGGATGTCATCACAGACCAAGGTTCTAACCATGTGCAGCACTTATGATATAAAACATAACACTAACTTTTAAACACAAAGTTCTAACAAATATTGTTCTAATGTAACATTAGCTTGGCACATCATTTGAAGGTGGGAAGGGAAATGGAATCTTCCCCAATGCTTATCCTAGCCAAGTTTACTTTAAGAACACACATCAGCTGAGTACTACAGCATGCTTTCCCAGAATTTGGAGTGAAATAGCTATTTCACAACAGCCTTTGACTAGTTTCATGTTTTAGAGAATTTGTTTGGTTTGTGTTTAGTGATAACAGACCAGCTGGGATTACTTTGATTTTATAAAAATAAATGCACACTTTTGACATTTGATATACTCATTCCACTACAACATGCAAATCACAACACAAGGGATTACTTAAGACTACCAAATTGCTGTTCAGTAGCTACTACTCTTTCCGACACACAGCCGTGACCATGTAAATACTACGCTCCTGGACAACCTCCAAAACCTTAATCTTGAAAATTGTTTTATAGACCAATATTTCTTGAACAAGTAGATCAAAGTGCAGAGAGAATCTACCAACTCATTAAGAGAACATCCTGTCAGCTATGCACTTTGTGCATTCTTTATCCACAGGAAAGTTTGGTTTCCCTTCTGCTGACCATCTCAGGAAAATTGTAATAAGTCCATCTTCAGTCTGATCCATTGAAGGGAAAATAATTCTTGCAAAGTGTAAATCCAAACTGCACATAGGCCATTTGTGGTGTTCTAGTACATAAAACTCAGTCTCTCACAGGCTAGAAACATCAACTCTTGATTAGGAATAGTACTTCAAAGTAGTTATCCACAACTACCAACTACATTGTAATTGTAGCACAACTTCATAGGGGCTCAGATTTCACTAGGACGACAGGCACAGAGTGCTTATTAATTACAGAGTAGAGTGCAAAGTTTGGTGAACATCCAGAATAGCGAATGTCAGACACAACCAGAAAGAACTGTTCATCTCTGCATGACGGTTTTTAAAAACCTATCTACCAACATACAGTCAGTGCCTGTTCACAGCTAAGTCCATGTCATCTGGGTCTCTTGCGTGTTACAAATATTAATACACGTCTGATGGCAATAAGACGATCTTTAAGGGAAGTCATAGCAAGTATGGCCAGCTGAGCCCTGTTTTCTAATGGCAACACTGCCAATAGCCACCAGTACCAGGCTGGGCCACTGGGGTTACTCTGCAAGAGAAAAAAAAAAAAATATATAAGTGTTTACAGATTACAAGTTAGTGTTAGCAATCTTCCCTCCCATTTTTCCTCTATTTTAGTAGATACAACTAATGCCCATCTATATATTGGGGGTTTCTTGAGCTCTACACCAACTTCAAATGTTTCCTCTTTGTGCAATTAAGTAGCAATGACATCTTCAAAAGCCAAAACCACAGGGAGTAGTTGGCAAAGTTTTTCCAACCTTGATTCTAGTGAACCAGAACTGGGTAATCATTAATAAGCTTGATATGTATGAGACACAACAGATCCTTCTATCAGATATTTGTCTGGGAGATCCATAGATCTATGGCAGTAGTGCATGTTTAGGAAATATTTACCTGTGGCTCCGATTCTTTTCCTGGCATTGATCCGAAATGATTGAGAATTTGTGCTTTCATGTTGTCTTTAAGGGAAGTAAACCAGGCAACAGCTTGATCATAAACCGAATCATGAAGACGGACAAGTTCTTCATACTCTGCTCCCTCCGCCTTACCAAGAAAAAAAAAAAAAAAAAAAAAAGGAGGATACAAAATCAGATTTCATATTCTGTACAATTTAAATGCCTCAGAGGGAGCCAATTTAAACCCAATTATGCTTAACAGCAACAACTACTCCTTACTAAGGGATGGTTATGCCACTTAACGTGGATATCTCCAGCTAGCAAAGTGGTGCATAAGTCTCATGCATACTAAACTGGTGCCAGTTTGGTTTTTTGATCTCTCCTACAGAAGTTTTAGGTCCTTTCAGCAACCAAGTCATAAGAATTGCTATTGGAGTCTTCAGTTGATTAGGAATTCCTCTTATTGAGAATGAGGAGCCCTCCTCCTGGGGCTTCTGCATTAAGGGGATTCTACAAAGTAGTAGTGTTGTTTTCAAATACAGTAGAAGTGGTTCTCAAGTCAAGGGAGTAGTGGAAGGATGGCAGGGAGAAACAAAACAAGTGAGACTGACTTCCCAGTACCGGGGATGATATTAACAAGGTTTCTGCCAACATACACAAACATCTGATTTGACTATATACTTCACCTTCACTCAGTGGGGACCCTGAGCGGTAACATGGGATATTAGACCACTTTAACCTTGAAGAGACATTTTATCCCCATTCTCTCTTTTTCTGTGTGCTTGTTGGCAATTGAACTGCACAGCACAAATTGGGAGAAGCCTCCTAGAAATTAACAGGCTTGCAGTTAGCTGTGAAAGTCTGCTTGAGAACCATGTGACCTGACTGGACTTTTCTAATGCCATCCACTGGCCTGAACTCTCCAATGAGCGCACTGTGAAGTGGTATCACTGTTTTACTGGCACTCATTTGAGATATCCAGCATAAGACTAGACCATTATGCAGGTCATTCTGGTTTTGGCCAATAAATTCCAACACATGATTTCGCTAAATTTTAGAAATCACCAGATTTTAGAAAAGAAAGTTATTTTAATTGGTAAATTTCCTTAGATGCCATGCATACACAAGCATTTGAGTAACAAAATATATTAGTACCAAGTTCTCTTCTGGGTTCTACCTTAAAAAAAAAGCTTTTCTATTCAGTGTGTGGCGAGGTCAGATCATCTGTGGGAGCTAGAAACAGATACTGTGCATCAGTGCAAAATATGGAATCTTAAGCACTTTAATAAAACTTAGACATGTGTGTCTTTAGAAGGGTCTTGAACCAGTGTCATTTTTAACTGCTACTTTAGAACCTGATCTAAACAGGACATGGTAGGTTGTATCTTTTTGAGTATCAAAGGTTTGAAAGCTACCCTGAGATTTATGACGACAAGTACCACTGGCAGAGAGGATTAAACTACAGAGAGCTAGTTACAGTCAGAAGGGCAAAATAATTTATTCCATGGTTTCAGAAATAAAGAAAATGTGCCTTATGACCATGTAAATAAATAACTTCAACTTGAGATGTGTCAGGGAGAGAACATTTAAGTGAACATGAATGCACAAGAGATCACCTTTTTATCTTCAAGATATTCAATGTTCGCAGTGTTATACCCATCCCGTTGACCATGGTTCAAGACCTTAAACCGACGAACACCAACCGTATCAACAACTGAACGCCCATCAGGAAAAAACTTTACATCCCTGATCTCTAGCATGCAGCCATAATCGGCAAACCTGAAATGATAAAAGGGCACAGAAAATTAGGAAGTCACACTGACAGGTGTTTATAAAAGTTCGGACACTTATAAACATACTGGACCTGATTCACCACTGTTACATTGGTGGAAAAATGAAAGTAACTCCATGATTTTCCAACACATGGATGCTTTTGGTAAGACACACACACCCCCGTCTACCCCTCTCATGATTAAAGCAACAGCTTTTTAAAATTAGAATTATTTGTGCGGAAGGAGGGAGGGGCAGGTTTTTAAATAAATTGAGCAGATTTCATGCTGGGAGTTCCTGAGTGCTGGGGGCAAGTTATGCAGGGTTTTGCAACTATTTTATAGAGATAGCTCTATTACACTGCTGAGGAAGGCATAGTAGTGCCTAGAGAAGATGCTGAAGCTGTGCAAGTGAAGAGAATGTCTTTTATTGCTTCAACACACTTTTACTCCACTTGGGCCTCTGATAAATGTTCCCATTGCTGCTACTACTGGTTCAGCTCCAATAGCGAAGACAATGGTGGGACATTTTAGCAAAAACAATCTTGGCACAAGATGTTCAAAGTTAATTAACACTCCATTGTAAGCAAGTTCTGATGCACTCGAAGAAGATTAGGAGCAAGTTATCAGCCACCATGTAGATAATAAATGATGCACTCCAAGGGGATTAGTACTCCTCTCCCTCTCTCCTTATTTCTGGTTGGGTGGGGAGAAGGAAGAGAAGGAAAAGAAGTTGCCACCATTACTTACAGGGGAAAGCAAGGAGAGAACAGGGGAGAGGAAACCTTAGTTGCTGATATTACTACAGCTGGTCTCTGCTGGTAAGAGACACCAACCAGAGACTCCCCACCCACCAGCTGCCAGTGCCACCTGCAACTGGAAGAGCAACCAGGAAGAGGTATTTTGTCAGGAAAGTCCTCTCCTGTTCTAGAGAAACTCCATGTAACTGGGTTACACACTACACCCGTTTAGAAGAAGGCAACTGGAGCTAAAATCATGCATTAAATTCAGGGTAATTACTGCTGAGTCATGATGGTAGGTGGGTCCAGTAGCTCCAGTGTGAATACATTATTTGTAGTACCTAGGGACACTGACCAAGATTGAGACCATGTTGTGCCAGGCACTGTACAAGTCAGGAGGTAAGCTCTTCAGAGCAGCGATTGTCTCTCTTCTAATAGCAAGGTGATGGGAGTGTCTGTGCCAGAAAGAATTAAGCCAGAGGTGGTCTTACAGATAATCCTAACAGCCACACTTGAGAAGCAGCTTAAGTTGAGGTTTACACGGTGTTATTTCCAGGTTACCAATAAAGCCAAACCCCCGGAAGGGGGAGGATTTTGGAAACTAACTGTTCTGCATGCTCCAAGGACAAAGCAGAGAATCCAGTTATTCTCCACTTCCTCCCTCTTTCAAAGGAATCAGCAATTCACTGTAAGATTCCGCTGTACATGCTCACAGCTACACCATGCCATCAGGGGAAATAGAACGTCCAGGACCTCTTTAGGATTCTTCGATTCCTACAAATGCAAAGCTCCTATCTAGCGTCCTCATCCACCAAGCACGTAATTCTCATTCAAAGAGCCTAATTTTCCACTTCAAACACCTACTGTATGGTCCAGCTTTATTAACCCAGGAGATTCATAAAAGTCCGATCTGAACCCAAAGCTTAGGTGACAGGAAGCTGTTTTAGGGTACATCTACACAGGGATAAAAGACTGATGGCACAGCTGTGGCTGGTCTAAGTCAGCTGACTCAGGCTCATGGGCTAAAAATTGCTGTGTAGACTTCAGGCTGGGACCGAGCTCTGGGACCCCACCCCCTGAGGATCCCAGTCCCGAACATCTACAGAGCGATGTTTCAGCCCCAGAGCCCACGCCCCACAACCTGAGTCAGCTGACTCAGGCCAGCCAGGGGCTTTTTAGCTTTGTGTAGACATACCCTTACAGAACAAACAGACAGAAAAGCAACCCTCACCTTGATTTAGTCAACAGCCTTTACTGGGAACCAAACTGTGGATCAGAAATTGTCATAATGGGCTCTCTGTGGTACTACTGACCCCAAACCAGTCATACATAATGTAACAGGAAATAGATGCCATGTGCACTCCAGTCTTTTGACATATTACTATTTTCTAGTTAAATAGAACATAACTATTCCAAAGCATATCCACAATGAAACACTTTCCAGGAATACGTAAAGGCAGTTGGATGGATAGCTAGAGCATAAGTCAACTTTCTGGGTCTAACATTGAGATATTAGAAACTTCAGTAGAAAGGGGGATGTTTATAGATGATATAAAAACCTGGCAACAAAACACTCAGTAACATTTGTATCTGCTAGCATGAGACCTAAAACGGATCCAACTCATTGCGGAAGACCAACAGTACTATGGCTCTCCACTGGTTTCCAAAAGTCACGACAGGGATGTTCTCAGCAAGATTCCTTACCCTTTTAGTTCATCAGCTAAGCACATGCCGAATTGTTTGGTACCAGTTTCCATGCATCTTCTTATCATTAGCCGATACCGAGGTTCAAAGACATGAAGTGGGCAAGGGATGGTAGGGAAGGCCATGGTACACACAAAGATGGGAACATCTTCATTCAAACTGCAAAAATACAAATATGAGAACAGTCAGTCTCCTCCCGCATACTGTATTTATTCAGCACAAAACCTCATAGTTGAGGTTTGATTAGAGTGGTTTCTCAGACTTGTTTCTTGTAAAATAAGCTCTTGGCCAACAAAAATGTGTTGCTTTCACAGGCACCAGAGAACCAAGGGCTCTCCCGGCTATTAATGTACTCTAGGTACCAATACCTCCATTCTTTGGTTTTAATAGAGAACGTTTGGAAAATGCAATCACATTCTCAAGCATGTGCATGGAAAAAAGCATCTCATTTGCACATCACTAAGTCTTCTACAGCTTTTATCTGTAATTTTCAAAAAGATATATTACTGTACACTACATATACTTTAAACATGGCTGGAAAGCAATCCTTATATTCCAAAGTGACATTGAGTGTTTGTAGGAATTCAGTGGAAATGGGGACTCAGGGACAGAGTTAACTTTCAGCCTCTAGTTTTGTAACATACTTTCATTTTTCTGTTGTGATTTTTTTTTTAATTCAGCTATATGGCAAGTACAAGTAATCATGGATAAAGCAACCAATACATCTACTTATAAGCATGTGCTTCTCCTACTCCTAATCCCCCATTTCCTACTTTCGGGGAAGATGTTTTAATTAGTTTTAAATTATGGGTTTTTTATTCATAGAAATAAATCACTATATTTATTGCCAAATAAAATTAATATTTTCCATTGATGTTGTGCACCTCTCACATCCAAGCCTATTTTTTCTTGATTACTATCTACTACAAACATGCCAGCATTGGAACAGATTAAGTGAACCTTTGAAACCTACTTTCATAAATAAATTAAAGGTTTCTTCAGTAATCTGGACCAAAATAAAATTTTACAACATTTAGATACAACCGAAAAACAACTTACTTTGATAACTCCTTCATTTCTTCTTCATAAACTTTCTTTCTTTCTGACAATTCTTCCGGCAAGTAACGAACTATTAGTTCTTCTGTAAGGACAGTCTTTTTATAAGTTCTGCTTGCCAAAAACTATAGAGAAGAGAGTTAAAGTTTAAGTACTAATATTTAATCAGTTCTGTCTAGCCCCCATTCCAAGAGCAAGATAGCTCAAGATGGCTTGCAGTGACAAAACAATGAATGCAGCAGCTTCCTGATGTAAAGTTGTTCTAATTCCTCTTCCTCTCTCACCCTTTCAAAAATGTTACATTATCTCTGGGATACAAGAGTGGACACACTATTCACTTCAGTGCCCATAAACTTCCAGAAGGGTGCATTTATCATAGGCTCTACAATATAATAATAATAATAAAAAAAATAGGTACTCTTCAGACCTGTGAGAATAACTGATTTGCAATTCACTGGCAGTTCCAAAGAGTTGAAAACAATTCAGTTTGACTCAAAAATTCCAAAATATTTCAGGTTTGGTTCAGCATATCAAAAGAGTTGGGAAAAACTTGTATCAGGCCATCTAAAGAAAACACATTTTGGATAGCGATGGTCCCTTATTACCTAGCTGTTAAAGCACTGACCCAGAATGTGGAAAACCCAGGTTCAAATCCCCACTCTAGAACAGGTACTTGAATCCGGGTCTCCGCCACTCCCAGGTAGGTGCCCCAACCACCAGGGTCAGAGAGTATTCTCAGTTTCTTCTGTTGAAGCTACTCCACTCTGTGTAAAGTGTTTAAGTATTCACTGGACCAGAGAGAGTGAGCGAATGAGAATGATTATCGCCCGGTGGTTAAGGCACTCACCTGGGAGGGTAGGCACCACTCAGGTTCCAGTCCCTGCTCCAATGAATATTTAATCATGTATGTAAAGTGTAACAGCTTCAGTAGGAGAGAAGGGGGGAGGGTGCTTTAACCAGGCTAAAGGGTATAAATGTTCAACACCACTTGTAGTTTGGTGAATTTAACGAACAAAAACAAAACGTTTAGGTTTCAGAAGTGTTGAAACAAAGCTGGTTTGACATTTCTGAATTTCTTCTGACCCTTAACCCTCCTGCCCCCTCCCCATTTTGACTGAAACAACTAGCTGAAGCAGACAGGAGCTTGAGAAATTTTTTGGTCTATGCAAGTCAGCATTTTTCTGCTAAATATTTTCTGTCCCCCCCCCCCCCCCCCATTACCACAAAAGCCCAAAACACTTTTGCCAACCTCTAGTCCTCTTTACTTAGTGTAAAGGACATAATCCCTTTTGACTCTAAAGCTGCCAAGTTATTGCTACCTGAAGAGTCTAAATATTTGGGAATCACATTTCCAGCAGCTGAGCATACATTCTCTACACCAGAATGGCCAGAAGCGTACTTTGTTCACCAACACAGTATCAGTAGAGATACTGCAATGACAGTACGGCCTCTTCAGCATTTTCACAGTCTTTGTTAGAGACTACAAAAACAAAAACTTATGCCCAAATAAATCTGTTAGTCTTTAAGGTGCCACTGGACTCCTCGTTGTTTTTGTGCATACAGACTAACACAGCTACCCCTCTGATATTTGTTAGAGACTGTTCAGACAAAAACTAAAAAGCCTAATTTCAATGTGAGAAAGTAACGCGAACAATTTTGGTCAGTACTTCCCTTCCCTACAGCCTGCTCCAGATTATTAATACACCTTAATAAATACTAGTGTTCGTATTCAGAATATGTCTGGGCAGAGCACAACAAGATTACTATGTTGGCCCTATATTGTTCAGCTGTATGTATGCAAAGATTTTGCACAATATGCCAAGATCTTAATAAGAGCTTCTAAACAAACCCCTCACAAATACAAACTTACTTCAGACAGCTTTTCTTTGCAGAGTGGGCAATACGGGTTATGATCAAGGCAACGCTCGAGGCATTTGAGACAAAACGTATGTCCACAGGGAGTGGTAACAGGCTCGTAGAATAACCTGAACAAGACAGTTGGGACAAAATAAAATTGGTTCTTTATAATTTCCATCCAACACACAAACAATACAGATAGTAATGAGTCACTAAGCCTATCATTTTTAAAGCTATTTTCCCCCTGCAAGTCAATCTTATAGGACATCTTTATTATCTAGTCTCTATCCTAGGATGTAAAAGGGATTTCATTTTTAAAATAAATCCATTATGTTGACATGTTGCAAAAATAATTTCAGCCTCTCCAGTGAAGTTAACATTACATTTTTGCAAAGATGAAACAAAACCTTTAGTTCATGTTAGAATAGCTTCCAGTACAACCCTTCCCTCAAAACCAAATAAATTTGGTCTAAAGTTTAGGAAGACTCTCAGCTCTATGCAGTCATACCTCATGCAGAGGGAACACTCGAAGTCAGATGCATCCACAAGGATTGCTGGTATCTCACGTAATGCAGAGGTGGCAGAGTTTTCAAGTACAGTATCTCCATCTAAGGGAGGAAGACAGCTCTATGTCAAACATTTAGGTAAAGCAGGCACTATGTAAGTACACATTATGGAATCAGAGTAGTGACTTAAAGCACAGCCCAGAGCATTAAGCTCTGTGACTAAACCAAGCAGGCTGAGGGTTTAAGGGCTGAAGCCAGAAGAGCTGGACTAAGAGACCTTACTAAATTCACAGGTTCAGCCTAAGTCCCTCAGCTCTGCAGACTCCTAAATTCTTGGGTCTTGAGAAACTTACAAATGCCTCAAAACCGCGTGGACAAGTCTGGTCTCCCTGTAGACAAGATTTCTACAAGTTTGGACCTAGAAGCTCTGTTACAGTATAAGCTCCATAATGGTTACTCTGGCACTTACAAGGTCTGATCCTGCAATAAGATCTCTGCAGGCAGATTCATTCATCTGTGCACAACTCACAGCAGGATCAGCATCTTTGTCCAATAATTTTAACACTGTAGTTCAAAAAGCCTAAGCAGCAGAAAGTCTAGAAGTACTAAGCAAAAGTTCCAATATCATTGGCAACTCTGCCTCCTAACCCTCTGGTGGAGGAGTCTAACTAGATGCCACATGAAAAATTAAGTTTCCCCCCTTGCATGCAAGTTACAACACTATGCTTTGTCATGGGACAACCTGTACACAACCCTCTGGCCTGTATCAAGTACAGGGAAGAGGTGGAGGGCATTGGGGTCTTGTGGCTGATAGATTAGTGGTTTTCATGGAAAATGTTTATCTTTAACCTATAGCTTGAGTGTGGGGTCCCTGAACAATAGGAGGACCCTAAATGGGCTATTCAGGGGACAGTAACATGGCATCACATCTTGTGTAAACTGTAAATTGACAGTTGAAGTGTGAAATGGCTC
The DNA here is from genome assembly GCF_028017835.1 of Emys orbicularis. Taxonomy (NCBI): domain Eukaryota; kingdom Metazoa; phylum Chordata; order Testudines; family Emydidae; genus Emys; species Emys orbicularis. The sequence continues at coordinate 249,419,479 of NC_088683.1, forward strand.
TAAATCCCTTACTGTGAAGGTAGGGGAAGGTTACATTTCCCACCCCGGTGATTGGGTGGGTTTGCAGTTCACAGGCCACTCTGTAGGAGTTTTCCTATCACAGCAGGGTGGGGGATCATTTCTATTACCTGGAAGAAATGTGTTGTGTGTGGAGAGGTGGAAAACAGACAGCGGTACTCTGCGTGTAAATTTCAAGGCAGAAGTCAGATTTCTAACCTTCAACATTTGGTGAAACAATGAATGGTAATACAGTGGAGATTTAAAAAAAACATCCATTAACCACTTATTTCACTATACAGCACATTACTGCCTTCTAGCATTCCTTCACACTGCTAACCCCTTTAGAGATCTTTGTTTTAAAAGCCTGAAATATCTATGTAAGCAGATGCATCAAATAGCAGAATGGATGGGGCTACTGCTCTTTTAAATGGATTCTTGGTTTTCTGGGGAAAATAGATATTAACATGTGATGCAAATTAGCTCCCCCTCGTTGGGCTTACTGTGCATCTTTTTCATGTAAAGAGAGACTCTGAAGTTTAGCTATACCTCAGAGACCTAATAACTACAGCACTCTTGTCACCAGCAGCACAATATCTAAGCTGTTAAGGGATGAAGAATCATAAAGGCAACATTTGGAGAAGAGAAGTGTGTATTCCTTAGATGAATCAAGACTGCTCTGGAACAATATTGATTTTTAGACAAGGGTTTCAACTCTGCTCATCACAACAAACAAGAATGACTAGTTGTCTGAAGTCGTGTTGCAGCCGTGTAGCCCTCTGACCACACACGCCTACTTGTCACCTACCACCCCACACTAGAACCCATATGGGGTATCAAACAATTGCAACCCATAGCCAATGGGAACCACATCCTGAAAGAAATCTTTTCTGAACTCCCTCTTCTAGCCTTGAAACAACTCCCCCACCTCACCACGCTCATCACCAGAAGAAAGCTCCCCACTATGATCTTGAGTGAACTCGCACACAAAAACCAACAAAAACACCATATCACCTCTGGGTGAACACTTTTCACAAAGCGATCACTCTATATCTAACCTATCAGCACTCATCCTCAAAGGAAACCTACACAACACCCTCCAAAGATGAACCTGGGAGCTTAAATTCATAACTTCACTAGACACTAAAAATGATGGTCTTAATAAAGAGACAGGATTTCTAGTTTATTTCAACAATTTGTAACCCACTACCTCCCCATTTTTGTCCTATTACTGCAGAGGTGTTAATGGGCCACTTCACATTGTATAGTCTCTTAGAATGGGTCTTAACTACTTGTACTAAGATCTGGTCCACACTGAGGGTATGTCTACACTTAAAATGCAACAGCAACACAGCTGCACCACTTCAGTATAGACACTACCTACACCGATGGGAAGGCTTCTTCTGTCCGCATAAGTAATCGACTGCCCTGAGAGGCGGTAGCTAGGTTGATGGAAGAATTCTACGCTGGGGGCTAGGTCAATATTGCTATGTCTCTCAGGGTGTGGATTTTTCACACCCCTGAGAGACATAGCTCTACTGAAGTAAATTCCTAGTGTAGACCAGGCCTAAGTACCTTTCCCAGACCTGAAGAGCGCGCTCTCTCTCTCTCTCTGTTTTACCTACAAACAGTAACAAAGCAGTGTTATTTTCCTATCTCTTTTAAAATAGAGTGCCATAACCCAACACCCCCACTTCCCCCATCAACCTCCCCCCCAAAAACACAACAGGACAGACCTTTTTTAGGAATCTTATTGGGGACATCCAAGCTTTGTAAATCCATCAAGTCACTGGATAGCTTTCTTTTTAAACGTGCACTAGGTAAGCTGGAGAGGATTGTTCCCAATGACTTTTTATTGTCTTCAAAATGCAAATCCAGTACATTGTGAGAGAGAGATGAATTAGTGCTTCGAAGTACATCGGGCTCTTGGGACAGTGCTTTTGTTAATCTGAATACAGTATCCTGAAAAGAGAAACTGCGTGAAAGACAGACAGATTTTGTTTCCTCGTTTTCTGCACTAATTCTATCCATAGAAATGATAAGACAGTAGTGTCATGGTGGCAACCTGGTAACTGATCTAAGCCAATACTAATAAGAGATACTTGCTCCAATTGCCTCAGAAATAGAGGGCTATTTCTCTCATTACAATTCTCATTCTTTTCTAACCACCCCTCCTGACATATTATAATTGTGCATTCTCAAAGCGCACACAGAATAACAAAAATAAAATGTTATTTAAAACATGATGGGACACCATATGAAAACAGCAATTTGGCTCTCTTAGAAAGTGGTACCCCAATCTAATTATATTAGGTGGCCTCAGGGTATGCCTACATAGCAAAGAAAAACCCATGGCTAGCCTGTGCCATTCGACTCAGGCTCAGACTGTGGGGCTATTTCCAGGTTTGGGCCCGAGCTCGGAAGTCTACACAGCAATGAAACAGCCCCACAGCCCAAGTCCCACAAGCCCGAGTCAGCTGGCCAGCCATGGGTTGTTTTTATTTTTATTTTATTTTATTTTTTTAAAACTGTGTTGAGAGCTCTAAATACAATTCATACTTCCTTCTATCTTTTTATGATAGTGCTCTAAAATTTGAGAGAGGAAAAAATGCACTAGTAATAACTAAGTTTGTATATAAACATATGCAACAATTCAAGTCAGGTAGATTGGATATAACAAGATGCTTCAAATTTACTCTTGGTGTTAATATAGTTTGAGTATTTTATTCTTTACCTCAGAGCACCCAGCAGCAGAACCATCTTCAACAGTATTTAAGCTGCTTAAAAATGCAGGTTTCAACCTTGTCCGACTAGAGAAAGGTGCAGTGAGACTGTCATGCACATTTTCAAAGGCTGGGAAAAACATCTCGCACATTATCTAGTAAATGAGAAAAAAGAATTTTTTGAGATGGAGTTACAGAAACAAACGTGTGTAGTCTAAATGAAGGTTACTTGCTTGTAACCAGGGTTCTTCAAGATGTACTCTGCATATTCACAGGTGTAGCCTGCACGGTTAGAACTCTAGCTAGCAGTAGCTCTTGGAGCGCTCACATGCCTTCCCCAACCTCCCCACAGTGAACACTCAATGTTCCAGGGAGAGGATATAAAAGGGCCATGGCACTCCAACTGCCTCAGTTCCTTCCCCATGTGCCAAGCCCTTTGTAAGGCGGACTCCGAGACAGTGGGGAAAAACAGGCAGGGAGCGTGAATATGCTGGTTACAGGTAAGTAACCTTCATTTCTTCTTCAAGTGCCCTTGGCATATTCCCACACGAGACAGTAGTCCTCTGATGAAGGATGGTGGGACCATGGAATCCGAATTGAATAAAGGACTGCAGAATAGCCATACCAAATATGCATCAGATCTAGATTCTACTTATGCATTTGAGTGGTCGACCTGCTCAGGTGATATACAAGGGTATTTTGTTCCCCCCATACATGAATTGTTATTGGGTGATCGATCACCTTGTTACGAATCCCAGACACCTTGCCTGTATGCACAATTGTAGGGAACGAACTCCCCTTTATTTCTTCAGATAATATAAACACTGTCCTATTGTCTGTCATACCCTATGTTTGACTTGAGGCAGAAGTGATTTGAGAGCCAACCTGATTGCTCTCAGTTTTAAGATACTGATATATAGATTCTTTTCCTTTGGTGACCAGTGAGCTCTTACCAATAAATTTTTGTTTAAATGGGCACCACCCAACCCAGCATAGACGCATCAGAGATAGGTATTACTGACAGCAAGACAGACTGAAAGGTATAACCTTCATTACATTTAGAGCACATCCACCACATCAGTGTTAACTTTTACGGTAGAATTACCAATTCGCAATGAACATTGTGTAAGCCAAGTTTGTAATTTCTCCTACCCAGTGCTCTTCTCCCCCCCCCCCGGTTCCTGCTACCCCCTACAATATTCTGTATAAGACTCTCTTATAAAAGAGTCCAGGCTACAGACTCTCTTCACACACAGCAAGTTTCGCTGTCGATTCGGATTTCTCTGCCTGCAGCATGGGTGAGTCTGATTTTCCTGTGAATCATGCTTTTCCGGTGTTCTGATTTGCACCAACAAAATTTAGGTCTGTGCCCACTGATAACCTAAACTGTTCCCTGAAATTCTGGAAGTAATTATTCTAATAGACGGACACCATTAAGTTGAGGTTAGACCTCACTTCACTCAGCCTATGAGCGTCTGCAACTTGCTTCCACAGGACAGTGGTAAGGCACACAGTTTAGTAAAACTCACCTACAAGCAAGACAAGGAGGTGATCAAGGAGATAGTACTGTGCCATGGGAGAGACTTCTGTGCAATTAGATGCACTAAGGTTTTATTTGATATTATGCCAAAATGGGTTGTTGTTTTTTTTATTAACATGGAATGTATCTGAATCCAAAGATTTTCCTTAGCTGTAGGGCACAACAGACCCGCATACAAAAAAAAAAAAAAAAAAAAAAAAAAAAAAAAAAAAAAAAGAGTGGCATGATGTAGTTACTGTACCTTTTGGGCTTCTTTCTTCATTAAGCTCCATTCAGGATTTAAGGCAACACAATAAAGAAACTCCTTCAGTGCTTCTTCAGTCCTTCCCAATCCAGAAAGAGCTTGTGCTTTCACATAATGACCCTGCATGCAAACAAAAGGTGTGTGAAACTGACATTTCCAAAGTGACTGATTGTAACACGAGACCAATGAACACTGCTTTTATTTTCTCAAGACACACGGCATTCTTTCAAATGGAGCAGAAGTTAGAAATAGGATGGGGAGTGGGTTGCAATGCTCTGATCTAAAAGTACAAGATGGATGCTTCCATTCCTGTTGTGGCCTTTCCATGCGTTGGAGACCAGGAATGGAACACAGCTTTTCCTGAAATTCTTGCACAGCTCCACAGACCTTCTGGATAATGTCAAGTGATCTCATTTGAGCAAACCAATAGGTAACCCTTTTACTTCTGGACTGAGAGAGTCTGGCACCAGTCATGCGGTTCAACTTCAGATAGGGGTAGTTGGGAGACCTGCAGATAGATCTGAGGCAAGCGTGGGTGGCTTCTGATGCTGCACTTGTTCTACCTATCACTTGCAAAGAGGCATTAGTTTTTCCCCTGTTGTACTTAATGGACTGCTTCAAAATTTGCCATATAACCTGTACCATATAACCTGTATTTCTTTCCAGTGTCTAACCTCCTTCTCCCTCCCCCAAAAAAGTGCAGCCATGGGTCATTTCTGAGATTTAGATAAACTCAAATTTGGTTCAACAATGTGTGTAAAATTTTTGAAATAAATGTAGCATTTTCCTCAGAAAAGTGATACAGTGTAGAGGGCTGGTTGAGCCACTGGGGCAAAAAACAAACCTAGAGGGAATGTCAGGAGGTGGAGCATTCCCCTACTGCCAGTGACTGACAAGTCTAGTTTTGTCTCCAAGCATGCCAATGTACCCATTTTAACAGATCAGTGGACCTTAGCATGAAGGACCAATGGATGTTCACGCCACAGCAATTCCATGCACTAGCACAGATTTAAGGTTCCACCACAGACCTTGTTGTTTTATGTAGAATTTAAGCTTTCATTCAAGTTTCTAGCCATTGGTTGCCAAAATAGCCTTCCAAAAGTGACCTGGAAAAGTTCTGTCCTCACCACAAAGAGACCCTGATACATATTTCTGTCTTTGAAGCATGAGAGTACCGTACCTTGGGCCAGAGGGGTTTGTTTTGGCAGAGTGCATCTGCATCATGGAGAGCTTGTTGATAGTTTTTCATGGTTATCCACAGTTCTGCTCGTTGTGCTATTAACGAACATTTGCAGGGAGCTGGAAAACAAAAAAAAGAAGGTTAAGAACACCACAAAGTGAAGGATAATCACGTGTAAAACATAATATCCTAGCCTGAACTTGAGTTATTCCCCCCCCCCCAAATACTATTGCAATGAAGTATTTTATTTGTATGCTTACCTACTAGAAACAAAAAAATCCTTCTCTTCTTCCTGTAAGCTATGTATATTCCTTTCTCAGCATGGCACTAATCAATTATTCTCACATATATAAAGTTCAGGGCCAGACTCTTAAGAGTTTATGGATAGGTCTGGCAGAATTAGATTTTTTATTTTTTTTCTAATTATGACAATCAATACTGATTCTTATTTAAGGTTTTTTTCTCCTAGCTGGGGGGAGGTCAGGTTGGGGCTGTGGGGAGTTCCCAGCACCAACAGTGGGGCCCATGACATCAGGAGGCTGAGGTCCTGGCCCAGAGGAGCAGAGACCTTCTCTTCCTCCCTCCCCCCAGGATGAGTCCTGGCCCTGGAGGAGGCCAACCTGCTGCCGAATGGCTGTTCCTGGCCAACAGCCATTCTGCAGTGGGCTGGCCGCCTTCAGGGCCAGGAACTCGTCCTTCTCCTTGCAGTCCTGACCTGGCATCACAACCCCCCCACCACCACCACCCAGGACTGCAAGTCTTCCCTGCATCTTGTGCCTACTGGGATCAGGTGTCACCAACCCTGCGGCAGCACAGGGAGCCCTCTGCAACCCCACTGTCATGAACCCACTCGTTCCTGTGACAGCAGAGCTGGAGAGGGCTTCCTGCGCTGCCCCAGGGCTGGTGCCACCTGAACCCCACAGGCCTGCTAACTGCTGCCCATTGATCCCCCCCCCCGAATCAATTTCAGCGTCTCAGCTGAAATCCATGTTTACCAACATTTATTGACAAACTGAATCCTGAGAAGCCTAATTATGAATACGTAGCAAATAACGTCCTCTGACTCTTCACAATTCTGTGGTATGCTTTGACTACCCATTCCTTGGGGAAAGAGGCCTAACGTCAGTAGTGCCAAGCACAGTTCTGGGGTAATACAGACACTCCTCGACTGACGCAAGCATTCCGTTCCGAAACGTCTTGCATAAGTCGAATTTTGCCTAAGTCGGGGACGTATACCTGATAATTACGAAAAAAAACCACCACTTACGGAACTTTTTCCGTAAGTGCGGGTTTGCGTAACCTGGGGAGGGTCTGTATGTGGAAAAACAAATCTAAATAAACACTGCACACATTCACTGAAAAGTATAAAATGCACAGAGTAAAGGCACCCCAAACCTTATGATCCTGTTTACCACTATGCTATGTCCCTGCCATCTTCTAACCTCCACGTAAAGTAGATATAGGTCTATGATAAAAGTCTTTTAGCTAGCTTACATCTTAAGCCTTGTATACTTTGGTGGTAATTCATTCACGAATCCGATGAACTATAGATTGTAAGCCACTTAAACATCATGGCTTCCCCTCCCCCGCCCCCCAGTTCCCTAAAGACTTGGGTATATGGAGTTTAAGATGCTTAGTCCTACAGCTCTGAGGGTATGTCTACATTACCCGCCGGATCGAGGGGGCAGCGATTGATCCAGTGGGGGTTGATTTATCGCGTCTAGACTAGACACGATAAATCGACCCCCGAGCGCTCTCCCACTGACTCCTGTACTCCACTTCCGTGAAAAGCGCAGGCAGAGTCGACAGGGGAGCAGCAGCAGTCAACTCACTGCAGTGAAGACACCGCGGTGAGTAGGTCTAAATACGTTGATAACGTAGCTGAAGTTGCGTAACTTCGATCGATTTCCCCCCCCCCCCCGGTGTAGACCAGGCCTGAGCTAGCACATACATTTATGTGGGAAGATACAGGTTTGAACACTTCACCCTCACACTAAAGCTCTGCACAGCACTTTCCTTACTCCATTGTGTGCCATGGGCTCTGTCTTTCTCCCTGTTACTTTTCCTTTCATGCCTTTTTAAACACTTTCCCTTTATACCTAGAATAATCTCCATTGTCTCCTCAATATGGACTTTTTCCTCTCCTTGGATTTTCACTGCAGAGTTCCCTTATTTTCTCCCCAGTTACTCAACCTCAAATTTTAAAAACACTCCATTTCATACCCATTCACAATATAACTTGTATTTGTTTTAGCCCTTATCCCACTTCCTTACCCTTTTTGTATCTTATCTTTATTTTATGCATGTTTCCTGGCTCCCCATTTAAAGTTCCATAGCCATCACAGTTCAGTTATAAGCTTGTCTTCAGAATCACAAGAGCGTTTTTCCCTTTTAATGAAAGGAAAGCAGCAATTCTGGAACACAGCAGTGCAGGGAAGGTTGAATTCAGCAGCCAATTCCCAAATAGCCAAGTACACAAGGACATGAAAATATATGAAAGGGGAGAGTGCTGCTCTTTTTCCTCCAGAGGTAGTACAAAAGTCAAGAGTTAGATCAAGAAAGACAATGACAAGTATGACAAGCTACTTCAGGATTACTACCTCAGTTTACTCTGAAATGTAAGGCATGGCCAATCTTATGAATAATGGTCTATAAATGTTAGGTCGGCCAGAAATAAGACTTTCCAGAACTGTTAAAGCAAAGTTTACCAAGAATATAGATTGAAGAAAAACAATTTTCTCCAGAAAGATTAGTCAAGTGACAAGACCCAAGACTAAGCAACTGGAGTTCACCTGTGCACAAAGCTTAGATTGAATTACTTACATTTGTAATCTGTTATCATTCACGCACAGCATACCGCATTGAGAGTTTAAATTTACTAACTATACAATTCAAGAATAATAGACAGATTAAAGTACTTCATACTGGATCATATCCAGAACTAACTGTCACCAGGAAAATATATTGTGGTATAAGCTGCTACTAACTCATTCTACAACACTAAATTAAAGCTCATAAATTAACAGTTTTGGGTAGGGGAGGGGGAGAAAAAGGGAGTCACTCCCCAGAGTTTAAACTCAAATTTAAAGAATCCAGGTGGATTATTATATATCTATAAAGTACCTTAACTCCAAGTGATTGCAACCTCCTGGTACACTCATTTATAAGGGAAAATTAGAGACCAAGTTACACATTCGGCTCAACAAATGTGGAATTGATGGGTTCCAAGATGCTGAACAATAAATGATTAAATCTAAGTTTAAAAAAAAAAAAAAAAAAAAAAAAAAAACCACCTACACACCCACAATTTAACACAGGCAAACACAAGGGTCTTTCTTTCAAAGCTCCCATCTATCCAGCCCCTCTTCCGACAGTTGGCCAAATGGCCATATTTAAACTTAAACATTTGACATTTCTCTGGGTTTTTTTTTTTTTTTAAAACTGACTTCTACACCCTTTATGAGATCACTAAAATTGCTGCCCCAGGGGTCTGATGACGTCCTGTTCACGCTTGAACAATAGTATCAAGTTTTTCAGGTTGAAGTATTCTATGAGAGCGCCCACCTGAATTTATTAATGAATTAGCTTCAGCTCTGTTCACATCCCCTTTGAGTTCAATTTGAAGGCATTCATCAGAATGAGTTTTACTCACATAAAATGTGAGTAAAAAGCAAGTTTTGAGTACACATGTGCCAGCATTCACACCAAAAACTATTACACTGTACGTGGGTTAGAACACTGACGCAGCCTGCAGAATTCCTCAGAGTGCCCTGGCATACAGACAGTTAAAGAAGCCAGACAACTGACTGCAAATACTAAAGATAGGATCCTGTACACACATTGGGTACATTCAGGATGATTAAAGTCATTCTGACAATAATTCTTGTAGTAAATAGTTTTTCCAGGTATTAGGTGTCAGCCAAGCCACGTGTTGCTTGGAAAGGAAAAATATTGAAAGTTTCTAAAATTCTCTTAATCCTCCTCAGCTACCATTTCTCCCTGAAATATTAGAAGCAGTTTCTTCAAGTCCTTCTCCCAATGCTAAATGAGTTACACATCCAATCAAAACAATATCATTAGCCCACATGTTCAAAATTTCAGCTTAGGAAATGGTCTATTTCAAAGTCTCCATAATCGTCCATTGTTCGCCTGAGGACTCCGAGCTGTCAAAGACGACCTGGAACTGTGTAAGAATGTCTGGGGTCCTGATCCTTTTTATTTCAGATCTGCTTGATGCTTCATGCAGGCTTGAGGGCACAAAAGAACAGATTTGGCCCAAAGGACACGACTGATCAAAAGACTGATCTCTAGTGCATGGGGGACACACACTAGAAGTGGAACACAAACACACTCGAAAAAGAACTGATACATTACACATACCTGGTTCAGCATACTTAGCAGTTGGTTGGCAAAAGGCAACAATATACAAAACATTTTACCCATGAGCCAGTGGAGTGGTTTTTATTTTAAAAATCTCTCCCCTAAAGATAAATGCATGTTGCATCACCATTCTCATCACAGTTTAGAATTCCAGCTAGTGTGATTTGAAAGCTTCTACATACCTTGAGCTGATTCACAAGGGACTAGATAGGAGGCAGATGTTAATTATTACACAAGTAGTGGAGAGCATTTCAGGCCAGTTCCCAAGAAAAACGCTGATTCTAACTTGGGAAGTTCAGCTGCAAAAGACAGCATCTTTCCTGACATACATGCAAGTTTTCACAAACTAACCAAGTGATGCTTAGGATTCTAACGTGAGTGGTTGTGATTAATTTGGAACCCAGTGTACAGAAATACTTTAGATCACTTGTTTCAATGTGCATTTCTTTGAACACTTAATATTTACTACGTAGGTTCCTTAGGTCCTTCTGAATTTTCTCAGGCCTGATCTATACTAGAAAATTAGGTCTGTTTAAAATCCATACCCTGGAGTGGTGTTGTTAAGCTGACCTAAATCTCCATGTAGATAGTGCTAGATTGACAGAAAAATTCTTCCGTTGACCTAGCTAGCACCTCTCAGGGAGATGGATTACCTACATCGACAGAAGAACTCCTTCTGTCGGCATAGGTAGTGTCTACACTGAAGTGTTTCAGCAGCATAGCTGTGCCACTGTGGCATTTAAGTGCAGACAAACCCTCAGTTTTTAAGACTTATCATGCACCCACTTATCCAAGTCATTAATATATTTGTACACCAGATTTAGACCACATTTTTAGAGCACCCTGTTATTAGTATCATTCCACACTGAAGACTAACCATTTCTCGTCACTTCATTGTCTAGCTTATACATTTTTTTACAGACCAGAACTTTGTTCTTTTCACCCTATGATTACTTCCCTTAACAGTTTGCAAAGGATTTTATTAAAATCTTTTTGAAAATCCAAATAAGTTGTATCTACCAGTTTTCCTTTGTTCGCTATTTTACTGACAAAGTGAAAAGTGTCAGAGAACGTTAGATTGAAGAAAATTATTTACTTAAAAAAAAAAGTGGTTTATTTCTACTATATCAGGCGTATCTAGGTGCTTTATACCTCCATTCTCCTCCTCTAAAACACCCCCAAAGAACCCCCAGATGCTATTTCACCTAGTACGGAACAAAGACTCACTGGCTTCTAGTTTTCATATCCCTCCCCCACACCCAATTTTAGAGATTTCAGCTTTCCCCAGTCCAGGTGCTATTTTAATAGTACATAGGTATTTATGGCACTCCACAGAAAGTAAAACAATACAACTCAGACTTGCAACCTATGTTAAAAATACCTCCTAATCAATATAATTTGGACACTCAGAATGGTTTTTCTAGGTCAATTAATAGGTCCTCCAGGTAGCAGACTATGTATATTTAAAACTGCATTGCCATCACCACTAAATCTTGCTAATCACTGAGATAATTAGCCAAGAAACAGTATAAGAGATTCTAAATTCTGCCCAGAAGAAAATCGGATATATCAAGAGGGAATGACTAGCTTCCTCCCCTTACCTTGAGATTACACCTCTAAATCTAATGAGGAAGGAAGTAGTCTTACATCAGATCAGCTACATAATTTATATATAATGTCTGCAGTCTTACCCTCAAAGATGCTAGAATGAACTTTGAACAGTGATTCCCCCCCCCCCCCTTAAATACAAAGAAAGCCAGCATCAGAGAGATTCAAGAGCATTCTGGTGCAGACTTAGATTTGCTTATACCAAACATTCTCCCTCCACTCCCCCATTAAGATCCAAATCACCCAGCACTTTTGTTGGAAGTATATTGCTCACTCTAGGAATTGTGTATGTGGAAACCCAGTTTCCCCCTATGGGAACTGAAAACAACTTACACTTCTGGGCAGGGAGGGTGGTTTCTTTGTACAGTGCCTAGCATGATGGGACCCTGATTCCCATTGTGGCCTCTAGTACTACTAGAATATTAAATACCTCTCTGTGGGGAAACAGTGTTTGTACAGAGCTTTGTATATTTGAGTGCTAAGCATAATTTTCAGAGTTCAATGGATCTGTCAGTGTTACATTTTGATTTATGGAAGCTTAAGCAGTATACCTCCATTTGTATCAATGGATACCAACACGGACTGGGGAATCAGATAGCCTTGGGCCAAGGCTGTTATAATTCAGTGAAGAATTAAAAAGAACAAGCTACTAAAGAACATCTTTTACTGCTCAAACGTGACCACACACTATTTTGGCTATGTAGCCAATAGAGGGAGCAAGTTAGCAAACCCTGTTTTGTAAATGTTGACAATCACTGATGCTTATGAAAGCAAACGAGGCAAACAAGAACCACCAGGTTTTCCTGCTCTCATGAAACAGGGCAAGGGAATTTTAATGTTTCTAAACAAAAAAAGGACAAAGCATGTCATGACTGAAGAGTAGAGAAGTTTCCATGACCATACTTTATCTCAAAAAAGTACAATACACACAGGCTTGGCAGTATCTTTCGAGGGAAGCTACTTATTCACTGACTTCCACAAGCAGAACACCTGGCATCTCTTGCATAAGGAAGGTGGTTGTTGACCAGGCAATTTCAGCGGTAGAGCTGCATTCCTCAGAGAAACAGAGCAGTGATGTCTCGGAAGGAAGTGGATGTTTTAATACCATTTCTGTCCACCTCTTCCCCCATTTGAAGTTTACTTAATGAATCCCTTATTTGTAACACCCTGAGGCCTTAATCAGGACTGGGGGCTTCATCATGCTGAGCACTATAAAGAAATAGCAGCTATCCCTGCCCCAAAAGAGCTTTCAGTCTAGTTGTAAGACCAGACATAAGTGGCTTAAAGAAAAAAAAAAATCAATTAAAAGGGGCAGGGAGGGGGTGGAGGTGCTGTGGCACCCCACAAGGGTAACAGCAGTAAAGTCAAAATTATATTAGCTAGCTAGCAGTAAACCTGATTAGTCCAATACAAATCTTTAAAAATAAAAATGTTACCTATTGCTTTATTCTCTTTTGTATTAAGGGTGCTTTATGCATCTGTAAAAAGCTATACCAATAAAATATTAAGTAATGCACACAGATAAGGGTGAAATAGGCTATTAATTTTCATTTTTATAATTAGAATCCATCTGTATTTTTATAAAACTTTATAGTCTTGTTTTCTGTGAAAAAAAATCATAAAACATTTGAGCAGGGAAGTGAAAAAATAAGTGTCCTGAAATGAACTTTATAGCAAAACTAAACAAAAAAATAAGATGATTACAAAGTTAGGATTAGTTCAAAACTTTGCACTCCCACTCTACTTGGTCCCTTTCCCCATTATAACAAGAGAGATTGCAGTTAACATACTAAAAATAAAAAGGTCTTAGCCAATGACGTTCTTGTATTAGTAAATCATGCATCATTTAATTGTACATACTACTCTCTGCCGAATTAAAAAAAAAAACCAAAAAACAAAAACTAATATTTAGTGTACTGTACAACCAATCCCATAACCTATTCTGTATTTATTCCTCCTCATCCTTCATCTCCCTTGGACGTTATCTGCTTTTCCACCCACTCCTGTATCTGACCATTTTTCATTTAAGTCCTGAACCTGCAATCTAATCTATAGACTTCTGCACCCAGGTGTAACCCTATTGGCTTCAGAGGAACTCTGCAATGAGGCAGATCTGCTTGCACATGCCCATCCACAGGATCAGGTCCTTAAACTGTAAACTCTTTACTGAAAATATCAGATGAGAATTTGCTCTAAAGTACTCAGTGCATTTTAGACCAATAACACCTGAAATAGTATTAATGCTCTTCTGCAATCAAGCAGATTCAATTGTTAAAATAGGAACAAATCTGCAAGATAAAAAAAATAATCCATATGTAAAGAATCCCTGCCTCATAAGAATGAGTGGATGAGATAGTCTCTAGGTAACCGTACCGCCCACTTTAATTTCTTTTTTCTGTGCACGTGCACCAGCTAAAAGGAGCAGGTTTCTGAGTCACGTTTTAAGCAAAATTTGATATATAGGGCACTTAAGGGGCATGAATTTCCTTTTTAGCTCAAACCCTTTCCAGGAAGGGTGTCATTCATTTGAAACATGTGCTAGAGACACACACACTTCATTTGGTTTAAAAAATAAATAAATAAATAAAAAAATCCCACATCATTTACAGTCATAAGGGTGTTTTGTTCTGAGCTTTCTCACAGAAGGACTAAAAACGTGTAATCTGACAACGGTTCTACGGTGTTCTGTACTTTGTACTGCAAATTAAACATTACCTTGATTAATTCTTTAAACAGCTGTAAAAGATCTTCCAACCCAACAATCAAATTAGTTTTGTTTTTTGCTAAAGACCATTCCATTTTCAGAAATATTTTCCAACTTAAGCAAAGCCAAATCAGACACTTTCTGCACAGAAACCAGGAAGTTCTTCGGAGCTATTCAAATAAGTAATAGGCAAGTTCTCTTTATCACATAGGGAAACTAGGTCAACCTGACCCTCCTTTCCCTATTACCTCCAAAAGAGAGAAGACAACCATAATCTTTGTGAACAGCTCAGGAAGTCCAACTTATCAGAGTCCCTCCTTGCTCGTCTGGGCTAGAGAAGGTTGTTGAAATGCATGGCCTTTCAGAAAGGCGGGCAGAAGGGAGAGCCATTATTATTTGCTATTATGTAATCCAGTACTTAGACTGTAAACTCTTCATGGCAGGAAATCATATTTTCTGCCTTTGTACAGCCCCTAGCCCAAGGGGGTCCTGATCTGTGTGGGATGCTATAAAAAAAAAACACTTATGTCAGTCTTCCCTTAACTAGTATTGAATTCCAGTAAACTAGAAAGCCCCCACTTTTGAACAGGAATTCCGTTGTTTCTTCCCTTTTTAGAACTGGCTTTCTGGCTTTAGCTAACATGGATCCTCTCTCTAACCCCCTGCAGCCCTCTACTACAGGGTGGGATGCGGACTGCTTCAAAACAGATCATTGTAGTGCCTCATACTCAGAGTTTACGTACACTGTTTCTCTGAAGCAAGGAGGGGAGCAGACTCAGAGGAAGAAAGATGAGAGCGCAATTATGATGCGAAACTTGGAACGTAGCATACAACACAGCTAACATAACTGTCAGTGGAAGTATGATTGCCCAATTCTAGGACTGCTCTGCTGAACAATTTACTTCTGTCATACTCATCTAGAGTCAGTTTCCCAACCTGGGACTCGTATGTTAAAATCCAGGACTGCATTGGCTGTGAATGTGTTCCCCTGTTCATACTCCATCTCTATAAGGAGAGTTGCTTCACATTTGAGGAGAAAGATATGGGAACTCAAAGAAAAAGCACCTAAATATTTCACACATAGAACCATAATTTCTCCTTTGTAAAAAAACTGCAACTTTTAGGACTTCAAGTCTCAGCCTTTCAAGTTAATGGTTTCTGATATGAAACTTGCTGCTTCTGTTCTAGGTCAGGTTTTGACAGTGAGCTATAAAATCTGGTTGAGTCCAGAGCAGCTCCAATAACGGAACTCAACTTCAAAGTAAACTTTTACAGTGAATGGGAACTCTCAAGTGCTCCTCTTCTGGCTCCGCTCTGTGGAGGGTTCTCTGGGCAGGGGGCACTGTGGTTCTTAACCTATTTATTATTTTGGGCCACAGGTTGAGAACCACTGCTATAGCATATATGAGCCCTCATCATAGGCCAGGACCCCATTGTGGTAGGCATTGTACAAACACAGAATAAAGAAACGGTGCCCACCCCGAAGAACTTAAGTAGATTGTAAGTGGCAGGTCCCCTGCTTCACACTTTAGTTGACAGAATTCTTATGCAGGGCTCCCACCAATACCATTCCACCAAACAGATGGCTCTTGAGAGCGACCACCGCTCCTGCTACTCCCACAGACAACTGGCGCACCGCATCACCCTGCTGCAAATTCCATTCATGGCGTCAGAGCAGAGCATCATTGCCACCATCCTTGGAGTGTTCTGAGCGGTCTTTCCCCAAACGCCTCCTGCCTCCAACCTCTGTAAATGCTCTCTCATCAATTCAAAAATTGTAGAGAATGTTGCCAGCATCAACAGGCACAAGCCTAGTGATTTTGGTGCAGATTGGAATACTAGAAAAGCTTGAGTCAGTGGAAAAATTGTGGGCCGAGGGGTCTAGACTGCCTAGTGCTGCATGCACAGTAATCTCTCTGGGGGCCCACTGCTGCTACCTACTCATATCAGAAGCAGCAGCTTAATTTGCTGCACGGGGTGATTGTCTGTAGCCTGGACTCTTACAGAAATGGGAGCGTTCCAGGATGGGGTTTTTTTTTTTTGGGGGGGGGGGGGGGGAAGAAGCAGGGACCCAGAGGGCAGTGGAAGGGTGGAGCAGGAACTGACAAGGGAATGAGGGGAAGACATGGTGGAGATGGCTGGGGGTGGGAGAAGAGATGGGGAGGGGAGGGAGAAAACAAGGACCTGGGTGGGGAAAGGAGAAAGCAAAGGCCCTGCTGTGAGGGAAGGAGGGAAAATGAGGGCAAAGACCCTGGCATAGGAGACAAAGGGTATAAAGGAGAGGAACAGAGAACCTGACTTGAGGGAGAGGCAGGGGGGTTGTAGGGAGTGTCTGCAGTAGAGAGGGATGGGAAGGTGGCACACGGGGAGCTTGTGGGGATAATGGAGGGATGCAAGGAGCTCCTGGTGTGTGCAGTGAGCTCAGTCTACACAAGCTACAGTGTGTGCAACCCCCTACTAGAAATATCAGCAATGTGAAGCCCAGCTTTCCCTTGGAGCTCCAATTTGGGATAGCAGGAATGGTTCCTGCAAATGCTCACCTCACTGAAAGGGCAGGTGCACTGCATCTTTTACAAACATACCCTTTATTTCAAGGGTCAGCTGGTCAAGTATACTGAACCGAGTGGATTTTGAGTAAAATCAAATCGATTTAAATCACTAGTCAGGAAGACTCGATTTAATCATGGATTTCTACATAAAAATGCATTCTTGTTGGTTGTTATAACCTTAATACATATTCTTCACAACTCAGAGATAGATGTAGGTTTCATTTTTAGAAGGCACACGCTATACATTTTTAAAGTGATTTATTTTGAAAACTTTTCAGATTAGTTTTACAGCTTTATCAGAAAATGAATGACTGGTTATTTCATTTATCAAAGGTAACTGAAGCAGATATTTATGAAGTCATTGGGAGGTGAAATATCTCCAGTTCAACAGGTTAATCATTAATATTTGGAGGATTTTCTTGCCATGCTGTATTAGGTGGAAAACATCACCAGTCAGATATTTAAATTGTTTTATTTAACAACAACATTATATATTCTGGATTTCCCCCCCCCCCCCACAGCAAACATATAATATTTTAACAAAACAAGCACATGTCCCTTGCTTCTCACATTTATCTCCAGACTTCTCCTTGTCCAGATCTATTCCGCCCCCAACAATCTTTAGAGAGAGGTAAGGGATTGACTCTGTGTACACAAATTCGCAGAGGGACAATAGAGTTGAGGTCTTATTTCTCACCTCTATATATTAATTTATTTAAAAACATTTTTGCTGTTAACAAGCATGTTATCTCTGGAGACACAAATGCACAGTTTGAAAACTGCAAAACTAAGCATCTCTGATGGTATCTTCTGGAAGATGTACAGAAATACTGTATTATTCCTAAATCTAGTTATCAACAGAGCACTTTCATCTCAGTCTCTGGATAAGAGGATGAGGGATTTCTGTGGGTGCCATGGCAGGGGCCTTGGGCGTTGTTGCACCTTGGTCCCTCACATTTTCTGCCTGTGACACATAATAGTGGAGCTAATGGAAAAGCGGATATCCCAGATCACATGTGCTTGGTAACTTGCAGTAGTCTATGCCATGACAGTTTTCTGGTCATTTTACTCATATCTGCCATTCCATTCCTCTACTCTTGTTAATGCTACTGTCTCACTACTGCTTCAAATGAAACAAGTCAGAATGAAATAGCAGATCAGTATGAGGCAAAGTTAAATTGAACAACGGCTCTTCAATCAGCTTGAATTCCAAGAAACCCAAATCAGACAAACATCAACAGGGTTATTTGCCACTTCAGTCACTGGAGTTAAGATCTGCTGCTGTGAATCTCACTGAAGATCCACAACATTTCAGGTCATAGGCGCCGAGCACCCATGGGGAAAAATTAGTGGGTGCTCTGCACCCACTGGCAGCCAAGCTCCCCACCTCCTCCTCCCCTGAGCGTGCCCCGTCCCCACTCATCCAGCTATCTCCCAGCACTTGTCGCCACCAAACAGCTGTAGCAAGCTCTGAAAGGAGGGGGGAGGAGCGGGAACATGGCACGCTCAGGGGAGGAAGCGGGGAAGAGGCAGGGCTGGGGATTTGGGGAAGGAGTAGGAATAGGGCCAGGAAGGCGGTAGAGAATGTGGGTGGGGAAGGGGTTGGAGTCGGGGCGGGGGGCACAGGGGGATCGAGCACTCACCAGCGCCAGTAGGAGTCAGTGCCTATGTTCCAGCCTATGGTTCTATAGTTCAACAACTAGTAGAATACATGCAACTAAGAACTTTCTTAGAACAGTTTAGGTATACATCACTATTTTTAAAAATAGTTAGGCAAGTCCAAGATAACTATTAAGTAATCCAGCTACACTCATGCAGTGAGGCAACTGCCTCCAAATTAGAACATATCAGTTACAATCCTGATTATTTTAACAGGGATAGCAACCTTATTTAAGTCCCAACATCTATACACACCACCAGATTTATTTTGGTAGGTAATAGGTCCCAAAAGTGGACTAAGTGGTTTATTAATGATGGAATTAGTGGATCAAAGCAAGACTTCACAATAGAAGATCAAAGTATTTCTACACATAAAAATCCACTTCTGATACTACCCCACATCAAGTCTGTTATTTCTCCTGCTCCACTCGAGCTGTCTGTTCTGCCCTCCTCTAGGTTAGCATAGATTATTTTGTTGAGCTGTATATTTGTTTTAGGATGAGACTTTAAAGCAGGAAGAACTGGCCTGTCACTTCTCCACAGTTAAGAGGGGGAAGGAGACTAAAACAGCTTCTCTGGCCCAATCCATATTGGCCGCTAACAGCATCACCTGGAAGAAGTACAAATGGTCACCTCCCCTGTCTTAATGCTTTGTCCACCACTTTGGAGAAGAAAGGGAACATGTTTTCCAGAGACAAGTGCCCTCCCTAGATCAAAGTCACAGTGTAGGGGGAAGCAATCTTACTCAAGATAGTGATTCTCCATTGGTGATGAAGTATCTGATCTGTTTTACTTTAGTTGTCTTTTTGTACAGTAGGAGATTCACTGGCATACTTTCAGTTGGTGTATGTGGTGCAACAGGTTTAATTTACCTTTCTTTTGCCTGCTAATCCAGATTGTGCTTGGTCCCATCCCTCCCTCTCTGCCCCTCCCCCCCCCCCCCCCATACCTCATCTAAACATTTCATTTTTGCATCTCCAGCTCCACTTCCTTTGAGTTTTTGGTCCTCATTTCACTACTTCATTTTAAAAAAAAGTATACTATGTTGCTACAACAAAGTGAGCAGAGTACACATACTGCCCAGTAGAGAGAGTGAAATCAATTATTTTGTTCTGAGAGACTATTCAAGAT
The DNA here is from genome assembly GCF_028017835.1 of Emys orbicularis. Classification (NCBI taxonomy): domain Eukaryota; kingdom Metazoa; phylum Chordata; order Testudines; family Emydidae; genus Emys; species Emys orbicularis. The sequence continues at coordinate 249,439,194 of NC_088683.1, forward strand.
TGTCCTGCAAAGTGAGTATAAAGATGGAGCAGAAAGAAAAATGCAGGATAACCACAATTTTTGTTTAATTTCCCTGTGGAAGATGTTCTGCAGAGAATGCCTTGCACGTATACTTTTTGCCTAAATAAAATGATGTGCCTGTTTGGATGGAATGGTATGCAGACTCAGATAATCAAACAATAGATACATACATAGCTTCTCTTTGTGGGTCAAAACATGGTTTCATATTTAACAGTGCAAGACATGGAGCCCTTTATTTTATTTACAGCCATGTCAACTTTTCTTAAGACAATAATGTAAACATTAGTAAGTTATTTCTAGCAATTAATCTTGTTGAAAGTGTAACTGTGTATGGCCAAAGGCTCACAGATCTGACCACAAACAAGTTTCTCCCATGCAACTATGACAGAGTGAAGCAGGACTTCCAGTGTATATCTTACATGAAGGACCTTTTCACCACCAGTCTGAAAGGATTTTCTAGAAATGCTGCATAATGAGTCATCAACCGCAGGCAGATAAGTGTTTCATTTTGAAGTCTGATGCACTGGGTACAAAATCAATAGTGGGACTAAAAAATAAGAACTACCAATTTTTATTGCATTTACCAGCATTCATTGTCAAGCTTTCACACTGTGAAACATCGTAACAGTCTCTCTCAAAACACTTTTCATACCATTAGCAATCAAAGACTGCCTGTTCTATTTGCATGAGCCCTCTATAGCAACTACAGCAACTGTAACGGTCTTCAATGCAATAAGTCAAGGATGCAGAACTGAGCACTCCCACACTAGCAGCCGAACACAGAAAACACCAACAAATGTCCCAAAGAGATCCTCTCTCAGAAGATACTATCATGGCAGAGAAAGCCCTAACTAACAAGCTTAAAGAAGAAAGGCAACAGAAATGGAAAGAATTGATTGAAGGAATAGACATGACCCACGGTAATAGGAAAGCATTGTTGACCTTTCACAAGCTGAATAATGACCCGAAGAAAGTAGAGCAACACCACAAAAATCAGTCAATCAGGTGGCACGCCGGCTTCTGCTCAACAAGAAAACTTTGAACAAGCAGTTTACAATCCTAATTGTAGTATCTGTACTAACTGCAAACTGATCTGGAAGAAAATCATTTCAGCCTGCTGTACACAATAAATGAACTCAATGCCGGAACAAGTCACCTGAAGAATGGCAAAGCAGCTGGACTTGACAACATATGCATGGAGCAAATTAAGCACTTTGGTCCTGCAACCACCTTATGGGTATTATGCCTTTTTAACAATTGTTCATCAGCCTTTAGATTACCCAAATTATGGCGACAAGCCTGTGTAATAGCTCTATTGAAGCCAGGAAAGAATGCCTCTGACCCAAAGAACTTCAGGCCAGTATCACTCCTATGCCACCTTTATAATTGCCTTTCACGTCATATCTAACAGGATCTAATACTGCCAAATTTACACTAGGAAAGTCCTGCACTGGCCAAACACTAAACATCCCCCAGCATGTAGAAGAGGGATTCTAGAGAGGGATGATAACAGGCGGTGTGTTCGTAGACCTTTCAGTTGCATACGATACAGTCAGCCAACAAAACCTCCTTGCCAAAGTCTATGATACGATGCACGACCACCACCTAGTGCAGCTCATCTGATCTCTTCTGGAGAAGACACATTTTTACATAGCACGGTGTAAGAAATGGAGCCGCTTGAGACAACAAAATTGTCTCCCACAGGACAGTGTGCTAGCACCAACCCTCTTTATATATATATATATATATATATATATATATATATATATATATATATATATACATATACATACACACACACACACACACAGTGACCAGCCCATACAGAGCAATACGAGGCGCTTCACATAGGCAGATGATCTATGCATCATGTCACAGGAGAAGGACTTTGCCATCATCTAGAACAGACTATGAGCAACATCTCAATTTACTACATCAAGAACCAGCTTCACATCAACCCAACCAAGATACAGGTGATGGCTTTTCACTTATGCCATCGAGAAGCAAAGCGGAAACTAACCACCAACTGAAATGGACTCCCACAGGTTAATCACCTGAACGCTGTCTACCTGGGGATGACCTTGGACCAAATGCTTTCCTTCAAAGCACATGTAGAGAAGGTGAAAGGGAAAGTTAGTGTCTGCAACAACATTCTTTGAAAGTTGGTCACCTCAAAGTGGGGAGCTATCAAGCTACTTTGCAAACAACTGCTATTGCTGTGTGCTACTCCATTGCAGAGTATGCATGTCCAGTGTGGGAACGATCCATCCATGATAAGAAACTAGATCCTGTCCTAAATGAGAGCTGTCATGTAAAAACAGGATGTCTAAAGCCAAGACCAAAGGATAGCCTGTACTTACTGGTTGGTGTTGCACCACCTGATATCAAGAGGAAGGTAGCAAGCCAAAGTGAAAGATCACAGCAGATGGCATCCATTATATGGTCACACAGGAGTAACCAAATGCCTTAAAATCACAAAAGAGTTTTATGACCAGCGTTGTGCCTTTGGATACCACAGCTGGCAAGGCACTACTGAGTTAAGGAATGAAAGATTGCATGTAGTCGGATGCACTGAAACAGATTTGTACCCCCGGGAGGACCTTCCTGGAGGGGCTGATAAAGTCTGTTTAATGTGGTGATGTCTGAACCGCCTATGTACTCAAACTGGTAGATCAAAGACTAACATGATCAAATGGGGCTACTCTAAACACTAATACATGTGAGTGTGGTGAAGTGCAGACCAGGGATCACCTGCTTATTTGCAGACTCCTTGGGGAGACCTGTACAAAGGAGGACCTCGTTGCAGTGACGGAAACAGCCATCGCTTGTGCACAGTTCTGGAAAAACGTCTAGTCTGTGACAAGGATACAAGAAGCAGTATTTCGTCTTTTTTTATTATTAAAGAAGACAATCATTCTACTTTTGTTTTTCATTTTATCTCCACCTCCCCCCTATTCTCCTCTCTCTCCATTGTATATTACTACTGTACTGCTTGGTCCTCCATTCCCCAGATTCTTTTCTCCTACCTCCACATAATACCCTACCAATTGATTCCCTTCTCCCCTAGACATTTCTCTACTACTGGCAGCTCCAGCCACAGAAGATAAGAACATAAGAATGACCCTCCTGGATCAGACCAAGGATCCATCTAGCCTAGTATCCGGTCTTCCGACAGTGGACAGTGCCAGGTGCCCCAGAGTGAATGAACAGAACAGGTAATCATCAAGTGATCCATCCCCTGTCGCTCATTCCCAGTTTCTGGCAAACAGAGGCTAGGGACACTATTCCTGCCCATCCATTGATGGACCATTCTTTTTAGGTGACAGATCTGAGGAACTGTCCCAGATTGAGGTATCATTAGAGGAGGTTTTGGACCAAATTGATAAATTAAACAGCAATAAGTCACCAGGACCAGATGGTATTCACCCAAGAGTTCTGAAGGAACTCAAATGTGAAATTGCAGAACTACTAACTGTAGTCTGTAACCTATCATTTAAATCAGCTTCTGTACCAGATGACTGGAGGATAACTAATGTGACGCCAATTTTTAAAAAGGGCACCAGAGGTGATCCTGGCAATTACAGGCCTGTAAGCCTGACTTCAGTACCGGTCAAACTGGTTGAAACTATAATAAAGAACAATATTGTCAGACATATAGATGAACATAATTTGTGGAGGAAGAGTCAATATGGTTTTAGTAAAGTGAAATCCTGCCTCATCAATGTACTAGAATTCTTTGAGGGGGGGTCAACAAACATGTGGACCAAGGGGATCCAGTGGATACAGTGTACTTAGATTTTCAGAAAGCCTTTGACAAGGTCCCTCACCAAAGACTCTTACACAAAGTAAGCTGCCACGGGATAAGAGGGAAGGTGCTCTCATGGATTGGTAACTGGTTAAAAGATAGGAAACAAAGGGTAGGTATAAATGGTCAGTTTTCAGAGTGGAGAGAGGTAAATAGTGGTGTCCCCCAGGGGTCTGTTCTGGGACCAGTGCTATTCAACATATTCATAAATGATCTGGAAAAAGGAGTAAACAGTGAGGTGGCAAAATTTGTAGATAACTATCTTTAGTAATTTTGGAAGACCCAGGCAGACTGCAAAGAGCTACGAAAGGATCTCTCAAAACTGGGTGACTGGGCAACAAAATGGCAGATGAAATTTAATGTTGATAAATGCAAAGTAATGCACATTGGAAAGCATAATCCCAACTATACATATAAAACGATGGGGTCTAAATTAGCTGTTACCACTCAAGAAAGAGATCAAGATGGCGCCTGTTTCCTTTCCTCTTCCTGTGAAACACTGGCTCTTTCAAAGGCAGGTTTTGTGTGTGTGTGTGTGTGTGTTTGTTTTAAGCACATGTATCTATTAGAAAGGTGCTCTTAGGGCAGTGTGACCTGCCAACTCTCCACAAATCATCAAGTAGTGGTCTGCAGACCACAGTAAGAACCGGTGTTTTAAGCTATTTGCACAATTTTACAAGGCCAGAATTAATCCTTCATTTGAAATTTGTCATACTAGTGACAGTGTATTTCCAAATACAGTGCCAGTTTTGTATTTATATTCCTGCACATTCTAAATACCAGCCCTTTCTTTAAAACAAACTTTTAAGATAGTGGGTATATTTTACTATAACTTTTGAGGCATAAAGGCTCACAAAACCATTTCAGAGAGAGAATGAAGAAATACTCTAGGAGCTTGTCTACACAAACTTACAGCAAAATAATTAAACTGGTAATTCACACCTTTTGATATTTCAGTGCAAGTCTGTGTGTGGACACTTATTTAGGTTCAAGAGTGCCCTGTTTCAATTTTGCTTATGCAAGTTAAACTACTATATCAAATAGGGCATTTTTCAACACAGGTTTTCAAAATAAAGTTTTCACAGGTCAAGATCAGTAGAAATGCTTCCATGACTACTAAATTTCAATAACAAGACAGTACTGGATATATTTCCATCGCTGCTTTGCTATTCCACTGTTCACCACAAAGAACAAACAGTCCCCATCTATGTTTACAAGTCAATCAACTGCAGTGTTGAGTAAGCAATGAGCACCAGTGTTAAGTGGACACAAATAGCAAAACTGACTACTCTGTCTATATTGTCCCAAGTAAAAAAGTAACAAATAGTACAAATACTAAATGAATTATACTGTCTATATTGTCCCAAGTAAAAAAGTAACAAATAGTACAAATACTAAATGAATTATATTGCTTCACTTTCGCTATTCATTACTAGAAAGGGATGAGAATTCCCCACACACACGCTCTATTAAGGAACACAATCAATTTTAAGAGGTGAATGCAATTACTGTATTAAAGTAGACTAGACTGTATCTAGACTTCTAACTAACTAAAAAGAAGTTAGTTAGTTATTTCACTTCATTTGACAGCACCTTGAGTTTCCCCATATATACCGTTTGCATGGATCTTTTACATACCAACAGGAGAAAGGTTTTGTTGTTGTTGCTGTTCTATTTTTAAAGGAAAATGTGATGGTAAAGCCATTGAAACTGTCGGGACAACTCAAGGCCAGGTGTAGCATCAAAAAAATGTGTAATTCATTTACACGGACTAGGATTTCAGGTTGATTTCCTCTATATATTTACAGTGTGGCAGTCTGGCAAAGCAGAAAGCACCCACCCCCTTCTTTGGCTGCTGCCCAGGTGCCCCCGCCAAAATATACTGTGACAACAGCAGCATGCGGTGCTGCAGGAGCATAGCCTCTTAACACATACACCTTGTGTTCACATAAAGGACTTGTTCCAACGGGTTTACGTGCATGCGGGTCTATAAGGGATCATTGCAAACTCTTTTATTGCCAGAGTGCACCTAGGCTAGCTGAAGCGGCTCAACCACTCCTCTCCCTGGAGTACACGGGTGGTCGTCACTAATCTCCCAGAATCCACTGCGTTGTGCCCGGCCTCTGGAACAAGGGAGCCAGAGGGCACTGCAAGGGAAATGGTTTAGGACAGCGGTAGTATGAACTGGAGGCGAAACTAGAACCAGCAGCAGCACGCGCCGCTCGAACACACTGACCCACGTGGACTTAGCACAGTGCCGCGCGGCCAGCCCCGAGGCAGCGCCTAGAGACAAAGGACACTGGGGGAGGCCGGGCCGGGGGCTGTTGCTGCTGCAGCCTGGCCGAGGGCAGGGAGCGGGGAAGGGCTAGGCCGGAGGGCCCAGCGCAGGGAGGCCGGGGTTGGGCGGACACTCACCAGTCTCCAGGGCCTGGTTGTATTTCTCTAGCGCGGCCAGCAGCTCCTGCTTGTCCCGCAGCTCGTCTCCCTCGGCGCGGAGCCGCCGCGCCCGGCTCTCCCCCTCCAGCCACTTCTCCAGCAGGTTGCCCAGCACCACGTTGACCCGGGCGCTGGCGGGGCCGGGGGCGTCGGCGATACGCCGCGGCCGGTGGCAGCGGCCGCAGTCGCCGGGCTCGGCACAGCGCCGGCATTGGGTGTGGCCGCAGTGCAGGGTCACCGGCTCGCAGAGCAGCCGCCGGCACAGGGGGCAGCCGAGCAGCTCCGGCGGGCGGCAGCAGGCGGGGTCGCCCAGGGCCTCGCCCGCCCCCTCGGGGCCGCCGCCGGGCCAGGGCGGCAAGCGCAGCGCCTTCTCGCGGAGGCTGAGGGCCAGGCTCTCCGCCAGCTCCCGCAGCTCCTCGGGCCGCAGGCGGGCCAGCCGGGCGGCGGCGCTGTAGGCCTCCAGGGCTTCGGCCATGCGGCCGGCGCGGGCCAGCGCGTCCCCCCGGCGCAGGCAGAGGCCCCGCTCGGGCTGCGGCAGCTCGGCCAGCTGCGAGCCGTAGATCTCGGCCGCCAGCTCGAAGTTGCCGCCGCGAAAGGCCTCCTCGGCCACCTGCAGCATCTCGGCGCAGGGCCCCGGGCTCAGCTCCATGCCGCCCGCTCCGCTCGCCGGGCCGCCCCGACCCCTACTCCATGCCGCCGGCCCGCGCCTCCTTCCCGGCAGGCTCGGGCGCGGGGGGCGGCGCTGCCTCGCTCGCTTCCTCCCCCAGTCGCGGGCGCCGGCCCCCCGTCACCGGCTTATTTATTATGTAATGGTTGTGTAACGCGCCCCCGCCCGGGGCGGCGCCGCCTCCTGCCCAGCCGCCGCGGTGGGGAGCGGCGGCCCGGAGATCGCACCGCACACGCCCCCTCCCGCCCTCCACCGGCCGGGCTGAGCGAGGGGAGCCCCCTGCGGGCTGGGAGCCTGCTCGGTGCCGCGCAAAGGACCGTGCTCAGCACAGGGGGGACGCTGCGCTGCAGAGAGCGCCCCGTCGCTGCAAGCCCCTCTGCGTAGATGGAAAGGGCCCCGTCATGGCTCCTCCAAGACTTGGTAACTGGAGGGACATCAGCCCCTGGGCTGGACCTAGGGTGACCAGACAGCAAGTGTGAAAAATCAGGACAGGGGGTGCGGGGTAATAGGAGCCTATATAAGAAAAAGACCCAAAAATCGGGACTGTCCCTATAAAATCAGGACATCTGGTCACCCTAGCTGGACCCCTGACTTGCTCTGGTTCTGAAGGAGGTAGGCGTTAGTACGCTCCCCCACACACACACAATTTGTGGAAAGAGCACCTTGAAGTTCCTGGGATGTTGCTTCTCACTGATACCTTTTCACAGTCGCTCAGCTTATATGTAAAATGATTCTTTTTCTTTACCTGCCTAGGGTGACCAGATGTCCCGATTTTATAGGGGCACTCCCGATATTTGGGACATTGTCTTATATAGGCGCCTCTTACCCCCCACCCTATGTCCCGATTTTTCACACTTGCTGTCTGGTCACCCTATACCTGCCAGCCCCTGCCAACTCAGTTTGGGATCTGAAAGTCATGTTTTATGGGTGGTGCAGCAGCAGCGGTAAAAGATAATGCACCCGGAGCTTAGTTAAAAGCAGTTGATGCGTGAGTCAGAATGGAAACCAGCTATTTCTGCAGGGCTAACAGGAGTAAAAAGGAGACAAGATTTATTTTAGTTTATAGTGCATGCAGAAATTATTCTGAGGAACAAGAAGCAGATCAGATAAGTAAGAAAGTGCCATTTTTCATAGTCACTTTTCCAAGTACAACTGCACAATAGAAGGTGTATTTGCCAATTTCCCTAAGACAAATTCCCAACCAACAGCCTTTTTGCTTGTGGCCTCACCTCTTTACTGGCCAGCAGTTATAGGTCTGATCTGTCTTCAGCTCTGTCAATTTCCTGCATTCCTGCAACTCTTGCACCATTATTCACACCCTCACTGGCTCTAGGCTACTAGTGTCCAAAATATTGGTATCTTTTGAAAGTTTCATCAATCCCTTTCCGGTGATCTTTACTTGCCCTACTGTGATAGGACGTTAATGCAGGATTGAACACCATTGCTCCCATTTTGTTGAAGAGAGCAGGCTGGGCACACTCTATTCACATTCTCCACTTCCTACTATGTTGTGGTGCATCTTGGCAAGGACCAGTCAGGCGATCTTGGGAGGCTGATGACGATGGGATCAACCACAAGCATCTCGGTTGAGCCGTTTCTCAGAGTTATCCTCTGGCTCCTGGGATTCTGAGCTGGAGTGGCAGAACTTTTGCTGATTCTGCCCCCTGCTCCCGTCCTTGGTTCCTAGCAAAGGGACCCTTTCTGACAACTCTCTTTACTCTTCTGGAAAGGGGGAGGCAGGCACATCACTGATTTCTCTAAATATCTTCTAGTTGCTCTGGGATGGCTATACACCTCAGCTGCAAGGCTGTCTATCTTGATACAAGGTTTTTGTTACCAATACTAACCCACGTGACAGTAGTGAACAATAACTATTCTACTAATTTAGATGGAAAGGTGTTAACGTGACCCTGTCACTATCCATATTTAAACAAGGTTCAGTATACAGAGACCTCAGCCTGCTTAGTACCATGGCAAACATCATTACAATGTTTGACCTTTTATTAAAGATAGAAAAAAGAAGGGAACAGTTAAAGCATTTGAAATGTTAATTATTTAAATAAGGCTTCCATTTTAACAATGTATCTTGTTCTCTTTCCCTTTACCTGGAGAGAGATTTTAGAAGACACTCCCTCTTCCCCCATCTGAAAGACTTTTAGATGGTAATAAAGATGGTAATAAATGTCTTTTTGGGGAAAATAGAACAAGTTATTTGATGTGGACTGGAGCTGTTGTTGTTGAAGTCTGATCCCCTTTCCTAAAAGACAAACGAAGACAAACACACACAAAGGGGAGAGAAATGAACAGCAGGGATAGCTAATGCAGCTTCTGTGTCTGGTGTTGAACTCTCATTTGTAACCTCACTGCTGGAGAAACACAGGCACAGTTTATGCTCTAATCCAGTGGTTCTCAAACTTTTTTTTCCTGCGGACCACTTGAAAATTGCTGAGGGTCTTGGCAGACCACTTAATGATCTTTCCAAATGTTGTTTGTACCGTTAGCTAACTATTGTAAAGTGCTTTGGATAAAAGCTATATAAAAACAAACTTAATAATTAAAATTTTTGGGTTCTACAAATAAAAGCATACAACTCATATTTTAATATCAGTAGTCTTACCTTTCTAATGCGATGGATGTGCCCTCTCTCCCCTGCCACGGCAGCCCCCAAGCTGGGGCTGAGAAGGGGGGGCCTCCCTCTCTCCCCCAACTGCAGCAGCCCCTGAGCTGGGGCTGGGAAGGAGGGGGGCGTCTCTCCCTCACCACAGCAGCCACAGAGCTGAGGCTGGGAAGGAGGGCCATCTCTCCCTGGCAGCCGCAGCCCTGGAGCTGGGGAAAGTCGCCTCTTTGGCTGGCCACCTGCATGTCCCAGATTCCCCCCACCCCCTCTTCTCACCCCATTGCCCCCTCCCACCTACCCCCTATTCCCCCCAAGGCCACCACCTCACCTTACATGTGCATCTTCTCCACGGACCAGGCACCTAATTAGTGGAGCCCCGCCTGCGCGGCTCTACTAATTAGGTGGATAGCCCTTCATTCTCTTGTGTGCAGCTGCCCAGGCGCACACCTTAGAGGGAACTGTCCATGGACCACCTGAATGGAACTTACGGACCACTGGTGGTCAGCGGACTACAGTTTGAGAACCTCTGCTGTAATCAGCTACTCTGAGACCTGGCGAAGTTGTACCTGTGTCAGGTTGTTAAGGGCATTGCTTTTAGTTGTCTGTCTAGTCACTGGCTTACAGCAGCATTGCAAAATATACAGTCTTGGCTGGTTAAGCCAGAATCTTATTAGACAAAAGGAGGGAAAAGAAGAGAGAAGAGAGGAAAGAGAAGAAATAAGGTGGGGAAGAAAAAGGACACACAAGGGGTGTATGTCTGAGAAAGGAACAGAGAGTCCTGTGGCACCTTTAAGACTAACAGATGTATTGGAGCATAAGCTTTTGTGGGTGAATACCCACTTCGTCAGATGATGCGTCTGACGAAGTGGGTATTCATCCACAAAAGCTTATGCTCCAATACATCTGTTAGTCTTAAAGGTGCCACATGACTCTCTGTTGCTTTTTACAGATCCAGACTAACACGGCTACCCCTCTGATGTCTGAGAAAGGAAGTCTCACATCCCAAGTGGTAGTTGGGATTTAGCCAACACAGATGGAGGTGGCATCTGGGTCCCTTGGTCTGGTCAGAGTATCATGATCAACGATGAAGGCCTAATGGTGTTACAGTGGATCCCAGGGTCCCAGAAGGCGGTGTGGGTGGCAGTCATGATGCTAAAGCTCACTGCTGCAATTTTTGGTGGACAGCTTCTTCTGCTACTTTCCCCCCAAAAGCATTTTCTTTTTAAGAACCCCAAAACGAGTGATGGGTGGAATAATCCATTACTTCATTATTTTGTCCCCCAATAGGTTTAATTTCCAAACACACCAATTTTGGTTCATTGATTTCAAGTCCCACACTTCTCTTGTTTACCAGACATGATCTTAACACATTCCTTGAGTTATATTGGTATGCTTTTTTGTTTGGACTATTCAGTATTTCTGTCTTCCTTTTGTACCTTTTCCCATCATATTTATTGTTGTATGTTATTGGACTATTTTGTAACTTTTTATCCACTCTCCCACATTTAGGCTCACAAGTGGGGTAAATTTGTAGGCCCAATTATTACAGCATATTCCAGTCATTGAATTTGCTGCTGTTTTATGTAATGACTAACTGGAATGGCTGCAAGTCTTTTCTCATCCTTACTTGCTGAGTACTCTCCAGGAGTGCCTTTCACTAAGTCCATTTTCCAAAGCCCTTTAATTAGTAACATAATCAACATTCTCCTAATTTATTCTCCTGGGATGTAACATCTATTTTATTAAGACAGCCTCTTGCTACTTGTCAGAGAACAAAATTATCTTTCTGCAATCTGACCGCCTTATATTCCTCCCTATTTTTCCTGTACCGAGCTCAACCATTACTAATGTCTGAAAAACACTTGCCTTTTTCTCTCACTTTTGGTTCTCTGTTCTTCTCTCCCTAGTGTTGCGGGGAAGAAATATCTCATTCTTAAGTATCTCTTGATGGCTAGGGGATTAACGCCAGTCTTAGGTGCCCTGCCATCCAGTGGCATTCACAGACGAGCGCTAGGTCCCTAGCCCTTTCCCCCCTCCCATTCATTGTATGGGGAGAGTTAGGCACCCAAGAAAGGGATTCTTAAAAGCCAGCAAGCTGAGAAGAGTGCCTAAGCTAGCCAGCAGTGACATGCAGAAGAAAGGGGCAGGGCTTAGGGCTCAGATCCACAGACAGCTAAACACTTAAGTGACAGACAACGCTCTAGAAGGAAACTGTCTCGAATCAGGATTCACAGCCATAAACTCTCTCTTGGAGATGGGTGTCTAAGCCAGGGCAGCCTTTGTGAAAAAAACAGAGGGAGAGCGATCCCCATCCACACACCCATTGGTACTTGGGCTATGGGAGACCTGTTTTCAAATCCTTACTCTACCTGATTTAAAACAGGAACTTGAACCAAGGTCTCCCACTTCCCACCAAGGTGCTCTGGTGTGGGTCTTGCTTTTTCCCATTGAAGCGGTTCCACTTTATATAAACAACTAAATATTCATTGGGAAGGAAAAGGAAAATGAGAGCTTGACTCTATAGCCCAGGAGAGTCGGGTTCAAACCCCTATTCCAGCAAATGCTGAATTATTTATACAAAGGAGAACAGCTCCAACAGGAAAGATTCGTCAGATTTCATATATCCCTCACTCACCTGGGATATATGAAATCAGAGTTCAAGTGTCTCTGCCAAATCAGGCAGAGTAAGATCCCAGCTTAGTGCCCTAATCACTCTGGGTCCAATAACACACTAGCCAGCCCTCCCCCCAAAATTCTCACCCCAGAAGTCAATTGTGTGGGTTATTAGGCATGTGCCTACTGGATCGGGCCCTGCATTTCAGAGAGGCAGGGAAATGCCTTGTTTGTGAATCCTGCTGCAACTAGGTGTGAGGGCGCCGAGCTGCTTGGCAGCATCAGGACTGAAGTGGTTTTGCCCATGCCCACCAGTGAAAACTTGGCATTTAAGGAATTTAGGTGGCAGCTGAGCAGGGGGGCTGAGAATGATATTGGCACCTAATTTTCATATTTAGGCATCTAAAGAGACAGTTAAGTGCCCAAGTCCCTTTGTGAATCAAGTCCTGGGGACCTAGTGATGGCAGAGCCCATTTCCCTGCATTGTGTTCTACTCCTCAACTACTGTTTCCCAACTGCCACCGATGTCTTTGACTTGGTGCCGCTATGCTATGTCAGTAAGAATTAGCTCACCCCAACAGCTCAGCTTAAAGGGGCATATGTAAACCCCATAAATTGGGTGTTCTTTGAACACTTCTCACTTCTGTTTCAGCTTTTGAGTAAAATCCTTTCCCTGAAAAATCTTCCTGGAGAGCAGGTTATAGCAGACAGTGATAGTTTGAATAAAAAGTGTGTCAGAGAGGAAAGCTGATGGTCTGATCGGAATGTAGTGAAATGGATGAGGGATAACAGCAAAAGGAAGGGAGAAGAGAGCTGCCACTAGTTGAGGCGCTAACCAGGAGATAAATCTGGAGGCAATGGTGCTATAGGAACCAGATAGTCATAGATGGAAAAAACTGTATTTAGTACTAACAGTTTTCAAAGTAGATTGATACTCTAAAGCAAACAAAAATACATTAAAGGGAAGACAATAGGTTCATTCATTATTTTGTTAACAACCCCTCCTCCTTGTAATTAAACAAAGAAAAGAGAAATAATATTTGTTCAGTCAGCTTAGTGGCCACCTGAGCAGGGTTATTTGTTCACGGTTAATAAGCACATCAAGAAGAAATCCTGTCAGGAGTTCGGGACCAAAGGTGCCATGAAGCTGTGTGCTCCAGCCCTATGACAACTTGAATCATTAGGAAACCAGGTTCACAAGTACTTCATCACACACACACACAAAAACCCCAGTAAACCAAGAGTAATTTGTGGTTAAAGCCCCAGGGCATGTTTCAATAATAATCTCTACTCTTCTAGAGTCTCTGATTAAAACCTGACCCTGACTGCAACTGTGAAATTAAGCTGAACTTTTAATTTATTTTAACTGGAGCCATTCTATAGGGTTAAGATATAGCCTACTATAGGGGACCAAACACGAGTCCAAACCCATTGAAGTCAATGGTATTGACTTTTGTGGGGCTGGATCAAGGCCTAAGAGCCCCATTCTGCCAAAATTAGCCATCATAGTGGTGGGGCCTTGGAAGCTGCTCCCTATTCCCTCTCAGTAGTGGCTTCATAATGCTAGTTCAAGCTTTAAACATCTGCATGAGTCTGCCTACTTTCTAAGGCCTGGTCCACACTAACCCCCCACTTCGAACTAAGGTACGCAAATTCAGCTACGTTAATAACGTAGCTGAATTCGAAGTACCTTAGTTCGAACTTACCGCGGGTCCAGACGCTGCAGGCAGGCTCCCCCGTCGATGCCGCGTACTCCTCTCGCTGAGCTGGAGTACCGGCGTCGACGGCAAGCACTTCCGGGATCGATCCGGGATCGATTTATCGCGTCTAGACAAGACGCGATAAATCGATCCCAGAAGATCGATCGCTTACATCCGGACCAGGAAGTAAGTATAGACGTACCTTAAGAAGAGATTCACAGAGGCCTATGCCACTAGTTTATTCATAGTTAAATTAGCCATTTCATAGTTAATGGGAACCTAGCATCAACCTATCGTCCCCCTATTTTCAAATCTCCCACACCCAGCTTCCCCTTAACAAACTAATCCCCTGAGTTTTCCTGTGCCACATATTATCCCAGAGTATAGTTGTTCTTGAAAAGTTTTGGGGAGCAAGATTGGAAAAGGAACTTCAAAATTACACAGTTTAAGAATTTCAAAGCGCTGGATTTTTTTGAACATATAACTTTTTTTTAACTCCAAAATAGCATTAGCCCACAAACTCCAAATATGTTTTGTTTTGTTGGCCTTGTGGAGGCAGTATGCTTTTTATTGGCTGACAAAAAGTTAATGGGGGAATTACAAAGATATGTAATATTACACACACACAAACTACATTAAAAGAACATTATTAAGGTTACAAAGTCAAATGCCCAAAAGTTAGGAAATACCAAAGTTAAGGTTGTCTGTGCAAGTAAAATTTTAATTCAGCCTTTTGCATATACATTATGGTACTGTCTTTACAGTCTTTCCTAACTTTTGACATTGCGACCTTAATAATGATTGACATTGCGACCTTAATAATGCTCTTTAAAGTGTTTGTAATTCTCTAGGTGTTTAACAGAGCAAGCTGAAAAACAGAAATGTCATCCTATTCACAGCCATATGAGTCCTCAGTAAGGTTGGGACCTTTGGATCCACCACAGCAACCTCTGCTGCTTGAGCTAACAGAGTAACTGACAGTTGTAGTAGGTTGGCATCCACTATGAGAGCCAGCACTAGAGGGGGACACGACGCACACTCTGCCTGTGGGTTTCACAGATAGGTGCTGACAGTAGAGGAATCTTGGGTTAAAGTCCAGACTCTGGAGGGAAGTGTGCTCTAGTGGACACAGAGTCTTCTTCCCATTTCTCCCAAGCATGACTCCCTCGGCCCCACTCCCTCCAACCTTACTTTGTCACAGTTGTCTCTTCACCACTCCAGGTGCCTTGTCCCAACCTCATTCTCCTTGCCTATCCAGTCCCCAAGCTTCTCATCCCAGTCCTGGTCTGCTCATCCAATCAGCCCTAGTCATGCCCTCTGGGTTTGCTGCCTGAGTACCAGTCTGTACCCCTTACCATACCATGTCCAGTCTCATTGTCCAGCCACTCCCAGTTCCCCCCTCCCAGCTCCTCATCAATCGGTCTCTCCCTTCCCCACACTGGCTCCCAGTCCCAGTCTCCCTCCCTGGGCTCCCCATCCAATCTCAATCTCCCCTACACTCACTCCCCAGCTCTTTGCCCCAGTCTCCCAACTCCCAAGATCCTTGCCCACATATCTTTATCCAGCCAATCCCAGTTCTCTCCTCTCCCCCCAGCTCCTCATCCAATCTCAGTGTCATCCAGCTTCCCCACCCCACCCAGCCAACTGGCTCTCCAGTCTCATTGCCCAATCACTTCCAGAGAGAATATCATTTTTTAAAGGTGGTGGGTGGGTAGGATGTTAGCTGGAATCTACTGAAGCACACTTTTTACCTACTTTTAAAGCAAAGGTTGTATGGTGGAGGCAGTGAGGGGAGGTGGATGTAGCAATCCATCTTACGGAAATGATGACAGGGAAACTATTAAGTATGTTTGTTCAGGGAGTCTCTTCTGCCTCCCTCACAACATCCTACCTAACATGGGGTCAGAGTCTTCCCAGGCTAACATGAGTCAAATAAAGAAGAAATCTAAAGGGGATACACCCTGAATGAAGTATTCATTGGGTTGACAACTTTAGGATTAGAGCTGTCAGCAAGGAAGTCGAAGATGGCCAACATGACCTGAAAATTATTACTAACAACCTGTCATATAAAAGATACAAATCAATGGGCGAACCCTATTGAGTTGACATTCAGATGAAGCTTCCTGCCTGCAAGATTGCTTATGGGTGGGGCAGAATTCTTCCCAGGTAAGCGCAGGAAACCAGTCAAAGAGTTACACAGAAGAGTTATGTCGGCCCTAGGGCATGCTGGGTTGGGAGACACTCTGATACCAAACCACAGGGAGCTGTGGGAGGCAGGTAGTACATTTTAAATGAAGTCTCTTGTCCCCTGAGCAGCTCCACAACACTCCGCCATGGAGTTAGGGAGCTTTCACCCTTCTGTGCTGGGTCACTTTCTGCTGAATAGACCAGTCTCCTTAAAAAAAACAGAACCCATAGCTTTCTGGGATGTTCATGGTCTGGAAGGCCATAGATATTTTCTGTTATACTGGGCCCCAGATCTATAAAAATAAATACATTATCACTTTTGCTAATGTGCTCTGTATTTCATCTTGTTGCTTGCGCTTTCCAGATCTTCTGCATGCTCACAGGCAGCAATACCCAGGTGGAGGGTTCTCTTGTATAAGTTGTCTATCATAAGCACCACCTAGGAAAACATGGGCAACTGTTTAGTTAATGGTTAACTAGGCAGCTTTTCCAAAGGAGTCCAAAACCCACACTCAAGTACATTGTTGAACAGAAAGATTTAAGCACATGCTGAAATACTTTGCTGAACTGGTGCTTGAGGGATGAATAGTTATAGGAGACATCTAGCGGTGTTCAGTAGTAGATGTTCACATGTATGGAATATTGTATACAGACTCAGTAACAATGAAGGAAAGCTTACTGATCTTGAAATACAGACAATGGAAGGGCACACTACCAATCCAGCTTAATTTAAAAATATAGCCAGGTAGAAGTCATGACTGCTCCATATTTCTCAACCTGTCAAGGCTCAATGCCTCAGATGTAATCTGTGGCAAAGACTCAAAATAAAGGATAAAAAATTATTAGCTTAAGCAACTGAAAATGTTGTGGAACTCATTCATTCCTATAGCATACATCAGTGGTTTGCAACCAGGGGTACAGATACCCCTAGGAGTACACAGAGGTCTTCCAGAGGGTACATCAACTCATCTAGATATTTGCCTAGTTTTACAAGAGGCTACAGAAAAAGCACTAGCGAAGTCAGTACGAACTAAAATTTCATACAATGACTTGTTTATACTGCTCTATATACTGTACACTGAAATGTAAGTACAATATTTATATTCCAATTGATTTATTTTATAAATATATAAGCAATTTTTCAGTACCAGTGTGCTGTGGCACTTCTGTATTTTTATGTCCGATTTTGTAAGCAAGTAGTTTTTAAGTGAGGTCAAACTTGGGGGGTACACAAGATCAGTCAGACTCCTGAAAGGGGTACAGTAGTCTGGAAAGGCTGAGAGCCACTGGCATACATAACTCTATAACCTTAACATAATGATTTATTTCCAATGTAAATAATTTTCAACAATAAAACTGAGGGGACATCAACTTGTGTGGAACATATGGAACGCTACAGTTGAAATGAAGGATATTTGAGAAGTATGGCTGTAATGTAAGGCTTTTGATTGGGGGGTGGGGTGGGGAAGGGTCAGCAATTTGGACAACTCCCCACTAACCATTCTAGGCCTACAAAGGGAATAAAAATATTATAACATCTCTGTGTACTTTCCTTTTGAGGTTTGACAGGGTGGCCAAGTCTTCCATGTCTGTTTGCCCCTCACGCCCTCATGTCATAAGCAGATTTCTTTGCCTTACTTCACCTGTAGGGAAGGGGAAAGTGACCTGATACATAGGTAAAGGAACAAAAATATAGGGCTTCCCCAGAGTCTGGGGTAGTCCAAACATGAGACCATCCCAGATCCTATTGCACACTTACAACTCAATGGAAAGGCTACTGGCAGTACACAAGCTCCCCCACCACAAAAAGACAGATGGGCTCCAGATTTAACATTAAGGTAAAGAGATAGATCTTTGAGAAGCACTATGGATCCAGGTGATCTGAGGTTGATTTCCTGAGTCTTTCTCCTTCCCCTTCCACACATGGCTACCCTCCATGGAAAAGCTGGGCAGGGCTGAATGGAACCTACAGAAAGCTCAGGCTCATGTACAATTGCAGAACTGTCCCAGGAGTAGAACTGTCTTTGCCATATAGACATTAGTTTATAGTCAGGTGAATATACGTCACTAATAAGACTGAATAAGCCCAGGGCTTCTCAGCATGCTTTCTGAATATCTCTATAGGACATAACTATCTTCTCAAGTGCTCTCTTGCATTCTTAACTTTCATATATTTATATGTATATTTCTCTTCTTATTTTTCAGTCCTGAGCATTGTACCCATTCTTCAAGAGAAACCGATTGGTTAAACACGCAGAACCAGCAGTAGAAAAGATAGAAAAAAAATCAAAAACACCACATTTTAACTTGAATCAGAAGAGCATCTATGCCTTCCCCTTCCGTTATTAAAACCTAGGAATTACACAGTATGCCAGCACAATTCTGTATGTTTGTACACTCAGGGCTATATGCTGTTACTTTCGAGATCATGGGAAGTATGTACTGGTTTTACCCTCTAGTAGTTGGAGGTGACAGATTTCTATAACTTACATGTAGAGGAGGATCAAATTCTACTTTATTTATATCTAGGCAATACCTTTCATTTCAATAGGGTCACATGGGGTTAACCAAAGGAGAATTTTGACCTAGAATCATTACTTGGGGTTTGTTTTCGTACCTGAAAATTCTTACCTTCCAATAAATCTTTTAGTGCAGCATAAAAAAAAAGATGTACAATATAAATTATAGGCAGACTAATATGCAGATTGTTGTTTGCCTGTAGGAGACTTGTTTGTACCCTGTAGTGGAGCAGGGCTGGGGAAAGGCTGAGGAGCTGGGGAGCTCCAGCCTGGATAGCCCCAGGCTGCGGCCTGGTAATAGGCCAAGGGGTACTGGGGGTTGCAGAGGACAGCCCAGGGCTAGGCCAAGGCAGCAGGTCCAAACCCCCCTTGGCAGTGATGAGTGGCCTATACTGCAGTCTGCCCCAGGGCGCGGGGGCTAGATGGTGACTGGCAGTGGCCTGGTGCTGAGGCAAGGTGGGGATAGTGGGTGGGGGTTCCCCAGGGAGGGGAGACCCAGATCTGTGTGGGTATTGCCAGGGGGCAGCACCCAGAGCAAGGGGCACCGGGGTCCTGGGAGGGACACGGGGGCCAGGGCAGAGGACAAGGCGGATCACCGGCCTGCAGAGGGCGCTCCAGAGGCTGGTGAGCTAATTCCCTGGACAACCAGCAGGAGGCGCCGCAGGGGTGAGTCTGGACCTCTTACATCCCCTTATGTTATGTTGCTAAGGGTATGTCTACACTACGAGAGTAGTTCGATTTTACTTAAATCGAATATGTGGAATCGATATTACAAAGTCGAACGTGTTTGTCCACACTAAGGACAGTAATTCGACTTTGTGAGTCCACACTAACGGGGCAAGCGTCGACATTGGAAGCGGTGCACTGTGGGCAGCTATCCCACAGTTCCCGCAGTCCCCGCTGCCCATTGGAATTCTGGGTCGAGCCCCCAATGCCTTCTGGGGGAAAAAATGTGTCGAGGGTGGTTTTGGGTAACTGTCGTCATCCAACCGTCACTCCCGCCCTCCCTCCCTGAAAGCGCCGGCGGGAAATCAGTTCGCGCACTTTTCTGGTCAGTGACAGCACGGACGCCACAGCACTGCGAGCATGGAGCCCGCTGTGACCATCGCTGCAGTTATGGCCGTTATCAACACCTCGCACCTTATCATCCACCTTTCCCAGAGGCAGATGCTGAGAAATCGGGCGAGGCGGCTACGGCAGCGCGGTGAGGACCTGAAGTCTGTGAGTGGCACAGACCTGTCACAAAGCACAGGACCCCGCGCCGAGGACATCATGGTGGCAATGGGTCATGTTGATGTTGTGGAACGGCGATTCTGGGCCCGGGAAACAAGCACGGACTGGTGGGACCGCATAGTGCTGCAGGTCTGGGATGAATCCCAGTGGCTGCGAAACTTTCGCATGCAGAAGGGGACTTTCCTGGAACTTTGTGAGTTGCTGTCCCCTGCCCTGAAGCGCAAGGACACCCGGATGCGAGCAGCCCTGACTGTCCAGAAGCGAGTGGCCATAGCCCTCTGGAAGCTTGCAACACTGGACAGCTACCGGTCAGTCGCGAACCACTTTGGCGTGGGCAAATCTACCGTGGGGGTTGTTGTGATGCAAGTAGCCAACGCAATCGTTGAGCTACTGCTCTCAAAGGTAGTGACCCTGGGAAACGTGGAGGTCATCATAGATGGCTTCGCCGCGATGGGATTCCCAAACTGCGGTGGGGCTATAGATGGAACTCACATCCCTATCCTGGGACCGGACCACCAGGCCAGCCAGTACATTAACCGAAAGGGCTACTTTTCAATGGTGCTGCAAGCACTGGTGGACCATAGGGGACGTTTTACAAACATCAACGTCGGATGGCCGGGCAAGGTTCATGACGCTCGTGTTTTCAGGAACTCTGGTCTGTTTAGACGGCTGCAGGAAGGTATTTACTTCCCGGACCACAAAATAACTCTTGGGGATGTGGAGATGCCTATAGTCATCCTTGGGGACCCAGCCTACCCGCTAATGCCCTGGCTCATGAAGCCCTATACAGGCGCCCTGGACAGTGAAAAAGAACTCTTCAACTACCGGCTGAGCAAGTGCAGAATGGTGGTGGAGTGTGCTTTTGGACGTCTCAAGGGGAGATGGAGAAGCTTACTGACTCGCTCTGATCTCAGCGAAACCAATATCCCCATTGTTATTACAGCTTGCTGTGTGCTCCACAATCTGTGTGAGAGCAAGGGGGAGACCTTTATGGCGGGGTGGGAGGTTGAGGCAAATAGCCTGGCTGCTGATTACGCCCAGCCAGACAGCCGGGCGATTAGAAGAGCCCAGCGGGACGCGCTGTGCATCCGGGAGGCTTTGAAAGCTAGGTTCCTGAGTGAGCAGGGTAACCTGTGACTTAAGTTTGTTTACAGAGAAGCTGAACCTGCCCCCGTTTCTTTACCCAGTAAATGTTCACTATCCTCTCCACTTACATACCCCGTTCACCCCGTTCCCCCCCTTCCAACACACGTTTAAAAATAAAATCACTTGAAATTTGATAATGAACACCGTTTTCTTTATTACTGTTTTCGCGGGAAAGTGTTGAACCTGGAACGCAGACTGTGGTGGGGAGCGGGTGTAGTGTAGTGATGCAAAGGACGCTTCTAAACTCCAGGAATGACAGGCTCCGCACTGGTGGACTGGTTGTTTCAACGGAGCCTGCCACCCCTCCTGTTAGGGACTCTGTGTGTGGGGGCTATGTGACTTTGTGGCAGGGGGAGGACGGTTACAGATCCCCTGCTGCATGGCTCTGTGATCCAGGATAAGGACCGCTGCATAAGATCTCTAACCGCCCTCCCCCACCACAAAGTCACATAGCCCCCCCCACACACACACACACAGAACATGAAAACCACCTCCCAGACTGACCAGGGTAACTAGTGAATGCAATGTGTGTGTGCTCTGCTGCTGAACCTGCCCCCGCGTCTGTACCCTGGTAAAGGTGACTGTCCTGTCCAATTACCAACCCCCTTCCCCCCCTTCAAACAGACTCTCCTCTAAAAGAACATGATGGAAACAGTAATTAACAGAAACGTATTTTTTATTAGCAACTACACATGAAACTGGGGGATGAAACTGGGACGGGGGCTTGGGTGAGGCGGGAAGGAAAGGATTTATCAAATTTTGGGGAATGAGAGCCTTCTGGTACTTGAGCAGTCTGCAGGGGTGGAGTGAGAGTTTTCACGGACTCTGCCGCCCCTCCTTCTTGGGACTTTGGGTGAGGGGGGTATGGGACTTTGTGGCGGGGGAGGGCGGTTAGAGATAGACTGCAGCGGGGCTCTGTCCTCCTGCCTCCGGTCCTGCAGAACATCCACAAGGCACCGGAGCGTGTCCGTTTGCTCCCTCATTAGTCCAAGCAGCGTTTGAGTCGCCTGCTGGTCTTCCTGCCACCACCTCTCCTCCCGTTCCATGTGTGATCGGTGCATTTGGGACAAGTTCTCCCTCCACTGGGTCTGCTGGGCTGCCTGGGATCGGGAGCAGCCCATAAGTTCCGAGAACATGTCCTCCCGTGTCCTCTTCTTCCTACGCCTAATCTGCGCTAGCCTCTGGGAGTGTGATGCCAGGGTAGTTCGGGAGACAGTCGCAGCTGTGGGATGGGAAAAAGGGAGTGAATTCCTCAGAAAGATAAATTTTTGGGTGAACAAAGAACATAGTCTTTCTCTGTGAACAAGACCATGCACAGCACCTATCACATGCGCACTCAGGACAAGGTCGAATTTTCGGCCTTCGCATTCAGTGCCTGGGGTCTTGCAGTGCAGATCAGACAAGCGGGACAGGACAGCGGAATTTGGGTAACAGGCTGACATGGTAAGCCGTAGACTTGTGGCTGCTTAAAACTTTAATAATAGCACTGGCCTCCTTTCACGTTCAAAGCAATGCCAGTCCCTGCTGCCAGCAATCCGGCAAGCATGAACTCTGCCCCTGTCCCACCCCCTCGCGGCTGTCCCAGGGAAAGATCCCTGTATGCTGCTCCTCTCCCGCCTCCACCGCGTGGCTCTAAACCGCCGGTTACAGTTCTGTAAAGGAACAGGCAAGCAGTCCCAATACTAACATTCCCCTACCTAATTCAAAGCAGGTCACCGTGAGCGACATCACTCTGATGAGGATTTCAGAGACGGAGAAAGAACGGATGCTTCGGGAAAGCCTGCAAAGACCAGGGCCGTATGCCGCCATGCTCTGCAAGGCAATGATACCCGAGTACTTGATTGTCTCCTGGCGCGGAAACGTTTCCTACCACGGAGGACCCAATAAGGCCGCTCTCCCCAGGAACCTGATGCAAAGGCTTTCCAATTACCTCCAGGAGAGCTTCGTGGAGATGTCCCAGGAGGATTTCTGCTCTATCCCCGGACATATAGACCGGATTTTACTGTAGCTGCACTGGCAGGGACTAAACAGTAGAGCGCCTAGGGCAAAACAATCATGCTAAACTGGACATTGTTAGATTTTTTTTCAGTAGTTGCACTGCCAAGGACTGAAACGTTAAGCGCCTAGGGCAAAATAATCATGAAAAACCCATTGTTAATATTGTTAATATTCCTGTTCTGTTAAAAATAAATGTTTACATGTTTAAAACACTTACTGACTGATCCTTCCCCTGATTCTGTGTCCGGGTTAACGCCTGGGGACGGTTGGTAGGGGATCTCTGTAAGGGTGATGAAGAGATCCTGGCTGTCGGGGAAATCAGCGTTGTAAGCGCTGTCGACTGCCTCGTCCTCCTCATCTCCTTCCTCATCTTCCCCGTCCGCTAACATCTCCGAGGAACCGGCCGTCGACAATATCCCATCCTCAGAGTCCACGGTCAGTGGTGGGGTAGTGGTGGCGGCCGCACCTAGGATGGAATGCAGTGCCTCGTAGAAACGGGATGTCTGGGGCTGGGATCCGGAGTGTCCGTTTGCCTCTTTGGTCTTCTGGTAGCCTTGTCTCAGCTCCTTGATTTTCACGCGGCACTGCGTTTCATCCCGGCTGTATCCTCTCTCTGCCATGGCTTTAGAGATCTTCTCGTAGATCTTTGCATTCCGTCTTTTCGATCGCAGCTTGGAAAGCACGGACTCATCGCCCCACACAGCGATCAGATCCAAGACTTCCCGATCAGTCCATGCTGGGGCCCTCTTTCTATTCTGAGATTGCATGGCCATCTCTGCTGGAGAGCTCTGCATCGTTGCCAGTGCTGCTGAGCTCGCCACGATGTCCAAACAGGAAATGAGATTCAAACTGCCCAGACAGGAAAAGGAATTCAAATTTTCCCGGGGCTTTTCCTGTGTGGCTGGTCAGAGCATCCGAGCTCGGACTGCTGTCCAGAGCGTCAACAGAGTGGTGCACTGTGGGATAGCTCCCGGAGCTATTACCATCGATTTCCATCCACACCTAGCCTAATTCGACATGGCCATGTCGAATTTAGCGCTACTCCCCTCGTTGGGGAGGAGTACAGAAGTCGAATTTAAGAGACCTCTATGTCGAACTAAATAGCTTCGTGGTGTGGACGGGTGCAGGGTTAATCCGATGTAACGGTGCTAAATTCGACATAAACTCCTAGTGTAGACCAGGCCTAAGATAAGTACAGTAGAACTTCAGAGTTACGAACTGACTGGTCAACCACACACCTCATTTGGAACTGGAAGTACACAATCAGGCAGCAGAGACCAAAAAAACCCCCCAAATATTGTACAGTACAGTACTGTGTTAAATGTAAACTACTAAAAAACTAAAGGGAAAGTTTATAAAAAGATTTGACAAGATAAGGAAACTGTTTCTGTGCTTGTTTCATTTAAATTAAGATGGTTAAAAGCAAGATTTTTCTTCTGCATAATGAAGTTTCAAAGCTATATTCAGTCAATGTTAAGTTGTAAACTTTAGAAAGAACAACCACAGCATTTTGTTCAGTTAGGAACATTTCAAAGTTACAAACAACTTACATTCCCGAGGTGTTTGTTACTCTGAGGTTCCACTGTATTCCTATAAATCAGGCCTGCACAACATGCGGCCCGCGTGGGCTCACGTGCGGTCCGCGGGGGTTGAGTAGATGGGCTCACTGTGCGGCCCGCGGGGGGGTGAGTAGGCAAGCGGCGGGTGAGGGACGGGGGCTGAGTAGGCGAGCCGGGCGGGCAGTGGCGGGGAATGAGTAGGCGAGCCGGGCGGGTGGAGAGCTGAGGAGGTGAGTGGGTGGGCAGTGGCAGGGGGGGCAGGTGAGCCGGTGGCGGGGGGTCTGAGGAGGCGAGTGGGCGGGCAGTGGCGGGGGGGCAGGTGGGGTGGGGGGCTGAGGAGGCGAGCGAGCAGGCAGTGGCGGGGGGTGAGTAGGCGAGCCGGGGGAGGGGGGCTGAGGAGGCGAGTGGTGAGTCGGTGGCTGACCTGTTCTACTGATCTGATCTGGCTCCCATCCCCTCTCCCAGGGCCGGCTCCAGGCACCAGCAAAACAAGCAGGTGCTTGGGGTGGCACATTTCTAGGGGCGGCATTCTGGTGTCGGCCATCATAGGTGCCGACTCCGGAGCATGGGGAAAAAGTGCCCTCGCCGCCCCAGCTCGCCTCCGCTCTGCCTCCATCTGCTCCCCTGAGCGCGCCGCTGCCGCTCCGCTTCTCCCCTCTCCCTCCCAGGCTTGGAAACGCTTGTTCAAAAGAAAAGAATTGGGTGATCGAGGCTGGCATCCTTGGTGGAATGAAGGAGGGACCTGACCTTGTGAAAAGGTCTCATAGCTCAGCCCTGCCTAAGTTGTTAAAGATTTCAAAAGTAAGGGTGAGGAGTTTCTGTTTTAGGCCATGGAAGAGGGGTAGGCAGTGAAGAAACTTAAAGAGGGGGTAACAGAGCAACGAGCCAGAAAGATTATTTTAGTAGAAATATTTGGAATGGACTTGAAGAGGGGCAGGATAAGCTTGCAAGTATAGCGGCCAGAAAGGAGGGGATTACAGTAGTCTAGGTGTGATACGATCAGATCTTGAACAAGAGTTGTGGCAGTGTGAGCAGAGAAGAAAGGTCAGATCTTGGAAATATCTCACAGGAAGAAATGATAATATTTAAATACAGCTTGGATGTATGGGTCAAAGGAGAGGACCATATAAAAGATGGAGCCAAAATTACAGGCTTGAGCAACAGGAAAGATAATGGTGCTGTCCACTTTAATAAAATAGGGAAAGAAGACGGCTTCAGATGAAACAATCGGGAACCCAATTTTGGCTATGTTATCATCAATGACTGGACATCCACAAGAAGAGGTTAGCAAGACAGGGTGAGATTTTGGTTTGGATATAGAGAGCATGGGTGGAGCCCCCCTCAGGGGAGGCTAGCCCCCCTCAGGGGAGGCTAGCCCCCCTCAGGGGAGGCTAGCCCCCCTCAGGGGAGGCTAGCCCCCCAGCTCCACCCCTTCTACCCACATGCTTCCCCAGCCCCCACAGCCAGAGCCCCAAGATCCCCTGCCCCTCCCCCATGGCCCGAGCCATGAGTCCCCCCCCCCCCGACACACACACACACCCAGAGGAGTCCCGAGCACCCCACCACCAACCTGCCCAGAGGAGCCCCGGGCCAGCTGAAGGCCCAAGTCTCCCCCCGCTCCGCCCAGAGGAGCCGCTGGCCAGCCACAGCCACACTGCGCCTCCACTCTCCAGACCCCAAGCCACTGGGGGGGAAAAAGCCTCTCACAGAAGCTTTTCATATGCCCCATGCAGGTTCTGGGGTGTCTGAGGAGGTGGTGTTTGCTACTCAGCTTCCTGGGTTCATCAATAATCTCTCTGGAGTCCAGGGAGATTACTGATGAACCCAGGAAGCTGAATAGCACATACTGCCTCCTCAGCCACCCCAGAATCTGCATGGGGCATAATAAAGCAAAAACTTCCCCCCCAAACCCCACAACTGGGGGTCAGGCAGCAGCAGCAGCACCAGGGGAGGCAGAGCCTCCACTGGGCCTATTATATCTGCCTCCCACAGTAGAGAGGTAGATTTATGAGTCATCAGCATCAAGATGGTAGTCAAAGCCATGTTTGTGATGAGGTCACCCATAGGAGGGAAAGAAAGAAAGAAAGAAAGAAAGAAAAAGGTTGTAGTGGGCAGCTAAGGACAGAGCCCTGAAGGACCCCAGCCAAAAGTGAAAGTGGGGAGGAAGAAGACCCAGTGAAGGAGTGATCTGAAGGTAGGAGAAGAAGATGGAGTTACAATGACAGGATTTTGAGGTGGTGGTGCTGATTATGGTCAACAGCCTCCAAGGCAGCTATTGACCAACCTAATAGGAGGATAGCGCTGAAAACTAGCCAGGTAGAGGTAATTAGAGAGCCATTTCAATAGAGCGTAGGGGGTCTAGAATGAAATTGGAGGACAAGCATTTAAGACTGAATGTGCCATCCACAGCCAGTATGAGTTTGGAGATGAAAGGGCACAGGGAGATAGGGCAATAATTGAAGGGACAGGTAGGGTCAAGGCTGAAACCAATGCAGTTTGAAGAGTAAGAGGCTGAGATGAAGAATGAGGATAGGAGTGAGAGAGAGGTCAGGAGATGAGAGTATGAAGTGATTGAGGGAGGCGGAATGGTTAGATGTGGATGCAGCCTTACATATCTGTGACAGGAGAGCATCATGGAGGAAAAGAGTGTGGAGAGATGTCACCTGGACAGTCCGTTTTTTTTCTTTGAAGAAATTGGCAAGATTCTGTGAGGTGAGGAGGGTTTTAAGAAGGAATAAAAAATAGTGAACACACAGGTGTGATTGCAAGAACAGGAATCAGAGAGAGTAGGTAATTACAACTGCTTGACCAGAAAGATGGCAGAGCTGAAGGGTGTTTTAAAATCTGGTTCCACTACAAGCACACATTTGTAAATAAAAGCAAAATCACCACAAGAAATTGGCAGCTAAATGCAGCCAATTACATGTGTCTAGGTTAGCTCAAATACAAAGATTATCATCTTTTATGCCCTTTTATTCAGTGTTTTCATCCAGATTAATTTATTACCCATCCAAGAATTGGTAAATTCTAGGCCTGAGCCTGCTCATAATAGGGCCAAAATTAGTTCCAGTCATGAAATAACTAGCAGCAGGAGCCCTGCTTGTTCTGTCCTTTCTACAAAATGCAGGCATCAGCTCCTTCACAGAACATTCAATGAAATTTTTCATGCACACTAGTCATTGGTTAGAAGTAGGGGAAGGATACATAAGGGAATGCATTAGCATGAGATCTGTTTCCCCTCAACTGAAGATCTATTTGGGCAAAAGTAAAACAGCCCTATTACAGTTAATTACACACGCGTTATTCAAATACAAAACATACAGAGGAGTTTGGCATGAGAAGAAAACCTTTTGGAAAATAAGATGGAAAAAGCAAAAAGAATCAGGAGTTGGTCTTTTGGCTTACGGAAATAAATAAGTACCCATGTAGTGCGTACAGCAGTGTTAGTGCGAATAAGGAAAGCAGAACACACACAAACAATATATTAATAGAACTTCAAAAGCCTCCTACGCAGAGTACTTAGCACAAGATGTGTTGGAGCAAAAAGACTTACAGTTTAAAAAAAATGAAAGCTAAACAAGGAATTAGGCCCCACAAAACCAGTTAAGCCTCTCAGATATTTGTGTCAAGCTCTTTCATTTTTCATTTTTCTATCCAAAATAAGCTTCAACCTTGTAGCCTCCCCTCTCTCGTGCATATGCATGCACACACTCCTAGTTTCTAGAAGCATAGAGAGATTTTATAAAAGGTCAGATGAACTCCTTAAAACAACACACACACACACAGTTTGTTGTTAAGTCTGAAAGGGTAGAGTAGCAGGGCAGATAATTAAATTGCCACGGTGCCTTCTCCAACCTACTCTCAAACACAGTCCATACTGTATGTGTTATCCCAACTCTCCACTTTTCCTGGTTTTGTTAACTTAGAGTAAAAAAAAAAACAAAAGTAAATTCACTTTACCCCAGGCTTAGCTACTTCTACACTTCCTTCCTCCAGGCTACTTAGCTATATATACAGGTGGGGTAAAAAATTACAGCCATCAGCAGAATCCATTTACCATTCTCCAGCAGGATCAACACCTGCTAACAAGATGGGGGTATTTCAGGCAAACATAAGTAGCCTGTTACAATTAACATTAATGAGTAATCTGTTTTTAATGTATGCTATGCCTCATTACTTTGCAAATTGCTAAATTCAGTGTAAAATTCAAACTAGTTGGCAATAGAAAGAAAACTTTCCAAGTCTGTGGAGGTGTACTCTTTTGTGACTTTCATAAGATCAAAGAGAAAAACAATAGTACCATTAAGAAAGGGTATATGCAGCTGACTGACAGGAAGGCATTGACTGCTACAGTAGCTACTGAATGACTGCAAAAATAAATGTGCCCTCTTGACACTATGCAAGTAATTCAGGTTTGAAAAGCCACCACAAAAGTGCATGAAACATTTCATGATACACAATTGCTTGCATTACTTTACATCTATTTAGCATTCTGTCAGCCTGATCATGTGAACACTGATCAATCCATAACTGAAGCGAACAAGTCAAGGCAAAAAGCCATCACTATCTTAATAACCCAAAACACAATCTGAAGCAAGTACAGCAATTACTTAGACACAAATAGTATGATAACACTGACTAGTAGTTTGCTGCAGTTAGTTTTTCACTTGACTTCTGGACACTTTTTCACTTGGCTTCTGCAATTGACTCTGAGAGGGGCTATACAGCTGCAATTCCTTTCCATGATTTAGGGGCATATCCTGCCCACTCCTCTGCAAATGTGGTGGGCTCCATGTACAGTGAAACTGGTATGGTCCAGCTGTGTGAGGTCAGCAGGCTTTGGGGAAGGGCTATGCAGCCCAGGTCTGGAGCAGAGGCCAGCTTCAGGAGAGACATGAGTTGTGATGTGTGCACGGATTGGTGGAAGGGCAGGACATCAGGGATATGCATATCCTCTGCTCCTTTCCACCTCCATCAAGGAAGATGTGAGGGGCCTGGAACCTACTCCAGCTTTTAGGCTAGAATGGGCCTCAGAAAAAGACATCTTGTTATAGCAGACAACGGTATAACAAGATCCAATGGCTGGAAACTGAAGTTAGGCAAATTTAGACTTGAAATAAGGTGCAACAGTGAGGGCAAATAACCATTGGAAGTGGAACACCTTACTGAGAGTTATGGTGGCTTCTCCATCACTGGAAATTTTGAAATCAAGACTGGATGTTTTTCTAAAAGATCTGCTCTAGTTCAAACAGGAATTAATTCAGGGAAGTCCTATGGCCTGTATTATGCAGGAGGTCAGACTAGATGATCACCTTCTGGCTTTATAATCTGTGACTCTATCAATCAGAATGGAATCCTGTCCTTTTCTCCCTGTAGAATTTACCAGTGTATATCTAGTCACTCAGGCAAGTAATGGGGAAAATGCTTTGGCCTTTATTCAATAGATCTGTCTTTGCAATAGTCTGAAATGCACTGTCAGAGCAGGGTTTAAGAGTATCTTAATTTCAGACTCAAATGTAATCTGTCTTCATTAATGAGGAATAATCTCTTTGTTCCAAAGTCTCCATGAAAAAACCACAGTGGGCCAAACAGTCAAAGAATGACAGAGTAAGGTAACATCAGTTATTTAAAAGGACGCTCTCCATGAACTTTTCATTCATTTTATAAAAATGTGTTACTGCTTTTGCAGTTTTTATCCAGAAGACTAGTTGGCTAGCATTTCTACCACACTCTGAACACTTAAGTATTATTTAAGTGCTAAGTATTAACATAACAAATACCAAGTATTTTAGAGGACAAAACAGTGATTGTATCTTTCTAAAAGTAATAAAATGTACACATAAGAAAAGGGAAAGAGAATTTCTGCCACCATCCCTAAGTAGGAAGGAAGTGGGAAAATCAGCAGCCTGAGACACATAACTAATAAAGTCCCAAAGATTCTTAATTGTTCAGATTGTACCCTGCTTCACCAAAGGTGCAAAATTAGCCAGTAAGTAGACAGAAAAATTCCCAGAGCCAAATTCTCCCCCAGCAGGATGGAGGTGGCTTCCACTGTCTTCTGGATGGTAAGAACTGGGTCCTCAGATTTTCATACTTTCCTGAAAAAATATGCAAACAAGAAAAACCTAATACCTTACATTTAGATTGTATCCAAGGCCCCGCCACCCTTCATATGTCATTTCTCTTCTTAGGCTCCAGTCCATGCAATGCACAGAGTAACACTATGCCCACACAGAGCCCCGTTGAAGTTAGTCTGCCCAGGTGCTGTCAATTGCAGATCGGGGCCTTAGATTGGTAGCTCCTCAGGGCAATATGTTTGCCCAACCTCTAGACCAGGGGTCAGCAACTTTTCAGAAGTGGTGTGCTGAGTCTTCATTTATTCACTCTAATTTAAGGTTTTGTGTGCCAGTAATACATTTTAACATTTTTAGAAGGTCTCTTTCTATAAGTCTATAATATATAACAAAACTATTGTTGTATGTAAAGTAAATAAGGTTTCAAAATGTTTAAGAAGCTTCATTTAAAATTAAATTAAAATGCAGAGCCCCCCGAACTGTTGGCCAGGACCTGGGCAGTGTGAGTGCCACTGAAAATCAGCTTGCATGCTGCCTTTGGCACGCGTACCATAGGTTGCCTACCCCTGATCTAGAACAATGGGATTCTGTGGCAAGCACTGCTACAGTAACAATAATAGTTTCCCCACATCTTTCTTGTCCAAGAAGGTATGTTTGTACTGGCAAATCACTTATAACTAGACCAATGTTAGGGAAGCAAAATCAAAAGAAATATGAGGAGCATGCAGAGAAATATAGTGACTACAAGGATGCCTTAAAAAAAAAAAAAAAGACTGCAAACACCTTGCACCTGCATGGGGACTATGATTGCCCAGTCGAGCTATAACTAGGGGCATACATTCCATTTGGGCGATATATTCCATGTCAGAGCCTGAACTAGCTGCACTGTGCATCTACCTCCAGAAGCACCTAGCCAAGGGCTTTATTAGTAAATCCACTTCACCTACCGGAGTGCCAGTCCTCTTTGTTTAAAAAAAAAAAAAAAAAAAGGATGGAAGCCTCTGATTATGTGTGGAGTATTGGGCCCTAAATCAAGTCACCATTAGAAACCAATACCCGTTACCACTAATTCCTGAGCTAATGGACTGCATGAGCACTGCCCAGGTATACACAAAGCTAGACCTCAGGAGGGCATATTACCTAGTACATGTTAGAGCTGTGGACAACTGGAAGACTACCTTTCAAATGTGTTACCGTCACTTCGAATATCTCATATTGCTCTTTGGTTTGACAAATACACCTATGACATTCCAGCATTTTATTAATGATGTACTCCGGAACATTCTGGACCAATATGTGTTAGCTCACCTGGATAACATTTTTTTGGACAATGCCAAACAACACACCATGCATGTCTGTTCTGTTCTGAAGAGGGTATGCCAACATGGCCTCTATGCTAAGCTAGAAAAATAAAGCCTTTGATTAGTCCTCCATAGAAGTCCTAGGGTTCATACGATCTACTAGAGGTATTGAAATGGACCCGTGCAAGGTAAAGGCAGTCCTGGAGTGGGCGGTGTCATGGAATGTTCATGAACTACGTTTCCTGGAGTTCACAAACTTCTATCAGTGGTTCATCCTGAGCATCCTGGAGCAATCACCCCTTTCACTATCCTGCTCCTCAAAAAGATTAAGTTCCTCTGGTATCCTGAGGCCCAGCGGGCCTTCGAGGAATTAAAACTCATATTTACCACCACTTCCATATTGGTCCACTCTGACACTTCACGCGCCTTCATCATTGAAATGGATGCTTCCAACTTGGTGATTGGAGCAGTGCTATCCCAAAGGCCTGGTCCTCAACAACTGTTACATCCATGTGCTTTCTATTCCAGGAAACTCACACCCTTTAGGGGACCCAAAGGACTCAAACCTAAACACCTCCTGAATCCTCAAGCCTCATAACTTTCTAGGCATAGCTCCCTGCCAAGAACTTCTCATCCTCATATAATCAGCTGAGCCATGGTATCCGAGATATGGTAACCTATGTGAAAGGGCATATACACGTTCCCATAGAATCTCCGAGGACTACAGCCCTACAAGTATGTCATGCCTCTCCTCTGGCAGGTCATTTTGGCTACTTTAAAACTCAGCACCTCATTGCTTGTGTCTTCTGGTGGTCTTGCATGTGGGTCACAGTGCAGGCCTATGTCACCTCTTGCAACTTACGTGCCTGCTCCAAGGTGCTGCACAATAAACCCATAGGATTCCTGCGACCCCTCAAGACTCCATCTAGCCCCTGGACAGTCATCACCTTAGATTTTGTAGTAGAACTACTCAAGTCCAGTGAGTTCATGACCATTCTGACAGTAGTGTCCCACCTCACAAAGATGGCATACTTCATCCCCTGCAGTGGCCTACCCTCCTCCCAGGAAACTGCTGGCTCTGTGTGGACCATGTTGTCCACCTCCATAGCCTCCCAGAGCACATCATCTCTGACTACGGTGCACAATTTATCTCCTGCTTGTGGCGAGAAGCTCTCTGGATTTTGGGCACCCATTTCTGCCTCTCCTCCATCTACCACCCTCAGACAAATGGTCAAGTGGAGAGGACCAACCAGATACTGGAGTAGTATCTTTGATGCTAATAAAATTCTACCAGAATGATAGGTCCTCACTGCTATCTTAAGTAGAGTTTCCATACAGTAATGCAGAACATGCATCTACAGGCCAACACCCTTTTTAAAAAAAACTATGGGTCCTACCCTCAGTTCTCCCCACAACTTCCCACAACTCAGCAGCACTGGGCTGGATACAACACATATGCCAAAACAAAGATGACCTAAAAGTTCACCTGGAGGATGCCAAGAAGAGCTATGAACAATATATGGACTGTTAATGACAGGAGGAACCCACCTTTTTGGTAGGCCAGAAGTATGGCTCTTGTCAAAAAACCTACACATGAGCAGGCCATCTTGTAAATTGGACCAGTTCCTTGTCCCCTACTGTTTTCACCGGCAAATTAACCCAGTCACATTTGAACTTGACTTGCTCCGTTCTCTCTGAATACACTCAGTTTTCCAAATACTACTCCTGAATCCCTGCATTCAGGACCCATTCCCTCAGTGCTCCCAATCACCTCCCTCCACCCCTTGGGTATGTGTTCAAGACCACAATGAGTATATCACCCATGAGATCCTTGATGCCAGAATCAGATGGGTTAGAATCTGGTATCTTGTGGATTGGGAAGGCAATAGACCTGAAGAGCGCTCCTGGGGACCAGCAGAGAATGTCCATGCTCCTGACCTGGTAAATGCCTTCCATAAAAACCTCCCTAGAAAGCCTGGCCCATTACCACCCAGAGGGTGCCTTAAGGAACAGGGTGATGTGAAGGACTGGGGGCCTTGAATGTGGGGCGCAAGTCTCCAGGCAGTGGTCAGACTACAGCAACCGTCCAGCAGCTCACCTGAACGGTTGGACCAGCAAAGCTCTAGTTTGCAAAGGGCCTGTCCGGGGTTGAAGTCCAAACCTAGCAATACCACCCAGCGGCAAGAGTCATTGGCTGCATTGCCCAGTGGCAAGAGTCAATGGCCAGGGTAGAGAAACCCAGGCCCACTCTGCTTCACCAAGTTCCAACCCAGGGCCCTGTGAATAATAGTTCAGATATGTGACCTAGAGGTGGGTGCCTTTATGCCTGTTCCTGGGGCTACTTCTGACTCCAGCTTCTGGATTCCCCCTGGAGTTCTCTTCGATTGCACTCCTGAGGGTCTTCCTCTATCAGCAGTGATCTGTTGTTCCCGGCCTACATGTGGTGAAGGGACCATGGCAGCTTGGCAGTAGAGCCTGGTCTTGGCTGAGTTGAGCCATAGCAGCTTCTCTACAGGAACTTGCAACACACGACTGCCTCCTGCTCTGAACATCCAGAGTGAGCTCCCTTTTGAGCCCCGCCCCCAATGCAGGCATGCCTAGGGGGTTCAGATGGGCAAGGGCTTTTGGGCCCAGTGCTCTTCTTTAACCCTCAGTTTACCAGTGTAGGGCTCAGACACCCCATCACAGGGCCCCACCCACAAATCTCCTCACTGGGGGATACTTCCTGCCCTACCAATTGGCTGGGAAGCGCTACTTAAACCGGAAAGAGGCACAGGAAGTTGTCTGAGCAACTAAAGGAATCCTTGGCTGGCTGCTACTATGGACCCTGCCTACTTACCTGACTCCTGGGCCCTGCCTTCTCGCCTGTTCTTGGTTCCTGCCTCCCGCCTCCCAGCCTATTCCTGGTTCCTGTCTTTCTTATTCAAGACCCCGTCTGTTCCTGGTTCCTGCTTTCTTCCCTTGTTCCAAGTCCCTGTCTCTATACCTTACCCCTGA
Organism: Emys orbicularis; assembly: GCF_028017835.1. Classification (NCBI taxonomy): domain Eukaryota; kingdom Metazoa; phylum Chordata; order Testudines; family Emydidae; genus Emys; species Emys orbicularis. The sequence continues at coordinate 249,474,067 of NC_088683.1, forward strand.
TGCTGACCTCCAGCATCGACCCCTGGCTTGACTCCTGACTGTGGCTCCAGCTCTGACCTTTGGCTTGGCACCTAACTCTCACCCCAGCTCCGGGCCCAGCCGCCTGACTATAACCATTAGGCATGACTGTCCACCCAGTCCCTATACCCAGTAAAGAAGCTGGAAGGGAATCCCAGGGAAATGGGATGAGACTATTGCCATGGGGAAAGCACTCCCCATCCTGTGGGAGACAGGGAGAGTTGCACTGGAGTAGAGCTCTTTCTGTGGTGAGCTGGCCCATTGTGAAGAATAATACGAGTTTGCAACGAATCTTTTTAAAAATGTTTGTTCGTACTTTGGCCTCACCAGCTATGACAAGGTCTCTGAGCTTATATGGCAGCATCCCATTTTTATTTTAGCTGCAGACTTGCATTCTGTGATGAAAAATGAAAAAATGGCTGAAACGTAAAGAGGCATGTGGAATCTTAGTCTCCCTTGGCCTATAGCACATTGCCTCCCAGACACAATGCCTCAGAGATAAAAAGCTGTTGGTGAGTCTATGGAATGAGCTGATGCGTCTGAGGAATTTCCTTGACAGGTGAAATTGCTGCTCGTGTTCTGCCCAGTGTGTCACGCCTAGATGACATGTTGCAAACTTTGAAAGCAGTGTGTGTGAGTGAGAGATCACGTTTTTAGGTTAAGGATTTGAAAGAAATTCTAGATGACAGGTTCATCCTAGCAAGGCACTCCGATATTTTTACTCCCTCTTGAGCTAAATTGGGTCACACTTGAAGTAGGAAAAGGTAAATAGCTAAAACCTAATCTTGTCTACAGTGAAAAGAGGATAAAATGATTAACATGTATAGTTTAACAAGGTAGTGTCGTGGAAAGAATTACCCACGCAGTGATTTTAGTTCACAGACTCAGAGCCTGAGGCCTTTATTGCAATACATACCAAACGCGTTTGGGGTGCAGTTCAGGAACTGGCACCCCGAGCCACAGCTCGCAGGCTGCTTTTATTCCATTAACCCACAAGCAAGATACAAACAATACGTCATGAATTAAGACATTGGGGACAAATCACAAGCTGGGCATGGGTTGAGCACGAGCTGATCACGAGCTAAGAAGCTGGGGTTGGGGTCAGTTCCCCCCCCCCTTCTTTCTTAATTTTCCGAGAAGTGGGTGTTTATTTGGGTAGAGGGGCGCTCGGTGGTTTCCGCAGGGGTGGTGCTCGGCCCTAGCTTGGGTACATTTCTTAAGACTTGGTATATGTCATTTTCCGGGGGATTTCGGTAAGGGTTTAAGGGGGGTTTCCAGGGGACGCTTAAAGGAGAGCTATCATTGGTTAATTTGCAGATAGCTGGAGTTGGAAAAGGTTGCAATCGTTATAGCAGCAAGGATGATTAACTCTCTGCAAAAACAATTTCTTAATATTAAGCAACTTGCATTATATTTTCGTAGCCTTGCGGTTATTATATTTCATCAGTTATAAACATATTTCATTAGTACTGCTGCGGGGGGGGGGGTTTATTTTCCCATTCCCTCCTCTGGACATGACCCTTGACCGAGTTTGGCAGAAAACTGTGCAGTTTAGTCTAGTTTAGGCCCTGACCTGGGCCCTGCTCTGTGTAAGGGTAGTTAGCATAACAGATCTTTGTTGGAGGGTTTATTTTGGGGCCTTCAGATTCAAAGCTCTGGCTATCAAAAAGAAGGCCCCCCCGCTCTATTTCCCCACAGTAGCGATATGTTTGTTTATGGAAGAGACAGAGGGCCAAATTCTGAGGTGATGGGTTAGTTTTATGCCTTGATTGCCTAGTGAAAGGAGGTCTAAGTGAATGTAAGAATTCCAGGTTGGTGTAACTTAAATGCCATGGGGCTGGCAGAAGGTATAAATTAAAGGAAAGAGAGGGCATTAACTATGTGGAGAAAAAGTATGATATTTGAGAAAAAATATGATCACATAAGTAAAGACTATTTTGTAATGTAAACAGGCAGGGGGATGGAGTCAGCATACTCAGGCTTAACTTTGGTATTTATTATTTGTAATGCCTGTGTGTGTGCCAGGCACTTCATATACATAAAAAGACTCCCCGCTCCAAAAGAGTTTACAGTTTACATGTAGAGAAGACAGGGAGGAAGGGTAAAATAAAAAGGGGAGGAGAGGTGCAGGAAGAAGATCATGCCCTTGACCCTCACCCCCACACTGACCCCTCTCCCTCCTAGCCCCATCCTTGCTAAAGATCCCTGTCTCCACAAAACTCTGCCTGCTATATCTCTCAAACCCTCCCCCTAATAACAGCTACACCTCCATTCCCCCTCAGTTGCCCTAATGCTACCCACCCCTTGAGCTCAATCCCTTCCCCCAGAGCCCAACCTGCCTCCCCACTAGAGAGACAAGGTGGGTGAGTTAATATCTTTTATTGGACAACTTCTATTGGTGAGAGAGACAAATGTTGAGCTTACACAGAGCTCTTCTTCAGATTTCCCAGACTGGAAGAAGAGCTCTGTGTAAGCTTGTTTCTCTCACCAACAGAAGTTGGTGCAATAAAAGCTATCACCTCACCCACCTTGTCTCTCTAATGTCCTGGGACCAACATGGCTACAACATCCTACTCAAGGCAGGGATAGAGCGGATTGGAAAACTTTGATGAAAACAAAATTCAGATAAAAAAATAACAAATTTTAAATGTTCATTTGTGCCTGCAGTCAGGGAAGCAGGCTGGCAGCATCAAAAAACAAAAGTAGTTGATGGAGCTGAGTACTGCTATTGGCTAATCTTGGCAAATCTCCATTTCTTTATGACTAATTAAGGGAATAGCTATGTTTGAGCTAGACTGTGCCTTTAAGGTGAGTGTGTAGCTGCACCACGCCAGAAACATCTCCAGAAAGGAACCATGCCTCAGAGACACCTCTGGAACTCCTCTCACGAGCGTGTCACATCCACCCATCAGCATATTTGCCTGATCATGTCCAACCACCAGGGCAGGGAGCTGTGGTTAACTCTACTCCCCACCCTCTCCCTTTGCTTGCAATAGGAAGTATGGGAATCACAATTTACAGCTCTCCTTCCTGCATCTATAACTGAGTTTGAAGACTAAATTCAATTATTAAAGTGTGAAACAGATGGCTGTTAGTCCCGCTTTAAGTGCAAATCTCAATGCACTCTTACGTATGGAGTTGCTACTGTCACCATCATTTGAATATACATTATGCATACACACAGTGATTCCCATAAAAACCAGTGTTATCCACTTGCAGTTAAATTTATTGTAATATTTCCCATTATAGAATCATAGGACTGGAAGGGACCTCAAGAGGGGGGGAGGGATAGCTCAGTGGTTTGAGCATTGGCCTACTAAACCCAGGGTTGTGAGTTCAATCCTTGAGGGGGCCACTTGGGGATCTGGGACAAAATCAGTACTTGGTCCTGCTAGTGAAGGCAGGGGGCTGGACTCGATGACCTTTTGGGATCCCTTCCAGTTCTAGGAGATGGGATATCTCCATTAATTAATTAAATTAAATTAGTCCAGTCCCCTGCACTCATGGCAGGACTAAATATTATAAGTGCAGTAGATACACAAATCCCATGAACCAAATAAGCAAAATGAACAGAGGCCAATTTTATCTCATGTACATTGTATACACACACTCTCTCTCTCTCTCTGGGCAGGAGTGGAAACACATGGAGTCTTAGTTAGTTAGTTGATGCTATTCATATTTTGGTCGCTAGAGGGTGCCCATGTGACTTTTTCAAAGGAACTTATTCAGTGTATATACAAAATTTCACACAACATTCTTTTAGTGTAGTTTTTTAAAGATGCAAAGTCAAGAACTCAGAAGTCAGGAAACACCAGCATGAAGGGTGCCTGTGCAACCCCTGTGCCTATGCATTGTGAGACAATCTTTACCTACCTGGTCACATACAATTTCCCCCCCCCAGGATTCCTGCCTCATTCAATGCACAGGATGGATGCTACTCACTGAATGAACTGCTATTCAATATTTTATTTTATCTCCATTTTTCAATGTATGGCCCTAGATCTTATTTACTTCACACTATTGAAACCCTGCTGTGAAGATAGAAGTATTAATTTCATCATGGGTTCTTCCAACGTGCTTGTGGCTGCAGTGTGGGTGGGTGCCTTGCAAACATTAACTTAATAAGAATCCTGTGAGATGAGGGGGTATTATTATCCCCATTCTACAGCTGGGGAAGAGAGAGATTAAGGTCAAAAGTGTCCACTAATTTTGGGTGCCCATTCTGAGACACCTAGGACTTATATAATGCTGTGCTTAGCATCATATAGCACTTAATATGTTCAAAGCACAATTCCCATTGACTTCAGTTGCAGGTGTGAGTGCCAAGCACTTCTGCAAATCAGACCTCAGATCTGACACCCAGAAAATGAAGGCCGCACAATTAGTGACCACCTGTGAAGAGTTTCGTTTAAATTACCCGCCTAGCATCACACAGGAACTCTGTGACAGGCAGAGAGAGAGACTCTAATTCTCCAGGGTAGCATTCGACTGCCTTAACCATGAGACTATCCTCTTACTTCCTGAAATTCCTGCCTCATTCACGACACACCCTCCAACTGCTTTAACACACTGTTATTTATTATTTGTATTATCGTAGTGCCTAGAAGCCCTAGTCATAGACTAGGAGCCCATTGTGCTAGGCACTGCACTAACACATCACACAACAATTCCCTGCACCAAGGATCCTACACTCTAAATATAAGATGAGACAAGAGAAGGATAGAGACAGACGAGAGAGTCCAACTCAGGGGTCGGCAACCTTTCAGAAGTGGGGTGCCAAGTCTTCATTTATTCACTCTAATTTAAGGCTTCGCGTGCCAGTAATACATTTTAACGTTTAGAAGGTCTCTTTCTATAAGTCTATAATATATAACTAAACTATTGTTGTATGTAACGTAAATAAGGTTTTAAAAATGTTTAAGAAGCTTCATTTAAAATTAAATTAAAATGCAGAGCCCCCCGGACCGGTGGCCAGGACCCGGGCAGTGTGAGTGCCACTGAAAAGCAGCTCGCATGCCGCCTTTGGCACACGTGCCATAGGTTGCCTACCCCTGGTCCAACTGAACAATGAGACAATACTTATCAGTATGGTAGGCAATGCTATCAGCCAGGGCCGGCTCTAGGTTTTTTGCTGCCCCAAGCAAAAAAAATTTTGGCTGCCCCCCACCCCAGCCCTGGGCTCTCCCCCTCCCCAAACTGCACCCTCCTGCTGCCCCAGCCCTGGGTCACTGGTAACTTGCTCCCAAGGCGGGTCATTCAGCAGGAATTTTGGATGTGCACAGAACACAGACAGGATTGGTTCCCATATGGTTACAGAACTGCAGTAAAGTGGAACAATTTTCAGCTTGTGTGACTGGAGGATATCTGGATGCATATTATAAGACTGTCCTACATAAATGAGAAAAAGTTGAGGTGCCTTTATTATTCTTTTGTTCCATTCTTTGTTTCTATGGGGAATGCACTATCACGGTCTTCCTTTTAAACAAATAAAACTAAAACTTAAAAAAGCAATGGCTGTTGAAAATAGCAATTCCAGTCCTAATAACCACTGGGAAGCATTTCTTGCTCAATTTATTCTACTTTTTCTACAGCAAGTTACAGTGGATCAGTATATTTGATTTGGGGGAAATGAAGTAACAGCGGCCCAAATTGAGCTTGAGCACTCCTGAATTTTGAGGGTGTTCAAATCTGGAAGGCAGGTGCTAGATTCCCTTTCTGAATATTAGCTATATCTGGAAAGGAAAAGTCAATTTCTGCTTCCAGGGCTCAGAAGTAGAAATCCTCCTAAGTGCCTGGTACTGTATCTAAAGCTGCCCAGGTCCAGAGCCTCCCCTCCCTTACTTTTCATTTTAAATTCTAGTGGGATCCACATACCTCCCTTGCTAGGCTTCAGATAGAGAGGTGCACCATCCATTTAGTTCCCCCCCTTCCTTCTTTGGGGGAGAGCCCAGGGCTGGGGCGGCAGGAGGTGCGGGTGGGGGGGAAGAGCCCAGGGCTGGGGCACAGGGGGTGCGGGTGGGGGCCAGAGTTGGGGCGGCAGGAGGTGCGGGGGGGGGGAAGAGCCCAGGACTGGGGCAGCAGGAGGTGCGGGTGGGGGGAGAGCCCAGGGCTGGGGGAGCAGGGGAGTGCAGGTGGGGGCCAGAGCTGGGGCGGCAGGGGGTGTGGGCGGGGGAGAGCCCAGGGCTGGGGTGGCAGGAGGTGTGGATGGGGGCCAGAGCTGGGGCGGCTGGGGATGCGGGGGGGGGGGAAGAGCCCAGGGCTGGGGTGGCAGGAGGTGCAGGTGGGGGCCAGAGCTGGGGCGGCTGGGGATGCGGGGGGGGGGGGAAGAGCCCAGGGCTGGGGTGGCAGCAGGTGCAGGTGGGGGGAGAGCCCAGGGCTGGGGCAGCAGGGGAGTGCAGGTGGGGGCCAGAGCTGAGGCGGCAGGAGGTGCGGGGGGGGGGGGGGAAGAGCCCAGGACTGGGGCGGCAGGGAGTGCGGGGGGGGGGGGGGAGAGTCCAGGGCTGGGACAATACAGGGGTGCGGGGGGGGGGGGGGTGGCAAAAAACCTAGAGCTGGCTCTGTTCCTACCATTCACAGCAAGCTGCAGATTTCAGTTCCATACTCCTTCCCCCTCCCTTTCCTGTTGCTAGTGGCCAAGGGAATGCTGGGAAATGTAGTTCTTTCCCTGCTCCAGGGCTGGCTCTATAGGCAGGGAGCTAACCAAGGAACTACAGCTCCCAGGGCCTCCTGTTGGTTCTCAGCTCCCATGCTGGATTCTTGCGCCCCTTGCAAATCTGCCGCCCCAAGCAACTGCTTGCTTTGCTGGTGCCTAGAGCCGGCCCTGCTATCAGCAAACCCTAGCCTAACTCTTAACAAGTTTTATGTAGGAAGAGGAGAGTTTTAAGGAGGGATTTGAAGAAGAGTGAAGTAGTTTTGCAGGTGCTTACGGGGAGCACCTCCCAGGCATAAGGGGCACCAGGGGAGAAAGCACCAAGGTGCTCATTAGCAAATTTTATGAGTGGGTGATGGGTGCTGTCATTATGGGCCTATTGAAGGCAGGCATTGACCTTTTGCTACTGATTGAGGCAGGGACCCTACAGGCAACAGCCTCCTTTGCTAAACAACTTTGATTTGCCCTGAGCGCACCATCCATCCTGTGTACTGATTGGGTCTAGGATCATGTAAACAAACTGGTATGTGATGTAATTAAAGACTTGTCATGATTCATATGCACAAGGGGGCTGAGCTAAGGCTGCATGCATAACCTTCATTCTAGCCTCTCTCAACCCCACAGTTCCCAGTCTCCTCCCAGCACCGCTGCCACATACACCCCTCCCCACCCAGGTCTGGCTCTTGTCCTCCCTGCATCCCAGTCAGGCTGATTCCTCCACCAGGCTTCCTAGGCACCAGCAGTGGGAGCAGTCAGAGCACAGGAAAGACAGGCTCCCTGCTGCCAGATGTGGTGTCCGGTGTCACAAGAGGCCCTACCAGTGAGGAGCAACAATTGCAAGAGGCGTCCTGCTCAGCTCCTGCAGCCCCAGTCTACAGCATGCCCAGTTACATTCTTTTTGGAAAATTTAGCTGCCAAACTCTGTCTCTACTGAGCATGTGCAAATTGAAATTTTTCAATGGCTTATAACTTGGCCACACACACACAACAGCAAAAGACACATCTCTGACACCAGGGTGGCTGCCCCCTCCAAATTTCAAATCCCTGTTTCAAAGCATGGGGCACTAGAGTTTCTCAATGAAATGTCTGTAAACATGGGCAGCAGATACCGCCGCCGGACACCTGGGCTGTGGTGGCTCCGCCTGTGCTCCATCCCTTCTCCAAGTCCCCCACCGCTGCCTGATGAGTCCCTCCTCGCTCCTCTCCTCCACTCCAACACCCCTCTCCAGAGGTCCCTGCCGCTATCCACGTCCCTCTTCTCCTCCACTCCCCTCCCCGCGAGACCCCCCCCCCGGCCCGCTGCATCCCTCCTTACCTACTCACAGGGGAGGGGGATGGAGGAGAGGAGGGATGCGGTGAGTGGCAGTGAGGGGGCCAAGCAGGGAGAGAGCTGATCAAGGGAGAGGGTGGAGCGGGGGCGGGGCCTGGGGCAGAGAGGGGGTTGAGTGTGGGCGGTGCCATGGGTGGAAGAGGCGGGACAGGGAACTAGCCTCTCCCAGGGGAAGCTTCACCCGACGCCCATGTCTGTAAGATATTTTTTTAACGCAGGCAAAACATCACCACCAACTCAGGCCATCAGGTTGTCCGGCTGGGCACTCACTGTCAGAGATGACCTTCCTGTTGTGCACTCAGGTTTTAATTTCAATGTCCTGAAATTGACTGTGGCCCCTACTAGGCCTGTTGCTATAAGAAGATGGGAGGATGTGCCACCTCCCCGTCCATCCTCAGTGCCTTGTCTGCAGCCACCTCTGTGGGAGCAGGGAGTGCACTGAACAGATGCTCTCTTTCTCCTGCTGTAGGTGCTCTATGGCATCCAGCTGTCCACAAGGCAGAGAACACAGGGAGGATGAGATGCAGCCACATACCCAGGCTATGTCAGGGTGAACCAAAGGAAGTGGGGCCGGTGATCGCTAAGTCACACAATACACTCCCAGCTATAAATACTGTCAGCTGGCCATACTCTGGGAAAGGGGTCAAAAAACTTTTAAAAAAGATTATTAGTAGTATTAGGCAGGTAATATTTTGGTGGATCCAGGCAGGGCCGGCTCCAGGCACCAGGCACCAGGCAACCAAGCTGGTGCTTGGGGCGGCACCTGGAGGGGGGCGGCGCGGCGCTCGGGCCGCCGGGGAGAGCGGGGCCACAGCCGGGCTCGCCGCCCTCCCCCCGGCACTCTGGCCGCCCTCCCCCCCCGCGCCCTCCCCCCGGCTGCCGGGGGGAGAGCGGCGAGCCCCTGCTGGGGCTCGCCGCCCTGCGCTCTGGCCGCCGGGGGGAGAGCCAAGCCCCAGCCGGGGCTCGCCGCCCTCTCGCCGCCCTGCCCCCGGCGGGGGGAGAGCCGAGCCCCCGCCGGGGCTCGCCGCCCTCCTCCCAGGGCTCCGGCCGCCCTCCCCTCCGGCGCCCTCCCCCCGGCCGCCGGGGGGAGAGCCGAGCCCCCGCTGGGGCTCGCCGCCCTGCCCCCGCCGGGGCTCGCCGCCCTCCCCCCCCCCCCCGGCGCCCTGCCCCCGGCTGCCGGGGGGAGAGCGGAGCCCCCGCCGGGGCTCGCCGCCCCCCCCCGGGCTCCGCCTCCCCCCCCCGCGGGGGGAGAGGGGGGGCGGCCGGAGGCTTTTTTTGCCTGGGGCGGCAAAAAAGCCAGAGCCGGCCCTGGATCCAGGCCTACCAGAGTTCTATGCTGCCCTGCCTCCACAGAGGTCATCATGGGTGAGGTGAGCACTCTAGAGGCTAGCTAGCTGCTGGGACTGATTTAGGGAAAGACTTTTTTCATGACTTAAGCACACAGCAAGATTTCACATGCTCTACATCCAGAAAGCAAGTTAAGATTATTTGTTACAACTAAATTTTAAGGTGGCTAATGAACCTATTACTCATAGCCTTGAATGTTAAATGGCGGCTCTGATTGCAACATATCCCTAGTGTCATTTATATGGCGCTGCAAAATTAAAACAAATTAAAATCAAAACAAGCTCTAGCCAGCATTCAAAGTTACCCATACCAAAGAAGAGCAGTAAACATTAGCTGCCTGAACTGTGTGCATGCTTTTTTGATTGGTGTTCCAATGTGGTTCACAGAAGTTATAACGTTTTCAAAAGTCTCCAGTGAACTAGAGTTCTCAATATGATAACACAGTCATCAATATTTTGTCTGCTCTGACTTTATAACAACTTTACTCTGCACTTGACACATTACAAATATCTTTAATACATCCTACGCTTATGCAGAGAGCCTCATTTACAAGGTGCAGTCTTTGGTAAAGCTTATTTGACATACAGTCCCACCAGCAACCAGGTTTTCTGAAGGAGGTAACTAATATATTTGATAGTTTCTTCCCAGGGCTGGGAGTTGCCCCTATTTGTTTTCCCCTTAAAATAAGAGACGAGGTTTGTTGAAGCCGGGTGGGAATTCATGTTCAGAAGAACGTGTGTGGTGGATTGGGAAAAAGGCAGCTTTCCATGGGGATATAGCTTCCTTGCAAAGCTCTGCTCTGACCGAGGTTCTGTGGGGGGTTTCATGTTTATTGGGCCTCAATGACACCATATCCAGTGTGCTAGGTAGGCATTGAATCTAGATCTGAATCTTGGAGTTGACTCTATTACTGCCTTATACTCCTTTGGTAAGGAAGGGATTGGGAAAATAAAATGGACTCCTAGGGACAGGAGGGGGAGATGGGAGTGGTAGAGACTGTTGCTACCCAGGAAACACCTTCCAAAGAGGAAATTAACTCATAAAGCTTTTATCTGAGGGAAGCTGAAAGCCTGTCAATTAAAGGGAATAAAGAACAATTAAAACAAACTTTGAGAGATCTATTGAGAAGATTCCTTCGTAAGGCACAGACTTACGAAGGAGTGAATGTAGCCAGAAATGGGTGACTTTACAGCAAAGAAAGCTGCCGCCTCATGTATTTCCTTAAGATGTTTGAGGCTTGGTGGGGAAAAGGTTACCAAAGCAAAGGCTAATGGGAGAAAAAAATCTGTGGCTTTGGAAAGCTTGATACAAGATTGGCAGCTTCAATCTTTTGGCACTTCAGCTAGCCACCTGTGAATACCCTCCCATCCTGACCAAAGTTCCCTTGTCTTAATGCTTGTTTTTCTTTTGTCTCTTTTGTTAACAAACTGTTCAAGACTAGCATGACAGGCTCCTGAGTTCTCTGAAAGTGCATCAGAAGCCACCAAATAAATGAATGAAATATTGAAGAAACATACCTGAACAGTTGGCTTTGTAGAAAATGTGATTTTCTTTCATTGTGCGGAGAGGATCCGGCTGAAATAGGATTAGTTTGGAATAAAGAGGAACTCAGAGATGACATTCTCTACCCATTGAGGTCCATTGTCCTTCCATTGTGCGCTGGGTCTCTCTTTAGTGTGTAAAGCCTCTTCTTTTGATGACTTAAGAACTCATACAAAACATTTAAGCATCAAAGTCATTTCCAACTAGAAGCTACAGAAAATAGACCCCAAAATAGAGTATTAAACTGTATAAATAAACTTATCTTGGAACAAATTGGCATGTAGAGTGCAAGTCTTCCGTACTGTACTTTATGCTAGCGATACACCGCTAAGAGGATTACAATTTAAAAATCAATATCTCATTAAGAGAATTTCTTTTGGCTAGCAAGAAATTAGATGACTGCTCTTTACATGGAGGTAATGGCAAATCCTTTATCAGTCTAACTTTAAAATCGTAACAAATTATTAAAACTTTCTGCAGATTCTTGCTCTACACAGAGATGTATTTCAGCAATATATGAAATTCAGGCTTACTTAAATCAAAATTTGTGACCCAGGGACCTCTTGGTGCCAGCTGGCACATAGGTGCATAGGGTTTTTCAGGGATCCCCTTGATCAGATATATGCAAAATAGTTCACCAAAGGGTGGTATGTCAGGTTTCTACAGAGAGCCAGGAGCCCTCTAGTCATCATGATCGTTGTGCAATGTATATATGGATAATATTTAAGAAGTTATGTATATATTACTGAAAATTATGTTCTTAAGGTCTTGATGGCAAGGCAGGTCACCAGGAGGTGATATCCTCGGACATGTTCCTTCCAGGCAGGTGGTAATAGATGCTTATTTCCATGTCTGGTCATTTGTGCATTATATATTGTCTGCCTCACAATGGAGGCCTATTTGCATACTGAGCCAGGTGCCAGTCAAAGGGTTGCAAAATCTACAAGAGAGAAAATCTACAGGAAGGAACAAAACAGCAGGTGAATGTCCTATTTATGAATGAAGATAAAGGATGGGACTTGTATATCTTGGAAGGCAAAGAAACACAGAGGGTCCTTCACTGAGGAGACAAGCTAGTAGCATGTCTAACCCATGAAAAGAGGATCACAGCCAAACCTGGCTGTAAAACGCTGCAAGGACTTTGGGTGACCTATACTTTACAAGACATGAGTGTATCTAGTTAATTAAGTCTAGGTTCTAGAATGCATGTTATGCTTTTATTCTATATGTAACCATTTGTTTCCAATACTTCTACCTGCTATTACGTGAATCTCTGGACTTTGTTAAATAAATGTATACTTGCTTTCACTCTAAACATATCTGAGTGCTGTGTGTTCAGGGGAGCAATGATCGGAAGTGGAACTGGTGGGCTATAGTGTACTTGTTCTTTGGAAACAGCGAATCTGTGAATACTGTGTGTCCAGTGGAACAGGGGCTGGACCCTCCAGGGAGACATTTGGAGGCCTCAAGGGCTGGAGTGTGCCTATCACTTACCTGCAGAGAGCCAATGGGGCCCACAAGGGGGGAGTGCTGGTGTTGCCCCAGCCGGGTAGAGTTTAGGAGCTGACACAGACAAGGGCAGGTGGTAGTGAGGTGCCTCAAAACGCTTGGTACCCACAGGAACTGTCACTGTGGTATAGGCGGCAGGGTCTAGACCCCATCTGCTGGTTAGCCAAGGGTCACGCTCCAGACACTCATATACCAGCCAATATAAATACTGAGTGATTCAACAGTGAGAAGGTTGGAAACAAGTAAAGAAGAAGGGGTACAGTTTGTTACTTTCTGTTTGGTTATTTCAGGTAAGGGAGATAGAACAAAGGAAAGGACAGGATGAGTAAGCTGGAGACATATGCTAAACATACCAAATTGTAGTTGGAAAAGGGTTAGGTGCTCAACACACTAGAGGCAAATAGAACTACAAGGCCCAACTTCCTAGATGGCAGGAGCATATGTGGGTGTAACTTATCTACCAAGGAAACAGAAGGGTGGGGTTGCGGCAAGAGAGCAACCAACAGGAGAATATAAAATAACATGCATAGGGAGGAGATGGTGTGGAACTATTTAATCTTACAACTTCTGCCCTCAACCTCCTTACTGCTCATGACCAACATGGAATTTCTACCACCATTTCTCACCTCTGAATTTGATCCCAAAATCCTGTCTTGAGGGGCTTTACAAATGAAAGTTTTAGACTGAAAATATACTAATGAAGTTTGTTAGTGAAGAAGACAGAAGTATACAAAAAGGAGCAATAGCACCCTTTTGGGGCCCTGGCTTTCCCACAGAGCTGTCTCAGCAGACTGTTTGGTAGCTGCCTTTTTGTACTGTACTTTGTAAGTAATTCTATATCTTTTAAAAAAGAACAGTGACATTCATTGGTTGAGTAACACTATAAAGATGGAAATTCAGTGCAAAGGATACTGCAAAGCCTCTTGAGAATAGATTGAGAGCAAAACGAGTGGATCCAGATAGAGACTTTACAACATGTCAGATTTCAAATGTAACTTGCTGAGAAATATCAGAGGGGTAGCCGTGTTAGTCTGGATCTGTAAAAAGCAACAGAGTCCTGTGGCACCTTATAGACTAAAGATGTATTGGTGCATAAGCTTTCGTGGGTGAATACCCACTTCGTCAGACGCATGTAATGGAAATGTCCAGAGGCAGGTATAAATATGTAGGCAAGAATCAGTCTGGAGATAACGAGGTTAGTTCAATCAGGGAGGGTGAGGCCCTCTTCTAGCAGTTGAGGTGTGAACACCAAGGGAGGAGAAAATGCTTTTGTAGTTGGCTAGCCATTCACGGTCTTTGTTTAATCCTGAGCTGATGGCGTCAAATTTGCAAATGAACTGAAGCTCAGCAGTTTCTCTTTGAAGTCTGGTCCTGAAGTTTTTTTGCTGTAAGATGGCTACCTTAAAATCTGCTATTGTGTGGCCAGGAAGGTTGAAGTGTTCTCCTACAGGTTTTTGTATATTGCCATTCCTGATATCTGACTTATGTCCATTTATCCTTTTACGTAGGGACTGTCCAGTTTGGCCAATGTACATAGCAGTCGGGCATTGCTGGCACATGATGGCGTACATTACATTGGTGGACGTGCAGGTGAATGAACCGGTGATGTTGTAGCTGATCTGGTTAGGTCCTGTGATGGTGTCGCTGGTGTAGATATGTGGACAGAGTTGGCATTGAGGTTTGTATTCACCCACGAAAGCTTATGCTCCAATACATCTGTTAGTCTATAAGGTGCCACAGAACTCTTTGTTGCTTTTTGCTGAGAAATGTTATCAGAAACCACCAAAGTAGTAAGAATAGAAGTACAGGATAAACCAAAGCAATTATGCAGTTAGCAAGATTTATAGCATTAAAGGCAGATGAAATATCTAAAAGCAGTAAATGTCACATCACCAAGATCCCCACACCCATAGTAAGTTATTTGTAATCCATAGCAATTCTGTCTCCATATGCTACACTCTGAACTGTGGAGTGATCACACTATAAAGATACGCATTCAGGGAAGTGGCTACATACAATCTTCTATCTTTGCACGGGAGGAGCGGTGAGTGTATGTCACAGCATATTATCTTATGCTGCCAGGGAGGGAGAGTTAGAAGTGAGAAACATAAAAAGGCTACAGATTGAAGAAACAGAAAGATCTACAAGAATATCCCTATTTATTAAATCACAGTAGGCGTGTAACTTGCAGTTGTTTCAGAGGAATGTTAGTTACTCCATAGGGGGTTTTAGAGTGACTAGCAGGTGCGGTTTTCAGTGCTGTCTGGAATTTTTGTCAAGGTCATTGCTTGTTATGACTCCAGGCAAACGTACATTCATTTTCCCCTGCACTCCTGCCTTCCTTGATAATAAGGGGAAATGATGATTAAGTGTTACTTAGCACTAAGCAGCATCATTTGTCAGCTGTTGTATTTCCTCTGGGTAATGTCAGCCTGTTGCCATCAGCTGTTCAGCTGGAAGTGTATTGCTGCTTGCCTTGCAGGGGCACTTCTCTTATTACAAGGCAAGCCACACTACAGTGCATTCGGAGCTGTACAGCTGCTGTGGTGGCAATGGGCTTATGGCACCTCAAGCAATTGCAACAGATGACAAAAGGAAAGCAATGGGGCATCCTAAAGTTAATCAAAACACCCCAATGAAGTTCTGCACAAGGCAGCACCAAAGTATGGTGAAAACTTGAGGGAGACAGACTCAATTCTCTTCCAGAGGGGAGGCATCAGCCCGCGATGCATTCTGGACAATCACACTGTGGATTCGATTGCTAATAGAAGAAGACGACTATAATTCTACAACTGGTCCCCACAGCAGTGCCACAGAACACACACACTCTGCTGCAAATTAACACTACAAGGGACTATCAGCACACTTCTCTGTCCCCCTGCTGTCTCGCAGTTGCAGGCCATCTGTAAATCTGGTGACCTATGGGGATGGCGGGCAGGGAGCAGTTATCTAGGTGCCTTAGGCCTTGTCTACACTACGAGAGTACTTCGATTTTAGTTAATTCGACTATGTGGAATCGATATTACTAAGTCGAACGTGTGTGTCCACACTAAGGACAGTAATTCGACTTTGTGAGACTTTGTGAGTCCACACTAACGGGGCAAGCGTCGACATTGGAAGCGGTGCACTGTGGGCAGCTATCCCACAGTTCCCGCAGTCCCCCCTGCCCTTTGGAATTCTGGGTCGAGCCCCAAATGCCTTCTGGGTAAAAAAATGTGTCGAGGGTGCTTTTGGGCGCCTGTCGTCATCCGTCCGTCACTCAAGCCCTCCCTCCCTCCCTCCCTCCCTGAAAGCGCCGGCGGGAAATAATTTCGCGCGCTTTTCTGATTACTGACAGCGCGGACGCCACAGCAGTGCGAGCATGGATCCCGCTGCGACCATCGCTGCAGTTGTGGCAGTTCTCAACGCCTCGCAGCTTCTCCTCCACCTGTACCAGAGGCAGCTGCAGATCAATCATGAGAGGAGGCTACGGCACTACCGTGACGGCATGAAGTCGGACACTAGCTCCGACCTCTCTGAGAACATGAGACCCAGCGCCCAGGACATCTCGCTGTCACTGGGTCTTGTTGATACTGTTGAACGGCGATTCTGGGCCCGTGAAACCAGCACGGAATGGTGGGACCGCATAGTGCTGCAGGTCTGGGATGAATCCCAGTGGCTGCGCAACTTTCGCATGCGGAAGGGGACTTTCCTCGAACTGTGTGAGTTGCTGTCCCCTGCCCTGAAGCGAAAGGACACCCGGATGCGGGCAGCCCTGACTGTCCAGAAGCGAGTGGCCATAGCCCTCTGGAAGCTCGCAACGCCAGACAGCTACCGGTCCGTCGCTAACCAGTTTGGCGTGGGCAAGTCTACCGTGGGGGTTGCTGTTATGCAAGTAGCCAGGGCAATCGTCAAGCTACTGCTATCTAAGGTAGTGACCCTGGGAAACGTTGAGCTCATCAGAGATGGCTTTGCCGAGATGGGATTCCCAAACTGCGGTGGGGCTATAGATGGGACTCACATCCCTATCCTGGGACCGGACCACCAGGCCAGCCAGTACATAAACAGAAAGGGATACTTTTCCATGGTGCTGCAAGCACTGGTGGACCATCGGGGACGTTTTACCAATATCTACGTTGGATGGCCTGGCAAGGTTCATGACGCTAGGGTGTTCAGGAACTCTGGTCTGTGTAGACGGCTGCAGGAAGGTCTTTACTTCCCGGACCACAAAGTAACTGTTGGGGATGTGGAGATGCCTACAGTCATCCTCGGGGACCCTGCATACCCGCTAATGCCCTGGCTCATGAAGCCCTACACTGGCGCACTGGACTCAGGGAAAGAACTATTCAACTACCGGCTCAGCAAGTGCAGAATGGTGGTGGAGTGTGCTTTTGGCCGTCTCAAGGGCAGATGGAGAAGCCTACTCACTCGCTGTGATCTCAGCGAGACCAATATCCCCATTGTGATAGCTGCTTGCTGTGTGCTCCACAATTTGTGTGAGAGCAAGGGGGAGACCTATATGTCAGTGTGGGAGGTTGAGGCAAATAGCCTGGCTTCTGATTACGTCCAGCCAGACAGCAGGGCGATTAGAAGATCACAGCGGGACGCACTGTGCATCAGGGAGGCTTTGAAAGCCAGGTTCCTGACTGAACAGGGTCTCCAGTGACTTTTTACTTTGTGGACACAGATGCTGAACCTGCCCCCGTTTCTTTACCCAGTTACTGTTGACTATCCTTCCAAGTTACATACCCCCTTCCCCACCTTCCCAACAAATAAAATCTGTTCTGTTCTGTTAATGAACAAGGTTCTCTTTTTTACTGTTTTCGCGGGAATGTTTTAAACCGGGGACGCAGACTGTGGCGGGGGGCGGGCTTACTGTTTTGATGCAAATGATGCTTCTAAAGTCCGGGAATGACAGGCTCCGCAGTGCTGCATTGGTTGTTTCAACGCAGCCTGCCAGCAGTCCTGGGCGGGACTGGATGTATGTGTCGGCCAAGTGACTTTCTGGCAGGGGGCGGAGGGTAACAGATCCCCTGCTGCGTGGCTCTGTGATCCAGGATAAGGACCGCGGCATAGGATCTCTAACTGCCCTCCCCCGACACAAAGTCACAGATCAACCCCCTCGCACCCCAGAACAAGAAAACCGCCTCCCAGACTGACCAGGGTAACTGGTGACTGTGCTGTGTATGTGTCCTGATGCTGGACCTGCCCCCGCCTCTGTAGCCTGCTACAGGTGACTGTCCTGTCCAAGTAACAAACCCCTTCCCCCCCTTCAGACAGAATCCCCTCCAAAAGACACTCTCGGAAACAGTACTTAACAGAAACAGATGTTTTATTACGAACCGCACATGAAAAGGGGGGGGGGAAGGAAACTTGGACATGGGCTAGTGTGAGATGGGTAGGAAAGGACTTTTCAAAGTTTGGAACGAGAGCCTTCCATTGCTGCAGCAGTGTGCAGTGGCCGACTGACAGTTTTAACGGCCCTTGCCGCCCCTCCTTCTTTGTACTTTTGGTGAGGGGGGTGTGGGACTTGGTGGCGGGGGAGGGCGGTTAGAGATAGACAGCAGCAGTGCTCTGTCCTCCTGCCTCCGGTCTTGCAGAACATCCACTAGGTGCCGGAGCGTCTCCGTTTGCTCCCTCATTAGTCCAAGCAGGGTTTGAGTAGCCTGCTGGTCCTCCTGGCGCCACCTCTCCTCCCGTTCCATGACTGCTCTGTGCATTTGTGACAAGTTCTCCCTCCACTGTGTCGTCTGGGCTGCCTGCTCTCGTGAGCACTCCATAAGTTCATAAAACATGTCTTCACGAGTTTTTCTCTTCCTTCTTCTAATCTGCGCTAGCCTCTGGGAGTGTGATGCCAGGCTGGGTTGGGAGACAGTCGCAGATGTGTCTGTGGGAATGGGAAAAAGGGAGTAAATTCCTGAGACAGATAAATGAAGTTGCTAACAAAGAGCATAGTCTTTCTCTGTGAACAACACCATGCACTGCACCTTTCACATGCGCACTCAGGACAAGGTCGAATTTTCGGCCCTCGCCTTATGTGTCTGGGGTCCTGCAGTTGCGATCAGAGAAGCGTTGCAGGACACCTCTACTTCTGCTGCGGGAAAACATGGTAAGCCGTAGACTTGTGGCAGCTTAAACATGTAATAGTAGCACTGGGCTCCTTTCGCACTGAATGCAAGGCCACTCTCTGCTGGCAGCAATCAGGGAAGCATGAGCTCTGCCCCTGTCCCACCACCTCGCGGCTGTCCCCGGGAAAGATCCCTGTATGCTGCCCCTCTGCCGCCTCCACCGCGTGGCTGTAAAGCAGTCCAAATACTAACATTCCCCTCCCTAATTTAAAGCAGGGCGTCATGTGTGACATAACCCTCATGAGGATCTCGGAGACCGAGAGGGGAAGGATGCTGCGTGAATGCATGCAGAGGCCTGGGCCATATGCCGCCATGCTGTGCCGCGCACTGATCCCCGACTACCTCATGGACTCATGGCGTGGGAACGTGTGCTACCACGGGGGACCAAACAAGATTGCCCTGCCGTTGAACCTCGTGCGCATGCTGGAGCGGTACCTCCAGGAGAGCTATGCGGAGCTATCCCAGGAGGACTGTCTGTCCATTCCCGGGCACATTGACCGCCTTTTCCTTTAAGTTGAGCATAACGGACTACAGAGTGGAGGGGCCGTGTTGTGGACTAATCATGAATATCCGGACAGTACTTGATTTTCTATACATAGTTAGTAGTAAAAAGTTTACTAAGCCAACTAAATCATGAACAACAAATTACTGATATAGTTATTATTCCTGTTTTGTTATAAATAAAAGTTTCTATGTTTAACTGAGTGACTGAAAAGCCCATTCTTAACAATATAAATATTCCACTTATGTTAAAATGAAATGTTTAGATGTTTAAAGCACTCACTGCTTGATCCTTCCCCTGATTCGGTGTCCGGGGTAAGGGCTGTGGACGGTTGGTAGGGGATCTCGGTAAGGGTGATGAAGAGCTCCTGGCTGTCGTTGAAATCAGCGGTGCAAGCGCTGTCGACTGCCTCGTCCTCCTCATCTCCTTCCTCATCTTCCCCGTCACCTAACATTTCCGAGGAGGAACCGGCCGTGGACAATATCCCATCCTCGGAGTCCACGGTCACTGGTGGGGTAGTGGTGGCGGCCGCACCTAGGATGGAATGCAGTGCCTCGTAGAAACGTGATGTGTGGGGCTGGGATCCGGAGCGTCGGTTTGCCTCTTTGGTTTTTTGGTAGCCTTGTCTCAGCTCCTTGATTTTCACGCGGCACTGCGTTGCATCCCGGCTGTATCCTCTCTCTGCCATGGCTTTAGAGATCTTCTCATAGATCTTTGCATTCCTTCTTTTGGAGCGCAGCTCTGAAAGCACGGACTCATCGCCCCACACAGCGATGAGATCCAAGACCTCCCGATCAGTCCATGCTGGGGCCCTCTTTCTATTAGATTGCACGGCCAACTCTGCTGGAGAGCTCTGCATCGTTGCTAGTGCTGCTGAGCTCTCCACGCTGTCCAAACAGAAAATGAGATTCAAACTGGCCAGACAGGAAAAGGAATTCAAATTTTCCCGGGGCTTTTCCTGTGTGGCTGGTCAGAGCATCCGAGCTCTAAGTGCTGTCAAGAGCGTCAACAGAGTGGTGCACTGTGGGATAGCTCCCGGAGCTATTACCGTCGATTTCCATCCACACCTAGCCTAATTCGATATTGCCATTTCGAATTTAGCGCTACTCCTCTCGTTTTCGAGGATTACAGAAGTCGAATTTAAAAGAGCTCTATTTCGAACTAAGTAGCTTCCTGGTGTGGACGGGTGCAGGGTTAATTCGATGTAACGGCGCTAAATTCGATATAAGCTCCTAGTGTAGACCAGGCCTTAGCCATTCAGCTAAGTTAAGCCTTTAAGGTCCAATTCTCACTTATGCTAAGGCCCCTTTACACCACTCTGGCAATGTAAAAGGGCCTTAAAGTGAATGTAAATTAATTTTATGCCTACCTTAAGACCACTTTGTACTGACAGGGTGGTGTAAAGGGGCATTAGCTTACGTGATAATTGGTCCTTAACTGGATATACAATTTCCTCCCTCCACTTATAATTAACTGATTCCTGTCAACTATGTTCATTATGAGCGCAGGCCTGGCCTTACTGTTTTGAGGAGGGTCATCAAGAAGATTCTTGGAGCCCCCCTAACCTACTTGACTCATTTTATATAAAGGGAATTTGGGAGAGGAGAGAGCCAGGTCACCAGCAGTTTTCTCTGGTGCAAGAGAAGTGGAGCTCAGTATGTACAGCCACCAATACAGACAGTATTTCAATGACAAACTGTCATGGGGTAAGAAGGAAGGTCCTTTCATGGATCAGTAACTAGTTAAAAGATAGGAAACAAAGGGTAGGAATAAGTGGTCAGTTTTCAGAACGGAGAGAGGTAAATAGTGGTGTCCCGCAGGGGTCTGTACTGGGACCTGTGCTGCTCAACATTTTCATAAATGATCTGGAAAAAAGGGGTAAACAGTGAGGTGGCAAAATTTGCAGATGATACAAAACTACTCAAGATAGTTAAGTCCAAAGCTGACTGCAAAGAGTTACAAAGGGATCTCACAAAACTGGGTGACTGGGCAACAAAATGGCAGATGAAATTCAGTGTTGATAAATGCAAAGTCATGCACATCGGAAAACACAATTCCAGCTATACATATAAAATGATGGGGTCCAAATTAGCCGTTACCACTCAAGAAAGAGATCTTGGAGTCATTGTGGATAGTTCTCTGAAAACATCCGCTCAACGTGCAGTGGCAGTCAAAAATGCTAACGATGTTGGGAATCATTAGGAAAGGGATAGCTAGTAAGAAAGAAAATATCATAATGCCTCTAAATCCATGGTATGGCCACAGCTTGAACACTGAGTGCAGATCTGGTCGCCCCATCTCAAAAAAGATATATTGGAATTGGAAAAGGTTCAGAAAAGGGCAACAAAAATGATTGTGGTATGAGGAGAGATGAATAAGACTGGGACTTTTCAGCTTGGAAAAGAGACGACTAAGGAGGAATATGATAGAGGTCTATAAAATCATGACTGGTGTGGAGAAAGTAAATAAGGAAATGTTACTTACTCCTTCTCATAACACAAGAACATAAGAACAGCCATACTGGGTCAGACCAAAGGTCCATTTAGCCCAGTATCCTGTCTACCGACAGTGGCCAATGCCAAGTGCCCCAGAGGGAGTGAACCTAACAGGTAATGATCAAGTGATCTCTCTCCTGCCATCCATCTCCACCCTCTGACAAACAGAGTCTAGGGACACTATTCCTTACCCATCGTGGCTAATAGCCATTAATGGACTTAACCTCCATGAATTTATCCAGTTCTTTTAAACCCTGTTATAGTCCTAGCCTTCACAACCTCCTCAGGTAAGGAGTTCCACAAGTTGACTGTGCACTGTGTGAAGAACTTCCTTTTATTTGTTTTAAACCTGCTGCCTATTAATTTCATTTGGTGACCCCTAGTTCTTGTATTATGGGAATAAGTAAATAACTTTTCCTTATCTACTTTCTCCACATCACTCATAATTTTATATACCTCTATCATATCCCCCCTTAGGCCTGGTCTACACTAGGAGGTTATGTCGAATTTAGCAGCGTTAAATCGAATTAACCCTGCACCCGTCCACACAACGAAGCTATTTAGTTCGACATAGAGGTCTCTTAAATTCAATTTCTGTACTCCTCCCCGACGAGGGGAGTAGCACTAAATTTGACATGGCCATGTCGAATTAGGGTAGGTGTGGATGGAATTCGACGCTAATAGCTCCGGGAGCTATCCCACAGTGCACCACTCTGTTGACGCTCTGGACAGCAGTCCGAGCTCGGATGCTCTGACCAGCCACACAGGAAAAGCCCCGGGAAAATTTGAATTCCTTTTCCTGTCTGGCCAGTTTGAATCTCATTTCCTGTTTGGACATCGTGGCGAGCTCAGCAGCACTGGCAACGATGCAGAGCTCTCCAGCAGAGGTGACCATGCAATCGCAGAATAGAAAGAGGGCCCCAGCATGGACTGATTGGGAAGTCTTGGATCTGATTGCTGTGTGGGGCGATGAGTCCGTGCTTTCGGAGCTGCGATCGAAAAGACGGAATGCAAAGATCTATGAGAAGATCTCAAAAGCCATGACAGAAAGAGGATACAGCCGGGATGCAATGCAGTGCCGCGTGAAAATCAAGGAGCTGAGACAAGGCTACCAGAAGACCAAAGAGTCAAATGGACGCTCCGGATCCCAGCCCCAGACATGCCGTTTCTATGAGGCACTGCATTCCATTCTAGGTGCGGCCGCCACCACTACCCCACCACTGACCGTGGACTCTGAGGATGGGATATTGTCGACGGCCGCTTCCTCGGAGATGTTAGCGGACGGGGAAGATGAGGAAGGAGATGAGGAGGACGAGGCAGTCGACAGCGCTTACAACGCTGATTTCCCCGACAGCCAGGATCTCTTCATCACCCTCACAGAGATCCCCTCACCTACCCTCCCCAGGCGTTAACCCGGACCATGAATCAGGGGAAGGATCAGTCGGTAAGTGTTTTAAACATGTAAACATTTATTTTGAACAGAACAGGAATATTAACAATGGGTTTTTCATGATTAGTTTGCCCTAGGCGCTTAACGTTTTAATCCTTGGCAGTGCAACTACTGCAAAAGAATCTAACAATGTCCGGTTTATCATGATTAGTTTGCCCTAGGCGCTCTACTTTTTAGTCCTTGCCAGTGCAGCTACTGGAAAATAAGGTCTATATGTCCGGGGATAGAGCTGAAATCCTCATGGGACATCTTCACGAAGCTCTCCTGGAGGTAATTGGAAAGCCTTTGCATGAGGTTCCTGCGGAGAGCGGCCTTATTGTGTCCTCCGTGGTAGGAAACTTTTCCGCGCCAGGCTATCATCAAGTACTCTGGGATCATTGCCTTGCAGAGCATGGCGGCATACGGCCCTGGTTTTTGCTGGCTTTCACGCAGCATGCGGTCTTTCTCTGTGTCAGAAATCCTCAGCAGAGTGATGTCGCTCATGGTGACCTGCTTAGAATTAGGGGCATGTTAGTATTGGGACTGCTTGCCTGTTCCTTTACATAACTGTAACCGGCGGTTTACAGCCACGCGGTGGAGGTGGGAGCAGGGCAGCATACAGGGATCTTTCCCGGGGACAGCCGCGAGGGGGTGGGACAGGGGCAGAGTTCATGCTTGCCGGATTGCCGGCAGCAGGAACTGGCCAACGCTAGGAGCATTGCTTTGAACGTGAAAGGAGGGCACTGCTATAATTTAAGTTTTAAGCAGCCAAAAGTCTACGGCTTACCATGTCAGCCTGCTACCCGAATTCCTCTGTCCTGCCCCGCTTGTCTGATCTGCACTGCAAGACCCCAGGCACTGAATGCGAAGGCCGAAAATTCGACCTTGTCCTGAGTGTGCATGTGATAGGTGCTGTGCATGGTCTTCTTCACAGAGAAAGACTATGTTCATTGTTCACAAAAAATTATCTTTGTGAGGAATTCACTCCCTTTTTCCCATCCCACAGCTGCGACTGTCTCCCGACCTACCCCGGCATCCCCCTCCCAGAGGCTGGCGCAGATTAGGCGGAGAAAGAAAAGGACACGGGACGACATGTTCTCAGAACTTATGGGCTGCTCCCGAGCCGAGGTGGCCCAGCAGACCCAGTGGAGAGAGAACATGTCGCAATACCAGCGATCACACAGCGAACGGGAGGAGAGGTGGCGGCAGGAAGACCAGCAGGCGACTCAAACGCTGCTTGGACTAATGAGGGAGCAAACGGACACGCTCCGGCGCCTTGTGGATGTTCTGCAGGACCGGAGGCAGGAGGACAGAGCCCCGCTGCAGTCTATCTCTAACCACCCTCCCCGCCACAAAGTCCTATACCCCCCTCACCCAAAGTCCCAAGAAGGAGGGGCGGCAGGGGCCGTGAAAACTGTCACTCCACCCCTGCAGACTTCTCAAGTACCAGAAGGCTCTCATTCCCAAAAATGTGATAAGTCCTTTCCTTCCCACCTCACCCAAGCCCCCATCCCAGTTTCATCCCCTAACTCTGTAGTTGCTAATAAAAAATACGTTTCTGTTAATTACTGTTTCCGTCATGTTCTTTTAGAGGAGAGTGTGTTTGAAGGGGGGAAAGGGGGTTGGTAATTGGAGAGGACAGTCACCTTTACCAGGGTACAGACACGGGGGCAGGTTCAGCAGAAGGTCACACACACATTGCAGTCACTAGGCACCCTGGTCAGTCTGGGAGGTGGTTTTCATGTTCGGGGGGCGGGGGGGTATGTGACTTTGTGGCGGGGGGAGGGCGGTTAGAGATCTTATGCAGCGGTCCTTAGCCTGGATGACAGAGCCACGCAGCAGGGGATCTGTAACCGTCCTCCCCCGCCACAAAGTCACATAGCCCCCACACACAGAGTCCCGAAAAGGAGGGGTGGCAGGCTGCGTTGAAACAACCAGTCCACCACTGCGGACCGCTCTAGGAGCAGGAGCCTGTCATTCCTCGAGTTTAGAAGTGTTCTTTCCATCACTACACCCGCTCCCCACCACAGTCTGCGTCCCAGTTTCAACACTTTACCGCGAAATCCTTAATAAAGAAAACAGTGTTCATTAACAAAGTTCCATTTATTTTATTTTTAAACGTGTGTTGGAAGGGTGGGAAAGGGGTGAACGGGGTATGTAACTGGAGAGGATAGTCAACATTAACTGGGTAAAGAAACGGGGGCAGGTTCAGCTTCTCTTTAAACAAAGTTAATAATCACAGGTTACCCTGCTCACTGTGGAACCCAGCTTTCAAAGCCTCCCGGATGCACAGCGCGTCCCGCTGTGCTCTTCTAATCGCACGGCTGTCTGGCTGGGCGTAATCAGCAGCCAGGCTATTTGCCTCAACCTGCCACCCCGCCATAAAGGTCTCCCCCTTGCTCTCACAGAGATTGTGGAGCACACAGCAAGCTGCAATAACAATGGGGATATTGGTTTCGCTGAGATCAGAGCGAGTCAGTAAGCTTCTCCATCTCCCCTTGAGATGTCCAAAAGCACACTCCACCACCATTCTGCACTTGCTCAGCCGGTAGTTGAAGAGTTCTTTTTCAATGTCCAGGGCGCCTGTATAGGGCTTCATGAGCCAGGGCATTAGTGGGTAGGCTGGGTCCCTGAGGATCACTATAGGCATCTCCACATCCCCAACAGTTATTTTGTGGTCCGGGAAGTAAATACCTTCCTGCAGCCCTCTAAACAGACCAGAGTTCCTGAAAACACGAGCATCATGAACCTTGCCCAGCCATCCGACGTTGATGTTTGTAAAACGTCCCCTATGGTCCACCAGTGCTTGCAGCACCATTGAAAATTACCCCTTTTGGTTAATGTACTGGCTGGCCTGGTGGTCCGGTCCCAGGATAGGGATGTGAGTTCCATCTATAGCCCCAGCACAGTTTGGGAATCCCATCGCGGCGAAGCCATCTATGATGACCTGCACGTTTCCAAGGGTCACTACCTTTGAGAGCAGTAGCTCAACGATTGCGTTGGCTACTTGCATCACAGCAACCCCCACGGTAGATTTGCCCACGCCAAAGTGGTTCGCGACTGACTGGTAGCTGTCTGGGATTGCAAGCTTCCAGAGGGCTATGGCCACTCGCTTCTGGACAGTCAGGGCTGCTCGCATCCGGGTGTCCTTGCGCTTCAGGGCAGGGGACAGCAACTCACAAAGTTCCAGGAAAGTTCCCTTCCGCATCCGAAAGTTTTGCAGCCACTGTGATTTATCCCAGACCTGCAGCACTATGCGGTCCCACCAGTCCGTGCTTGTTTCCCGGGCCCAGAATCGCCGTTCCACAGCATCAACATGACCCATTGCCACCATGATGTTCACGGCGCGGGGTCCCGTGCTTTGTGAGAGGTCTGTGCCCCTCTCAGACTTAATGTCCTCACCGCGCTGCCGTAGCCTCCTCGCCCGATTTCTCAGCATCTGCCTCTGGAAAAGGTGGATGATAAGGTGCGAGGTGTTGACAACGGCCATAACTGCAGTGATGGTCGCAGCGGGCTCCATGCTCGCAGTGCTGTGGCGTCCGTGCTGTCACTCACCAGAAAAGTGCGCGAACTGATTGCCCGCCGGCGCTTTCAGGGAGGGAGGGCGGGAGTGAGTGACGGTTGGATGACGACAGTTACCCAAAACCACCCTCGACACATTTTTTGCCCCAGCAGGCATTGGGGGCTCGACCCAGAATTCCAATGGGCAGCGGGGACTGCGGGAACTGTGGGATAGCTGCCCACAGTGCACCGCTTCCAATGTCGACGCTTGCCCCGTTAGTGTGGACTCACAAAGTCGAATTACTGTCCTTAGTGTGGATACACACGTTCGACTTTGTAATATCGGTTCCACAAATTCGATTTAAGTAAAATCGAACTACTCTCGTAGTGTAGACATACCCTGAGTCTCCTCTTTTCCAAGCTGAAAGTCCTAGCCTCTTTAATCTCTCCTCATATGGGACCCTCTCCAAACCCCTAATCATTTTAGTTGCCCTTCTCTGAAACTTTTCTAGTGCCAGTATATCTTTTTTGAGATGAGGAGACCACATCTGTACGCAGTATTCAAGATGTGGGCGTACCATTGATTTATATAAGGGCAATAATATAGTCTCCATCTTATTCTCTATCCCCTTTTTAATGTTTCCTAATACCCTGTTTGCTTTTTTGACCGCCTCTGCACACTGCGTGGACATCTTCAGAGAACTATCCACGATGACTCCAAGATCTTTTTCCTGATTTGTTGTAGCTAAATTAGCCCCCATCATATTGTATGTATAGTTGGGGTTATTTTTTCCAATGTGCATTACTTTACATTTATCCACATTAAATTTCATTTGCCATTTTGAGAACTAGGAGTCACCCAATGAAATTAATAGGCAACAGGTTTAAAACAAACAAAAGGAAGTATTTCTTCACACAACACACAGTCAACCTGTGGAACTCTTTGCCAGAGGATGCTTGAAGGCCAAGACTGACAGGGTTCAAAAAAGAACTAATTAAGTTTATGGAGGATAGATCCATCTGTGGCTATGAGCCAAGGTGGGAAGGAATGCAAAACCATGCTCTGAAGTATGCCTAGCCTCTGTTTGCCAGAAGCTTGGAATGACAGGGGATGGATCACTTGGTGATTACCTGTTCTCTTCATCCCCTCTGAAGCACCTGGCATAGGCCACTGTCGGAAGACAGGATACTGGGCTAGATGGACCATTGGTCTGACCCAGTATGGCCGTTCTTACGACAAGTCTCAAAGGAGCTGAAGTGGAAGGCCCCCACCTTGCCTCATGGGTTCCGTGTGCACCCTATGTGGGCCACTGCTCCCCATGTTGCGGGCTTTCTTGCTCCACTCTCCCATTCGTCTGCCTCTCCTCTCTTCCTCCTGCCTGGATTTCACCATTTTAGCCTAGCCCTCCTTCTTAAGCCTGGTCCTCTCATTTTAGTGTGGTCCTCCTCCTCTCTTATAGCAATGAATTCTCCTAAGAGATCTCATTGAAACTTTCATTATACTCTCTGAAGTGGCAGTGGAGGGGAAGGATAGCTCAGTGATTTGAGCATTGGCCTGCTAAACCTGGGGTTGTGAGTTTCAATCCTTGAGGGGGCCACTTAGGGATCTGGGGCAAAATCAGTCCTTTGTCCTGATAGTGAAGGCAGGGAGCTGGACTTAATGACCTTTCAGGGTCCCTTCCAGTTCTATGAGATAGGTATATCTTCATATATATATTTTTTTAATTTTACGTCAACATACCTTGTGTTGACCTAACTTTCTAGCATAGACATGACCTGAGTGTTAAGCAGTTTCTATAATATTCATCCACAATTATTCCTGAAATGCTATTAACCACAAAAGAATGAAGATTTCCACATGGAAAAAGTAGCACAGAGGGATATTGTTTTAGTATATTTCACTTACAAATTGGGAAAAAGATAATGAGCATTCCAATCCCAGACTGTAAAGTGTAGGAGCACAGAGCTAGTAGTATGGAACCATTAGAAAAAAGTCACAGAATAGTAATTTAATTGAATTTAGTAGGTCACTGCATTAGAACTCTAGCACCAAACACTATACTAAGAAGAATAAAACCAGACACAGTTATGTGATCAGTATCTTTTGCTTGAGAGAGAAAAATTCTACTTCACCTTTATTAGGATTAAACTTTAAGGCCTTAATTCACTATACATTATTCACATTGTTACATTTTAATACAGTAGAGAGGTAATCAGCTCATTAGCTCTGAAATGCATTTAACAATATACTTTTCTATGACTTCATATAAAAATAACTGAGCTGTTACATCCTTTAATTACCAGTTAAGAAATAACAAATCTAAGACATTGTAACTGCTGCTTTTTCAAGAAAAACAAGAGCACTTCAAGCTTTGCCACCTTAGACTGTTCTTTTGTAACAATGCCCAGTAACGATTCTCCCTTATACCAATCAGTCTGTCAATATGCTTCTGGAATCACATCCAGCTACTAAAGGACTTCCTTTTTGCGGACAGCAGCCCATGTCCGATTTGGCACTGGTTTTCCTTTTTTAAGTTCACAGGTGTAAGATACTTCCTTTGCCCTGCCACAGGAGGCTATCCAGACAAATACTGTGGCTGGATTTAGAATGAGAGACTCCATAACTTTATGGCCATTGTTAATGATTCTAGCCATATAAGTTGAGACACTATTATATTCAAAATTCATCCTTTAGGAGACAGATGCCAAAAATGCAGCTCGGCAGCCAAATATGACTCTGCGATTCCTAAAATGCAACTGTGGTCTTCCCTCTGCCACTTACTGCAGGATGGGGGCAAAGCTGATCAACCACAGGTTTTTATTGCTGGTGAACTAAAAAACAAAAAGACTTCTCGTAATCAAACAGGAACAATGCACGCACAGGCAAATACTGTGGTTGTGTTAATTTAATTTTGCTTTTAAAATTTATGCACAAGTGTAGCTCTTGAACTCCTGGCAAGTTGCCAAAGCTGGTGGCATAAAATTTGGGCACCTTTGATTTAGGGCATTATGCCAACTGATCACCGGGAAGAGTCTAGAATGAATCTACCCATTTAGAATTGGGGAGGTACATTTTGGGAGGGGATTTGTTTTTCTCTGAAGCATCAGGTACTGATCACTGCTGGGAGCAGGATACTGGAGTGGCTGGACCATTGGTCCAAATAATTATGGCAACTTTTATGTTCATATGCTTTCTTGTTTTCATGGCTTATTTAATATTTGTAACAGCCTGAAACATTAGAAAATAAACAATGTTAAAATGCACAGTACTTAGAAAGCGGGTCTTGGCTTCTATATTTGCTCTTGCAAATACAATTCATCTTTACTTTTTAATTAGTTTTCCTCAAAGTCTCCCCAACAATCCTTCCGAGTTTCTTGTTGGGATCTATGCTCCACCTCAAGTTTTCAGACAATATACAAACTTGGAAGTTAACAATTAAAAAAAATGAACAACTATGTGGCCTGATGGACCAGTAGTAAGTACAGATAACACCATGACACAAAATAAAAACAAACGGCCTCTGGAATCTGCCCTTTTTGGATAGGACTGAAGCTTCTGTCAAGTTAGACTCATTTTATGTGTATCGCAAAAAACAGCATTAGCTCAGCACAACGATTATAGCAGCCACACAGCAGACTCTGGGCATCTTTTGCTCATCTAGCGCATCATCAGTTTTTGGTCCTATGTCAGCCTCTAGTTTTCATAGCCCATGAGAGACTCCACATTTCTTTTTATAAGCATCAGGTCCCCTTACATTTCACAAAGCTATACTACAGCAAAACTGGTATCTTTACGAAATGCTTTACAACATTTTACATTGCATTCTATTTGATGTTCTTTTTTCTTCCTCTTTTTCCTTGGGAAGAGGGGATAAGTGACAGATGGCAGTCTTCTATTGTGAATTAAATGTCATATGTTGAAAACATGGTCAGTGGCTAACAGTTAGGAACCCCTAATTGTTCGTGTGACAAATATTCCACTGAAAAATGGAGCAACATCAAAGAACTAGAAAACAATGGTACAGTATTGTTAATCTCAGTTCTGTCAGTGCTGCAGCTGGTATTCATATGCTTTAGTTTAATCTGATAGACACGTCTTCACAGTTTCTAGGCATCAGTTTAGCAAGAAATCTGGTTCCCGATATCCAAAGAGTTTAAAGTCTCCTTCAAAGCGGGCATATAGGCGTCTTATATCTCTCTTGCTAATGCCTGAGAAATAACGCTCTACCTTTGTTTTGTTGTATACCGTTATTCCTGGTGGAATTGTGGGATATGATACCAGATGGTCTATTCCTGCTTCTTTCAAGATATATGGAGCATCATCCTCCAGGGTTTCATGGTGTCCAATCACACTATACGTTATTTCACATGGGGCACAAAGTTCCACGTATGTTACCCAATGAATTATGTGATCACCAAACTGAACATCTAGCCATCGGTGGTTAGGGTCCCCCAAATAGCGCACAAAGTCCTCAAACTGCAGCCCCCTGGTCTCTGTGCGATTCTTCCTGTATTTCCGAATAATGCCAGGAGCAATTTCATGCCTGTACCAAGGTTCAAATCGAGGATTGTGGACAAACTTGTCCTTAAATGCAGAAATAAGTCTTTCAAATGGATCTCTTACAATAAAAAACTTGAAGTATAAATTCAGTCTAAAGGAAAACAGAAATGGAAGGGATTAAACAGATAGAAAAAGTGAACTAAGTATCGAAGAGCTACAAAACTGAGATAAAATACGACCTCTGAAACACCAAGAATATGACTTGTAAGAAATAGCCCACTTTTCAACTATCTCTGAATACCACTACCAATAGCACTTGAAATAAAATGTTTTACTTGTTTTAACACAAAACAGGATGGTCACCTATTAAGCAGGGTTACTCATAGGAGACAAAATAGCTGAATTCATGTCCTCTAGGGCATGTGGTGAAGTTTCTAGAAAAAATCTTATCCAGGATTACTCTTAGAGAGTACGCATTTCCAGGGACCTGATTCAAAGGTCATTAAAAGCAATGGGAATCATTCCACTGACTTCAGACCTGAGCTCAAATGAGCTTTGGGCTTTGGACCTGGCCTCAAATGAGATGTCACCTTTCTGTTATGGGACTATCCCTTCTCGAAACCAATTCTTCAAGGTGGCTTATAAAAACCCTTAGTCTTATACCCAACAAAAAACTACATTTTCATAACCATCCAGGCACAAGTCTCCTAAGTGACCACAATCATTTTGTTCCTATCCTCCCTCTTCCTCGGGGCCCAATTGATTTCAGTAGCATTATTTATGAAGTAAGGCACTTGATGTGAATAGAGGTGGCACAATCTGGCCCTTAGATTGTAAGTTTTTCTGAGAAAGGAATCTTTGTCTATCTTTTATTTAAAACACCCTGAGCACTTATGGTGTTATATAAGTAACAGATGAACCAGAGAAAACCTAAGCACATCTAAGCACAGCCTGGGTTTGAGTCTCCACTGCATTTCACCAGTAACGTTTGTTTTACTCCTCTGAAGTGAACATGAGATGGTAACACCAACATCAACAGAATCAGCAGAGTTACACCAGTGGTAACACCAGTGTAACAGAAACTGAGATCTCCTTGGTTCGATCTGCATTTTAATGTGTGATCCTCCAATTTTCCTCTCTGGTTCAGAAACCTATCTCCCTGGGAAATCACCTCTTACCGTTTTTGAATTTCAGAGTCACTGAAGGAGGATAAGCGTGGAAGTCCGTTCTTCTCATGGTCATGTACTATGTTCTCTGGGATCTCGTCTATGGAAGAAAATGCTCCTAGATAAAGAAAATAGACAGAAAAGGTTACCTTTAAAAGAGTTGGGGAAGGGTATTTGTCTCATAGTGGTGTTTTTATTTGGTTTCTCTCTCTTCTGTGGCATTAGTAGCTATGGTTACTAGGTACAAAAGCTGTTAAATAAGGGAAGATTCAGACTGAAACACTAACGGCTTTTCAACACTCAAAAGAATACAGATTTGGAGATTTGTAACATGACAACTCCTGTCTAAACCAAACCAATGTTCAAGTCTCTCAATAATGCATATTAAACAAGCCTTATCTGTCAGCCCTCCCCACCCTTCCCACAACTTTCCTCCCACATAACCCAGTTGGAAAGACTCTGAAGCTTAGCTTTGCGGGAAGAATTGGCTTTTTTAGTTTAGTTTCCAGCAAACAGGAAACACTGTAAAGTGTCTACCTGAACCATGTAAAAAGCAACAAAGAGTCCTGTGGCACCTTATAGACTAACAGATGTATTGGAGCATAAGCTTTCGCGGGTGAATACCCACTTCGTCAGTATTCACCCACGAAAGCTTATGCACCAATACGTCTGTTAGTCTATAAGGTGCCACAGGACTCTTTGTCGCTTTTTACAGATCCAGACTAACACAGCTACCCCTCTGATACTTGATACCTGAACCATGTTAACTCGAAACACTTCACTGTCAGGCTCCTGGCAAACTTCCTTTGCTTGGGTCCTTTTTTAATTAAACGAAACACTATGCTGAAAACTACCAAACTTCAGATCCTTCCGTGTTGCATAAGAGAATAAAATACATAACACATTCAGAATGGCGAGCATCCGGGTGTTAGTTTATCAGTCGTTCTGTAGGCACGTGAGGTGCAGGAGAGGATAATAGCTAGTTTAAGACCCCAATCCTGCAGTGACGTGCCAATATAGAGCACCATGGAACTCAGTGGAATTCCACGTGGGCGGAAGGACAAGTGCAGTGTCATCAAACTAGCAAGTCTCCATGAAAGCCACCGTGCCCATCTATACACAAGTGCTCCCACCACTGGAGTCGCACTGGGCCAGGAAACATGTTTTAGAAAAATGCCTAGTGTCGATAAGGCTGCAGTGACTAATTCACACAGCTTGGAATCTTAATGTCCTCAGTCTTGCCTGTTTTATAATTAATTCTTTTTGTCCTCCCCTTTTCTTGTGTGAATTTAATGCTGGCAAATGCCAGACTTGACAGCCTAGGACACTGAAGTCCTCTATTCATTCAGAGCGAAGTTACAGCATAAGCAATGGCAGTGTCAATTACTCCATACTACCCTAGGAGTGTACATCAACCCTGATCTGCAAATATCATCTCTAGGGCACCTACTCTATTATTAGGCCTGTCTGCTGAGGCTGCTCAATAAGGATGTGATTAGTGGTGGTGGTGATGCTTGTTAGCAGGCACCTGCCTGCTGGGAACTGGAACAAGTCCACCAAATGCATCTTACATAGGCCACCGATAATCAAATGGTAACAACTTTCTGTCACTATCAAGCTGGGCTGGATTTGAACCAGTAAGGTGGAGGTAAGATGCTCTCTATATCTAATGATCAATTCTGTTGTGCTTATTGCAAAGCTTTACTGAGGGCTGGTCCACACTAAGCCCCCAGTTCGAACTAAGATACGCAACTTCAGCTACGTGAATAACGTAGCTGAAGTCGAGGTATCTTAGTTCGAACTTAAAGGTACTTACCGCGGGTCCACACGCGGCAGGCAGGCTCCCCCGTCGACTCCTCTCGCGGAGCAGGATTACCGGCGTCGACGGCGAGCACTTCCGGGATCGATTTATCGCGTCTAGACAAGACGCGATAAATCGATCCCAGAAGATCGATTGCTTGCCGCCGAACCAGCGGGTAAGTATAGACGTACCGTGAGTATGAACATCTGGAGCTGAATCCTTCCTGCGCTATCAGACATTGCTTAAGGCCCAGACAAAGCTCCACCATCTATGTCTATCCTGAACCACTCTTTGCATGTCCTCTAAGTCCCATATATTTTCCCTCTCTTAGTACTGTTCAGTGGAGGCAATCTTTCCACCAGCCCCTTTTACGTGTTCCTCTAGCTGCCCAGTGGCAGATGCTCTGGCTTCATTCTTAACTCATGTCCCAGACATTTTCATCATCTTTTCTGGACAACTCTAGAGATAAAGAGTAATTGAAGTTTCTGATGAATCTGAGATTCATTATAATTCATTTAATTCAATATCTAGTATTTTCATGAGGCATTTACTTCCAAAATCATTTAATTGTCTGTCTCTACCTTTTGTGGATTTCCAGCTTTCACATCCATATGTTAAGGTAGAAATAACATTTGTGTTCAAGCTTTGTAGTTTGGTCTTTAAGTGGTAGATTTCTGTATGACCAAATCTTGTTTAAGATGGTGAATGTAGCT
This sequence comes from Emys orbicularis, assembly GCF_028017835.1. Classification (NCBI taxonomy): domain Eukaryota; kingdom Metazoa; phylum Chordata; order Testudines; family Emydidae; genus Emys; species Emys orbicularis. The sequence goes on from NC_088683.1 coordinate 249,508,677, forward strand.
GCTGTCTTCATAACATTATGCAGGGGGTTGGACTAGATGACCTCCTGAGGTCCCTTCCAACCCTGATATTCTATGATATTCTATGATTATTTCTTTTGGGACATCCCCACAGGCTTGCACTGTACTGCCAAAATATGTGAATGGACTCATCTTTTGTATCCCTTTGTCTTCTACTATAATGCTTGAGTTGGGAGTTACTGGGGTTCTCATTAGGTTTGTTTTTTCATAATTAGTTACTAACCCTGTCGTTTTTGCAATGCTGGACTTTTGGTCTTTACTTACGTGTTGGTTGAGCAGTCACTCAGAAGAGCTATGTCGTCAACACTATCTAGATCTAATATTGTACTGTTGTCAAGCCATGTGATGCCTGTGTTGTATTCACCTACACTTTTTTCCAGAATGAACTTGGTGGCAATACCAAATGGGAGAGATTAGAGAATTCATCCTTGTTTGACATCAGTGATTACATTAAACCAGGGGTTGGCAACCTTTCAGAAGTGGTGTGCCGAGTCTTCATTTATTCACTCTGATTTAAGGCCAGTAATACATTTGAACGTTTTTAGAAGGTCTCTTTCTATAAGTCTATAATATATAACTAAACTATAGTTGTATGTAAAGTAAATAAGGTTTTTAAAATGTTTAAGAAGCTTCATTTAAAATTAAATTAAAATGCAGAGCTCCCTGGACCGGTGGCCAGGGACCGGACAGTGTGAGTGCCACTGAAAATCAGCTCGCGTGCCGCCTTCGGCACATGTGCCATAGGTTGCCTACCCCTGCATTAAACCATTCACCCAAGTTTGCATTTACTTTAACTGTGCAAGCTGCACCTTGAGATATAGCCTTGATTAGGTTAATTATTTTTGTTCGCATACCATAGCACTTCAAAGATATATACAGACAGAGAGAGAGAGAACATGCACCTGTCAGAATGTTATTTTAACATAAATCACAACATTGTTCCTTTTCTCTTGTTTTAAGTCATTCTACAATTTATTTTCACTGACCAGGCTACAATTCTACACCCTTAATTGTATGATTGATTCTTCATCACTCATGCCATGGCCCATTAATAATGTATATACAAAATCCCAGTGTTACAGACCTCAGCAGCTGCCAAACTGAAAACACAATTGTTCCTTTTGTTGTTGGGTTCAAGTCACAGGATTTAAATTAACCTGGTTTAGGGGATTGTGATCCTTTACGATTCACTTGTTTAAAAATTCTACTCACAGGGTGCCCGGCCTGCAGTGAGAATAAATCCACCAAATAAATCCTCAATGGCTCAGATAAATCACTTCTGAGGTAAGCTACAGTGATATTTATTCAAGCAGAAAGAAGGTAATTTTTAATTTTTCAAAAAGGAGACATTTAAAAAGGACTAAAAGGAACCGCAAGGAATGAATGAGTGGAATTAAGTATCTGTTTGTAAAGAAGAATGTTAAGAAATTAGTTTTAATGCTTCCCTCATTCTAGTGATTCTGCCCTTTCCCCCTCAAACAAAAACCTTACGCTCATTAGAGCAAGTAGGTACCATTTAAAACAATCAAGACTTTTTTCCATTGAGTGTTGCCCACTTTCGGAGTCTGACAGAACAGGATCTTGTGCTTGTCACAAACAAATATTCGGTCCAAGACAAACTTGGAAACGGTAGTATGAGAGAGATTTCTCAACGCTGCATCTCTGCACACATTCCTGAGAAGCTCAATCCTTTTCACATGGACCAGGGGTTGGTGCATCAGATCTTCAGAAAAAACGTTTCCAGTCGGCTTATTAAAAAAAACAAAAACAAGCAAAAGTTTAGCTTCTAGATCAAATTTTAGAGAGTAAGAGACCAAGCAGTCAAATTCAGTATTCTAGTAAAGTACATATTATGTCCCCCCCCCCTTCTGTATAAAAAATATTGCTAAATTTACATCATCCCAGTTGGTTTCTGTTGGCTTCCTCAGTGTTGCTACTACAGAGGCTGGTGATCTTCAATCATTATCTAGGAGGGTAAGAACCTTTCTATACAGCAATTTTTATCAAGTTTGGCCTAGTCTGTACAGAAAGGAACAAACCATGCTTTTACCAGAACTTAAAATCCCTTATCTAAGTGCAGTGGCATGTAGGAAATTTTCCAGGTGGTGGGAAGGCAGAGCTAAGCCATCAGTTTCAGCAGAAATTAAGTTTTCATTTGAAACATAAAAGATTTTTAGCCCTTATGGATGGGAAGATAGCACAGCATCAGTTTGCATCCGGAAGGTTGACTTCCTGTATCTGCACACACAGACAGCCCCAATGCATCTGTTTCTCCAAGCTGCAGCAAAGTAAGGTTGACCAAATTCTGCTCAGTTTCACGAACGCTCTTCAGAACCCCCAACGGGCAGCAATGAAGCAAACATTAACGTCCTTTCACTCTGCAGCTGCTTGGGAAAGTTTTGCACAGCAGCAGAGGCAGGCCCTAGCACTATTCTGGGTGGCGAGGAGGAACTACTTAATCAAATAGCAACCCATCACTCAGAAAGACAAGCAGAGATCATAGATTTCAGAGTAGCAGCAGTAATATCTTAAGAACACATCAGGGTAAACAGCTCAAGCTCTGTTTTATGGAAATGGTCATATCTACAATTATTTCATTCAGTGTTAGGTGTTGGCTTTCCAGAAAGCATACAGAGCATTCTGATTCTGTTAAAGTGAGACATTGGAATGCTTAGGGAAATTCCACCCCCCAAAGACCCACAGATTAATAGTTTAAAGTAAAGCAGCTTGGGTTTATGAGGCTGAAAGCTGCTACAGCCCTACAGATCTTGCAGGGTAATAAAGCTTATGGCCTTTCTGCATTAGCCTCAGAACAAGGGTTAATACGTATAGAGACTTAAGGTCAAGCATGTGACAGGCGATCTAAACGGAAGTGATTTGATCCTCTGAAGAAGGGCTTCTGCAACAAGCACCTTACATCTTTCAGAGAGTGCGGGACACCTTGGTGAACAACCTACAGCTTACAGGGAAGGGGCAAGAAGAAACGTAAGTCTTGAAGCACATTCTGGCCCCTTCTTCAATGCTTCTTATGCTCTCCTTCTGCATTTCTGTTCTGCTACCCAACCTGCAATTTTTCCCTGAGTGATGCAACCTCCTCATTGTGCTAGCACTCTCCATGACCCACTTCCCCACTGCACCTCCAAGCTCTCCTTACCCCATCCATCTCCACTGGGCCTCTTAATATCCACAGGAAGTGAGCACCTTAGGAGGTCTACAAAAGGGAGTACTGGGGTTAGCAGGGACTTGGCAGGGGCAGGAGGAAGAGGATCAACAGCAGAAGGTGGCAACATTCACCCTTGCCCTTGAATAGATGAATTAGGATCCTTCCATTTTAACTGCCTCCCACTTTCTGATCTCAAGCAAGGATCTGGCAGAACTGTGGCGACCAAAAAAAAAAAAAAAAGAGGGAGCTCCTTATTTATAAATAGCTTGCCTGATTAACTTCAATTTTGTGGGGGGGGAAAATCTGTATTTTCTACTAACAAGCTTCCCTAGAGATTGGTTTACACTGTGAGGCCTGATTCTTTAAGGAAAAGGTCTAGAAACTTTCATTTAAAAATGGGAAGATGGGATTAAAAGAAAACAAATGAAAGAAAAAGTGTCCTTACATCTCCAGCAGTTATTTTAAGTGAGTCTAAGCCAATGAGCTATCTTGATACTGCTATCTAAAATAACTTTTGAAGTTAGTGTTCAGTCAAGTAATATTTGGTCCTGTGCACTAGATCTCAACTAGATGAGTCCAGAGAACTAAATTTTATATAGAGTGGTTGGATACTGAGGAAAAACACACATTTTCACAAACTAATTTTCACTCAAAGTTTCCTCTCGTTTTTCCTCCCTTTTCATATTGTCTCTTGGTGCAAAATAGTAAAAAGTTGGAAAGCTTTGTCGACTCTGCTGAACACCTCCATTTCTAGGCTACCAGGCACCATTAACTTCAAATGCGGGAAAAAAATTTACCTTTGCCCCAGGCCTGACTACCAGCTTTTGGATTTTAGAAGAGGGATAGGCCAAAATCTGATTTATAAGAAAAATTCAGCTACAACCTTAACTATGGTGTGGCTACCGACAGCCCTTAATCCCCCGTGTTATTGGTTCCAGCTGCATTCTATTCATACTATCCTTATAGATTTCTTATTGTCGCTGCCGAGCTCAGCACAAATGTTAGAAACATATTGTGAAAGAAGAGACCCTACTCCTCATCTTATTTTCTTGAATAAATCCGTTATTCACTTTGAGCTCACAGGTAAAATTCAGAAGGATTTGATTAAGGGAGCTTGGAAAGCCAAGCACTGTCATCCATGTTAGCATTCAAAGTGTCAAAAGCTTCAAGCAAAGTGTCTGTGAAACATACGTAAGGAGGCTAATTAAAAGCCTTTTTGTTTTCCACCCCAATTCTCCATGGGAAAACAGGATCTTGCTTTCTGCTGCTACTCCTCTCCAATCTCTCTTGGCCATAATGAAATCTGAAAAACCTAGCAGATTGCTTGTCTGACTGTAAACATCCCCTTTGCATGTATTCTGGATTAACAGCACTGCTCAGCACTTCAAGCTGTCATAGAGTCATGGGGGAGATGGTATTGGATCCAGGCACTTCATTATTCTTTCCCAGATATGCAAGGGCAGATTTTATACACTCACAATATTGCCAGCCTTACATCAAAGTACTGTCCAAAACCCGGGGCTTTCTTGGTTTGAGCATTCTGGTAACGACTTCAATGTCAACCTCTACATGCAAAAAATCAGCCATAAAATGACTTGAGACAGTGGGGAAAAGATGCTGCCCTCAGAACAACACCAGAACAGCCTCCCTCATCAGTTCTTTATTCCATGACATGGGGTTACTGGCATGTCTCTGTAAATTAGAGAGTACCAGACTAGTTTTGCCTAATTTCCAATCACTCAAAATTGCATGCTAGAAAGTTCAAACTGTAATGAAGTCTATTGGGTTCATGTTCTGCTTAGGTGAAACCTTGAGATGTGGAGCAGAGAGTACACAATAAAAGCAGAAGGGGAGTGCGGGGGAAAAGTGGAATGGAGCAGGCAGAGCAAAAGACAAAAACAGAGAGACTGCACAGAGGACTAAAGGAACCAAAAGTGGAAGGGGGTAGGAGCGGGGAGGAGAGATAGTCCGATTACAAAAATAAATACAGTGGGCCAAATTTTGCTGTCAAGAACTGTGCAACCCAACTGACTGCAACAGAGGCTGCCCAGAATTTGGGGTGGTACATATCTGTCACAGATAGGGCAACCACTTTTGCTAGCTTTGTGAGCAGCACGGATGCTATTCTCTCCTGAATACACAGCACACATTTCTCTTTAGATAGAAAGGCAGTTTTTCAGTTGACTCACTATTAGAAAACAAGGGACTTACACCATTTGGGGAAAGAGGTTTATAGCCACAAACCAGTTTTGTGATCCCTGTGATGGGGTGTCTATCCCACACCAGGCCTGAACACGTAGAATAGGCCAATTAACCTTATAGGCTGTATCTGGAGGAAAGCCAGGCACTTTAAGGCTAAGGGCTGATGATGCCCAACTGGGGGAGGAGCTGGGATAGGCTTATAAAAAGAAGAAGCTGGTGGTAAGAGGGGGCTCTGTAGAGAGAAGCACTGCAGTCACTGTCTAGAGAGGTAGGAAAGAGCCTACGGAAACAGAAACAGGGTCAGAGCTTGAGCACAGCATGGTTGCTGGGCACAGGGTCCCTGGGCTGGAACCTGGAGTAGTGGCTGGGCCTGGGTTGCCCTACCGGCTACTGGGAAAGTGACACAGACTTGGCAGTGGATCAGAAGACTGCCTGAAACAGCTTGTCCAGTGGGACTTTGATACCGCAGAAGGGGAGAACTAAATAGTGACTGGCCGGAGGGCTGAGACATGAAGAGGGAGCATCCTGACTCCAGAGAGAGACCACAGGGCAAGTCACAAAGAGGGAGTAACTTGAGTGGAGAGAGAGAAAAAGAGAGACACCAGGGGCAAGCAACCAAAGAAGGGTATGTCAGACCAGTTCAGAATTAATCCCCAGGTGTAGCCACAAGGAGGCGCCCCAGCAGTGAGTGAACCCCATGATAACTCCAAGAAGAACTGTATGAAGTTCACCTAACTTTATTCTAAATAAAATGGCCAAGTACATATTTCTGGTCCAGCAATTTCTGATGCCCTAAAACAAGAGCTTTCTTTCATTAACTCCATATTTTCACACATTTTTCAGCAAACTTAACAATTATCTCAAAAGCAGGCACCTGAAATTCTTCAGGCAAACATTTCTCCTCTGGCACTTGTATCTTTTCAACTTTTGTCATAGCCGTCAGCATTAATGGCTCTTGCTTGACACCATATACTAGATAAGAATGAGAGAGAAGAGAATTATAGAAAAATGGACAATTATTTCTGCATTACAGCCAACTACTGGTATCAATTCTTGAATCAACACACACATTTTAGAGCTTGCTTTAAAAAATGGGAGGTTATTGAAACAAACATGGCACAATATGGCTCACTAATATTTTAGAGGATGTCCTCTTCTGGGATTTTGGTTGCTAAGGGCCAAATTCACCCTTAGTATAATTTCAGTAGAATTACACCAGGGATTAATATTGCCCTATGTCTTTATTAGGCTTTTATTAACATTGCATAAGGAAAAGCAGAGAAACACATGAATTCATAAATCCAACGCTGTAAAAAAGATTCATCTAGTCATTTCACATATTGTTCGAGTCACTAATGTATGATATTTAAATTATATTCAGTAGACAAATGAGCATAACTATATGGGTTTGACAGCAGGAGATTTTTACTTTCAGTAAGATCAGCTAAGTGTAGCCAAAAAGAAAATTAATCCATCAGAGTTTGCACATCTTAGTGTGCAGGTTTGTCCTGTTGTAAATGTCACCGTTCAGGGCAACTGCGCCTGTATTCCTCCTTGTGGTTCATAAGGGCACCCACTCCAAGCTCCCAGCTCCTCAGCCGTCAGCTCTCTTGGGCCGACATCCACTTCTCTCTCTCTCTCTCCTGACCATGGTTTTTCCAGACTGCACAATTCCCTGCCTACATCGTGATATTCCCAGCAAGCTAGACTGCTCAAAAGGCCAATATCTGCACTTTGCTTTCTCTCCAGAGGCTAGAACCCGGGTATTATCTGTAGTTATAAGTTAACAACACAACTCTTTTTAAGCAAGCACATATTATTTTTAAGGTGAAAGCATTACATAGAAAACATATTAAAAACAATAAAAAAAACCTACACACACACACACAAAAAATCTTATCAGAGGTCACCCTAATTTCAACAAGGGATCTGGTAGGTGTCAATCCTTCAGAACTCAGAACTGTTTTTTCCCCATGGCAACAAGTTTGTGACAGCCTCAGATTCAGACTCAGAACCACCATGACTATTTCAGTCTTTCCTTTATACAGCTTGGGACTTTGATCTTGGCCTCATATAAAAGGTGATCAGCTCACAATGGCCCACTCCTCAGGGTGTACCTTCAAAAAGCTTTTGCATAACCAAGGGTGGGGAATTTGCATTTACCTTCCCCTAGACCCTGTGCACTCAGAGGAAAATTTGGTCCAGGGCAGAAGGAAAAAAATGCCATACTCATAAAATATGGAAAACAAATAATTGATTCAAAGAACAATTGCTAAACAAAATAAATTAAAATAAACAAGCCCCTTGTCAACTGAGTAAAATATTTTTGAGGATAATCCTCACTATGAGTATTAATTGTAAGGGGTTGGGTCATACTAGTTTCCCCCCAGTTTAGCACTCTATATTTGTTTTCTTCTGTGAAGACAGTTACTTGTCTCCATTTGGCCTAGTACAAAGATAGGCACCCTCCAGCACTTGTTGCTCCATTCACGTGCCTGTAGTGCAAAGTGAAATTTACAAGATCTTTTTACTTTAACTTTACTGTTTGCACAGGGAGCAAAGCAGCAATCTAAAATTGGAGTAAAGAGGAAGTAATCAGATTTTGCCATTTCCCTTCATGGCAGCAGCAAAATGAAATTTAGGGAAACCCTTAAATTTCCTGTCAATTCAACTCTGTTCATACATAGAACAAAGTAGCACAGGAGGGAGAGAGAAGGGGAAGTGAGCAGGAAGATAAATGGGAAAAAAAGGAAGACGGTTCCCTTGTGTTCCCCATCTGTTGGCTGTCTTCACCTGGTCTCTTATCTTATACTGCAGTAGCCCCTGCTCCAAAGAGCTTACAGCAGAGGTCGGCAAACTACGGCCCCAGGACCCTCCTGCCTGGCCCCTGAGCTCGCGGCCTGGGAGGCTAGCCCCTGGCCCCTCCCCTGCTGTTCTCCCCCGCTCCCCCCCCCGTCCTGGGGGGGCTCCTCCGGGGGCGAGAAGCAGGAGGGGTCGGATGGGGGCGGGGCCGGGCCACACCTGGCAGTTTAGGGAGGCACAGCCTCCCCTAACCGGCCCTCCATACAATTTTGGAAACCGGATGCGGCCCTCAGGCCAAAAAGTTTTCCCGCCCCTGGCTTACAGTCTTTTTGTTCTATGTTTGTAGTGCTATCATGTCCTGGTCCATGACTGGAGCTCCTAGACACGACCCACAGTACAAATGATAAATAAATAACAATTGCAAAGATATTGTGGGACAGACACCCACACCCACACATGCAAAGCCTTCTCTCAAAAATAACATTCTATCGTAACTTTCAAACAAACAAAGATTCCCAACCCTCTGCCCTATGGCTTAAGATGTCTCCTACAATAATAATTCATCAAGACAGTATATGGCACTTCATTACGTTACTCTCACATTTTTACAGATGTATAAAAAATACTTGAAAGAGCAAGCCACCTGCAATTTAAGGACAATTATGAATCTCGGTGAGAATTTATTATTGCTGAAACTAGAACAGAAGTCTCTCAACTTGCAAGCTAAGCCATCTTACCTGTCAAGCAGGTTTATTCTTCTTCAAATTAGTTCAGGAGCAGTAATAGAAAAATTAAGTAGTGGTAGTGAAAAAAAGTTATGTAACTTAAGCAGACTGAGGTGGAGGAGGATAAATCAATGCTTGCTAAAGCTTGTAAATCACAGCAGGAGGAGATTAAACAAAATGTAAACTACCACTTCTATAAAGACAAGGGGAAGGAAGTCAGTTATTTATTTTTGAGGATACATGCAGATAAGATAGAAAAATCAAAGAGAAGGCAAAGCGAATCATGTCTCACTGGAGACCAGAGTAGAACCCAAAGAATCAGTTCAGCTCTAAGGCGCCAATCCTGCAATGAGCTCCTGTAGGCAGACTTCTGAGCCAAACTGCACAGGTGAAGCAGTCTGCCCAAGCACAGGTCATTGCGGGACCCGGGCCCAAGTTGCAAAAACATTAAAAATAAGCCAGAAAGTTGCCTACTTAACCACAGGAGCAAATAAAGACCTAAAAAGCTATCCACTGAAAGCAATTTGGACAAAACATACACCTTATGAAAACTGGTTGAGTTAACTCAAACAAATAGTATTTTCTACCTTTAAATTGTCTCGCAAGAGTTGACAGCTTGTCATTTAGGAGGATCAGAATATTTTTTTATAAGTAATCAGTATTAAATATTTCCTGACCAAAACAGTTCAGGGCCAAAATTACTCTCCCTCTTTCCCCCCCGCCATCATTTTGGTAAGTCATACACAAAACTAATGTTTATGATCCCTTTCCAGAAATCTTTAGCTAACAAACACTGTTCTTACAGCTGTCTGCATTCTACACAATATCACTGGATGGCAGTTACTTAGCACAATAAATAAGGCTCTGATTCTGCAGAGGTATGTACGTATTCTATGTGAATACTCCCAATAAAATCAATAGGGCTATTCGCAGTGTGTAAAGTTAACTATGTGCTTAAGGCTTTGCAGGATTGGAGCCTAAGGAATTGCATTGTCTTCTGTTCCAATAGCAATACTGGGAGGAAAGGAATCAGTGTCGACCCAAAAATTGGCAGGGACAAAAAAGAAAGGGGGTGAATGGGTATTCCAAATAAAAGATTAAAAATAAATAATTACATCTGTATTCTCTTGACATTTCCTGATGGAAAGCTGTGACAACAGCTACAAAGAGTTCACATCTGTAAGCCTTGCTGAATAAGACTGTAGACACTACCAAGCATGCCATTTAAGTGAACTAATTGTGCCTTTATCCATTGACAAGTCATTGAAAAGAACTGAACTGATGACCTTACTCTCCACAGTCATATTTCTTTAAGTGTCTTAAAAAGATACAAGAATAGAATATCTTCTTACATCACACACACACACACTCAAAAACACTATCTGCATGTCATGTCAGTGCTTTCATCATACACTCCCTGCAGGTCTGCTTGTTAACAGCAACACATCAGTATACAGAGAATGCGGCATGCTGTGTGTAGTGTCATCAAGTGGCTTAAAACTCCTTATCAGTCTAATACCATCTGGGCTACTTAGGCTAAACAAAAGCCTATACGCTATTTGTCAATCAAACAGCAGAGGATAAAACAGAAAGTAAGGAGCAAGGCAGGAGAGGTTAGGGTACGTGCACTGCTAATCAAACTTTACACAATGTCTCTTGAATGCTATAACTGGAAGGCAAGTATTTAAAATGGTGCAGAAAATAAAGACTCTGTAGTTACTATTTAGTTACTGTGAAATTTCCCTTCTCCCAAATAAGGAACAAAACAATTCAGGGGATTGTTCTGCATTGCTTCAAACAGGCACCATTTGTTTACTGACTAAGATGTTGAAATTGAATTGGTTCAAGAACCTGTTTATTAAAAGGCAGACTTTCAAAATGTAATCCCCTCTGTTCCTAAATGTAGGAATCTGGTAGCAATGTTATTTTTTCAGATCTTTATAAACAAGAATGTAAACTGTATAAGTATTAGCATTGTCACTTGCTAGCAATGTATAAAATGCACTGCTCCAATCTCTAATCCTCTAAAATAAACAAAGAGATAACAGTGTGTTGGGATCTGCTTTGGGCACAATGATTACACTGCCACTTTTGGACAGAACATTGTTCAATATTCTGTATTATATCAAATTTAATTAAAGGTGAACTTACCATCTGGGTCTTTAAAAGTCAGTGTGATGAACTTGCTAGCAACCATGAACATGAATATCACCCAAAAGCATGCAGCTAACAGCAGCCACTGATGGTGCATGTTGTCAGTTGTGAGCCATATAAAACTTTTGTATCTTCCTGCTTAAAAAAAAAAAAAAAGTAAAAATTACCACATACAAAATATATTTCTTCTATTTTATAAAACCAGTACTTTGTATAGCAGACATTAAAATATACATATTATATTTCTGCCTGAAGTCAAATACACCTAGCGGATTAAACTTGATAACAATATAGCCTTTAATATACTTAATACTTCTACAGTTATGATAGTGTGTATCATACACTATCATGGCAAGGCTGCCATCATGCTAGGGTGCTGTATGAAAGGGTAGTAAAAGAATATCCCTGCCCCAAAGACATGACTATTTTGGGCCCCCATCCTGCAATCGGATCCACATGGCAAGCCCCTTTTCTCTTACAGAGCCCCATCAAAGTCAACAGGGCTCCAGGAAGGTGCAAAGTTTCTCCTGGAGAGATTGCGGGATCAAGTTCTTGGTTTAAAGGCAAAGTACAACAAGCGGTGAACCAAATAGGGATGGGAGAGAGGATGGAGTAACAGTGGTAGGCTACCTATGCATGCAGTTTGCAGATATGCTGGGGTAGGAAGGTTGCATGTGGATTTTGTTTAGTTTTGATCAGCAGCTGACATCTTAGCAAAAAAGTTCTCTGAAAGGTAGAATGCAATGCTTTTAAAAATAAAAACCAAAAATGATTTAGGATCCCAGACATTAACTGAATATACATTTTCAAAATGTGTGCATTTGTAGGGCGGGATTTTCAAATGGACTCAGCATTGGCCTAACTCTGGTTGGTAAAACTCCCATTGACTTCCATGGGAGCAGCTAGACCAATGTTGAGTGCTTTTGCAAATCCCACCCATAAAGGTTAAGTCTATACAACTTTTTAAAATTCTAGTTCAATTTCCATTTACCTGCGAAGACCTGAGACTCCTCAAGTGTTGATGTTTCATTGCAAGAATGAAGCAGAAGCTGTATTCCTAACCCTGCTTTCAATATCTGTACTGCCTCAACTGTTACTGGATAAACACAAGACACCCAAGGGCCTGAAATCGGGTATTTGCACTTCACCTCTAAGGGAACTCTTCTCCGTGAAGATAAATATGATAATGAAACTTTGATAGCTCTTAACAAAACGAGATCTAACGTACAAATGTCAAACATTAATATTACTTCACAATGATGTGGGGAGGCTTAGCTAAATAATTAGCTCCCCCACCCCTTCAACCACTGGGGAAACCAAGACCTGACCAAATTCCATCAGAGGGTAATCACGTGCAACTTCCATTCACTTGAATGGGAATTTCAAATTCTTATCCTTGGGATTTTGTACCCTGTTAAGCGAGTTGCCAAAGGTGTCATGGTGAGTGAGTGAGTGAGTGAGAGAGCTGAAGATAGACTAAAATAACAGGAGTACTTGTGGCACCTTAGAGACTAACAAATTTATTAGAGCATAAGCTTTCGTGGGCTACAACCCACTTCTTCGGATGCATATAGAGTGAACCATATATTGAGGAGATATATATACACACACATACAGAGAGCATGAACAGGTGGGAGTTGTCTTACCAACTCTGAGAGGCCAATTAAGTAAGAGGAAAAAAAAAAAAAAAAAAAAAAAAAAAAAAAACTTTTGAAGTGATAATCAAGATGGTTCAGTACAGACAGTTTGATAAGAAGCAAGTGTGAGAATACTTACAAGGGGAGATAGATTCAATGTTTGTAATGGCTCAGCCATTCCCAATCCCTATTTAGCCCTGAGTTGATTGTGTCTAGTTTGCATATCAATTCCAGCTCAGCAGTCTCTCGTTGGAGTCTGTTTTTGAAGTTTTTCTGTTTTAAGATAGCCACCCGCAGGTCTGTCAAAGAATGGCCAGACAGGTTAAAGTGTTCTCCCACTGGTTTTTGAGTATTATGATTCCTGATGTCAGATTTGTGTCCATTAATTCTTTTGCGTAGAGACTGTCCGGTTTGGCCAATGTACATGGCAGAGGGGCATTGCTGGCACATGATGGCATATATCACATTGGTAGATGTGCAGGTGAACGAGCCACTGATGGTATAGCTGATGTGATTAGGCCCTATGATGGTGTCACTTGAATAGATATGTGGACAGAGTTGGCATCGGGCTTTGTTACAAGGATAGGTTCCTGGGTCAGTGTTTTTGTTCAGTGATGTGTGGTTGCTGGTGAGTATTTGCTTTAGGTTGGGGGGTTGTCTGTAAGCGAGGACAGGTCTGTCTCCCAAGATCTGTGAGAGTAAAGGATCATCTTTCAGGATAGGTTGTAGATCTCTGATGATGCGCTGGAGAGGTTTTAGTTGGGGGCTGAAGGTGACAGCTAGTGGTGTTCTGTTATTTTCTTTGTTGGCCCTGTCTTGTAGGAGGTGACTTCTGGGTACTCGTCTGGCTCTGTCAATCTGTTTTTTCACTTCAGCAGGTGGGTATTGTAGTTTTAAGAATGCTTGATAGAGATCTTGTAGGTGCTTGTCTCTATCTGAGGGATTGGAGCAAATGCGGTTATATCTTAGAGCTTGGCTGTAGACAATGGATCGTGTGGTGTGTCCTGGATGGAAGCTGGAGGCATGTAGGTAAGTGTAGCGGTCAGTAGGTTTCCGGTACAGGGTGGTATTTATGTGACCATCGCTTATTAGCACAGTAGTGTCCAGGAAATGGACCGCTTGTGTGGATTGATCTAGGCTGAGGTTGATGGTGGGATGGAAATTATTGAAATCATGGTGGAATTCCTCAAGGGCTTCTTTTCCATGGGTCCAGATGATGAAGATGTCATCAATGTAGCGCAAGTAGAGTAGGGGCGTTAGGGGACGAGAGCTAAGGAAGCGTTGTTCTAAGTCAGCCATAAAAATGTTGGCATACTGCGGGGCCATGCGGGTACCCATAGCAGTGCCGCTGACTTGAAGGTATATATTGTCCCCAAATGTGAAATAGTTGTGGGTGAGGACAAAGTCACAGAGTTCAGCCACCAGGTTAGCTGTGACATTATCGGGGATACTGTTCCTGATAGCCATTACAAACATTGAATCTATCTCCCCTTGTAAGTATTCTCACACTTGCTTCTTATCAAACTGTCTGTACTGAACCATCTTGATTATCACTTCAAAAGTTTTTTTTTTTTTTTTTTTTCTCTTACTTAATTGGCCTCTCAGAGTTGGTAAGACAACTCCCACCTGTTCATGCTCTCTGTATGTGTGTGTATATATATCTCCTCAATATATGGTTCACTCTATATGCATCCGAAGAAGTGGGTTGTAGCCCACGAAAGCTTATGCTCTAATAAATTTGTTAGTCTCTAAGGTGCCACAAGTACTCCTGTTATTTTTGCGGATACAGACTAACACGGCTGCTACTCTGAAGACAGACTAGTTATCCTGATTCCCTGGTCTTTGCTTAGATCATAAGACCACACTATTTATATACTTTAAACAGAATTTAAAAAAAAAACATGTCCTGGATGACAGCTATTGAACAGTTCATTTATCAATTATACATTAGAAACAAGGCATCTTTAAAGTATTGTTTCTGGGATTCCATTTGCAGGATTGATAAATTACCAATTGATGCCCTTCTCAACTCCTACTTTTCTCATTCCCGCAAAGCTTAAATGACAAAAGTAAATGTATTTCATATTGTTCAGCTGTGTTCCTTTCCTTCCACCTGCTGACCTGCACCATCTCTAACATCCCCAGTGTTGACTGCTTTTCTAGCCAATGTTTGCCTGACTGCTTCAAGCAAGGCTCATCCAAGAAGGCTTTGCTCCTGTCAGTCATAGTGACAATCACATTCGGTGCCATTCTTTGGAACACATGCAAGTAGAAGAATATACATTTGGGAATTCTGGAACATAAGTACGTGAAATGAATGTGGGGAAAAGGAAGAAATATTGTACTTCCAATTACAAAGAAAAATCCAACAATCTTTTAACTTTTGGAACCGGTGTTCAGAGCCGCTTTTGGAGGATGCGTAAGGAAATCTAATCTACCATTAGAAAGATTAATGTGTCTTTAGCACAATGAATTTGATATATTAAAAAGACAGTTTCTCTATTGTTTTAAATATTCACCAGGAACAGACACATTCATAACCATAGTGAATATTGAAACATTAGTACTATTTTTTTGCAGTAATGAAAGAGATCAAATTAAAAACTATCCTACACAACATAAAGTTCTCTTTAAAATAATTGAGCAATGTCATTTTTGTTGGTTAGCTGAGTTAGGGCCCAACTCTGCAGTATGATGATTTGTGTGTGGATACCAGGATCTGCTTGTGTGGAATTCAGGGTATGTGGACTCCAGAGCCCTGGCACAAACTGCTCAATGACAATCTTACAGAAGTTTTCAGTTCTCAATGTATCATTTTTAGTTTGGCAGTTGAAAGAGACAGTTTCCTTCATTATCATACTTCAAGAGTTTTCTTCTTAAAAACCATGCTCAGTTACATTCAAGTCAACTATCCTTTGGATTTTTATAGACTCTGTAGAAGATTCATCTCTGCTACCCTCACTGGAGGACAAATACCTTGTCTCCCATTTCTAGGTCAATTCCCATTTTCTAAGCACAAAATTTTCTAAATCAGGCTTTACTCCATTATCAAAAACTAGAGGCCAGAAAGGGCAAGTACTATGATCGGAATTCTAGAGCAAGTTCCCACTGAAACAGAATTCGTCCTTTAATATTCATAACATATCTGCTAGGAAGACAAGTTTTGTTATTGTGATGAATATGTGGGTGCTCAGTAAGGTTTATTAACCTGTATCCCCAAATGTGATTTATGTATTTGATTTCTAAGATGCTGTGTTAGGCTATCAGAGAGGAGCAGATAGTTTCAATGTACTCAGATCTGCATGGTAGTAGCAGTTGGGTAATTGAACAGCCCAGGGCAAAATACTCCAGTGGAATAAAAACACCACCATAGGCCTCAATTCTGCAATTTACTCTGCCTGAATGGAGCCCCATTGACATTAACAGGGTGCTGCATGGGTGCAGCAATATACCAAAGCACAGTATATTAAAGGATTGAGGCCACAGTGAGCAACTACCATGTGCCTCCTGCACACCATTAAAATGAAAAGAAGCTCAGATGCTATAGAGATGGAGGCCATGCAGGTACCTAGACAGATATAAACTCTTATGACTACTAGGCAGGAAAGTATTTTATTCCTTTGCTTCATTCTATTGTGTCATGCTGTCTGGAGTGGCTCACGACTGTGAGTGCCTACGTCAGGGCAGACTGGCAAAAATAGGACAGACACCCCAAAGTGGTGGTATGTTCTATAATTAGATGTCACCATCCTAGTAACAAAGATGAACTCCTGAATCACTATAACAGTCTTACCACAGAGTCACAAACAGTCCCCTGGGGCTCTCCAGTCTATCTTGCCACCCAGGCAAGCTGGACTTGGTGTTAAAAGGTCACTTGCACCAAACATTCACAAAATATTCAGGTTGCTTCCAGTCCCAAGAGACCAGTCACTTACCCCAGATCATTTTGTATCTTAGCCAATCCTATAATAAACTAACTAAAGGTTTATTAACTAGGAAAAAGAAATAAGAGAGTTACTTATAGGTTGGCTTTCTTTAACCTATAACACAAATGAGTTGCAATCTAAATCCTAAAAGACAGAGTTGTAGCGATTTTCTTGTGACCCTGTTTTATCTTTTACATTTAGTCATTCAGTCTGTGAGACGAGCTCCCTTGCATGTAGCATTTCCAAGGTGTGATAGGGCCATTCACCAATCCTTTGTGTCCCAATATTCATTAATGGCTCGTTTAATCTTGATAGGCCTCTGAATGGGCACGGCGGTGGGGGACATGACAATTTCTGAGCCTGGGTTCACAAGCTCAGAGCAAACATTTTCCTCTTACGTATTTCCTTATATCATGGATACAGGTCCTCTCTTCAGGGTGTGGGTTATGGGTCAGTCTGGATGATAATGCTTAGCTTTCTAAAGTCCACACAAAACTTCATGGTTTGTCTTTTTTAGGTACCACCACAATAAGAGATGTCCAGGGGCTTTTTGACTTAGTAGATAGCATGCTGGTGATGGGGGTATCTACCTCTTCCTGGATCTGTTTCTGCATTTCCTTTTTAGCATGACATGCCTTTCTAGGAACAGGGCAGGGCCCTGAAGTTTCAATAGAATGTACAATCCTGTCAGTTAACTCTGGCCAGTTGGAAAATATAGGTTTGTGGTGGTTCAAAAGGGCCAGCATTTCCTGCTTTTGGGATGCATCCAAACCCTTCCTGAACTCATGGGGACTTTCTTCCTTGCTCTCTCTGATCAAATCAATCAAAGGAGCATTAACCATTTCTTCATCAGCACAACAAATCATATTCACTGCCATTTCCCTTTCATGGTAAGTTTTTAATCTATGTTTGCACAGATCTCCTGCCATGCCCTATCATAAGTGACCTCAATTATTCTCTCTATCACCTCCAAAGGTCCTAAACAACAGTCCTGCATTCTGTTTTTCCACACTGGAATCAGCACTAGCACCAAATCACCAATGCAAATGATCTTTCCTCAGCATGCCTATAGTACCAACCCTTCTGTGTCTCCTGACTTTTTTCAAGGTTCTGTTGCACTAAATCCCTCAGAGTCTGTACATTCTCCTTAAAACAAGCGACATACTCCCCTACAGGCTGTCCTGTTTCCTCTGTCCTGCACTCCCAAGAGCCTTGAATAAAAGCTAGGGATCCCCTCTCTGTCTCCCATACAGCATATCAAAGGGGACGAATCCAGTAGAATCTTGGGGAATATTTCTGTACCTGTATAGCAAATACGGGAGTAACACATCCCAGTCATTCTCGAGCCTGCTGACATACATTTTTAGCATAGCTTTTAAAGTTCCATTAAATCTTCCCACTAGACCATTGATTTCTGTATGATAGGAATCTAACAGCTGCTCCCTCACTCCTCCTCACTGTTCATGGCAGGGGCCTCTGACTTTGGAGTCCTTGGAAGTATCCACAGTGCTTGGGGGGGGGGGGGGGAGAAGGAGAGGGCGACAGGTGTGTCTGCCAAGTAAGGCTTGTAAAAGTGACAGGTCTGCAGCTTGGCACTGAATCGATTGCTGGCCTCCCTGCGACAGCTCCTTGGATTTTATGCGGCACTGCTGCTGGCACCTGTTGTAGCCCTTCTCTTGCATCCCCTGAGCAATCTGCTCATAGATATTCACATTTCTACGGCTGGTCCATAAGCTGTGCCTGCACAGCCTCTTTTCCCCACAGGCCCAGGAGAGCCGATATCTCCTGTCTACTCCAGGCAAAAGTGTATCTGCTGCATGTAGCCGGCATGGTCAGTTGAGCAGTTACACTCAACAATGGAGAACTGCTAGGTGTGCTCGCCAAGCCAGGCAGCCAGGAAAAGGAATTTCAAAAATTTGTGGGGCTTTAAAGGGGAGGGGCGGCTTTCTATCTGCCTGACCAGAGGAATTCACAACTGTGACCAGAGCCATCAGTGTGGGGCATTGTGGGACAGCTGCTGGAGTCCAGTAACAATTTACGTAAGCATAGGGTGACCAGACAGCATGTGTGAAAAATTGGGACGGGGATGGAGGGTAATAGGTGCCTATATAAAATAAAGCCACGACTATCGGGACTGCCCCTATAAAATTGGGATATCTGACACCCTACATAAGTAGCACAGTGTCTACACTCTGACTGCATTGATCTAACTACATCAACTGTGACTCTACACTGCTCAGGGAGGTGGTGTTATTAAATCAGTGTAGTGGGGTGCTTATGTTGGCGGGAGCCAAATTTAACTGAAGACATGTCCACAGTTAGGTCAATGTAAGCTGCCTTGTGTCAACCTAACCATGTAGTGTAGACTAGGCCTATATTTTTCCATTCCTGGAAGGTTTACTGAGGGGGCCCACAATATCCACCGACACTCTGGCAAACACCTATTTAATAATGGGCAGAGGTTGCAACAGTGCTTTGCGGTCCCTTCAACCTCTAATGCTTCTGACATAAGGCACAACTCTTGCAGTATCTGTCTCAAACAGCTGAGGCCAATAGAAATTCTTTTTAAGCCTGCCACAGATTCTCTCCACTCTTAAGCATCCTGCAAATGGACAATCATGAGCTAATTGGAACAATTCTCTCCTGTACTTCTCAAGCACCTCAGCAGGACTATCTCTTTCTCCCTGTGGGTGCGGAGTGCAGGAGGAGGCTCAGGGCAGGGGGTTGGGGTGCAGAGTGCAGGAGGAGTTCAGGATGTGGGCTCCGGCCCGGCAGCGGCGCACAGCGGGGCTAAGGCAGGGTCCCTGCCTGCCCTGGCCCTGCACCGCTCCAGGAAGAGGCCAGCATGTCCAGCAGTGGCTCCTGGGGGTGGGGTGGGGCAGGCGGCTCCGCTGGCCTCACCTGTGGGTACCACCCCCGAAGCTTCCACTGGCTGTGGATCACCGTTTCCGGTCAATGGGAGCTGTGGGGTGCAGTGCCTGCAGGCAAGGGTAGGGCATGAAGCCCTCTGCTTCCCCCCCCTCCAGGGGCCACAGGGACGTGGTGCTGGCTGCTTCTGGGAGCGGGGCCGGGGCCAGGGCAGGCAGGGAGCCTGCTTTAGCCCGGCTGCGCCACGGGGCTGACAATCCCACGGGCCAATTGAAAGCCCTGACGGGCCGGATCCAGCCCGCGGGCCGTACTTTGCCCTCCCCTGTCCTACACCCACAGGAAAGAGATCTCCTATCGGCGTAGTAAATACACCTTCCCACAAGTCAGTAGCTATGTCAATGGGAGAAGCTCTCCCACCAACATAACTCTGTCTACACGGGGGGTGGGTTGGTATAACTACGTCACTCTGGGGTGCAGATGTTTTACACCCCAAGCCAGACAGTTATACTGACATAGCCTAACTCAGGTCAGGTCTGCACTACAGAGCTATATCTACACTATGGACCTTACAACGGCATAGCATGGTGCTGTAAGAGAGACGCTCTCCCACCGACATAGCGCTGTCCACACTGGTGCTTTTGTCGGTGAAACTTATGTCTGTTGGGAAGGGGGAGGGGGGATCACAACCCTGACTGACAAAAGTTTTACCAGCAAAAGTGCTAGCGTGGACATAGCACTACAGCAACCTGCGGGCTGTAGTGTTTTTAGTGTAGACCTACCCTTGCTCCCTAGACTTTGCTGGGTTTCAAAAGCCCCATGCATGGCTCTGGACGCTGGGCTGAGAAGTGCCAGTGGGTTATTGGTCTTCAGTACCTAGGAGTTTTGCGTTAATCCAGGGGTGGGGTTTGTTTGTTTTTTTGCAATCCCTCATCATCCAACGCCCGGGGAGGCTGGAGGGACCAAGCCGGAAGCGCAGCCACAGCTCCGGCCCTAGCGGGCGATGGGACCATCTGCCCTGGCTGCGGCATCCAAGCCGCCGGCCCCAGCCCCGCCCAGGGGCTGCAGGGACAAGTCTCCGGCGGAGAAGCCAGGAGCGGCGCAGCATCCCGCCCTGCTCACCGACCCCGCAGCCAGGCCTCCCCCTGCCCCGGCGGGCTCGGCAGCGCCTCCGCGGGGGAGGGCGCTGCGCCCGGAGCCCCGCCAGCCCCGTCTCCACCTACCGGGCCCTGCAGCGCCGTTCACCGCAGCCTCGGTCTCCCCCGGCGGGGTGGCAGCTCTGGGGCCTCCCTCACTCGGCGGCGCAGGCGGCCGGGGGAAGCGGCTCTGGCGGCTGCATCGCTCCCCCCCGTCTCCTCCCGTTATCCGGCTGCGGCTCCGCCTCACCCCGGCTCAGCGGCTGCCCGGCCCGGCTGCCTCCTCCACATACCGCCGGGCCCCGCGGAGCTCGCTTCCCGCCTCCTCGGGGAGGAGAGGCCGGCCCGGCCCCGCAGGCGGCCCCCGCCGCGCTGGAGCAGCCCCTCTCCCTGCCGGGGCGGGGGCAGCGGGGCTCAGGCCAGACCCCACCTCCAAGGCGCAGCAGCGCCTCCCCAGGCGGCCTCTCCAGCCAGTTCCCTCCCGGGGCCTGGCTCTGTCCCGAAGTGGGGAGGCGACACCAGCACAGACCCCACCCAAGGGCAGGTTCTAGATTTTTTGCTGCCCCCTCTTTTTTTTTTTGGCTTTTACACATGTTTGCACTTTGCAGTGGTTTTGTTTTGTTTTTTGATTGTTTAAAATAAAAAAAAATGAAAACAGAGAATTTGTAGTTAGTGAAATAAAACAATTTACCCCCCCCCCCCTTATTGAAGGTGGACTTTCTAACAAGTGTCTGAGTACTGCTGGGTCTGGCTATGTGTTGACTTGTGGAAAACGCAGTTAGTAGTGGGGGGGATAGCCCCGTTTAGGGCCCCCAATGAGCTAGCCCCGCCTATGCCCAGCGCTGCCCCACCCACCCCGCCACCCGGCTCCTCCCCAGGCTAGGTGCAGGGGGAGGGTGGCAACCTGGGCGATGCACTTTGCCCTGCTCACCTGCGTCATAGAAGGCGTCCAGCACCGCCATCTCCCCGAAGTCCAGCTCCCTGAAGTTGACCATGGTGAGCTGGGCTCCCTGCGCCTCGCAGGCTCGCACCAGGCACTGCAGCGCCCCAGCCTCGGCTTTTGGGCTGTCGTTCAGCACATACACCGTGGGGCAGGGAGCGCTGCCTTCCCCTCCCAGCCCCGCCGCCACCGCCTTGGTCCCTGGCTGCTGCTCCACTTCTCCGCTGAGGAAATGCTGCCGATGCTGCTCCACCGCGGCGCCCCCGCTGCCCTCCATGGCGCCCGCCCGCCGCCCCGCACTCAGGGCCGGTCTAGGTTTTTTTCCAAAAAAAAAAAAAAGGATGGCCAGAATGCCGCCCCTGGAAATGTGCCGCCCCAAGCACATGCTTGCTTTGCTGGTGCCTAGAGCCGGTCCTGCCCCACCCCAGAGCCGCCACCTGCCTCCCTCCCTGGGGAGCGCACTCCTTGGCAGGGGCAGCTCCAGGCACAAGCGCACCAAGCGTGTGCCTGGGGCGGCAAGTCGCGGGGGGCGGCCTGCCGGTTGCCATGAGGGTGGCAGTGAGGCAGCCTTCGATGGCATGCCTGCGGGAGGTCCGCCGGTCCCGCGGCTTCAGCGGCAATTCGGCGGCGGGTACGCTGAATCTGCGTTACCAGTGGACATCCCGCAGGCATGCCGCCGAAGGCTGCCTCACTGCCATGCTTGGGGAGGCAAAATACATAGAGCCGCCCCTGCTCCTTAGGCACTCGCGGGGAGGCATCCTAAGGCCGGGCTTCGAGACCCGGGGTTTGAGGGTAGCTGAGGATGTGGCCGGGGATCTTGTTTCAGTGAGACCTTCTAATTGCAGTCCTTTTCGTTTAAATCCCCACATTCAAATGGTCCCAGGCTGCCCAACCTGGTTAGTATTTATCTAATAATAAAATCATAACCAATGTCTTATAAAGCCCCAGACCTGCACCCTACCCTGCGCCCCTGGACACCCATTTCCATAGGATTATGGACCAGTTCAGGAATCTGCCCATGGATCACATTGAAGAATCCAGGCCTGAGTGCAGGGCTGCTAATTCTCACCAGTTTATTGTGAGCCTGACAATATTTGTTAGAGCCCAGCTGCTGGAGTCACCCCCTGATTACACGAGACTCTCAGCGTTCTTTCTTAGTATGTTTCTAGCCCTCCCAGTTGCAGAGAAAAGCTTGAAACTGTGATCTTGTGCCCCAAAGACACCCAAAAGTCATGTAAAACAACCCCACATTTATTACATTTTAAGATCTCATGATTTTAAATTACTCTTTTTTTTTTTTGGATACTTGGGATTGGCAATAAATCTAATAAGACATGGTTCCCAAACTGTACTCCACAGTGCCCTTGCTAGGAGAATGACTCAAGAAAGGTCTACACTACCCGCTGGAATCGGCGGGTAGAAATCGACCTCTCGGGGATCGATTTATCGTGTCCCGTCAGGACGCGACAATCGATCCCCGAATCGACGCTCTTACTCCACCAGCGAAGGTGGTAGTAAGAGCCGTCGACGGGAAGCCGCGGAGGTCGATTTTGCCGCCGTCCTCACAGCGGGGTAAGTCGGCTGCGATACGCCGAATTCAGCTACGCTATTCGCGTAGCTGAATTTGCGTATCTTAAATCGACCCCCCCCCTGTAGTGTAGATGTAGCCTCAGAGAACTAAGCATAGTGAAACTGAGATGCTGGGAAAGGAGGACGGTGTGTGAGACAAGTTCTTTCTTATGAAGTGGCCAAACAGAATTTTTAAAAATTTGGAAAAACCCCGCTATACAAATTATTAGAGTGCATGGGCATGTGTGGTATGAAAACATAGATGATAATTATTAATGTTTGAAGACATAAATTGAGATTTTCAAAGACATATAAAAGGATTTAGCCAGACAATTCCCATTAATTTCAGAGGTACTTCTGTGGCTATATCCACTAGTATACACTGAAAATATCCGCCACAATCTTATAAGAAATATAAAGAAAAAAATTACAATCTAGAAAGACAAAAACAGTTTAAAGTCTCAGTTATGCAAGAGTTCAGTGTAGCCAGACACTGTGCCTCCACAGAACCCTACTGAAGTCATTGGGGCTCTGCCCAGGGATAGGAGTCCTCCTCCACAAAGTTCACTGCAGGACTCACATTTTAATAGACTCCTACTCTACTGACATCAATGGGGTACTGTGAGAGTGCAGGACTCTGCCTACAGGGATCACCTTACAGGATCAGGGCTAGAGTGATTTGTTCCTGATAAAAGGTTCAGATTCAGAGAGAATAGAGCTGTAAAGAGGTTTTCAAAGCTGCCTACAGGATTTGGATGTCCAATTCCCAATAAAATCAATGGGAGTTAAGTCTCTAAATCCCATAGAAGGCTTTGAAAAAGTCAGCCATAAATTACGTGTTAGTAGGTGAGTTCAGACTGGTGTAATTTCTACTGTGATGGAGCAAAAGAAAGTATAGATTAGAGCAGGGCAAGCCCACTTTAGCTTAAACCTATTACCTAGTTCTGTTATTCCTACTACACCCTTTCAAGTCTCTCATCATATGGATTAAACCAATTTAGGGAGTTTGAGTCCAAGATTCACTCACAGTCACTAACTTGTAATGTGTATCATCTCTTATTCGAAGCCCCAGGAAGTAGTACTTAGTGTACTAAATTAAATGGCTTCTTCCCTCACTAGTTAGCCAGAAGGCAACACCCCTGTCTGTTAGATGAGGATTTAGTCACTATAATCCATGCCTTTTCAGGCTTGACTATTGTAGTGTAATGTGCTATATTGGAGGCTGACCAAAAAGGCCACATGGAAACTGTAGCTGGTGCAGATGCTGTACCCAGCTTACTAAGCAGATCAGGCCAATGAAAGTACATCACATCAGTGCCTCATATGCTACCTTGATTATAGTTAACTATACAGTGGAAAATACGTTTAAAGGAGCTAGTCCTCATCAGTGTGACCTAGTGGCTAGCATAGTGAACCAGGATTCAGGAGACCTGCGTTCTTTCCAGGCTCTTCCACTTAGCTGCTGGATTATGACTTTAGGCAAGTCACTTTACCTCTTTGTAACTCCATTTCCCCTTCTAGAAAATGGAGATGATGATACTCCTTTGCAAATTGCTTTGAGATCTACTGATGGAAATCACTATATCTAGGTATTACTATTTTTTTTATCTACAAAGCCTTGAATGAAGTAGGACCCAACTACCTTGGAAGTTACTTTTCTCTTCAGGCAATGAGAATGGCAACTGCAACTACATGGACACTAAACTTAACAGTCATGGGCCACAGGCAACTTTACTGATAAAGAGCCTGTGGCTGTGGAACCTGTTTCTGCCAGTTACCAGGCTGGACCCAGGTACTTTGAGCTTCTGAATATACTGCTATAGGCATATGTATAATAACTGAATCCAATACAGAACCAACATATTCAAACTGAGCAGGTGAGAGGCTATGTATTCTCTATGTGGTCATGAAAGGATCTGAGGAAGTTGAAAAAATGGTTGTAGGCAGATTCAAATTTGGATTAAACAATTGCTGGGCCAAGCGAACACAAACCTTGGCTACCCTCTTCTTAGTGCATGTGTAACCCACACAACTTCTGTGTGTGGTATTCTGCCCGTTTTCCCTGCCAGCTTGGGACTCCAGAACCCTGCCTTGTTGAGCCAGTCATGCTAGCCTGCTGCAACACAGACCCAGGTCTGGTCCATGCCCCCCAAAACTGCAGAGTTTAACCAAAAACTGCTCAGCAGGTCACCTATCTCCTGCACCCAGACACTCAGTTCCCAATGGGATCCAAACCCCAAATAAATCCGTTTTACTCTGTATAAAGCTTATACATAGAGGGCAGACAATTTATGAGTTTACCCTATATAACACTGATAGAGAGATATGCACAGCTGTTTGCTGCCCCAGGTATTAATCACTTTCTCTGGATTTACTAATAAACAAAAGTGATTTTATTAAGTATAAAAAGTAGGATTTAAGTGGTTCCAAGTAATAACAGACAGAGCAAAGTAAGTCACCAAGCAAAATAAAGCAAAAACACGCAAGTCTAAGCCTAATACATTAAGAAACTGTTTACAGGTAAAATCTCACCCTCAGAGATCTTCCAATAAGCTTCTTTCACAGACTAGACTCCTTCCTAGTCTGGTCCCAATCCTTTCCCCTGGTACAGTCCTTGTTAGTCCCAGCAGATAGCTTAAGTGGAAAGCAGGGGTGTTCTCATGACTGGCAGCCCCCTTTGGTCTGTTCCATCCTGTTTTCTAGCTTTGGCACAAGGTGGGAATCTTATGTCTCTTTGGGTCCCCACCCCTCCTTCTAAATGGAAAAGTACCAGATTGAAGATGGATTCCAGTATCATGTGACATGGTCACATGTCACTGTAAGACCTCATTCTTCATTACCCACGGCCCACACGTACACAGGAAGGCTTGCAGGTAAATAAACCATTTACAACCAATTGTCCTAGTCAATGGGAGCCATCAAGCTTCTAAACCACCATTAATGGCCCACACTTTGCATAATTACAATAGGACCTCAGAGTTATACTTCTTATTTCTAGCTTCAGATACAAGGATGATACATACATACAAATAAGAGGAATATATTCAGTAGGTTATAACCTCTGATACCTTAGAAGAGACCTTTTGCATAAAGCATATTCCAGTTACAACATATTCACACTCATAAGCATATTTCCATAAAACATATGGAGTGCAACATCACACAAATTACCTAGGGAGGTTGTGGAATCTCCAGTATTGGAGGTTTTTAAGAACAGGTTAGACAAACACCTGTCAGGGATGATCTAGGTAATAATTAATCCTGCCTCTGTGCAGGGGACTGGACTAGATGAACTATTGAGATTCCTTCCTACATTTCTATAATTCTATATCTGTTCAATGCCAAGTACCCACCACATGGTGATATAAATATGATTTATATCAACAAGAACTCATACTTGTCCAAGTGCAATTTCTGCTGTTGGAGGCAAGAAATTTCCTTGTTTGGGAGGTCACTGATTTAAGGGCTGCTCTTCTGAAAAGTGACTGACCATGGAAGGAGAGTAGTGCTAGACAGCTGGCTTGCTTTTTACCAGCCCCATCTTATGCCACTAATCTTTGACATTTGACTGATTCCCCATTGACCTGTAACATTTTTTGCCATTACTAGACTCTTTCTAGAATAGAAAGTGGCCTCTATTTCCATTTGGAGCTTGGGAAAGAAGCTTTAGACTCTTAAGGGCTAAAAGAAGCTTGTAATAGCTAAAAACTGGCAAAAGACCCATATGACGCACTGACCAATGGTTGAATAAAAATAGAACATAAGCGTCTCAATTTATTAAGTTTATAATATGGAACAATGTTGGACAAAGAATCAGAATGAGGGATATAAGAAAGTTATTCATGAAGGAAGCTAAAAATGATGTGGGATTCAGTTTTGTAGCATGAATAATAATTCCTCTGTAATTAATATAATAATTCTGTATTTCTTATATTATTTACAACAATAAACATGAGAGACAAGGAGTGACCTGTAGTTAAATGTTAGTCTAAAATGAATGTAATGAAGGACATTGGAGAAGTATGATAGTAAGACCCAGGAAGCAGTTACTATGGGGCTTGATCATACTACTGAAGTCCACAGAAATTTAAAGACCCCATTTAACCTGCAGCTTTTACACCATCTGTCCATCGCAACTGCAAGCAACATGGTTTCAAAGAATTGAAAGGGTGGGATAAACAGGAGACAATTCTGAGGAAGCTGCTCCAGCCTCACCCAGTGAAGTAACAGCTATAGGATTCTAGATGTCACCATAATAAATGAACTGGACATTAAATTTCACAGCCTTCTCAACCAGCACAAACAAAGTTAGAGCTGCAGAGAGCATTCATAAAGAATCCTAAACAGACCTTGAGTGCAAAGGTCCATTTCTTTTGCAAACCTTAGACCAGATTTGCAAAATGTTCTTGAACCTGAGATGAGGTTCAGGTTTGTGGCCCACTGGCCTCACTTCACCGCTACCTCAGCAGTGACCCCTTTAGCCCCAGGCCCCTTCCCTCCCACAGGATCCCAGCTCTGGGATTCTAGCCTATGGTGGTGGTGAGAGATAGACATTTCTGCCTGATAAGCCGAAGGGTTGTGCTTGGGTAAGAGAACACTCTGCACCTGAGAGCCCAGCACTTGAGTAAGGGAGAGAGGATACCCCTGCTTGGTGAGCCCAATCCCCTGATCAGAAGAAAGTTGAACCTTCCAGCAAAGGAGCCCACCTCTTCAGCCTTACGCCATTAGGTGGAATTTCCTCCGAGCTTTGGACAGGGTTTCCCTTCTCCCTACCAGGGGCTGTGTTCTCCAGGCTGGTGTCTCCTCCTATATTGTCTGCTCACAGGTTGAACTTCTCAGACAAGACTCTCCTCTTCCTTCTTCAGTTCTAGAAATGGGCTCCCCAGTCCTCTTCATTTCCAGAATGGAAGGCTCTTCTTTCCTCTTCTTGCCTGGTGTTCTCCTTCCCATCATGGGTTTGTTTATGGGGCACAGCCCACACTAGGGGAAAAAAAAAGACCTATTGCTGATGATGGTTGCCAGCCATGGGTTCAGCTGTCATGCCTCCATTTATGAAATGGTGCTGGAAGCTGTTTGTCTGCCAAACACTTGCAGCTAAGCCATGTTCAGCACCGATTCAGCTGCACCTTATCCTGATACTTAACAACAGATCATTTTTCTAGCATAGAACAGACCACTACGTATGTGCTTGGGCTCTTCCTGGAGGTCTGAGTTAGGTCTTTTGAGCAGGGGGTTGGACTAGATGATCTCCTGAGGTCTCTTCCAACCCTAATCTTCTATGATTCTATATTCCAAGTCTCCTTGTAGCCCTCCAGAGATTGGTTCATAACCACATCTGATGAGTACCTCAGGAAAGTTCAATTTGCATACCCCGACCAAACAATCCTCCCAGGTTTGCACCAGTCTAAGCAAAATGTTTTTCTACTATACATCCATCTGTATTTTTTTTTTTAAACTAAAATTCTTGTGGTTCCAAGGGATAAAGCCATAGGGTTTTTTTGTTTGTTTGTTTTTGTTTGGTTTTAGTTTGGGCGAATTTAATGGAAATAAGGAAGGATTTTGAAACATCTTTTTCTACATGGCAGAATGTATTTGCGGTCAACAAAACTCTTGTCTGATGTTTGAAATTCCATCATTTTCATACTATTACAGGACTTGCTGAGTGACGGCGCATTAAGATAATTGTTTATTCTTGCTGTCAGACAAACATAACAAGAGAGTCTGTGTTATTCTGTACAAGTGCAGCTGTAACATTCACAGATTACACGATATCCTAGCATCATGGACCTTTCCAGACCACACTGCGTTTATGTCTGTGAACCTGCCACGGTGGTCAGGAGCAATATCCTTTTCTGTTGATTAACTCTCAGAACCTGGTACAGGGGACAAACAATAAGCACATGGGTCCCATCAATTGCCCCAAAACAGTTGGGGAACCTCATGGATGCAGAACTGTCAATACTCTCCTGATCATGACCAAACTTTGTAAGCTGGTGTAACCATACCTTATTCATGGCATCATACACCTGCATGGCAATGGCCCCACCAGTCTATCGCCTTACACCAAATTGGTTGGCTGTGGACCAGCAATATTTTGTGGTTGCCAACTTCCAGGTGGCAATGGTGACTTGCTTCTCAACAGGTATGAGGCACCACGTGTTGGTATGCTGCCACCATAGCTCTGAGGCCAGTTCAGCACAGATCTCAAAAAAGGCTGCCTTTGCCATCCTGAAATTCTCTTGCCACTGCTGGTCATCCCAGGTCTGCAGAATGATCCTTTCCCACAAATTGACACTGGTTTTCCAAGCTCAGAAACGGAACTGCATTGTGTGAAGCTGCTGCAGGAACAGCTCCTGTACGAGAAGTTGCTTGGTGTCATCCTTGTCCTCGTCCTTGTCCCCCATCTTCCACTGCTGCTGCTGGAGGAGCTGCTGCTGCAGCCACATCATCTACTTGGTGGTGTGGCAGACAAAGTCCAAAACCAAAGCCACCCAGCTCCGAGAGCTTAAATAAAGCCCAGACAGCCTCTGTGTATTTGAGGTTGCTGATGTAGCTGCATGGAGCATTGTTGGGACCATAGTGGCTGACAGTAATTTGAAAATGGTGCTAGCCCACCCAAAAAGAGAGGAAGCATGGGACAACCTAAAACTCCAAGGTCCCATAACTACTGGGAACCTTAGAAATGCTTCATAACCTCCCCAGGCCCATGTCCACTATATATGCTCTGTTAGTGAAGAGGAATTCCATTAGTCTGGAGTTCTTTGTGAAATAATGTGAAGAGGATTTATCACAGCCCTTAAAAAAATCCCAGTGGCCCACCATAATACATTATGTTAAGAATGCCTCTGCGGATCTTAGGTTATGCTCGATACAACAAAAGGTTTTGTTCAAAAATGTATTGGATGTCAAATAGGCTGCACAAGATAAAAGTCTTATCCTCTGATGTTTGTTGGTACTGCAATAAGGAAAAAGGGCCTGTAGTGGCTCGGAGCGGGGGCCCTCCGACTCTGGGTCCTTGGGAGGCCACCCCGCCTCACTACGTCACTGATACGTCGGCCGCCATGGGGAACGAAGCGGTCTCCGCTTGCAGCTGAGGCCCAGGCCTGTGCTCAGGCTGGGTGGGAAACAAACAGTTAATTGGCCCCAGCCCTGGATCAAGGCGGGGCAACAGAGAGTCTGAGGCTCAGGCTTCTGGCATGGGGAAGGGGAGACTGCCACCCCCGGGTTGGGGTGGCAGAGGGGATGCAGGCCCACCCACTCCACTGCATCTCGGCCCAGGGCCCTAGCAGTGACAAAGCGCTTTGTCATTGGGTCAGCGGGGATCCACGCCACAACATACTGACTCACCCTCTGTCAGCATTGCAGCCAGACAGGGGTCTGCTACCCCTGGGTCACTTCCACACTCCCCTTCTTGGTGTACCTGTTGCCATGAGGAGGGGTTGAGGTTGATGGTGGCTTCTGGGACCGCGAGCAAGGAGTGGGGTTGAAGCCCTGAGCCACAGCAGGAGCCTCCCATGGGGCTGAATCCCTGAGCTCCAGCAGGTGTGCCCCGGCTCTGAAACTTCTGAAGATTGTCGTATGTGGCTCAGAGGGTCAATAAGTTTGGCCGCCCCTGTCCTCAGATACGTACCTGCTAAACTGGGTTTAAGACTTGGTTTTTGAGGGCTGCAATGATCACCAAGTGCATGATTTTACAAAAATGGAAGAGTGGGCTTATGCTAAGTATAGAGCAGTGGTAGTCAGAAAGAAAGAATATCTTATCACTATAGAGATTAATTATATGATTTCAAAGAACTATGGGACCTGTTTTTAGATACATTTGGATAAAAAATATTGATTTCTCACAGATTGCGAGACCGCCATTCCACCTAATCTCTTCTCCCTTTTCCAGTCCCTTCCTTCCCTCCTTTTCCTATTTATGTATGTCTTCTCCTCTTTTATTACTGTAATCCCCCACTGTACTGTGCTCTGTCCATGTAATACTTTTCAATTTTGTATTGTCTGGTCTTGCAGCTTTGACAAGTTGTAAAACTGCAAAATTCTATCAGAGATCCCGTGAAGTGTGCAGTATTTGGAAGCATATCTTTTTGTATTTTTTTACTGTCTGCTTTTTCATATAAAAATCAGTGCAAAATTTAGAAAGAAAGAAAGATCAAGCAACTAGTACTATTCAATATTTTCATTAACAACTTGGATGATGGAATAGAGAGTATGTTAATAAAATTTGCAGATGACACTAACCTGAGAGGGGTTGCTAACACTTTGGAGCACAGGATTAGAATTGAAAATTATCTTGACAAATTGGAGAATTGATCTGAAATCAATAAGATGAAAGGCAGTAAAGACAAGTGTAAGGTACTATACTTAGGAAGGAAAAAAATCAAATGCACGGATACAAAATGGGAAATACTGGCTAGTAACAGATCTGGGCTTTGTAGTGGATCACATATTGGATATGAGTCAAGAGTGTGATGCTTTTGTGAAAAAGGCAAATACCATTCTGGGATGTATTAACAGGAGTGATGTTTGTAAGACATGGTGCATAATTGTTCTATTCTACTCTCCATTGATGAGGCCTCAGCTGGAGTACTGTGTCCAGTTTGGGGCACCACTCTTTAAGAAAGATGTAAAGAAACTGGAGAGAGTCCAGAGGAAAGCTATAAAAATGATAAGCTGTTTAGAAAACATGACCTCCGAGGAAAGATTGAAAGAATTGGGCATGTTTAGTCTTGAGAAGAGAAGGCCAAGAGGGGACATAAGTCTACAAATATGTAAAAGGTTGTTATAAAAAGGATGGTGATCAATTGTTCTCTATGTTGACCAAGGGTAGGACAAGAAGTAATTGGCTTACTTTGCCGCAAGGGATATTTAAGAAAGATATTAGGAAAAACTTTCTAACTATAAGGATAGTTAAGCACTGGAACAGATTACCTAGGGAGACTGTGGAATCCCTATCATTGGAGGTTTTTAAAAACAGGTTAGACAAACATCTATTAGGGATTGTCTAGGTTTGCTTAATCCTGTCTCAGCACGAGGGCTGGACTAGATGACCTCTTGAGATCCCTTCTAGCTCTACATTTCTAGGATTCGTATTATCTTTAGCTCAAGAAAACAAACTTGTTAAGATATTTGATTTAGAAAGAGACCTGGTTGTATAAAAGAAAGTAAGGCTATCTTTTATTCAGGATATTCCAAAGAGGAGCAATGCTTAGTATGTGTTATCAGAGCTATAAATTAAGGCCTGAGGTGTACTACAAAGTTAGGTCAACATAAGTTGCTTTGCATCTTCATCCTATTTGTGCATGTGTCTACACTCAAATTTGTCTCCAGCTGACATAAGTGCCCTGTTACGATGACACAGTAAAACCACCTCCCTGAACAGCATGGAGCCATGGTCGACCTAGTGAGGTCAATGCAGTCTGATTGTAGACATGTTGACCCTAACAGTCCTCCAACAGCTGTCCCACTTTGTGGGACAGTTTTCCTCTGGTCACAATTGTAAACTTTACTGCCTAGGGTCACAGAGACCAGAAGCCAGCTCCACAGCCTTTAGAGTCCCCAGCATGTTTTTGAAATGCTTTTTCCTGATTGCACACCTTGGTGAGCACACCTAGGAGTTCACCCTTGTTGTGTGCAACTGCCCAACCGACCATGCTGGCTCCACGCACCAAATGTTCTACTGCCTGGAGTAGGCTGGAGGTATTGGATCTCCTGGGCCTGTGAAGAGAAGAGGCTGTTCAAGCACAGCTAAGGACCAGCTGTAGAAATATAGGCATCTAGGAACAGATTGCGTGGGGGATGCAGGCAAAGGGGCATGACAGGGATCTGTAGCAATGCCATGTGAAAACAAAGTAACTTCACTAGGCAAGCCACAAGACCAGGAAGGCCAACAATAGACCTGTAGCTGAGCAGCAGACCTGATGCTTTTACAACGAGCTGCATGCCATACTTGGCAGAGACCCCACCAGCAGACCACTGTGGATACCTTGGAGTAGCCCAGGAGAGAGACCCCTGCCATGAACACCATGGAAAGGGAGGGGTGGAGTGGGGAAAGACACAGCCAGGAGCTCCAGCCATGCCACACACCTGGACCTATTTGAGACTCTACCACTGTCTAGCCAGTCTCACCAGGTGAGCGTGGATGAGCCTGATGAAAAGGAAGGAACCTTTGGTAAGTGTTTGCATGCATTTTTCCTTACAATGTTTAAATTTAAAGATGTCACCTAGCCCATCCTCAAGTTAACAATAAAAAGGTATCGACTTCTACCTCCTCTCCTATGAGTAAAAGAATGAGAGGTACAACAAACAGAGGTAGAGTTGTTATCTGCTTTTCATTCCCCTGTGGAGTTAGCCAAGGGTAGGGTGGGGTGTTATGGGATTGGGAACAGTTTGTTTATGTACATAGGGATGTCCCTGTATCTTCCTGAGAGATCTTGATGAAACTTTCATGGAGATAATCTCCAATCCTCTCCCAAAGGTTTCTAGGGATGGCTACCTTATTACTTCCTCCACGATAGGACACTTTCCCCCACCACTCTGTGATGAGTTTGGCTGGCACCAGTCCAGTAAACAGGCTAGCAGCAGAGGGGCCCAGGTGGCTTTGGGACACCAGTTACATGTGTGTTCTCTGTGTCTTTCTCACTCTCAGGAATTAGATCAGCTAAAACCACTACCGCCTGTGGAAAATAGTGTCAATATTCAGTGCCGTTGCTCTATATTCATACCCATGGAATAGGGACCCAAATGTTATTGTTTCATGCAACCAAAATTCTTCCCCCACCCCCTCACCACAGGTGGGCCATACTCACCATGGCTGGGGCTGGAGAGTGATGCTGAGCAGAAGCGCTCTAGAGCTGAATTGTCAATAAGCATGTCTTATTAAAAGTGTTTGTGGGAATGAGGGAAGGAAGTTTTGAAATGTTTCTTTCGCTTTCCCTTGTGACTGTAACTCCAGTGATCCATCTGTATGGTTTTATCTGCAGCTTCCGCCATTGTGGCCTTGAAGGGTGCCCCCTGCACACCCACTGAATGCCTGATCCTGAGGAGGGCTTGGAGGGCCAACATGACAGACAGCAGGGAGAGGGAAAGAGTGGACAGGAGGAAGTCCCAGGAGTCCCATAAAGGAAAGGAGAAAAATGTACCAGGACATAATGGTGGTTCTCAGGCAGCAAACCCAAATGCTGCAGACCTTGGTTGACCTGCAGGTCCAGAAAACTTGGACTTCTCGCTCTTTGCAACCCTTGGAGAATTCTGTGGTAATAACTACCTACAGCCCCCCAACATACCACCTGCATCACGGGCCACATCCTCACCCCTATCTCTCCATGCCAGGGGATAGTGAGGAAAACACAGCTTCATATGCACTGACCTGTGAGAACAAAGGCTGCTGCATATGTAGACACCAGGGATTACATTTGTGCACTGAAATGTACAAAAATGTTTGCTGCCTTTCCAATTTTAAAGTCCCATTCCATTAATTCAGTGTTTCTCAAACTGGGGTCACCGTTTGTTTAGGGAAAGCCCCTGGGGGGCTGGGCTGGTTTGTTTACCTGCCCCGTCCGCAGGTCCGGCTGATCGCGGCTCCCACTGGCCATGGTTCGCCGCTGCAGGCCAGTGGGGGCTGCTGGAAGCGGCGGCCAGTAAGTCCGTCGGCCCGCGCCGCTTCCAGCAGCTCCCATTGGCCTGGAGCAGCAAACCGCGGCCAGTGGGAGCTGCGATTGGCCGGACCTGCGGACGGGGCAGGTAAACAAAACCATCCCGGCCCGCCGGGGTTTTCCCTACACAAGCGGTGACCCCAGTTTGAGAAACACTGCATTAATTTATGTTAAAAGGTTGTATTGCATTGCCTGTTTTGTGTACATCGTCATTTTTCTGCACTGGTGTTGCCACTCAATACATTTCTATTGTTGGAGAGTAAAATTATCTTTATTAGTTCTCAACACATTTCAGAATGCATAGCGGTACTGAAAACACCCAGTCCTCGTAAATGTACAGCAAGCACCATATATTTCACAGCTTCAGGAAAACATGCAGTCATATTTCTAAGTGTACAACAAGTGCTACCCAATTCCCAGCAGCACCCAAAGCTCCAGGGCCAGAGAACAGTGCAGCACAGAATGCTACTCTGCTGGCCATAGTGCTCTTTCAAAGCCTCCCTCAACCTCATGACCCCATACGGAGCTCTTCAGGCCTTAGGTGTGTCTCTTCAAACTCAGCAGACAGCTTGATCCACCTCTACCCTTCACCCTAGCAGCAAATTTTCCCCTTTTGCCCTCACAGATATTATGCAGGACCCAACAGGCAGCTACAACCATTGAAATATTTTTCTCACTGAGCTCCAATCTAGTGAGTAAACAACACCAGCATCCCTTCAATCTATCAATAGCACATTCAACAATCGTCTGCACCTGCTGAGCAGGTAGTTGAATCATAGAATATCAGGGTTGGAAGGGACCTCAGGAGGTCATCTAGTCCAACCCCCTGCTCAAAGCAGGACCAATTCCCAACTAAATCATCCCAGCCAGAGCTTTGTCAAGCCGGGCCTTAAAAACCTCCAAGGAAGGAGACTCCACCACCTCCCTAGGTAACGCATTCCAGTGCTTCACCACCCTCCTAGTGAAATAGTGTTTCCTAATATCCAACCTAGACCTCCCCCACTGCAACTTGAGACCATTGCTCCTTGTTCTGTCATCTGCCACCACTGAAAACAGCCGAGCTCCATCCTCTTTGGAACCCCCCTTCAGGTAGTTGAAGGCTGCTATCAAATCCCCCCTCATTCTTCTCTTCTGGAGGCTAAACAATCCCAGTTCCCTCAGCCTCTCCTCATAAGTCATGCGCTCCAGACCCCTAATCATTTTTGTTGCCCTCCGCTGGACTCTTTCCAATTTTTCCACATCCTTCTTGTAGTGTGGGGCCCAAAACTCCAGATGAGGCCTCACCAATGTCGAATAAAGGGGAACAATCACGTCCCTCGATCTGCTGGCAATGCCCCTACTTATACAGCCCAAAATGCAGTTAGCCTTCTTGGCAACAAGAGCACACTGTTGACTCATATCCAGCTTCTCGTCCACTGTGACCCCTAGGTCCTTTTCTGCAGAACTGCTACCTAGCCATTCGGTCCCTAGTCTGTAGCTGTGCATGGGATTCTTCCGTCCTAGGTGCAGGACTCTGCACTTGTCCTTGTTGAACCTCATCAGGTTTCTTTTGGCCCAATCCTCTAATTTGTCTAGGTCCCTCTGTATCCGATCCCTACCCTCTAGTGTATCTACCACGCCTCCTAGTTTAGTGTCATCGGCAAACTTGCTGAGAGTGCAGTCCACACCATCCTCCAGATCATTAATAAAGAAAGATATTAAACAAAACCGGCCCCAGGACCGACCCTTGGGGCACTCCGCTTGAAACTGGCTGCCAACTAGACATGGAGCCATTGATCACTACCCATTGAGCCAGATGATCTAGCCAGCTTTCTATCCACCTTACAGTCCATTCATCCAGCCCATACTTCTTTAACTTGGCAGCAAGAATACTGTGGGAGACCATACCAAAAGCGTTGCTAAAGTCAAGGAATAACACATCCACTGCTTTCCCCTCATCCACAGAGCCAGTTATCTCATCATAGAAGGCAATCAGGTTAGTCAGGCACGACTTCCCCTTGGTGAATCCATGCTGACTGTTCCTGATCACTTTCCTCTCTTCTAAGTGTTTCATAATTGATTCCTTGAGGACCTGCTCCATGATTTTTCCAGGGACTGAGGTGAGGCTGACTGGCCTGTAGTTCCCCGGATCCTCCTTCTTCCCTTTTTTAAAGATGGGCACTACATTAGCCTTTTTCCAGTCATCCGGGACCTCCCCCGATCGCCATGAGTTTTCAAAAATAATGGCTAATGGCTCTGCAATCTCATCCGCCAACTCCTTTAGCACCCTCGGATGCAGCGCATCCGGCCCCATGGACTTGTGCACGTCCAGTTTTTCTAAATAGTCCCGAACCACTTCTTTCTCCACAGAGGGCTGGTCACCTTCTCCCCATATTGTGCTGCCCAGTGCAGCAGTCTGGGAGCTGACCTTGTTTGTGAAGACAGAGGCAAAAAAATCATTGAGTACATTAGCTTTTTCCACATCCTCAGTCACTAGGTTGCCTCCCTCATTCAGTAAGGGGCCCACACTTTCCTTGACTTTCTTCTTGTTGCTAACATACCTGAAGAAACCCTTCTTGTTACTCTTAACATCTCTTGCTAGCTGCAACTCCAAGTGTGATTTGGCCTTCCTGATTTCACTCCTGCATGCCTGAGCAATATTTTTATACTCCTCCCTGGTCATTTGTCCAATCTTCCACTTCTTGTAAGCTTCTTTTTTGTGTTTAAGATCAGCAAGGATTTCACTGTTTAGCCAAGCTGGTCGCCTGCCATATTTACTATTCTTTCTACACATCGGGATGGTTTGTTCCTGCAACTGCAATAATACAGCCAGCTCTCCTGGACCCCTTTGCCCTTCATGTTATTCTCCCAGGGGATCCTGCCCATCTGTTCCCTGAGGGAGTCAAAGTCTGCTTTTCTGAAGTCCAGGGTCCGTATTCTGCTGCTCTCCTTTCTTCCTTGTGTCAGGATCCTGAACTCGACCATCTCATGGTCACTGCATCCCAGGTTCCCATCCACTTTTGCTTCCCCTACTAATGCTTCCCTGTTTGTGAGCAGCAGGTCAAGAAAAGCTCTGCCCCTAGTTGGTTCCTCCAGCACTTGCACCAGGAAATTGTCCCCTACACTTTCCAAAAACTTCCTGGATTGTCTGTGCACCGCTGTATTGCTCTCCCAGCAGATATCAGGGTGATTAAAGTCTCCCATGAGAACCAGGGCCTGCGATCTAGCAACTTCTGCTAGTTGCCAGAAGAAAGCCTCGTCCACCTCATCCCCCTGGTCTGGTGGTCTATAGCAGACGCTGACCACAACATCACCCTTGTTGCTCACACTTCTCAACTTTATCCAGAGACACTCAGGTTTTTCTGCAGTTTCATACTGAGCAGTCAGACTCCTCTCTTACATACAACGCAACTCTCCCACCTTTTCTGCCCTGCCTGTCCTTCCTGAACAGTTTATATCCATCCAAGATAGTACTCCAGTCATGTGAGTTATCCCACCAAGTCTCTGTTATTCCAATCGCATCATAGTTCCCTGACTGTGCCAGGACTTCCAGTTCTCCCTGCTTGTTTCCCAGGCTTCTTGCATTTGTGTATAGGCACTTAAGATAACTCATTGATCGTCCCTCTTTCTCAGTATGAGACAGGAGTCCTCCCCTCTTGCGCTCTCCTGCTTGTGCTTCCTCCCAGGATCCCATTTCCCCACTTACCTCAGGGCTTTGGTCTCCTTCCCCCGGTGAACCTAGTTTAAAGCCCTCCTCACTAGGTTAGCCAGCCTGCTGGCGAAGATGCTCTTCCCTCTCTTCGTTAGGTGGAGCCCGTCCCTGCCCAGCACTCCTTCTTGGAACACCATCCCATGGTCGAAGAATACAAAACCTTCTCTCCGACACCACCTGCGTAGCCATTCGTTGACTTCCACGATTCGACGGTCTCTACCCAGGCCTTTTCCTTGCACAGGGAGGATGGACGAGAACACCACTTGTGCCTCAAACTCCTTTATCCTTCTTCCCAGAGCCACGTAGTCTGCAATGATCCGCTCAAGGTCATTCTTGGCAGTATGAATCTTCCCTTGGGGCTGATGAGGTGGTCAGTGTAGAGCTTCATGAGGAAGGGGTAGTTGGGTCCCCCAGAATCACTGTTGGCATTTCAATTTTGCCAGTAGTAATCCACTGGTTGGGAAAGAATGTCCCCGCTTGCAGCTGTGGGGAAATAGAGCAGGGTGGCCTTCTTTCCGATAACCAAGATCCTGGGCCTGAAGACCCTGAAACATCTCCCCTAGAAATCTGCCATACTGATGACTTTCGTGGGTAATGGGGTAGGCCTAAAAGCCTGAACCAAACTGCTCAAATCAGTTTGTGAGGCTATGCCCAGTCAAAAGCAGCAACAGAGGAGGGAATGAAAGAATAACCCCCCCCCCCCAGCAGTACTAATGAAATATGTTCATGGCTAATGAAATATAATAACCGCTTGTGTGAAGCAATAGGTAACTTTAGCTAAATGCAAACTGACTCATGCAATTTCTCCTTTGCATGATCTGTGACCTACTCCGTGATTCCAGCTATCTGCAAACTAGCCCCCCCTTAAGCCTTT
Source organism: Emys orbicularis (assembly GCF_028017835.1). NCBI lineage: Eukaryota > Metazoa > Chordata > Testudines > Emydidae > Emys > Emys orbicularis. The sequence goes on from NC_088683.1 coordinate 249,548,033, forward strand.
GCTGAAATCCCCCGGAAAATAACAGTCCGAGTCTTGAGAAATGTACCCAAGTTAGGGCCGAGTACCACCCCTGCGGAAACCACCAAGCGCTCTTTTACCCAAACAAACACCCACTCCTCGGAAATTAAGTCAGAGGGTAGGGAGAGGGGGTGAGAAGACTGACCCCAACCCCTGACCCCAACCCCTGCTCCCTAGCGCGTGATCAGCTCATGTGCAACCTCATGTGCAACCCCTGCCCAGCTTGTGATTTGCCCCAAATGATTTAATTCATGATGTATTGTTTGTACCCTGCTTGTGGTTTAATGGAATAAAAGCAGCCTGTGAGCTGTTCTAGGTGTGCCAGTTTGAAAAAACTGCACCCCAACGCGTTGGTATGTATTGCAATAAAGGCCTCAGGCTATGAGTCTTTGAACTAAAATGACTGCGTGGGGGTCTTTGACCACGACACAGCTTTCTGAACTGTTCTGTATTCTTAAACCTGCCAGCGTTATGCACTTTCCCTGACCAGACCACATTGATATTGGTGAAGCATCCCCGGTGATCCACCAGTGCTTGCATAACCATAGAAAAGTAGCCCTTTCTACTGATGCACTCTGTGGCAAGGTGAGCAGGTGCCAAAATAGGAATGTGCATGCTGTCTATCACCCCACAACAGTTTGGGAACCTGATTGCTGCAAATCCATCCACTATGTCACGCACGTTGCCCAGAGTCACAGCTCTGCATAGTAGGAGATGATTAATGGCTCTACACACTTTCATGGTAATGATCCCACTGTGGATTTACAACTCCAAAATGATTTCCTACTGATTGAGAGCTGCATTGACACCAGATTGCTACCATTCTAGTGTCCCTGTGCTGGAGGAGTGGGGCAAACTCAGTACATAGATCCAGGAACATGGTCTTTGCAACCAAAAGTTCTGCAGCCACTGCTTGTCATCCGAAACCTGCTTTACAATACAATTCTACCTGTCAGTGTTCGTTTCTTGGGCGAAGAAGTTGTGTTCCACCATCTACAGCTGGTCTTCGAACACCACCAACTTGAATTGTTGCAGTACTTCCCGTGGGTCTGCAAATACAGGAGAATTGTGTGTCCTGTATTTGCAATGTTAATAAAAATAGTGCAGAGGTCTGCAGGCTCCATGCTTCTGGCAGACACTGAAAAGTGTCACACAGGTTTGTGGGATTTTTTTTTTTAAAAGTGCAAAAATTATGGGGTATGGATGCCATTATGGGATGGAGAAAATTACATGCTGAGAATGACTCTTAGCTCCCAGAGATCCCTGAGTCATTTCTACCCAACATATTGTAAAAAGTTTGCAAAAGGCATTGTGCCAGATGACGGTGTGTGGCACACTGGGATACCTACCTGGGGTGCACCTCACTTTGCATCAACACAAGCACTTCCGCTGAGTACATGGAGTGCCAATGCAAGCAGCCAAATATGCATGAGCATAAGTGATATACACAGTTTGGCAGCTGTACACCGGCCTAACTTGCATCGACCAAAATTTGTAGTGTACACATCGCCTGTCATAAAAGTGGGCCTCTTTAAACCGCCTCTCTGCAAAAGAAAAACCTTTAGTCTTAAACCCACACAAGGAACTCTAGAAATATCCTTATTGAAACTAATTTTTTATTAACTCTCTAAAGTATTCATTCTTCACATTTTAAGGAGAACATTTATGGCTGGTATGACAGAGGGCAATATGTCTGTATCAAACTGTGAATGCCATTTTGTATTGCGTGCAGAACATATATCTAACTTAGCCCAAGGCAAACCCATTGAAATGCAATCCAGATAGCTGCCCTGCTTGACACCTCATTGAAGGCTTATCATGGAGAAACTATCAAGCCTACAATCTGTGGCTATGAGCTTTGAATGACTCATGAGAACATAAAAACGGCCATACTGGGTCAATGGTCCATCTAGCTCAGTATTCTGTCTTCCGACAGTCGCCAATGCCAGATGATTCAGAGGAAATTAACAGAACAGATGCAATTATTGAGTGATCCATCCCCTGTCATCCACTCCCAGCTTCTGGCAATCAGAAACTAGGGACACCCAGAGCATGGGGTTGCATCCCTGACCTTCTTGGCTAATAGCCATTGATGGACCTGTTTTCCATGAACATATTTGATTCTTTTTTTACCTTTACAACATCCCCTGGCAACATCTAGTTTTGACCTTCACAACATCCCCTGGCAATGAGTTCCACAGGTTGGCTGTGCATTGTGTGAAGAAGTATTTCCTTTTGTTTATTTTAACCCTGCTGCCTATTAATTTCATTGGGTGACCATAAACAACACTTCCTTGTTCACTTTCTCCACACCAGTCACGATTTTATAGAACTCAATCATATTCCCCCATTTGTTAACCTGAAGAATCTCAGTCTTTTTAATCTCTCCTCATTCGGAAGCTGTTCCAGACACAATCATTTTTGTGGCCCTTCTCTGTACCTTTTCCAATTCTAATATATCTTTGAGATGTGGTGACCAGAATTGCACACAGTATTCAAGGTGTGGGCATACCATGGATTTATATAGAGGCAATATGATATTTTCTGTATTATCTATCCCTTTCCTAATGATTCCCAACATTCTGTTAGCTTTTTTGACTGCTGCTGCACATTAAATGGATGTTTTCAGAGAACGATCCACAATGACTTCAAGATCTCTCTCTTGAGTGGTAACAGCTAAATTAGATCCCATCATTTTGCATGGGGAATTATGTTTTCCAATGTGCATTACTTTGCATTTATCAACATTGAATTTCATCTGCCATTTTGTTGGCCAGTCACCCAGTTTTGTTACATCCCTTTGTAACTCTTCACAGTCTGCTTTGGACTGAACATTTTCAATAGTTTTGCATCATCTGCAAATGTTGCCACCTCATTGTTTACCCCCTTTTTCAGATCATTTATAAATAAGTTGAACAGCACTGGTTCCAGTAAAGATCCCTGGGGTACACCACTATTTACCACTCTCCATTCTGAAAACTGAACATTTATTCCTACCCTTTGTTTCCTATCTTTTAGCCAGTTACTAAACCCGGGGTCGGCATCCTTTCAGAAGTGGTGTGCCGAGTCTTCATTTATTCACTCTGATTTAAGGCCAGTAATACATTTTAACGTTTTTAGAAGGTCTCTTTCTATAAGTCTATAATATAACTAAACTATTGTTGTATGTAAAGTAAATAAGGTTTTTAAAATGTTTAAGAAGCTTCATTTAAAATTAAATTAAAACGCAGAGGCCCCCGGACCGGTGGCCAGGCCCCGGGCAGTGTGAGTGCCACTGAAAATCAGCTTGCGTGCCGCCTTTGGCACGTGTGCCATAGGTTGCCTATCCCTGTACTAAACCATGAGAGGATCTTCCCTCTTATCCCAGGACTGCTTAGTTTGCTTAAGAGCCTTTGGTGAGGAACCTTACCAAGTACATGATATCTACTGGATCACCCTTTTCCACATGTTTGGTGGCCACATCAAAGAATTCTAATAGACCAGTGAAAGCTCGAGCAAGGAGGAGGCAGAACCCTCTTTCAGTACAGCCATGATGCCCATAGTGCAAATGGCTCTGTTAGAGAAGTTTGATTTTAGTGACCCAGGCAGCTTCTGGTTTAATATAGAAAGCACAAGAATAGCAGGCAAATGCCCTGATATTTGCCTTGGGTAATGCTGCTGCTCATACCCTACACCTCACTGATGGGGAAAAGAAAGAATATACCAAAATGAAAGAAGTTTTTGATGCCCACTTCATAGGCAAACAGAATCATAGGGGCTGACTTGTTTTTGCTGGGGCTAGGGTCAGGGCTGGCTCTGGCTTTTTTGCCGCCCCAAGCAAAAAAGCCTCCCGCCACCCCGCCACCCCTGGCGGCCAGAGTGCCGCGGGGAGGGCGGCGAGCCCAGTCGCGGCCCCGCTCTCGGGCCGGAGCGCCGCGCCGCCCCCCTCCAGGTGCCGCCTCAAGCACATGCTTGGTGGGCTGGTGCCTGGAGCCGGCCCTGGCTAGGGTATACTCTGCGAGCAGACCTCAGATACAAAGTTCAGGGAGCCAGGAACCACTCTGGCTGGTGGGTACTGACCCCCCCCCCCCATTTTTTCCCCCCATGGGTGCTTGAGCCCCAGAGCATCCATGGAGTTGGCGCCTATGGACAGAATATATACGAAAGGGCCAGATTTAAACGAGAGATGCCAGGAACAAAGGGAAACATCTGAGACTTATTACTGCCGTTCATAGTCTTGCTGAACATTGCAAATATGGAATGTTAAAAGAAGAACTAATAAGAGACAGGATAGTTGGCATAAGAGACATCAATTTATCAGCACAGCTTCAGTTAGACTCAGATCTCATGTTAGAAAAAGCTGTAGCATAAGTGAGAATGCAAGAAATCATAAAGAAACAGTAATGTGACTTACATGTTGGCAGCATAGGGGAGGCAGCATCAGACAATACTGCCACAATAAAGAGAAAAGACAAAATATGAAAGGGGCAGTCAGACCAAATTTACAATATAAGAAACAGCGTCCCACTAGAGAGTGGGTGACCAAAAACCTCAACTGGGGAAGCTTGGAAAAGCTGTGGAAGATGTGGCATGACACAAACCCATAGGTGGCAACTATGTCCAGCAAAAGAGGCAGAATGTAGGAGATGTCACAAACTGGGACATTTTGCAGTAGAATGAAGGTCACCAAGAGTAGTGGAAACAATCCAAGAGAGAGCATTATCATCAGATGACAAGAAGTCCATAGTTCTAGGACTATATTCTCAATAGAAAAGACATATTGGTATACAAGCATGAATCTAAACAGTTTAAACTTTAAATGTAAAACTGATACTGGGGAAGCAGTCACTGCAGTTCCAAAAGAACGAGAGCGCGCGCTCTCTCTCTCTCCCTCTCTCCCTCTCTCCCTCGGTGGAAATTTCCAAAGACCAAATCAATTTCTACGTTGGGCTAGTAACAATACATTACATGTTTATGGGCAGTTCCTTGGGAAACTGGAGAAAGGACAGAAAGTTTTTTGACAAATAATATCTGTAATATAAGGAGTTACATCTCCCCTACTACGGTTGTCAGCAATACAAGCACTACACCTATCAGAGAAACTGGAATGCATTAATTGCCAAAAAACAAACTATAGATGTATCCACACATCTTCACAGGGCTAAGAAAGCTGTCAGGGGAGTACAAAATAAAACCAATGCCATCAGTGACTCCTTTTGTTCTCACAGCCCCACAGCAGAGCTCTCTATTCTTGCTAGGGAAAGCCAAAGAAGAATGAAAGAATGACAGATATTTCCCAAATAGAAGAACTCACTGACTGGTGTGTGGGGATGGTTGTAGTTCTGAAGCCCAATGGCAAAATTTGCATTTGTGTGGACCTTACATAGCTTAATAAAAGCATGTGCAGAGAAAGAGACATGCGTCCCACAGTTGACGAGACATGAATTCAGTTATCAGAGGCCAAAGTGTTCTTAAAGTTAGATGCTACAGCAGGCTTCTGGCAAATTCCCCTTGCTGCAACATCTATATTATTAACTACATTTATCACCCCATTTTGAAGGTTCTGTTTCAATTGGCTTCCATTCCTCATATCTTCAGCACCAAATATTTCCAGAAAAGAATTTCTCAGATCATAACAGGTTTGCCTGTTGTCCTTTGCCATGCAGATGATCTGTTGGTATATGGCAGAGATAGAAATGAGCAGGATGAGTGACTCCATCCATCCCTTTTGAGATGCTTCTAAAAGGCCAGTCTCACTCTGAAAGAGAAATGTGAATTTGGAAAGGAGCAGATGAAATGTATAGGACACATAATGAGCAAACAGGGAATTCAGCTGGATTCAGACAAACTGAAGGCATTACTCGCCTTACCCGAACTCAAAGATGTTTCTGCTGTAAGAAGATTGCTGGGCATGACAAATCACTTTGGGAAGTTCTTACCACATTTAGCTCATCAAACAACACCTTTAAGAGATCTCCTTAAATGGTCGCAATATGTGGATCTGGGCAAGTCCACAATAAAACACATTTAATAAAATAAAAGAACTAGTGATATCTCCACCTGGTTTGGCATGACACTCGGAAAACAATAGCAGTAGAGTATCAGAGGGGTAGCTGTGTTAGTCTGAATCTGTAAAAAGCAACAGAGGGTCCTGTGGCACCTTTAAGACTAACAGAAGTATTGGAGCATAAGCTTTCGTGGGTGAATGCCCACTTAGTCAGATGCAAGCTTATGCTCCAATACTTCTGTTAGTCTTAAAGGTGCCACAGGACCCTCTGTTGCCTAATAGCAGTAGATGCAGCTTCAGTTGGTGTAGGAGCGACGCTCACACAAGAGGAGGAGGACACCAGAGAGCTGTTGCAGTCTCATCAAGAAGCATCTCAGAAACCAAGCAGGAGTACACTCAAGTGGAAAAGGAAGCTCTATCAGTCACTTGGGCCTGCCAATGGTTCAGGGCATATCTGTTTGGCTTAGATTTTAACATGGAAACAGACCACAAGCCTTAGTGGCATTACTGAGTGCAAAACAAATGGATGACCTTCACCTAGGATTCAAAGTGGAGACTCTAAAAGGACTTCTCCATTGGAATTGGGTTCATCTTCAATATTTCCCTACACAAAACAAAGAGACTGGGGGGGAGGGATAGCTCGGTGGTTTGAGCATTGGCCTGCTAAACCCAGGGTTGTGAGTTCAATCCTTGAGGGGGCCATTTAGGGAACTGGGGTAAAAATCTGTCTGGGGATTGGTCCTGCTTTAAGCAGGGGGTTGGACTAGATGACCTCCTGAGGTCCCGTCCAACCCTGATATTCTATGAAACAATCTAAGAATCTAGGCTCTGTCAGGAAACAAGTACATCTTTTTAAGGAATTTGAAGTTATTTTGAATCATTGTGTGTATATACATTGGTTTATAATACAAGTTTTAATTTTTTATTATAAAGAAAGGGAGACAAGGAGTGGTTATAGGTCAGTTGGAAGAATTAGATTTTATTCCATAAATGTTGATTTTTACAGTACACACAATCTATGAAAAAGTATTTCTATAGATAACAATCAAAGTTGACAGATAGGCAAAGTAAGAAAAGTGCTCCTTGAAAAATTATTAGAGTTTGATTTAAGGATATTTTGTATATTTTGACATGTGATGTTGACAATTTGTGTTTAAAAGTTATAAATATTTAACTTTTTTGAATCTCAGCGCCTGTCATTATTATCTGACTTCCCCATTGTCTGACAACAATTTCCTGCAACTGTGAACATTCAAATAGATAAAAATAAAAACAAATACTTCAAACCCATAATTTTGCACTACTGTGAAAATTTAATTTGATAAACATCTAAAAAATGCTTAAAAATAAACATTGATAGTCTGTCAAAATGATCAAAAAATAAAAATAAAATTCTGCCAAACCTAATTAGAGTTCCTGGTCCTCACAAGTTACCAGAAAGGACCAGAATGTGTTGCAGTGGGGAGCTTAATAAACATACAAACTTCCTAATCAAGGAATTATCTACTGCCTAAAGCAGTGGTTCTCTGTGTTTACATCATCGCACTACACCTAACCTCTAATTTTGAATCAGTTAAAACCCATATCAGCTTTCCTATTATTTTCCCCTAGATTGGTGTCAGGCTAACTGGCTTATAGTTCCCTGGGTCATCCCTCTTGCCCTTTTGGAATATTGACACAACATAAGTAGTCTTTCAGTCTTCTGGAATTTCTTTGATATTCCAAGGTTTATTAGAATTAATCAGGCTAGAGATCTCCTCAGCCAACTCTTTTAGGACTTCTGGATGCAAGTTACCAAGCCTGCTCATTTAAAAATGTTTATCCCAAGTGTGACGTTCCCCTGGTGTTATCTGGGCTGGTGATCTGCTAGGTCACTCGAATCCTCGACTCTGGGAGCCAGCCTTATCCTGCTCTGCTGTGAGAACCCCCACTCCTGGGCTGTTCATGTACAGCCTCTAGCATGTAAGCTGCTTGGATTGTGCAACTGAATGAAACTAGCTAATATATCCAGTCCAAGACACAACCCTAGGAACCTCCGTCTTGCAGTATCCAGTTATGCCCGCTGGATGCTGCAAGTGCAAGCTTATATGAGTTTGTCAATTTAACAATGAAATTGATATGCACCAGGCTTGTTATCCCAAGGGGAGACTCTGACATGCTTCAAAACAAACACACTGCTTCAGGTAGAATAAACAAACATTAACTACAAAAGATAGATTTTAAGTGATTATAAGTCAAAGCACAACAAGTCGGATTTGGTCAAATGAAATAAAAGCAAAACGCATTCTAAGCTGATCTTAACAATTTCAGTGCCCTTACAAACTTAGATGCTTCTCACCACAGGCTGGCTGGTTGCCCTTCAGCCAGGCTCTCCCTTTTGATCAGCGCTTCAGTCGCTTGGTGGTGGTGTCTGTAGATGGAGGTGGAAGAGAGAGGAAGAGCATGGCAAACATCTCTCCCTTTTATCATGTTCTTTCTTCCCTCTTGGCTTTGTCACCCCCCTTCAGGGTTAGGTGAGCATTACCTCATCGTAGTCCCTGTCTGACCAAGGGAAAGGGGTGACTCACTCGAAAGTCCAACAGATCCTTTGTTGCTGCCTAGGCCAGTGTTCCTGTGAGGCTGGGCTGGGTTTGTCCCATACACGCTGTCATAACTATAAAGGGAAGGGTAACAGCTCTCCTGTGTACAGAACTAAAATCCCTCCTGGTCAGAGACTCCAAAATCCTTTTACCTGTAAAAGGTTAAGAAGCTCGGGTAACCTGGCTGACACCTGACCCCAAGGACCAATAAGGGGACAAGATACTTTCAAATCTTGGGGGGGAAAGGCTTTTGTGTGTGTCCTTTGTTTAAGGGGTTGTTCGCTCTTGGGACTGAGAGGGACCAGACATCAATCCAGGTTCTCCCCATCTTTCTAAACAAGTCTCTCTTATTTCAAAATTGTAAGTAAAAGCCAGGCAAGGCGTCTTAGATTTACTTTGTTTTTCTCAACTTGTAAATGTACCTTTTACTAGAGTGTTTATCTATTTTTTGTTTGCTACACTTTGAACCTAAGACAGAGGGGGTTCCTCTAAGCTCTTTAAGTTTGATTACCCTGTAAAGTTATTTTCCATACTGATTTTACAGAGATGATTTTTACCTTTTTCTTTAATTAAAAGCCTTCTTTTTAAGAACCTGATTGATTTCTCCTTGTTTTAAGATCCAAAAGGGGTTTGGATCTGTATTCACCAGGAGTTGGTGAAAGGAAGGAGGGGGGAAGGGTCAATTTCTCCTTATTTAAGATCCAAGGAGTTTGGATCTGTATTCACCAGGGAATTGGTGAAGGTCTCTCAAGGCTACCCAGGAAAGGGAATTAGCTTTGGGATGGTGGCAGCAGACCAGAACTAAGCTGGTAGTTAAGCTTAGAAGTCTTCATGCAGGCCCCTACATTTGTACCCTAAAGTTCAAAGTAGGGATACAGCCTTGACATGGTGGCACAGCGGTGGAGATCGTTTTAAACCCAAAAGCCAGTAAGAGATTTTTTTTCCCTTCTAGCTGCTTGGAAAGCAGAGCTGAAGGTAGATGCATATCTTATCTCTCCTTGCCTGAAGGCAGAGGTGTTAAGTTTTTTTAACAAGGGGCTTTGTTAAGAGAAGTGTTCAAATAAGCAAACAAACTTTGATCTGGTAAAGGTAATTTACAAGCTGAATTGTTTTTTTTTTTTTCTTTTTACATCCTCGGAAGTAGCTAGTTAGAAAGTCTCTGTTAACTCAGCAGCACTCAGCAGGAGCCTAAGCTAAATACATCCCAGTTTCAGTCAACTGCAGAGGGTGTGACCCAGCACAAGAAAACAGGAAAATGACTACCAAAGAAGCAGCTAACAAAATAGAACTGGCCAGACTAGAAGCAGAAGAAAATGAGAGAAAACATCAGAGACTGCTTGAAATTAAAAAACTCGAGAAAGAAGCTGAAGAGGAGGCCCATAAAAGAGCTATGGAGCTGAAAGAAAAAGAGATAGAGCTGGAAGCAGCAAGGACTAGGCAGGGTGCATCAGACCATCCTAACAACTCCTCTCCAGGTACCACTTCCCATCCCAGGAAATTCCCCACCTACAAGGCAGGCGATGATACTGAGGCCTTCTTAGAAAATTTTGAAAGGGCCTGCCTTGGATACAACATCCCTCCAACCCAGTACATGGTAGAGCTGAGGCCGCAGCTCAGTGGACCCTTAGCAGAGGTGGTGGCTGAAATGCCTAAGGAACACATGAACAGTTATGAACTTTTTAAAAACAAGGCCAGACTCAGAATGGGGCTAACACCCGAGCATGCCCGTCAGCGGTTCAGAGCCCTAAGGTGGAAACCAGATGTGTCATTTACCCGGCATGCCTACCACATTGACAAAAATTGTGATGCCTGGGTATCAGGAGCAAATGTTAAATCTCTGGAAGATCTGCTTTCCCTAGTAAAAATGGAGCAGTTTTTAGAGGGTGTTCCTGAGGAAATAGAAAGGTACATCCTAGATGGGAAGCCCAAAACTGTAACCGAGGCGGGGGAGATTGGAGGCAAATGGGTGGAGGTGACAGAAAAGAAAAAAGCTAGTAGCAGTTGGAGTGAATATCAGAAGGGGCAAGCCGAAACAAAACCTTATCACCGGGGACAACCCAAGGCCCCACCCACATCCCAAGGGAAACCCCAGACGCCTTCTCACCCCACCACACCAGTCTCCATCAACCAACATCGCCCCAGTGATACCTTAGCAGGGCGATGTTTTAAATGTAATGAACTGGGGCATATAAAGGCTCACTGCCCCAAGAACCCCAACCGATTACAGTTCATTACACCCCAATCACTCCAAAGAACCCCAGACCCAGATGCCTCTCTCATACCCTCGGAGCGAAGGGAAACCTTGAGAGTGGGCGGAAAGAAGGTTATCGCTTGGAGGGACACTGGGGCACAAGTGTCAACTATTCACCAATCCCTAGTGGACCCCAAACTCATCAACCCGGAGGCTACAGTGACAATTCAACCCTTCGTGTCACAGTCTGTAACCTTGCCTACAGCCAAGTTGCATGTCCAGTACAAGGGCTGGTCAGGAATGTGGACTTTTGCAGTCTATGACAATTATCCCATTCCCATGCTACTGGGGGAAGACTTGGCCAACCATGTGAAGCTAGCCAAGAGGGTGGGAATAGTCACCCGCAGCCAGGCTAAGCAAGCTTCCACCCCCATCCCTGTTCCTGAGCTGTCCACCAGGACCCCGTCTGTGTTACCAGAGACCCAAACAACGGTGGTGGAACCGGATCCCCTGCCAACGACTGCAACAGCCGTAGTGGATCCAATCCCAGAAACCCAGCCAAAGCCAGTCCCAGAACCGGAACTGGCAACGCACCCAGCACCAGAACCATTGCCAGCACTGAGTCCAGCGCTTGCAAGCCCGTCTACAACTCCAATGCCAGAGGGCACCAGCGAGTCTAAACTGGTGGAAGCAGCAAATAACCCTACCCAAGAGGCTCAGCCAGAGCCTGAAATACCACATAGTGCACCAGCGGACAGCGGTTCACAGTCAATGGAAACAGCCCCAACACCTGCATCGCTTCCAGAGGGACCAATCCTCAGTCCACAGTCCAAGGAGGAACTGATGTCTCCAGCATCAAGGGAACAGTTCCAGGCCGAGCAGGAAGCAGATGACAGCCTTCAGAAAGCTTGGGCGGCGGCACGGAGCACCCCACCGCCTCTCAGCTCTTCTAACCGATCCCGGTTTGTTGTAGAACAAGGACTTTTATACAAGGAGACTCTTTCTGGTGGGCACCAGGAAGACTGGCATCCTCAAAGACAGCTGGTAGTTCCCACTAAGTATCGGGTAAAGCTCTTGAGCTTAGCCCATGATCATCCCAGTGGCCATTCTGGGGTGAACAGAACCAAAGCCCGGTTGGGGAAGTCCTTCCACTGGGAGGGAATGGGCAAGGACGTTGCTAATTATGTCCGGTCTTGTGAGGTGTGCCAACGAGTGGGAAAGCCCCAAGACCAGGTTAAAGCCCCCCTCCAGCCACTACCCATAATTGAGGTCCCATTTCAGCGAGTAGCTGTGGATATTCTGGGTCCTTTCCCAAAGAAGACACCCAGAGGAAAGCAGTACGTACTGACTTTCATGGATTTTGCTACCCGATGGCCGGAAGCTGTACCCTTAAGCAACACCAAGGCTAAAAGTGTGTGCCAGGCATTAGCAGACATTTTTGCCAGGGTGGGTTGGCCCTCCGACATCCTTACAGATTCGGGAACTAATTTCCTGGCAGGGAACATGAAAAACCTGTGGGAAGCTCATGGGGTGAATCACTTGGTTGCCACCCCTCATCACCATCAAACCAATGGTCTGGTGGAGAGGTTTAATGGAACTTTGGGGGCCATGATACGTAAATTCGTAAATGAACACTCCAATGATTGGGACCTAGTGTTGCAGCAGTTGCTTTTTGCCTACAGGGCTGTACCACATCCCAGTTTAGGGTTTTCACCATTTGAACTTGTGTATGGCCGCGAGGTTAAGGGGCCATTACAGTTGGTGAAGCAGCAATGGGAGGGGTTTACGCCTTCTCCAGGAACTAACATTCTAGACTTTGTAAGCAACCTACAAAACACCCTCCGACACTCTTTAGCCCTTGCTAAAGAAAACCTAAAGGATGCTCAGGAAGAGCAAAAGGCCTGGTATGATAAACATTCCAGAGAACGGTCCTTCAAAGTAGGAGACCAAGTCATGGTCTTAAAGGCGCCCCAGGCCCATAAAATGGAAGCGTCGTGGGAAGGACCATTCACGGTCCAGGAGCGCCTAGGAGCTGTTAACTATCTCATAGCCTCCCCCACCTCCAACATAAAGCCTAAGGTATACCCTGTTAATTCTCTTAAACCCTTTTATTCTAGAGAATTAAACGTTTGCCAGTTTACAGCCCAGGAAACTGATGACGCGGAGTGGCCTGCAGGTGTCTACTATGAAGGAAAAAGGAATGGTGGCGTGGAAGAGGTGAACCTCTCCACGACCCTGGGACGTCTGCAGCGACAGCAAATAAAGGAGCTGTGCACAAGCTTTGCACCGATTTTCTCAGCCACTCCAGGACGGACCGAACGGGCATACCACTCCATTGACACAGGTAATGCTCACCCAATTAGAACCCCACCCTACCGGGAGTCACCTCATGCCCAAGCGGCTATACAAAGGGAGATCCAGGACATGCTACAGATGGGTATAATCCGCCCCTCTAGCAGTGCATGGGCATCTCCAGTGGTTCTAGTTCCCAAACCAGATGGGGAAATACGCTTTTGCGTGGACTACCGTAAGCTAAATGCTGTAACTCGTCCTGACAACTATCCAATGCCACGCACAGATGAGCTATTGGAAAAATTGGGACATGCCCAATTCATCTCTACTTTAGACTTAACCAAAGGGTACTGGCAAGTACCACTAGATGAACCCGCTAAGGAAAGGTCCGCCTTCGTCACCCAGGCAGGGGTGTATGAATTCAATGTACTCCCTTTCGGGTTGCGAAATGCACCCGCCACCTTCCAAAGACTTGTAGATGGTCTCTTAGCGGGATTGGGAGAATCTGCAGTTGCCTATCTCGATGATGTGGCCATTTTTTCTGATTCATGGACAGAACACCTGAAGCACCTGAAAAAAGTCTTCGAGCGCATCCGGCAGGCAGGACTAACTGTTAAGGCTAAAAAGTGTCAAATAGGCCAAAACAGAGTGACATACCTGGGGCACCAGGTGGGTCAAGGAACTATAAATCCCCTACAGGCCAAAGTGGATGCTATCCAAAAGTGGCTGGTTCCAAAGTCAAAGAAACAGGTCCAATCCTTCTTAGGCTTGGCCGGATATTATAGGCGATTTGTACCACACTACAGCCAAATCGCCGCCCCGCTGACAGACCTAACCAGAAAGAAACAGCCAAATGCAGTTCAGTGGACTGATAAGTGTCAAAAGGCCTTTAACCAGCTTAAGGCAACACTCATGTCTGACCCTGTGCTAAGGGCCCCAGACTTTGACAAACCGTTCCTAGTAACCACAGATGCTTCCGAGCGAGGCGTGGGAGCAGTTTTAATGCAGGAAGGACCAGATCAAGAATTCCATCCTGTCGTGTTTCTCAGCAAGAAACTGTCTGAGAGGGAAAGCCACTGGTCAATCAGCGAAAAGGAATGCTACGCCATTGTGTACGCGCTGGAAAAGCTACGCCCATATGTTTGGGGACGGCGCTTCCAACTACAAACAGACCATGCTGCGCTACAGTGGCTTCATACCGCCAAGGGAAATAACAAAAAACTTCTTCGGTGGAGTTTAGCTCTCCAAGATTTTGATTTTAAAATACAACACATTTCGGGAGCTTCTAACGAAGTGGCTGATGCACTCTCCCGGGAAAGTTTCCCAGAGTTAACTGGTTAACAATTGTTCTTGTAATGAAACATATTGTTAGTTTTTATATAATCAGTAGTATGTCTACAGGTACATGTGTCTTGTTAACTCTGTTTTCTCCTAGAACTCCAGGAAGAAATCACAGCCAGTGTGGAACCGAACGTCCAACACTATCTGTGATTTGGGGGGCGTGTCATAACTATAAAGGGAAGGGTAACAGCTCTCCTGTGTACAGTACTAAAATCCCTCCTGGTCAGAGACTCCAAAATCCTTTTACCTGTAAAGGGTTAAGAAGCTCGGGTAACCTGGCTGACACCTGACCCCAAGGACCAATAAGGGGACAAGATACTTTCAAATCTTGGGGGGGGAAGGCTTTTGTGTGTGTCCTTTGTTTAAGGGGTTGTTCGCTCTTGGGACTGAGAGGGACCAGACATCAATCCAGGTTCTCCCCATCTTTCTAAACAAGTCTCTCTTATTTCAAAATTGTAAGTAAAAGCCAGGCAAGGCGTCTTAGATTTACTTTGTTTTTCTCAACTTGTAAATGTACCTTTTACTAGAGTGTTTATCTATTTTTTGTTTGCTACACTTTGAACCTAAGACAGAGGGGGTTCCTCTAAGCTCTTTAAGTTTGATTACCCTGTAAAGTTATTTTCCATACTGATTTTACAGAGATGATTTTTACCTTTTTCTTTAATTAAAAGCCTTCTTTTTAAGAACCTGATTGATTTCTCCTTGTTTTAAGATCCAAAAGGGGTTTGGATCTGTATTCACCAGGAGTTGGTGAAAGGAAGGAGGGGGGGAAGGGTCAATTTCTCCTTATTTAAGATCCAAGGAGTTTGGATCTGTATTCACCAGGGAATTGGTGAAGGTCTCTCAAGGCTACCCAGGAAAGGGAATTAGCTTTGGGATGGTGGCAGCGGACCAGAACTAAGCTGGTAGTTAAGCTTAGAAGTCTTCATGCAGGCCCCTACATTTGTACCCTAAAGTTCAAAGTAGGGATACAGCCTTGACACACGCCTTGATGGGGTGTGAACTGCCCCCCTGTTCCTGGAGAGATTTTGCCTGGGCTTGTTTTAAGCCACGAGGACACATTTTCAGCCTCATAACTATATACATGAAATTACAACCGATAACATTACTATAACAACAATGCTCAGTGCATCATGAGCTTTCCAAAGACACCCGACATAACAAACTTTGCATTAGATACCACACAATCATATTATAAGGATGAACATGGGGGTGCAGGGTGCTCACCTGAGATACAGGGTGTCACACCAACTATATGTTTTTCAACATCCTCCTTAGTTACTGGAAGACTGGAAAGTACTTCATCATCCTCATGTGATACAAGTACATCATTCTTCTTCTTTCCAAATACAGAACAGTCATATCTATTGAACACTTCTGCCAATTCTGTATCATTATCAACAGTTTTATTATCTCCATCTAGTAATGGGCTTATACCATTGCTGGGATTTCTTTTGTTCCTAATATACTTTAAACCCCTCCTTTTTATTGCGTGACCCCTTTGTCAGCAGAGGGTGCCATAGTAGCTCATCAGCCATGGTGACTACATCAATGAAGCCAACTGACAACTCTCCAGCACCACCTACAACAAAGAACTCAAAGATGACCCCACACCACAATTCACCCATGAATTTGAGGCTACCACGATTATGTCATGGAGGTCCCGGCAGTCACAGAATCATTTTCTGCCCTGCTCTCACAGCTCATAGCCCCCAACCTGGTGGGGAGAGGACCCTGCAGCTGCCCAGCCACGGCAGGCGGCTGGCAGACCCTGCATCTGCCCAGTGGTGGTGGGCGGCCAGGGGACCCAGCACAGCTGCCCAGTTACAGCAGGCAACTGGCAGACCCCGCGCAGCTGCCCAGTGGCGGCAGCCCATGCACCTGCCCAGCCGCGGCGGGCAGTCGACGGACCCTACACAGCTGCTCAGCCGTGGCAGGAGGAGGGACCCTGCGCAGCTCCCCAGCTGCAGCCAGGACCAGCGGCTGGGGGATCTTGCAGCTACCAGCTGCCTGGCCAAGGGGACCCCACATCAGCCCAGCCCCAGGGGCAGGGGGACCCTGGAGCTCCCAGGCACCCCATTGGTGGGGGACCCAGGAGCCCCAGCAGCAGTGGGTGCTGAACTCACCTCTCTTTTGTCAGGAATATTTTTAGTGAAAGTCAGGGACAGGTCACAGGCTGCTGGGAATTTTTGTTTATTTCCAGTGACCTGTCAATGACTTTTACTAAAAATATCCATGACAGAAACTTAGTCTTAATCATCAAATCCTTCCCCACACAACTCCAGGAGAAACTCTACAACCTCACTCCCCATGAGCCCACCTCAGGGACCTTATAAATGCTTCCTGTAGCGAGGTGACGACTCACCGGCACAGGGCCTCCTGCTGGTCGTCCTGGTAATTAGCTCTTCCAGCCCAGAGCGCCCTCTGCAGGCTGGTGTCTCGCCTGCCGCTGGCCCCTGTGTCCCTCCTGGACCCCGGTGCCCCACTATGTCAGGGTTCTGCCCCCAGCAGTAACCCACAGTCTGCATCTCCCCTCCCAGGGGAACCCCGAACCCTCTATCCCCACCTTGCCTCAGTGGCTACTGCCAGTCATCATCTAGCCCTGGCTCACTGGGGCAGTCTGCAGTCTGTATTGGCCACTCATCATTGGCAAGGAGTAGGACCAGCTGCCTCTGCCTATTCCCAGGCTGCCCCTCTGCAGCCCCAGTACCTTTCTGGGCCTTTACCAAGGCCTGCAGGTTTACCAGGCTGGAGCTCCCCAGCTCCCTTTGCCCTTCCCCAGCACTGGTCCACTTCAGGTACCTTCTCTCAGGCAGCTAGCCCTTCCCACTCCAGGACTAGAGTGAGACTCCTCCAGCTCCTGGCCCTCAGCCCTCTTATAGGGCCAGCTGTGGCCTGATTGGGGCGTGGCCCCAGCTGTGGCTGCTTCTCCAATCAGCCTAGCTTTTCCCAGCCACAGCCTTCTCCAGGGCTGCTTTAACCCCTTCAGGGCCGGAGCAGGGTGACCACTCCACTACACTTCCCAAGATACACAAACAAGGGAACCCAGGTAGACTACATCATATCTGTCCATGGCATTCTTACTGGAGAAATTTCAGGACTCATAGAAACCATCCTCAAACCACTCACCGCACAAATGGCCAGCTTCCTCCAGGACACAACCAGCTTCCTCCAGAAACTCTGCAACATTAACAAGCTCCCCAGAACACCATCCTTGCCACCATGGATGTCATTTCTCTATAGACCAACATCCCTCACAATGACAGCATTGCTGCCTACCTCAGCTATCTACAAGACAATGTACAACACTCAGATATCCACCCCAAACACTTTGCCAAACTCATCCATTTCATCCTCACCCATAACAATTTTACATTCAACAACCATCATGGGATTGTCCAAATCATGGGAACTGCCATGAGTAATAGGATGGCTCCCCAATATACCAGCCTTTTCATGGGCCACCTTGAAGAAGAATTTCAGGACAGATGCCTGAGATACCTAAGATACATCTATGATATTTTCATCCTCTGGACAGATGACCTAATCTCCCTCGAAGATTTCCACCGTAACTTTAACAACTACTACCCATCCATCAAACTCTCTCTAGAACATTCCTGTACCAGCATCAACTTCAGCAATGGAGCCCTACAGACAATTGTATACAAGAAACCCACCCATCACCACACTTACCTTTATAGATTCAGTAAGCATCCCAAACACACCAAGAAATCTACAGCCAGGCATTCAGATTCCACAGAATATGCTTTAAGGAAACAGTCTGGAATATACATTTTAACACATTTAAAACCACCTTCACTAAACAAGGTCACTCCACCAGAGAAGTAGATCATATCAGGGAATGGGCCACCCAAATACCCCAAGAGAACTTGCTTCAATACGGAAAAAAAACCCTCCAGCTGCATACCCCTACTTGTAATCTGCCAACCCACACTGGAATCCATATGGGGTATCATTAAACAATTACAACTCATACTTGATGGGGACAACATCCTGAAAGAAATCTTTTGCAAACCCCCTCTTCTGGCCTTCAAACAATCCCTTCAACCTCTCCAAGCTCATCAGAAGCAAGCTTCCCACAGACCAGAACACACCAACTCAAAGCAGCACTGGACCCTGTCATAACAAGATGCAAAACCTGCAGATATATCCCCACTGCTACAATGATCAATACCCACCCCCCAATATACCTTACAAGATCCATGGGTCCTACATATGCCTATCACAACATGTGGTGTACCTCAACCAGTGCACTATATGCCCCAGTAACACCCATGTGGGTGAAACCAATCATTATGGTCTCAGATGAACTCACACATAAAAATGATAAAAGATAAAAACACCATATGACCTGTGGGTGAACATTTTTCGGAAAGTGATCCCGCTATATATGACCTCTCCGTCCTCATCCTCAAAGGAAACTTGCACACTACCTTCAAAAGATGAGCTTGGGAGCTTAAATTCATAACTTTGCTAAACACTAAAAATAATGGTCTTAATAAAGACCCTGGATTTATGGTTTATGATAACAATCTGGAACCCACTAACCCCCTTTTTTTTGTCCTATGACAGCAGGGGTATTAATGGGCCACTTCACCTTGACTGGTCTCTTAGACTATATGTTAACTATTATGATAGACCCAGGCCAGTTGGGTACAGCAGATTAGCAGAAGGCAGATATACTGGCCACTGGATTAACAGTTTTCTGTTCCCTGACTGACCAGAGCAGGGGCTGCTCCAGGCTAATGAGAACACCTGACTCCAATTAACCTGCAAAGAGTCAGGTGATGCCATTAAGCTAATGTGACCACCTGACTCTAAGGCCCGCTGATACTATAAAAAGGGATCACGCCAATCAGGCAGAGGAGAGCCAGGGGAGAGGAAGTGTGGCTGAAGGACTGGTTAATGAAGACACCCTCAAGTTATTGATAAGGGAGTCCTAAGGTAAGGGAGAAGTAGGAGAGCTGTGGGGAAGTGGCCCAGGGAAATGTAGCAACTCTGGCAGTGAAAGGTTGGCTGCCAACAACTGCTACCATTAGGGTCCCTGGGCCAGAACCCGGAGTAGAGGGTGGGCCTGGGTTCCCCCCAACCCACCACTACAGGAACATCTCCTGGGAGGGGAAGTCAGGACAGGAGGCTAAACTGTTCTAAAACAAGCCCTAGGGACAACAGACTGTGGGAGTTCTCTCACCAACCTCCTTGCTGGCTTATGATGAAAAGGGCTCAGTAGACTGTAACCCTGGCCCTAGAGAGAGAAGGGCTACGTGGAGGGTCACAGAGAGCCACTGAGGCTAGCATATACCGCCTAGAAGCACAGGACCCACGGGGACAAGGTCAGAGCTCTGCCACACTATCTATGCTAAACAATCTGTTCCATCTTGTATTTAGCTGATATACTCTGATTACGTTTCACAGTCCTGAAAAAGTGCTTTGTGTAGATCAAACCATGTCTCCTTCACCAGCAGAAGTTGATCCAATAAAAGATCTTACCTCACTCGCCTTCTGTCCACCTGAAGGGTGAAATTCATGACCACCACGAACAGAGGATTGGAGGGGATAAGAACTATCCCAGCTCACAGTGAGCAGAACAGCTGCAGGGCCCCTCCAGTAGTGCTGTACCAGCCTCAGGGCTGAAGCAGTGGCCCTTGAACTCTGCGCACCCATATGCAGAGGTGTGAGGAACTGGGTCTATGCAAATACAGAGCACACCCTGTCCCCATTTGATCACAAACTCCTAGCCTAGTTGGAGATGGGATATGCTATGATCAGGGGATGCGGCATTCTTGGTGACTGCTCTGCAGCTACCATTCCTGGAGCCGAAGCAGAACCGCAGTCCCACTGTAATGGGAGCCTTCCACAGCCCCTACACCGCTAGGCAAATGTCACATAAAATTAAGTGAAGTTGAAGTCGCAAATTGCTCCAATAGATTTCAGGAGACTTTCACTCCCATTACAGAAATTTTTTAGTCCATTGTAATCTATTTCCTTGGAATGCAGCAATTAACCTAGGCGGTGTAAATGGCTGCATTCCACAGGATTATCATTTCTGTGCCTCTAGTTGAACGGAAGAGAAAAAAAATGGCCTTAACAGAAGAGAAACAAAAATGGCCTTTACTCAGGAGAAGGCACACAGAGAAAACCCAAACTCCCTGTCTGGCTAAAAGGGCTCTTAGCAGTATTTACTATTTACACTCTTATGATGGACTCCTGCATTTGTTATGCTCCATATTAATATCTGGTATGCTGCACTGATCCATTAAGTGCTGGGTAAGTACCAGATATGCTGTGTAAATGTTTGTAAGACAAACATACCTATTTACATTGGCATCTGAGTGAATTAAGGCAGAACCTCCTAGTGCAGGATTTTCTTTTATCCCACTATTTTTTTTTTTCATCGATTAAAATTATTTGTAAAACATCTAATCTCTATACATACTCAACAGGGGGTGCAGTTTGACTATAAAAGTTCATTTTGGATTGAAACTTGGCATACACAGGATACAGCCTGAGAGGAAGTGTTGTTCTGTATTCATCATATATTGCTCATATCCATTCAGCATATGAACAGTTATGAATGTATGAGAATAAGGCACAAGATATGACTACATTTTAAATGAGTGCCTTGACAAGAAGACAGCATGGTTAAGTGGTAAGGCTATTAGACTGGGAGAAAAGAGACATGGCTGTATTCCCAGCTCAACCACAGATCTCGTGTATGACTGTAGGTAAGTCGCTTTGCCCTTGTTTATCCTTCCACTCTTTGTCTGTCGTTCCTATTTAGACTGCAAATGCTTTTGGACAGTGTATCTTATGTTTGTACATAGTGTGTTATTTTATATGTATTACAGTAGTGCCTAGCCCCATTGTGCAAGTGTGATACAAATAACAAATATTAATAATTGTCCTGTAAAAAGCAACCCCAAACATATAGCTTTTCAAAAGGACCACTTCCTACACTGACATTGTGACCAATTAGAGCTGGTCAAAACCAGGGAAGCATGTTTCTTGAAAAATGTTGAAAGAAACATTTTGTTTGTTTCTTCAAAATGTTTCATGATATTTTTCATTACAAAAATTCAAAACAAGATTTTTTTGAAACTTTTTTCCATTTTTTAAAAATGTGTTTTGTTGGGGGGAAACCTACTCACTTTCTTTATTTACACACACACACACACTCTCTTTTCCCAGTAGAAAGAGAGAATGTGTGTGTGTGTGTGTGTGTGTAGATATGTGAGAGAAAGTGGAATTTTCCCTCCCCCCAATAATTTTTGTTTAGGAATTTTGTCAATTTCACCAAAATTCAAGTTTTCCTGCAACATTTTTTGTTTTAGTCAAAATGCCATTTTTCATCTAAAAAACTTTAGCAACATTTTGACTGACTCTACTTCCAACCCTTTAAAAAAAGCTATGTTAGAATAGGAAGGACTGAAACAAATAGGAAACTGTCTTATTCAGTCTCTCCATAAATAAGTCTGTACTCCGGCGCATATCTGAAAAATTGTAGTTTTAATTTAACCAAGGGAAGTGGTGATCAATCAGGATCTTGCCTTTAGAAGGAGCTCCCCATATATCCTTCCTAACAGCATCCTAGGTCCTTTTCCTACAAGAGGGATTTAAGTCCATGCCTAAGTCCTGGCCTACATTAGAAAATTTTACCATCATAGTTATGTTGGTTAGGGCTGTGGGGGGAAAAAAAAAATCACACCCCTAAATTGATATAGTTATGCCGGCAAAAGCCCTGGTGTAAACACAGTTATACTGGCAGAAAAGTGCTTTGTGGTATAACTTATTCTGTCTGGTGAACTGTTGGCAGACATGATGGTAAAACTCGCTCTTTTGGTCCTCTCGTTTTTCAGCTGGCAGTTGTTGTCATCAGACAGCTTGGCGCCATTCTCCCCCCTACCCCCAAAGTCTTTTCTTTTAAGGTGCCGCAAAAGGAATGTTCAGTTTAATAGCACATCCTCTTGTTGTTTAGTCCCCCAATTTCTGATACGCCAATTTTGGTACATTGATTTCTCAACCCCCACTTTTCTTGTTCACTTGACATGATCTTATAAAACAGTCCTTGAGTTATATCCATGATGCTGAGGGCTTAGGCAAACTCTAGGTCTATATATCAACTAATAGTCTGTCAGGCTTAATGCTGGCTGGTAGAACATTATTACAATTAAGTTGCTAAAATTGCAGTAAAATCTGTAGTGTTTTTCACATCTGTACATTTGTGCTACATAACTCACATGGCAGGGACAGACCCCATGACAACAAGAGCCATTAATCATTGCTGAGTTTTGCTGATAGAGATGGTTACACCCCTTAAGGGAGAGAGTGATCTGTTAATACCCAGTAAAAATCAACATGTCCAGAGGAAACTCCTTGTTTCTCAATACAGCAGGTAGAAACCAGTTTACGGGACAATGGAGAAGGGGCCACTCCCACCCAAGGATGAGTTACAAAGGATTACATCATGGACCCTCCTCCCCTTCACCATTGCATCCACAAGCCCTAGGGTCAGAACAGTCACATGGCCGGGTTCTCGGATAAAAGCTGCCTACTGAAAGGAAACAAGGTTCTTTTTACCAGACTGGATCCTAAGAGGCAAGGACTTTGCCAGGTAAAGGACCCAGAGCTGTCACAACTGGGATAAGCCTCAGAAGCTGAACCTGTAAGATTTTGTAGCGTTGAAGTTTTATGAGATAATAAGATAAGTTTACGTCTTTGTCTGTATTTTTAGCATCTGGCAAATCTCCCTTGCTTCATTTTCATTTAATTAATAAAGCCTACATAAGTTTATTATAGGATCAGACTGAGCACTGCGTGGGTGGGTAAAGGAGGGAGATCTAAGGAGGAACTGACCCTTGGTATGAGTCTGGTCCTTTTGGAACAGAGGAAGTTGGATTTTCTGGGACGTTATGGTAAAAGATCCTAATATCACAGTCTCCACTTACTTGGTGTCGAGAGAGTGGAGATCCCAAGGGGACTGTTTAAACTCTATATTGAGGCTGGCAAAAGCCTAGAGGGTTAATAAGCAGTGTGGTTGGCTGCCACGTCTAAGGAGCTTGACCCACAGCTGGCACTGGATTAACTTCACTCTTATTGAACAGCCTGCCCTTAAGTGGAGCCCACCATCTTGAGATACAATATCAGCAGGCATTTTTGTTTGGATTAATTTAGTCTTTTCTGTCTAACTTTCATTGCAGAGACCATTTACAAACTGCAAACCAACTCTCCTCTTTGCTTCTATCTCAGTCAAATTTCTCCATATTCTTCAATTATTAGTCACAACATGTTTTTGTTTAGAAATCCTGGGTGCTGAAATGCTACTGAGACTAGCTATATCCCAAACTTATTGACACCCACAGATAATTCTTCTGCTTCTCAGCACTTCAACAAAGCTCCTTCTTTCCCTTGTCTGTACATATGCATGTGTGTAGCAGAGGACGGGGGAATTATTAACTTGAATCCTCATGCCTCTCTTTCTCCTAGTGCAGGGAGTTCAGGACCTCCAAGCAGGGATTTCATTTGTACAGTAAAATTACAGCTCATTAAATTGGCTTGGCACTGATAAATCCATTGGCGATGCTGTATATTAAGCTAACACCATTGAAATGAAATATACAGAAGGAGGAAAAACAATTCTGGTTTAAGGAAAGAGAATGTGTTTAATAATTTGCCATGTGGTAAGTTTTTGTGTTCTGTTCTTTAAATACATGCACTCATGCTGCCCCACTCATTATAATACTTCCATTGAGACACTACTATTCTGAGTGTTGTAACTGAGGTTTTTAATAACTAAGCTTATAACTAAGTACCTAATTTTAGCAAGGTACTTAAGCATGTGCCTAACTTTAAGCACACGAATATCCTCATTGACTTCAATGGGCTATTCATGTACTTGAAGTTAGGCAGTGTGTTAGTACTTTGCTGAATTGGGGCTATAATTAGTTGGCCAAATTAGGAGGTCTAATAGTTGAGATAGTAACTCCTGCCTGAAGAAGAATACAGTACATAGCCTGCACATTGCTTAACAAACAGGAAAATCCAAATGAGTGAAGAATCAGGCCCAGTAACTTTGGGATGGTCCCTAAAACTGAATTATGTTGTACGTGACTCAGCTTAGAAGAACATAACATCAATCAAACCAAGTAAGCTCTTAACAGTTTTCTAATTTACAATTAATTCAGTAGTTAATTGAACACTGATTCTAGAACACAGCTTTACAAAACGCATGTTCCTGTAGCCAAAGGGTGAGCGTGGTTCAAATCCTCCATTACATGACAAGAGAAACACAAGGTGAACGATAACTTTTATTTCTGGCAAAGGAAAAATGTCAAAGGAAAGAGCAGACAATTAATTTTAAGATGGACAACACATCCTTCCACATTTACCGGGCCTGGTTTAGCAAGATGTTACTCCTCTTTCATGCTAGGGTGACTCTATTAAATTGCAATGACGTTACACCAGAATAAAACTGCCATAAAGCTCAGACCGCCTCCTCTCAACAGCAACTCCAACCTCGTCCTGCTGTGAAAAAAATCTCTTCCTACTTTGCTGACAAGGATTAACACATCCAAGCAGGCACTTGAATCCAGAATTGTACAGACCTTACCAGAAAAGCAACACACAGTCTGCAAAAAGAGGTACTAGAATCCAGGGGTGGCAGAACTGGGCTCTGTGTGTGTGGGGAAACTAGTGTCCCCCTCAATGGGAATAGTGGGGGGTAGATCTGTGTTTCCATTCCTCACCAGTTCTGCCCTCACGTCTGGCAGAGGTGAGAGCAGATAAGTACCTGGCTATGTTCTCCACTTGTGGGTGTGGGGCAGGAGGGGAGGAAATGCAAGCAGAACCCGGAGGAGGCATTGCAGCCATCACTGGCCTGTGGCACAGATGAGATCAAGGTGGCTGCTGTAGACCAGGTAGGACTCCTGGACCAGCCCGGTTCCATCTTCCAGCCACTTCCAGTCCCTGCAGAGACACCTGGCCTTCGGAAGGGGCAGGAGCTTGTGTGCCAGCTGTTCGGGTGGGGGGGGGGGTGATAGGACAAGGAGACTGGCCTCTGGGTGGGAGACATCAGTGCTCAGGGCTGTAGGAACAGCAGTAAGAACTTCCCATCCTGGAGCCGATCCCTCCCTACCCAGTCTATAACTCCCCTTGCTCCCCCTCCTATCCTTCTGTCCTGCCTGCTAGACTCATTGAAAGAAGTGTAGCCTAGGAGCTAGGGTGCTTAACTAGGACTTAGAAGACCTGGGTTCTATTCTTGGCACTACATCTAGCCTGTTGGGTGACTTTGGGTGAGTCATTTCACTTCTCTGTGCTTATGTTTCCCCATCAATAAAATGGGAATAGTGGTACTGACATCCTTGGTAACGTACTCAGAGAACCAGCACTATTGAAGAGCTAGGCATTCTTATTATTAAGCCAGTACTCCCATCTGTGACCTGGACCCATGCCTCTTCCTGGTGGTCAAAGCCATTGAGGAATGTGTTGGCCCAGTGCTATCAGAAACAGACATTCTAACCCCCCATGCAGGAATCATGCAGCAATCTGTCTCTTGTCCTCCAAAGAGAACAAAAATCAACACTCTGTGCCAACAACCTCATTCAGTACCATCCAGTCTTGGATCTCCCATTTCTAGTCAAGGTGATAAAGATGATGATAGCAGACCAACTTCAACAACATCTGACCTCCACTGATATCCCAGATTCCTTCAAGCCAGATTACTGTACCAAAATAGCTGTGGAGTAGCAAAAGTGCAATAACCTCTCATCACAATGGACGGAGGTGAAACAACTATGTTGAGGCTGCTCATTCTACCACTGTTTTTTACCACAAGGTACTGCTGCCCTGCCTGGTGTCCTGACAGGAACAGAATCATGCTACTTTGGTTAATCTAATTCCTTTCTCACAGAAAGCAACTGCTCCTCCTTGCTGTCAGTTCTGGCCTGTGGAGTGTCGATGTACAACCATTGAGGGACATAGTGAGACAACATGGGCTGCAATGCCAGTTATGTATCAATGACATACTGCTCTTCATGCCTTTCATATCTTGCATAGACAGTGTGGCCTCCCAAATATCTCAAAATATGGTGGAAATTGGAGCCTGCATGGTGGACACTGGAGACTGTTGAACAGTTGGCTCAAACAACCCAGGAAGGCTGGAAAGGGGAAATGCTTTGAGGAACGGGGCAGCTATACCAGCTACCCCCTCAATTAAGCATATTTGCTCTCGGAAGAAATGCTTCTTCTTTTGCAACCCATCTCGGCAGCTACAATCATCCAACATATCACAAATAATTCAGCCTATGTGCAAATTGGAGGGAACTGGGGAAAAAATAATTACAGCAGGAGGCCCAAAGCTTTAGAACACACTCTCAAAGGAGATCAGAAGGAATCTACCTTTGCCATCTTCAGATGACAATGTAGAGCATTTCCCCAAAGAACCAAAGCAGAATAAACCCTGGCAGCACACTTCAAAGTAGAACTCAGTGATTATAGCAGAATAGGATGAAGAATTACATGTCCCTTCTGAACTGATCCCAGCATTTTCTACAACACATGAAGATACTATGATGTACGGTATTTAGAAATGCCGCCCTACAGCTAGACAGAGTAATGGAAAGGAATTCTTATTTCAAGTGATGGCTTACTTAATAAAACTGACAAATAAAACAATAATTGTCTTTTATGAAATTTCCCATTCTTTTAAATGAAAAAGCAGACTTTATTTTCCAGGGTGTCACAAGTAGAAATATTTCCCAGGGATTATTAAATCATAGTGTACAACAGTCTCTTCTATTTTAAGGGGGTTGGCCTCTCTCACTTGAAATGCTTCTTTTTGCTTCATATTTCCATATTATTGATAAGCTAGGGTTTTGAAATGGTTTCAATAAATTCATTCCTAATCATTGGGCTTCCTGGGGTTCCTAATGAACAGTCACTAGATTTAAGTATTGCATCCATAGCTATTTCATGCCTAGTTTTTATGAAATTTTCAGTCTTGTTAAAAAAATTAATCAAAGAACTGGAAAATGATTGTAGTTTACTTTTCCTAGCAAACTTTCACTGAACTCTGATTCTGCAGTAGACAGACCAGTTTGCATGTAATGATGAGAACATGTTTGTGATGCAGCAGTAATGTATGTAGTACAGCCTGTTTGCATGAGAGCAGTTTTCATGTAAAGCCTTTTTTATACAGAGAGAGGCAATGAGGATTCTAAACCTCTCCATTCTGTGTTCTTGGAGTCTTGACTAATGGCTGAGGTCGCGTTGCAGAGAGCGTTGATTTGAGAGATATTGCTGCATAAATAAAAGCACAGCGTGACACTTATGACTGAGAAAACCAGGCCCATGCACAGTGCTGATTGGCTCCCCTTGCAATGGGATACAACTTGTTACAAATACACCTCTCCAGTTTGGGCCAGTCGCCCACAGGCTGAGCATCCTCCTTGCCATCTGAAGTCTGATGTGAAATGCTCAGGTCCTGGCAGAACAACCAAAGTCTGTCCACAGCTGGAAGGAACCGGTGGCTGAAAATGAAACAACATCCTTCCCCCTTCCCTTTGATCTTCGCTCTCTACTGCTTCTGTGCTCTACAGTTCACCTCAGGTAAGACCCGATCTAGCCCCATAACTGCCTCCTACGTACCTGATCTATGTGGATAAAGAATACTCGCTAGAACAGGACTAATACAGAACGCTTAACTAGTTCTCTCTCCCTCCCTCACACTCCTGGCTTTGCTTTGCAGTTCGGAGAAGCTAGGCTCGCTTCAGACTCGGAGAACAGTTGTTCCAAACTAATTTGAACCTGATCTCTAACATTAAGCTCTTCCAAGGAGCAGAACGTGCTGGGATGAAGGCTGCAAATAGTTTAAACAAAGGACATGGCTATTGGCGTCCTTCCTCCCAAACCATCAGCAGCAAAAGACTGAAGGGCTGCTGCAGTTTTTAAGACTAGACAGTGCTCATTTGAAGGGGGCAGGGCAGGAGGGGGCTGGATGACATGCCCCTTACTTGATGAACGGGGGGGGGGGGGGGCTCTTAGTAGGTGCACAATAGGTTCTTATAAAAGTGACCGGAACAAGTGACTTGAACATGAGAAATGGACATTTTCAATAAGCCCCGAGGGATTGGTGGGCAAAGAGGGAATGAATATAGCCCTGGGACCAGAGCCTCAGCGGAGCTACCCCCATTGATACCAGCTGTCAGTGCTAAGGGTGGACAAGAGGCTAAAGCGAGCAGGGAAAGTTTGAGGAAGGGAAGGCTGGAGACTGCCTCTTCTGCCGGCGCCTCTGTCCAGGGTGCTGAAGGGGGGGGGATCTGCTGTCGGCTGCGCGCTCGCGGCATGCACGGGACCCCGCTGATGTGCCCGGTGGTGGGCACAGAGAACTGGGGGATTCGGCATCACAGCACATCCTGGGAGCAGTTCGGAGGCGTGTGTGTGTACACTCCGGATAGGCGTGGGGGCTGCCCATCCCGACATCTAGATCTGCCCCTGTAATGCACGCCAGGCGAGCGGGGGGGGGGGGGTTGTTGGGTTATTTTTTGCTCTAGAGTTTCACATTGGAAGGATACTTTTTTTTTTTTTTTTTTGCTCTTTGTTGAAAAATATTTTTAAAAGAACAAAGCCAAGCACCCCTGCTAAGCCCTCTCTCTGCCTTAGTATTTTAACCCGGCTCAGGTTTCATTTGTACCGGAGTTGTGGACCCGTTATAGCTTCCTCGTGGTCTTGGAGAATCCGCTCCTTGAATTTGTACTGGGGTAGCTTTCAAATGAAGGGCACAGTCACCCTTTTAGTGGAAATTATATTTGTGAATGCTTTATCTCAATAGGGTTTCCTCAGCCTGTCTCCCGTTCTATGGATGCTCCAGACATTCCTAAAAGCGAGGTACGAAACGTTTTCATAACATGGCAATCATAAACTGGAAGCATGTTCATAACAGTGCAGGGGACACTGAAACACGGCTGAATTACAATTAGGGAATGAGAAACCGAATACACGTGATCATTTTCCGGTTAGCCAGTGGCTAAGGATGCATTATTAAAAACCCTTTGCTCCCCATTCTAACAACACATACATAAATATGCAGAGTGGAATAATTCAGGAGTGGGTCTAGGGCTCACCTATGCCTTTTGTAGGTCATTGACTATGCTGCAATTCTGAGAGAGAAACAAGTTTGGTATCACTTATATGGGTTTTACAAAGAATATAAACAAGCAAATAGGACACTAAACAAATATATTACTGACTAATTTACTTACAATTTCGCTAAACTAATTGAAAATATAAGACAATGCAATGATCAAATCTAGGTTACAGTTGAGGTTGAATTGATAAATCAATGAATTAACAATAACATGAAATGGGGGAATGTCCACTGGATCACCTCTCGGTTAGCGTATGTCTATAAAGCAACCTTTTGCTGCCCATTTTAGCAAAATACACACATTAAGAGTATCTGAGCTGGGAAAGGCCTTGGTAGAATATTACTAACGCTAAATTTTCTCACGCTAAAATACGGGTTTAAGTGTATAACTGATCTTAATGTCTAATCTTTATTTTTAAGCTGGCACTGTGTTTCAGTCAGTGGACAGACCTGTCTAATCAACCCCAGGTAAATTGACTTCATAATTTATTGAACTGACTCTACTCTTCCAGGTACATTGGCTATCCCATAACAATTAAAATTAGTATCTGAAATGATAAATATAAATGCCTCTTCCATCTCCTCCAAGGTGTTGAATACTGAGCTGTAATGATGTAAATGGTTCTGCTGGCTTATTTTCTATTTTCCCATAGTATCAGTTAGTGAAATTCGATTGTAAGTATTTGTTTTGTATGCAGCATATGATTATGCTGACATAATTAATATACTAATAACTTTTTCCTGATATAAAATATTATGTAATTTTTATATCTGGTAGCTGCAGAAAGATTTACTCTGGAATAATGCCATTGGCTTCAGTAGAATTACTCATGATTTAAACTGTCGTGAGATGAAAATTAGGCTTCTTACCTCAAAAGTCATGTACAACACATACCATAAATGAATGTATGTTTAAAAAATTATTTTTTTTTAGATCTCCAGTAAAGTAATGGATCTTTGTAATGCTATTTTTAATAGCATGCAGATAGAGGAGGTAAGGTCTAATGATTTTCTTTCCTTAAAGAAAACTTTCCCAACAGTTTGTCCAACCAAACAGAGTTTGACTATCATCATTATCTTTACTAGGAAAACAATGAGGACATATATAAAAGAGTAAGTATTTTTCCATCTTAATAATATATGCATATGACTTTAACCCTTAAATTCGATAAGACTATATACTAAAATTGCTCTTTTTATGCAGTTTTTATTTCACTACTCCAGAGTTCAAGAACCAACATATCCACTTAAAACTGGGGTCAGTATTTTAACATAATCATCACTTTTGCATAGCATAACTGTGAACAAGATGCTTACTAAGTCTATGATTCAGCAATGTACTTAAGCATATGCCTAACTTTCAGCATGTGAGTAGAGTCATTGATTTCAGCAGGGGTGTCTCACGTGCTTAAGTACCTTGCTCAATCATCTATAGAAGTTCAGGCCTGTGAGATACTGAGGCCCTCAACTCATGTTGATTACAGCCAATGTCAGGATCAGCCCCCAAAGCCTTTTTTTCCTAGTGGACCTTTTTGGTTAATGCTAACTATTCAAGAGGATTTACCCACAAAAATTACAGAGCTCCTTGAACCCTGTTTATATCTGAATGGCTTTAGTCAGAAAAGGATAAAATGCACCATGATTATGGAATTTCAGACAATGTTTACTCAGATCATGTGCAATGACTTTAAAATAATTACAGGAAGTGTTTTTAAAAGGTGCTTCTCTATCTTTTCTATACTTCCTTGTCAGTTTCTTTACCTTCTAATTCTGAGCACATTTTTTTTTAAAAAATGAATAAAAAAGCATTACAATATTTACATTGTATTCTAATTTACAGCCCTCCCCAAACAAAAGCAAAACAAAATAAAAACCAAACAAACATCTTTTAGACCTTGACTGTGTAGTAAATATATTTAATACAATGTTAGCTAAACCACAAACCCATAAAATGCTGATTAGGGGTTTCCCAAAGTCAGCTAGAAATTATGGGTGGAATCCTGATCCCATTGAAGTCAATGGTAGTTTTGCAGTTGACTTCGGTGGATCCAAGATTTCACGCTATCTGATCATTCTTCAGGCCTGGAACATGACCCATATTGCATCTTTCCAAGCGATGTAACTGACCTTTGCCTCATAGCAGTTTGTGGCCACGTTTCGAGAATATGGTCTATTTGGGGCCTTATCAGAAGCTATAAGAATGGCTCAGAGCCAGGATTAGGTCCAGCTGTGAGGTGTGGAGAAGGAGGGATTCATGTGAACTCTAAACTTTTGTCCAGCTTCACAGATCTATTAGGACATCAATCTCCCTGTCTCTGGCCCACCTGAACTTTCCCCAGTACCCTGAAAACTATGGGCTAAATTCAGCCTTAGCAGCATAAAATGCCATTTCTTATTGAATAGATCCTCCTCTTACATGGTCCTATGAATTTGTATGGCATCATGTGGATTAGAGTTTGATTAAGGCATTAAGATTAAATTTTAATACAAGGGATGACATCTTTGCCCCACTGAAGTCAATGGCAAAATGCCCAGTATTTCACCCAAAATGTGTAGCGTTTCTTAAAGTCACCTGAAAGAACTGGGTAGAGAGTTTAGTTTCTCCCTCCAATCTTTGTGTAAGCTTTACAGCTGGAGTTTTCAAAGGAGCTCAAGGGAGTACCCAAATCTCATTGAATTTAGGTCCCTATCTCAACTAGACTCCTTTGAAAAATTCAACCTATGATTATTACAAAGCTCTTTTAAGAAGCTCATGTTTTGTAATGATTCTGCACTAAAGTAAATTAAGT
Organism: Emys orbicularis; assembly: GCF_028017835.1. Classification (NCBI taxonomy): domain Eukaryota; kingdom Metazoa; phylum Chordata; order Testudines; family Emydidae; genus Emys; species Emys orbicularis. The sequence goes on from NC_088683.1 coordinate 249,580,389, forward strand.
TCTATTATAAATAAGTCTGATTTTTGAAGCTCCAGGCTATCAAAAACTTTTAGTCAGCGACTATGTTTGAATGTTGTGTGTCTAATTGATCTTAATACAAAACTAGTGTTCACAATATCTCTTTGTTGTAGTCTTCCCCTGTGCATCCTTTAATGCGCCTTGCTTCAAAGCTCTCTGAGAGAAGAATGAAAAGATTCCTTGATCCAGTATGCACTTTTTTCTTCCATAGTATTTTATGGCACTAAAAGTTAATTTCAATTGTTTTATAAATCATTGTCTCAATGTTCGAACTGTGAATATCTAACAAAGGAAAATCCCCTTGCTTTATATCCTGTCCTGAACTCTCCTCTTTCCTTCTCTATTTTTTCCTTTTTTAAATTTAAATTCCTTCCCTTCCCTTTTCAACCTCGTCTCCCCTTTTCTTCCTCTTGCTGTCTGTTCCCCATTTTCTGGCCCCTCTCCTCCTTTATTTTTACATCCTTGCTCTAGTCTTCCATTTTACTTACTCATCTTTAAAACTTATCCCTGATAATTAAATCCAATCACTGGTGCAGCTGCTGCTGTCACTGATTTCTGCTGATGCTACTAAATGTTGTTTTTTCCATTTAAGGTCCAGTCAAAGTCAGTGGGGCTCTACAAGTGGTTGTCCTTGCCGATCAGATTGAAGAATCAGAGCCTTCACTCACACAGGGCTTGATCTTGCTGCCGCTGAAGTCAATGGCAAAACTTGCATTGACTTCAGTGGTGCAAGACTGGTCCCAGAATGAACTACCTTCTGAAAAATAAGTACAGCATGAGCTGAGTTTAGTAGCAGCAACCCAGATTGGATTTAAAAAAAAAAAACAGTGGAAATCTTAAAGATGGGGAACCAACCACATTTCAACAAGGCAAGAAAAATCAATATTACTTTGAAACCTGGTGAATGCTGTTCCTTATGTTCAGGCACTGCATTGTTCTCAAGAGCATAACTGTCTAATTTGAATTACAGTGACAAGAATGTATTTACCTTGAAATCAGTTAAAGTAATACTTAAAATAAAGGCAGCAAATTTTGATTTGCTTCTAGATTTCCTGTAACTATCTGATTTGTGTTTAAAATTCTCACTTCCAAAAAAAAAAAAAAAAAAAAAATTGGAGCAATGTACTTAACCTGTACTAGAGGATTATGAAAATCTCATGAACAGCTGGATATGTTAAAACTGATATGCACTATCACCTTGCAGGAATCACAGATTGCTGCTGCAGAGTTTACAAAAAAGGTACGTTAACTTAATTTAGATTTAAAAAAAAAAAAATCGGAGACCACAGTTGTTCTGAACTAGTTCACATGCTGCTTCTGAGAGATAATCAATCACTTCTAAATCAGCCTTCAAGCTATTTTCTAAAGCCCATGCAACATCATATTTAATTATGGTATTTTAATATATGTACATCAGGCAAAATGGATGATTCTTGACAATTCCCTCTCGGTATTAATGTTTAATCAGTAGTTCAGGTGAATGGGCACTGGGGACTAGCAGTATCTAGTTATTTGCATACTGCTGAAAAGGCTCCTGAATTATTGATGACAACAGCTCTGACAGTGACACAGAGACTTGTCAATATAGCCATACTATAGTTTAAAAATACACGTATTTTTAATGGTTTGTGTTTTATTTTACAGGATAGTGCTGGTACCATGGGACGGCCTTTTTTTCTTTTCAGGGTATCAGATTTGTCTTTTCCTTTTTACAATTTTGAATCATATACAATTTCATATAGCCATAGAAAACAATATAAAACCGTTTACATCTAAAAATTGTTGCCTGGTATTCTATAGATGCTGCAGTCTAAAGTCATTGCTTGAAAAGCTTAGGGAGTCAATGTGGTGCGCTGGTTAGAATAAAAGGTCTATAAGATTGTGAAATCCTGGGCAGTAATGGCTTAAAACTTCCTGTTCTACAGGGGTGACCATTAAAATGTTATCCCTTGAGCTGTTCTACCTAGAGATAGGGTTGGGGCCAAATGTTTATTTCCTATTAGACTGACTAGTGCACTGGCACTAAATTCAGCAGACAAACATAAGCATGAGCAGTGCACTGACCAAATGATCCGATTAACACATTCAGTGCACAACAGAGTAAAAAAAATGGAAATTATGAAAATCATCTGTGGTTAATTTTTTTCTCATTGTGACTGTTGGATCTTTGCCCAAAGTAAGTATCTTGCTGATCCTGTTCTAACCCAGATTCAGCTAGAGACACACTATGTTGACCTGGGCAAAATGTTTTTCACATGCCTCTATCAACACAGCAAGAAAAATCAGTTAAAAAGAGGCCCTGACTAGAACCCGGGCCCTGATTTAGCAGGATACTTAAAAATGTGCCTAGCTTCTAAACAGGTCAGTATTCCAAGTGATGTCAGTGGTATGATTCACATGATCAGAGTTAGGCATATGCTTATATATCTTGTTGATTGGGGCCAAGATGTTGCATAAAAAATTAATCAGATTCTTCAGCTGTTAGTCCAGAGGCTGATTGAAGATGTTACAGACCATGGGAATTCACCCACCCCATAGATAAGCCCTATTTCCACTCAAGACCCATCACCCACGTGTGGTAAATTTGGAACAAGATTTTATGATTTTCCTAAATGCACTATGGGAGTCATCTTTTGCTGCATTTACTTGTCTGACCTCAATATGATTATTTAATTACATTTTCAGCCTAGAAATGGAAGAACTATCGAAGATGGTGGTGAGTAGGCCTCTGAAAGGTGATTTTAAAAGGCTTCATTCTATTTACTCAACAAATAATAATCTTTGACAGAGAAAGTGTTATTTAGAAATAATTTGTTACATGCCTAAGCCCCTTCACTGCTAGCTGCTCTGCACAGGGACCAGGGCCGGCTCTAGGCACCAGCAAAGCAAGCAGTTGCTTGGGGCGGCAGATTTGCAAAGGGCCAAGAATCCAGCATGGGAGCTGAGAACCAACAGGGGGCCCTGGGAGCTGTAGTTCCTTGGTTAGCGCCCTGCCTATAGCGCCAGCCCTGGAGCAGGGAAAGAACTACATTTCCCAGCATTCCCTTGGCCACTAGCAACAGGAAAGGGAGGGGGAAGGAGTATGGAACTGAAATCTGCAGTTTGCTGTGAATGGTAGGAACAGAGCCAGCTCTAGGTTTTTTGCCACCCCCCCCCCCCCCACCCTGGGCTCCCCCTGCACCCCTGTATTGCCCCAGCCCTGGACTCTCCCCCGCCCACACCCCCTGCCACCCCAGCTCTGGCCCCCACCTGCACTCCCCTGCTGCCCCAGCCCTGGGCTCTCCCCCCCCCCCCGCCGCACCTCCTGCTGCCCCAGTCCTGGGCTCTTCCCCCCCCCCCCCCCCCCGCTCCCTCTGCCGCCCCAGCTCTGGCCCCCACCTGCACTCCCCTGCTGCCCCATCCCTGGGCTCTCCCCCCACCTGCACCTCCTGCCGCCCCAGCCCTGGGCTCTTCCCCGCCTCCCCCCCCCCCCCGCATCCCCAGCCGCCCCAGCTCTGGCCCCCATCCGCACCTCCTGCCACCCCAGCCCTGGGCTCTCCCCCGCCCACACCCCCTGCCGCCCCAGCTCTGGCCCCCACCTGCACTCCCCTGCTCCCCCAGCCCTGGGTTCTCCCCCCCCCCCCGCACTCCCTGCCGCCCCAGCCCTGGGCTCTCCCCCAAAGAAGGAATTGGGGGGACTAAATGGACGGTGCACCTCTCTATCTGAAACCTAGCAAGGGAGGTATGTGGATCCCACTAGAATTTAAAATGAAAAGTAAGGGAGGGGAGGCTCTGGACCTGGGCAGCTTTAGATACAGTACCAGGCACTTAGGAGGATTTCCACTTCTGAGCCATGGAAGCAGAAATTGACTTTTCCTTTCCAGATATAGCTAATATTCAGAAAGGGAATCTAGCACCTGCCTTCCAGATTTGAACACCCTCAAAATTCAGGAGTGCTCAAGCTCAATTTGGGCAGCTGTTACTTCATTTCCCCCAAATCAAATATACTGATCCACTGTAACTTGCTGTAGAAAAAGTAGAATAAATTGAGCAAGAAATGCTTCCCAGTGGTTGTTAGGACTGGAATTGCTATTTTCAACAGCCATTGCTTTTTTAAGTTTTAGTTTTATTTGTTTAAAAGAAAGACCGTGATAGTGCATTCCCCATAGAAACAAAGAATGGAACAAAAGAATAATAAAGGCACCTCAACTTTTTCTCATTTATGTAGGACAGTCTTATAATATGCATCCAGATATCCTCTGATATCTGAAAATTGTTCCACTTTACTGCAGTTCTGTAACCATATGGGAACCAATCCTGTCTGTGTTCTGTGCACATCCAAAATTCCTGCTGAATGACCCGCCCTGGGAGTGAGTTACCAGTGACCCAGGGCTGGGGCGGCAGGAGGGTGCAGTTGGGGGGGGGGCGGGGGGGAGAGCCCAGGGCTGGAGTGGGGGGCAGCCAAAAATTCTTTTGCTTGGGGTAGCAAAAAACCTAGAGCCGACCCTGACAGGGACAGGTGTCTGTCTGCACAGAACCCCTTGAAGGATCAGGGGGTCTTATGTGTGCACTGTAGACAAGCTAATGAAGTTGATTTTTTTTTTATAAAGTGGGCTCATTATAACTTTAATGCTCTGTCAAAGAACTAGTAATACAAGCATAAAACATTTCTACTATTTTCCTGTTCCAAACTTGGAAATACTATTATTTACACAACACCCAAAAGCATGCAAGGTGCTCCACAGAGATAAATATAAAGACAAGATCTCGGTCCTGAAATGCTTATAATCCAAAGCCACTTGATACTACATCAGAACCCACTAACATGGATCCTTGCACTCATATGGAGTCCCATTGACATTAGGATTGAGACCTAATTTTAGCTGAATAACAACAAACAATAGGGGTGGGTGGGTGAAAAAGACAATGGGTTATAATAATAGCACATGCTCGCTCAGCTTCAGTGTGTTCACATCTTGATTGTTCTATTAAAGTCATGATTAGGTTTTAATGGTAAATTAAGTAGATATTTATCTATAAAGGAAACCACGTGCTCTTTCCTCCTCCCCCATCCTCTCCCAACCCTTCTGAACTTTTCAAAAGAAAAGGTCACTATTTTCTGTTTGTGAATTATCTGCTTCCACTGCAACTGGTAATGCTGGTGATAAGAAAGTATGGTGACTAGAATGACAGCAAAAAAAAAAAAAAATCTACAAAAATATACTTTTGATATTAAACCATTTAAGGAAGAAACAAGCCACAAATATACTAGATGATCAATGGAGAGATGTGGAATGACCATGCCTAGAACTTTTTGGCAAAATGATTCCAACTATGGTTAGTGTAAGAACATGTTTAAACACTTTGGGTGAAATTCACCCAATGCCAGGGCCAACAGAAGGTATATGGCAACAAATAAACCCCACTCAAGTGTTATTGTGTGGACTAAAGTGTGCCTTACTGCTGTGCCTCCTTTAAGGGCATCAGTTTTCACCTACTGTGCAGTGTGTCTTCTAAAGGGTCAGCTTAATGGGCTGCAAAATAAACACTATGCTCCCCAGCCTTCAAGAAGAAGGCCTCCTAGATGGCGGTAGACCTTGGTGATGAAGGAAAAAAGTGTGTAGGGAGGAAGGATTCATAGGGTGGATGAAAGACCTAGACTTTGGATAGTTATTCAAACTTTTTGAGGTTCATCCACTACTACTTGCAAGGGCTAAACTTTTGTGCCATTATATTTCTAGCTTTGGGATGGAACTGACATACAGAACTGATTTTTTTCAGTACATCATTTAAGAGCTCAACACAAAGTATAGTCTTAACATGTGCTAATTTCTTTCAGAATTCCATGGAATATGAAGCTCATGGGTTGACTTAACATCTTGAAGATTTGATTTATACAAAGAAAAAAAAATCCTGTTGGACTGTGTGTCTATTGTTTTAAGTGACTCATTTGACTAGAGGCTACTATTCCATAATAAATTTGCAGTCATTAGTTACTCTGTACTTCTTTACATTTTTTCATTGTCAAGTTTTACACACACACACTTCTGGTCACTGAGCAGTTATCAGCCTTTTTTATGTTACACTTCTTTGTCTGGCTCCAAAATAGAGTTCTTTATGGACAGGAAACCAAATCAAATATATTAAGATAATACACCTCTACCCCTATATAATGCTGTCCTCGGGAGCCAAAAAGTCTTACTGCATTATAGGTGAAACCGCGTTATATCGAACTTGCTTTGATCTGCCGGAGTGCGCAGCCCCCCCACCCCGGAGCGCTGCTTTACCGCATTATATCCAAATTTGTGTTATATCGAGTCGCGTTATATTGAGGTAGAGGTGTACAATGAAGAACCATTCTCAAAATGTTTCCTCTATCATCTTTTTATGTAGGATGACTTCTGTTAGGATTATACATGATCAACATGCCCTTTTTATGACTATGCAATGTATTTTGTTTAGGATTTGAGGTACACATTGCTCTACCCCAAATTGCACAGCACAACAACATTTTCATAAATGAATTATCTTCTCCAAAACAAGAACAAAAAGCTGATCATGATAACTGATAGGTTCAAATAATCTACTTTGAGTGTCACTGATCAATGACAATTGTTATTGACTGACCGTATCTGACCAATTTGCCAAAATGGAAACTGTGATTTACCTTTTCCACCCTTCCCCTACTAGGCATCATAAAGAATAAATCAGGGACCAAATTATGAGATGTGCTTGTCCCTGTGCCTCAGTGGGTCACAGCTGAGAATACCAGATTCAGGATAAACTGCTGAGAAATAGGGCAGACTCACCTCAAACTGATGGTTATTCTATCATTAGACTATACCAAGACAGTAACAAAGGTAAACTTCTGTCTCACCACACTGGTTAACAAGAGGTTAGAGATGCAGTCTCCTAAGGCATTCCAGCCCTTGTCTCACCACCCAGACACTGGACTCTATGATGAGTGGTTACTGAAAACCAATTTAATTAAATATAGGGTCCTTTTAATCCCAAGAGATCAGCCACTTAACCAGGTCAATATATAACCCAGATCTTACCAATAATCACCCTACTGCCAATCCTTTAGTAACTAAAATCTAAAGATTTAATAATAAAATGCAAGAAGAGAGTTATAAATGGTTAATAGATCATATGCATACAACCATTGCAAAGTCTTTATATCAGGTTTGTAGCAGTGATGGAATAGAGTGCTGGCTTGTAAAGTCTCTCTGGTAACTTCCAAAAGATTGGAAGGTCCTCAGTCCATATTCAAAATACCCCTTTTAGTTCTAAATCCACAGAATCAGAGAATCAGGGCAAGAAAGAGGCAAAATGGAGATATCTCAGGGGCCTTTTATATCCTCTGCCATGTGCCTGGAAATTTACCATCTCTGTTTGTGGAAAGTTATTGGGCTAAGATGGAGTCCAGGACCATGTGAGCATATCACATGTCCTTACATGCTTTAATGACTCAGAGGGGAAGCCATTGGCCATATTCTTGCTGATGCAGCTACAGGAAGAGCTGTGTGGAGAATTGATTCTTCTTAATGGCCCATCAGTCTTGAATAGACCATTCACAATGGGCTGGGAAGACTGTATGTAAAGTACCTTCTAGGTGTTACCCCAGGAACAAACACATTTGAGATACAGATATATAGCCAATATTCAAAACTTTAGATGTAGTGATGATACATGGATTTAGCCAGCATAATGATATTTGATAGACTGTAACTTTTTCATTGACACTTTACATGACACACTTTGTATAAGATTTGTTGCAATTGTAGAACAATGATACAAAGGGTCATTCTCCATCAGACAGCATCACAGTGCTGAACATCTGAATGTTCCATTGAAGTCATGTTTTTGTGTGTGTGTGTTTTTTTGTCTGTCCAGCAGCCTGTGGCATTTGTGCCCTGGGAAATAGCCAGAACTAGAGTTGAGAGGGACTACAACGCTAGAGGAATTGTATGCATAATATTAAAATATGTGGTTACTTCATCACAGTGTATACATACTTTCATGGGGAGAAACTATCAGGTATTAAAAGGCTTTTTAATCTAGTAGAGAAAGGTATAACAAGAACCAATGGCTGGAAACTGAAGCCAGACAAATTCAGATTAGAAATAAGGCACACATTTTAAACAGTGAGGGCAACTAACCATTAGAACAAACTACCAAGGGAAGTGATGGATTCTCCATGTCTTCAAATCTTTGCCTTTCTGAAAAAAAATATGCTTTAGCCAAACACAATTTTTTGAGCTTAATACAGGGGTAATTGAATGAAGTTCCCTGGCCCATGTTATATAAGACATCAGACTAGATGATCTAATGCAGTGGTTCCCAAACTGGGGTTTGTGAACCCCTGGGCGTTCGCAAAATGTCACAGGGGGTTCTTGGGAAAAAAATTCCTAATGGCAGACAGCGCTGTCCTTATGGTCCCCGGGCAGCACGGCACTCCTGGATTTCCAAGAGCTAAGCAGATCAAAGCAAGCATCTCTCTCACACTGAGGAGATTTAAACTTCAAGACTCCTTATAAGAAATGGAAAGAGAGGTGGATTTTTTTTGCTGTTTTAAAAATTAAATAGGCAGCTAGTATTGTTATTAAAATTATTATGAAGAACAAGTTTAAGCTTTGTTGTAACGTGCATTGTTTGCCTGGACTGCTCAAGACCGGAATGCTTGTGTAGGAGGATCTCTTTGAGTTGGCTTCTTAAGTACCTTCATGCTGTTTCACATCTGATACTCCTTGATGAAACATAGGAGACTTGTCTTATAACAGGCTTATTCAAAGTGTTACAAGCTACGAAAGTGAGATCTTGGAAGCGTGTTGCCATTTTCATAATGTAATAAAAATACTGTAATGATAAATAATAATTAATAATAGTGTGTAATAAGCATGTCATAAAAACAAATTTTATATTTCCAAGATCACTGCTTTTATAATCAGGTAAAGGAGAAAATCCCTGGAAATATTCATTTTAGGAGGGGGTTCGCGAGACTTGACATTTTAGCGAAAGGGGTTCACAGGTTGTTAAAGTTTGGGAACCACTGATCTAATGATTCCTTCTGGCCCCAAATCAAACAGATTGTTGACAAATGCATGGTAATTCACATTTGAAAGAATAATTTGAACTACTCATATACAATTCTAAATTAACTGTAACCACCCAGGAAAATTTCTGTGGACTGCTCAATGAACAGTGATAATCAAAAAGGAAAATATACCAAAGGAAATGTGAGGAGAAGGAGAGAAAACAATACTGAAAATATTAAAATGCCATGACATAAATCATTAAAAGGGCTTTAGACACTTGTGATCAAAATGATCAGAAGCATAGAAAGATTTCTGTAGGGAGACAGACTGAAAACACTGGTCCTCTTTTGGTAAAAGAAAAGACAAATAAGAAGGGAGAAGTATAGAAAAATAATGAATGGTGTAGAGATAATAAATTTGGTGTTCCTATTTATGGTCCCATAATAAGAGAACAAATGAGACATTTGATTAAATTGAGAGGCAACACATTTAAGAAAGTAAAAATACATTATTTTTATACAACACACAATTAACCTGTGTAACTCATTGCCAGAGACCTAGAGACCATGAGTTTAGTAGCATTACAATATATTAGATATTTATGATGAGAACATCATCTATTACATTCAATAGATAGATAAAGGAACAATAACTCATGCTTCAAGTTATGCACAAACCACTAACTGGCAGAGGTTAGGAAGAAAATTCTCTTATGGCCAGGTTATTCCATATTTGTTCACTATGGAATTGCTTGCACCTTCATCTTAAGCGCCTGGTACAGAGACTGGGTACTGGACTAGAAGGATCAGAGCTGGTATGGCAATTCCTAGGTTCCAAACAAGCATGTTTTTTAAAAAGGTCTGCCTACGTTATCCTTTCATGTATTTATATTGAGCAATCCATTCAACAAACTATCAATTAAAATTCGTCACCACAGCACCTTTGCTAGATTACCAAATTCCATTATGTTGCTGCACCCAACTAAATACTAGAAAACAGTATTTTTAACATTTATACAGCGTACTACATCTTCAAACGTTAACTTATTAATGCCCTAATACAGAGCCCACAGTAAGGTAAACTCCCACTGAATTTAGTGAGAGTGTGACTGCTGAACTCTTGGCTAATTCCTGGTTCAGTTCCCCCAGTATATCACCAGGCTTGAGCTAAAGAGACCAGTCTTTGTACCTGGGGACTGTAACAAGTCATCTCCTCTGCAGATGGGCCCAGAATGGAATCAGTAAAATACACTCACCAATGGATGACAAGAGCAGCACTGGGCCCATATGGTGCTACTCACAAGCCATCCAGTAAACAACACCAAATCTTTAGCTACTGTAGGTCACTTTCTCCAGTCTCCACATGCTGCAGTGAAACACATAGTCTCATTCATGATCAAGTAGCTTCTTTTACATCCCCTTTGCTCCATTTGTAACTCATATGTAGAACTGCAAAATGTTCTGCATAAAGTTTGTCCTGAAGTCCTTTCCCAGGCAAGAATCCCTGTCTGATTCGGCCCTGATTCAGCAAACATAGGCTTAAGTGCTTTGCTGAACTGGGGTAGTCATCAATTAAGGACATAACCAAACAAACATTAAAAAGTAGTAATGATGATTGGTCCAAAAAAAAATCAGTTGAAACTTTTTCAATGGATAATTGGTTTTGCATTAAAACTGCCTGCTTTCAGTTAAAATTGTCAATGATTTGTTTAAAAAATTAAAGAAAAAAAGGCCCCCAAACTGAAATATTTTGATTGGGATATGCTGCTATGGTACCTAATGGGGGCTGTAGTCTGGTTGCTTATGTCCCCATCTTCCTCTGTGGGCTGGGATCTGTAGCTGAACTACATTTTCCATAATGTACCATGGCCAGGAACTCCCATGGTGCACCTTCTCCTCCAAGAAAGGAGACTAGGGGACATCATGGGAGATGCAGTCTGATCAGGAGTCAAGTCTAAAAAGGAAAATGGGAGCATGAGGCACTGCAGAACCGAGATTTTTCAAAGGCTTGTAACTTGACCAAATATGATTGGCTTTTTCATGGGGATAGCAAAAGATGCATCCCTGGCACAAAGGTCACCCCCCATGCCAAATTTTAATGTCCCTGCTCCAAAGCATAGAGGCACAAGAGTTTCTCAAAAGAAAAGGTCCCCAGAATTTTTTAACATGAGCAAATCAGTGTTTTCTTTTTCCTAGCCTCATTTTCACATTCAGTTGAACTGTTATAGCTGAAATTTAAAAAAATAAAAAATAGCCTGAGTCAGACACTCAGATTGGAAAATTTCAGCCCACGCAGAGTATGGCAAAGTTATATACAACTGAAAACAGGGTTTTATAATGAGAAATTTCAAGCAACTTTAACAAAATGAGATGCTACCGGTTCCACCTATAATATAGGACCCAGACCACAAAAGGCTTGATAAGTTAAAGTCATCTTCTTGAATTGCACCCAGCAACAAAGCCACTGCAGTCTATGCAGCATATTTGTGAGCAACAATACATGCCAAGGTACGTCATAATGGTGCATTGCCATACTTCAGGTGCACTGCAGGCTGATAGGCACAAGACCAAGGGCTTAGTCGTACTGCAACCCACTGGTGAATGTGTGCTACAAATTGTCGCGGGGCAAGTACACCCCATCCCCCTTCTGGGGTGGGGTAGGGTCATGGTAGCCCCACAGTTAAGTTTGCCAGTCTACCCTCAGCATCGGGGCAGTGGCACCTAGTGGGCAAAATCTATAAAGTCACCCTTCCAGGTAGGACTATGGGGCCTGGTGGCCAAATTCAATTATCTGCCCTCTCCCTGAGGGCTGTGAGGCCCAACAGACAGAGTCAATATGGCTGCCCTTCTCTGCAGGGCTGTGTGGCCTGGTGGCCAGTCGGGGAAGTGAGCTGCCACCTAGGGGTCGGTGGCAGACGGGGTAGGGGGACCCAGGCCCTCCTTGCTCCACCAGGCCCCAGACCAGGGCCCTGGCAGTGGCAAGTGTGCTTGCCACTGAGTAAGCGGGGATCTGACCAAAACACACTGATGCCACCTGGCACAACCACTAGTCCCCCTGGGCTACTTCCTACCCTGTCTCTGATGCAGTGGTCTGGGCATCTCCAGGCTCCTCAGCCTGTGCAGCTCCCAGAGGCTCCAACCTTCTTTGGCATCTGCAGGTGCCGGTATCTGCCTTGGTCTCAGCACCTCTAGCTTCTGCAGTCTGGGATTTCCGCAGCTCCCGGCTGGAGACTACAAGGTGCATCTTTCCTTCTCATGCATACTGGAAAGGAAGGAGAATTCTGCCAGCATTCTTCTGGAACACAGCAGCCTTTGCCTAGAACAGGGGCAGGTTTTACTTTGGATATTATTTGCAGCAATTCTCAACTTTGTATCACCAATATGCAACAGTGATGGACTCTACAGAAATGCTCATAGAGAAATAGGACATGAGCCTGATTTCCCATTGGTGTTACACCAGTTTTACTCCATTGATTTCAATGGAGATACTCCTGATTCACAGCAGCTCAGTGAAGGCAGAATCAGGGCCATACATCAAACAGAGGGAAGAGCGTCAGAAGAGTAAAGGGGAAATACATTTAGTGCAGCTGAATGGCTCTATGAGCTGCAGATTTGCCAAGTGAGCGAGATAAAGTTTTGTAGCAACTAAGCTAAAGTGATTAGGTCTCAACTGAGTTAATAAACGGGTCATGATAATTCCACTGGAGGAGATCTGAAAGGAAAAAAACAAAATGTGTAACAAGGAGCGATAAGAAAGCTGGGAGGTGGTGGGACAGTGACATATGACAGATGCTTAATTCTTCCTCAACAGATGTATAAATGAGCCATGTTTGACTTCTCCAGGAGCAGTATGTACCATTCTCAATGAACTTGGCTAGCACAGAATAATTTAAGCCTCATCAAGTAACCACATGATGTTGAAAGGGAGAGTGAAGCACAATAAAATCAGTTTGATAGTTCAACAAGCTGTCTGAGCTTTATCCCAGATGTTTCTGAAAAACTTCAATAGTAGAACTACAATATGGGGCAAAAATCAGCAGTTACTTGGCTACTTGAGGCACCTCAGTGCTTCTCTTCACATGCTTCCTTCATTCCGGCATAGACAGGACCCTGGATTCAGTTGCTATCTGGAATGAACTTGATGAAAAAGCTTTGGACATTTCTCCTTCATTATGATCCAGAGGAAGGAAAGCTATTTCCAACTTATTAGCTTGCTTTTCTCATAGCAGCATTCCATGTAATGAAAAGTAACCCCTTTAGACTTACTACCACTTTATTATTAATTATTATTAGTAATAGCAATATTAACATAGCATCTAGGAGCCCCAGTCATGGACCAGGAACCCATTGCACTAGGCGCTGTACAAATGCAGAACAAAAAGACAGTCCCTACTGCAAAGGGCTTACAATCGAAGTATAAGACAAGAGATGGACAGACCAACAGGGGAGCATCAGGAAACAATGAGAAACTATTGGTCAGTATGACAGGGGCTCTGCACACCAGCAGCCTAGCTGGTGTCAAATTTTTGTAGGCCTCACAGCAAAAGGGGGGTTTAAGCAGGATTTTGTAGGTGGATAATGAAGCAGCTTTGCAGATGTGTACAGGAAGCTCTGTTGTGCTCATTGGGTCTACAAAGTGTACACCTAGTTTGAGCTCAATTGTAACAGTATGTGAAAGCTCATAGTGTGTTACAATAACCATGAAAAATAAGTCACCTTGTTTATGATGTTGAATTATTTTAACAAGTGCATGAGAACCAGACAAAGAAGCTAGATTAATCTAAACCAAAATATCCATGTTGATATAATTCAAGGACTGTTGAAATTATGCTTGATAAAAACTGAAGATGTGGGGCCAAAAGTTAAAAGACCAAAATCGATGTGAGGGATATTAGGCCTAATTGGTGGACAAAATAACGAGGCGGATGAACTATGCCACCCACTTTTGCCCTTTTGGGGTTTATTTAAAAGAGACTGAAAAAAACCCCATCATCAGTTCAGTTGTCTCTCTCTATGATCTCCTGTCCCACCTTGCAACCCAGCCCATCCCCCGACCTGCCAGCACTGCAACTCATCTTGACTCATCTAGAGCAGTGCTTCTCAAAGTCAGGCCGCCACTTGTTCAGGGAAAGCCCCTGGCTGGCCGGGCCGGTTTGTTTACCTGCTGCGTCCGCAGGTTCAGCCGATCACAGCTCCCACTGGCCATGGTTCGCCGCTCCAGGCCAATGGGGGCTGCAGGAAGGTCAGCCAGCACATCCCTTGGCCCGCACTGCTTCCCGCAGCCCCCATTGGCCTGGGACGGCGAACCACAGCCAGTGGGAGCCGCGATAGGCCGAACCTGAGGCCACGGCAGGTAAACAAACCGGCCCAGCCCGCCAGGGGCTTTCCCTGAACAAGCGGTGGACCGGCTTTGAGAAGCACTGATCTAAAGGACTTTCTTCCTGAGAGGAAGGCCAGTTGGCCTCAATCTTGTTCAAGGACATTTGTTGTCACCTGTGAATGCTGAAAGTCATCACATTATCATGACATCCAGTCCTCAGCCCATCAGTGGGATATCCTGCAGAGATGGATAAGATCCTGCATTGTTTTCCCTTCCCTTGTGTTATTATCGGCCCCCTCTTTCTTTCCGTCTACCATCTCTTTCACTCTCCTGGCTTTTCATCCCATCCTGATGTCAGCTATGCTGTATTTATCTAAGAATGTGTTGTCTAAGAAGAAAAGGACCAATCAGATGACATCCCTGACCAGATTGTAAACCAGGGTCCAAGTAGCACATGTTATGGTCAACGTTCCAACCAAAACATCTGCTTGTAACTATCCAGAGGCCCAGTGTTTCAAAACAGCAACAAAAGTCGTATTTCAACCATTTTTCCATCCTGTCTCTCCTCCACTTTGTGTCTGTCTGTTAAGAACAGGATAAGTAAATGCCCTCTACACATCAGGGCCCAGAGTAAAATTAACCCTTTCCTTTTCATCAAAGAAAGGTAGTTCTAAAAATAAGAGACTCTGATATTTTGCCTTCAAAAGGAGAAGGTTTTGACTAAGTTTGTTTTGCATAACCATTCAGCAGTTGCTATACAAAGGGCTATGTTACTTTCCTGTTCTTTCTTGTGTTTAATCAATACACTTTTAATTTGAATGAATGCTTTTGGGTGTTTGCCAACTAACCAAGTAAAACCAAGGCCTCTGTTTAACCCCAAACCTACCTACTAAACCTACTGTTAATGTTGGACAGTGAAAGAGCTTATAAACACCTTTGACTCTTTAGATCTATATCAATATAACAACTTCTTACAAGCATGAGGGGCAGCATGGGAGAAAGACTGAAGATTTCAGAAAGTTTGAAGGTTAAGTTAAGAAAGTGGGCAATGGAAGCTGATATCATGGCCTGATCGGAGATGGGAGTCGACCTCTTGATAGTCTTGATAATGAGAGATGATACGTGTGTGAGGATAGTCCACAAAGGGCCTTGAAAGTGAATCCAGCGTATGTTTGATGCAATAGAAAAGGGGGAGCCAATGGAGGGATGCAAAGAGAAAATGATATCATCAAAGCAACAGGTTAGGAAACAGGGGTGCTGGAATAATTTGTATAGTGGGGGATCTGGGAGCAATTGAACCAAACTGTAAACCCTGTATAGGATGGAAACCACTTCAAGCCAGGGGGTGTGGCAGTACCCCCAGAACCCCTAGTTCCAGCATCTATGCTAGGAAAATGATCTTTATAGCAGCATTCTGACTGGATAAGAGCGGAGCAAGACTGCAGTTGTCCAGGTCAGAGAAAAGGGTGTTACAGTATTTGAGAGCTGGAGGAGAATTTTAGCTGTATGGATGAATAGGAAATGCTGTATCGTAGAGTTGTTATGCAGAAAGAATCAGCAAGATTTAGACATAACCTGGATGTAAGGACCTAAACAGAGGTCCGAGTCAAAGATGGACAGGTTATAGACTTGAGCGACAGGTAGGATGGTGGTGTCCACACTGACAGAGAAAGGAGGCAGCAGGGAGGGCTTGTGATAGAATATTAAGATCTCTATTTTAGTCATGCTCAGCTTCAGATGACAGCATGGGCAGTGAGTATACGTTGCTTGGGGTGGCTAAGCCTCTCCAAATGTGGCAAGAAATGCCAGATGCAGCACACCTCCCTTTGGAGGCACACTGGCCCACTGCCTTTGCAGCGCCGCTGCTGGGAAGCTCCCGAGAGGTGGGGGGCCAACGGCACCCTGACTATGCATTTGCCCGTGCTCTGCTCCTGCTCCACCCCAAGGCCCAGCTCTCCCTTGGTCTCTTACCCTGTGGCCCTGCCCGCGCTGTGCCTTTTCTGCCCCCGCTCTGCCTCTTCCCCCCAAGGCCCTGCCCTCACTCTGCCTCTTCCTGCCCTTCTTCACCTCTTCCCCTGAGCCCCTCCCCACCCTCCGCTTGCTCCTCTCCGCCTCTTCTCCCAAGCACCCCCCCCCCCCGCCGCTGCTCACTCCTCTCCACCCCCTCCCCTGATGGAGGGGACAGAGCAAGAGCAGGAAGAGGTGGAGTGGGGGCAGGGCCTTGAGGGAAGAGGCCGAGTGGAAGTGGGGCCTTGGGGCAGAGCGGGGGTGGAGCATGGGTGGGGCCTTGGGGGGAGGAGGCCAAACAGGGGCAGGGCCTCGGGGTGAAGCAGGGGGCGGGGCCACAGTACAGGCACCAGTAGCCCCCTCCCCTTCTAGGGAGCTTCCGGCACTTGCGCCCAGCCTCCCCAAATGCAAGAGTCATGTGCTGCCTATGGCTGACAGCTGGATATCCACAAGGAGATGTCAGAGAGCCAGATTGAGATTTTTAGTTTGGACAGAAGGAGACAGGTCTGGAGTAGAGCAGTAGATCTGTGACGCATCAGCATAGAGATGGTGGTTGAATTTGTGTTAGTGGATGAGATTACCCAGAGATAAGGTGTAGAGGGAGAAAGGAAGGGAACCAAGGACAAAGCCCCTTGGGACCCCACTAAAAGCTGGTGGGCAGATGAGGAGGCTGCTCCAGAGGACAGGCTGTAAGAATGATTAGAGAGGTAGGAAGAGAACAGAACCATGGAAGCCAAGGGAGGATAAGATTTCAAGAAGAGCATGATTGACTGTGCCAAAGGTGGCTGACACTCAAGGAGGATGAGAAGGGAGTACGGGCTCTGATCTTTAACTAAGAAGAGATCAGTAGAGATTATGGCAAGAGCTGTTTCAGTGGAGTGCAAAGGGCAGAAGCCATATTGGAGAGAATTTGGGATGGAACTGGAGGAGAGGAACTCCAGACAGCACAGCACCCTTCAGTTATCACAGAGATGAAAGGGAGCAGAGAGGCGGTGTGGTAGTTCAAGAGGTGAGTGGGGTTAAACTGAGCGAGACTAAAGCATGCTCGCATTGTGAGGGGAAGAGCAAGAGGAGTGTGAGAGGTTAATGAGAAGAGTATAGGATGGGGTGAGAGTGGGTGCAAAGGAGATCAGGAGATGGGATTGGATAGGGTCACTGGCACAAGTGGCGAGACTAGAAGAGGAGGGCAGATGAGAAACTTCAGGATCTGTGATGGGAAGAAGGAAGAGAGAGTAGCGATGGGGAAGAGAAAAGGGGGGAGGTGAGCTAAGGGGAGGGGGGAAGGTCACATCATATTTTATCAATTTTCTCTTGGAAGAAATTGAAAATCCAGTGCAGACACAAAAGTGGAGGCAGGAGGGGACAGTTTGAGGAGTGATTCATAGGTGTCAAAAAGGGTGCTGGGATTGAATACATGGGATTCAATTATGTTCTAGAAATAGAACTTAGGTTAGCTAGGCAAATCAAAGAAGGAGAAATTTATTTTGTAGTGGAGGAAGCTCGCAACAAGTAGTTAAGAGAAAACTTTGTATAACATGTTTAATACACTGGCAACCCTGACAATGGAAGTAATAACTGGATCTTCTGTATTTTCAATACCGTTAATTCAATCCCCATCTCAAATCCCTCCATTCACTTCTTCCCTAAACACTGTTAGTTGTTTTTCACCATTATAAACTCACAGGAAACAAAACCTTACGTTATTCCCTCCTCTGGCTTTCCCTGTATGACCAGTCTCCTCTTGTCTTTTAGGCTGTAAACTCTCCAGGGCAGGGACAGATTCTTTCTTTGTGACTGATACCGTACAATGACCAGCACACTGTCAGCACTAAGTAAATAATAACTTACAGATTGCTAAGGATAGCTGCTCAAAGGATCAAAAGCCTTGGCATTGTGGTGACGACCCTTGTAAGGGATTCCCAAATCGAGTGTTCCAATTCAATAGGGAACTCACTCCAAAACAAGCTAAAGGCATGTAGGCACTATATTAATAGCCGTGTTATCATTTTTCTACAAACAAACCTGAATCTAAAGAAACAGCCAACCACGCACAATACAGAGAGCCAAAATAGTGGTGGGAAGGAAGCACTGTTATCACTGGCTAAACAGAACTCAAAATAAGGAACAAAGCAATAGCCCAGTCCAGCTCCCACAGAAGTCAATGGAAAGACCCCATTAATTCAATAGGAGCTAGATCAGGCTGCCTAGCAAATCACTAAGGGCCCAATCATGTGGGGATTGACTCTGATGGGAGTTCAGGGGAGACAGAGACTATCAGGTCAGTCCCTAAATTTTGCTTATTGTGGGTGTGATTTCATCAGCTTTAAAGAGTCTGATTGACTTTTCCCCCCCTGGACTTGGCAAACAGCTAATAACATAATAAAAGTTGATATGGTTAATAGCTCACTTTCAGTGTATTTGTTTTTCCTGGATGGAATGAGTCTTGATGGAACCCCATCACCATACTGCTGGCAAAAATATCTTCACAGATGTGATGCACAGCATCTATAAGAAAGCCACTCATGCAGTACAGGTAGTTTGAGCTGTTAGAGAAAGTGTCATTTTCACTGCTGTGCTAAGAAATCAGCTGTTCCCTTCCTCCACACACATGCTTTAAATACCTCTTTATTGGGGGTTTTAATGAGTTACTTTCATAAACAAAGTCATGATGGTTAACATTTCTAGCACTTTACAGCTGCCAAGCACTCAATAAACATTAGCTAGTTAATAAGCAATCTGCCCATGATGTTGGAAAGTAAATACAAGTGGCCAGATCAGAGACCTGAGGCAGCAAGATTAAACCCCAGAATTTTAAAGGTATTTAGGTGCCAAATGAGATTTTCAAAAGCACCCTGGCACCTACATAAGAAGTTGTGGATTGGCTGACACCTGTAGTCTGTGCTCTGACCTTTTGAAACAATCTAATAGCCAGGATTCTAGTGCACTGGTGACAATAATGGGCATTGTCTGCAGTCTGCCCCTTCTCTTTCCTCAGTCATGATCAGCTGCTGCATCATTCACAGGCTTCACATGACTTCCTGCTTTCAGGTCACCCCCACCCGTTTCCAGCAGCTCAAACGCCTACCTCATTCACCCAATCTCTCACACTTGCACAGAGTTTTCAGTTATATAGTTCTCTCCTTTAAAGGGTGCTGTTCTACCAGCCAACCCATTGCTGGCCTCCATGTGGCCCTCCTGATGCAGGGCATAACAGGTTAGGTTTGGTTCTGGTGCACCTACATTTTAGACTCACACTGGAGAGATACATGTGCCCACACCTACTTTGCAAATGCCTCATGTCTATTTTGATGGCAAAGGCTATGAATAAAACTAAGGGCAAAGAGGGAAATTTATGGTCATAGCCATATTATGCCATGAAATTCTAACAGCACTTAGGTCTAGATCCACAAAAAGTGCTGAGGAGTTGTGACACTGAGCATCATAAAGCCTAACTTTTAGGCACCTAGAAAACCATAGGAACAACATTGTAATCCACAAAGCCTGAGTTAGGCACCCAAGCTCCCTATACAATGAATGGGGAGAGACAGGCATCTAGGAATGGGATCCACGAAGCCAGCATGCTAAGCAGGAAGCCGCCTAAATTAGCCAATGGGAAATGCTGATGACAGGGTGCTTATTAAGCCCTGCTATGAGACGAGTGGGGCTTAGTACACACCCTGTCATTGGCATCTCCCACTGGCTAGCTTTGACCACTCCCAGCCTAACATGCTGGCTTTTGTAGATTGGATTCTAAGGCACCTCTCTCCCCTCATTCATTGTATAGAGAGCTTAGGTACCGAACTCAGGTATTGTGGATCACATTGCAATGGTGTTCCTGTGATTTTCAAGGCCAGAGATCGGCAACCGTTGGCACACGGCCCATCAGGGAAATCCGCTGGTGGGCCGGGACAGTTTGTTTACCTGCAGCGTCCGCAGGTTTGGCCGATCGCAGCTCCCACTGGCCGCGGTTCGCCGCTCCAGGCCAATGGGGGCTGTGGGAAGCGGTGGCCAGCACATCTCTCAGCCTGCGCCGCTTCCTGCAGCCCCCATTGGCCTGGGACGGCGAACCCCAGCCAGTGGGAGCTGCGATCGGCCAAACCTGCGGACGCTGCAGGTAAACAAACTGTCCCGGCCCACCAGCGGATTTCCCTGATGGGCCGCGTGCCAAAGGTTGCCGATCCCTGTTCTAGGCACATAAAAGTTAGACACTATGATGGTGAGCATCACACTGCATAAATTCCTTTTGTGGATCTGGGCCTTATAGTATCTTCAAGGAAAAGCCAGAGCTTATGAATTTAAAGTTAAGAGTAGTCAAAACACTAGAAAACACACTATTTGGAATAATCACAGATTGGTAAGGAAATGCACTAAATGATATAATAGTGCAAGAAAGATATTTTAATATCTAACTATCATCTGGTAGAGACAATAAAACACAATTTCCCCCAAACATTCCCTGTAAAATACATCATTCATATTGATACAATAACCATTATACCTGATTTTTAACTAGCATTAATATAAATGTTTAATAGCATTTAATGTATCTTTTCTAAAATACAATGGTCTTCAGTCCAATCTTTTTGCCTGAACAACATTAAACAAAGAAGCCAGACTATGTTGCACTTAAAGTGCAGGACTGCTAGCAAGTGCCATCCCCAGAGGAGTGGGGAAAGAGGGGAAAGGACAGTTATCAGTCACACTTCATGGGTTTTGGATGATTCCCTCTCTTCTTCAGGCATTGTTTTTGTGACAGGCATTTTTGACATCCTACACTTTCCTTAGGTGGCTGACATTCTCACTGTACCTTGAGTCAAATTTCTCAAGCAACGTTGTTTCAGTTAGCTTTCCTTGTTCTCACCTCAGTTCATGTCTCCACCTTTGGGACTAGAAAACCTTATCTAGAAAGGTTGATGCAGTTCTCTGCACGACCATCTTTTTCTAAAGAGACCCTCACATCCTTATGTTCTAATGCTGTGTCCAATTTTGGCTGTCCAGGTTACCATACGCAGGCTTCTTTTTAAATAGGAACAGCTCTGCTACCAGCCAGTCTTGATGGACTGTTATTCAGCCAGCCAAGCCACACAAACTGAGACATATGTGCAGAGCCACCCCTTCCAAGTATCAGAGGGGTAGCTGTGTTAGTCTGGATCTGTAAAAAGCAACAGAGAGTCATGCGTCTGACGAAGTGGGTATTCACCCACGAAAGCTTATGCTCCAATACATCTGTTAGTCTTAAAGGTGCCACAGGACTCTCTCTACCCCTTCCAAGGTTTGTCTTCAGGTGCTCATTTTGTAGAAGTCAGTCCCACATGCCATTTAGAGTCATTGGGCTACAGAGAGTGAGAATAACTCTAGCCTGGTGTTCAGGAGACCCACATGAGCAGTAGGAGACTCAGGTACAGATATGGCAATTTCCTGCAATACCCTTGGGAGACCCCATTGGATTAAGTTTAAGTGCCTTTGGGGTTTATTGTATTAAAGAGTGGTTTATGTATTGCTGTGGGCTGCAGTTGTGTTACCTCTCAGGGGGGGAGCTGTGACATATGTGAGTCCTGGTTCAAAGGACTATATTGAACAATGTGCCAGACCAGCATGGACTCTTGGAACAAAAAGTGTTATATGGTTTTCCTGGGAAATATATAGGGGGAGGGGAATACAAATTCCACACTTCTGATTATGTAAAAACCCAACCTTTTGAAGCTACAGTCTGAAGACCGGGCCATTGTCTGCTGCTCACATGTCACATGAAGCCAAGATCAAAGGCCCAAGGTGTATAAAGGAAAGACTGAACTATTCATAGTGTGTCTGAATCTGAGACATTTATGAACTTGTAACCACAAGGAAAATCCAGTTGCTGGTTATGAAGGGTTGACAGCTACCAGGGGTGCGGTTGGAATGTTTTTAGCATGTGTGTATGTTCTTTTATGTTTTCTCTGTAATGATTTTACCCTAAGAATAAATGTGCTTGCTTAGAAAGAGCTGTGTGATGACTTATAACTGCTGGCAATACGCTATTCATAACCTCTGGGAAAAAAGCAAACCATCTACACTGGTCTTTTAGATGGTATGGCTTGCTCAGGATATGACAGTGTAGGCAGGGAACTGTGCAACCTGGAAAACACACAGTCAGGGGGGAGAGAGATGTGCATTTATGCACAAGAGAGGTGATGGAGGAGGAGCCAGGAGCCTAGAATAGGTGCCAAGGGACCTAGAATAGGTGCCAAGGGACCATAGAGGGATAATATGCTACAGTTGCCCTGAACTGTGGCACCGGGCTCCAGGCCCTCTGCCCCAATAACTAAGTATTTATCCATAGAGGAACAAGTTCAATCAGAGAGATTTGATGGCACCCCACATCCGAGTGGCCCATAGCTCACTGGTTAGAGCGGACATCTGAGAAGTAGGGCACCCCGTTAAATCCTGTCTCCCCTATTGAAGAGGAGTGCTTTAATCACTGCACTAAGAGTTACAAAGTTGGGAGCAGCCACACCTCCTCTGGCCTCCTACCAGATTGGGCCCCTTGGGCAAATTAGACAGCCCAACACCTATTCTTCTCAGTTTATGGATTGCCTAGAGTGAGGGAGCAGCACATATGCCCAGGGGCATAAACCTAAGTACTGAGTAAGTTTAGGCGCCTACAGGATTCAGCAGGAATTTTGTGGATTGCAATGGAGCCTAGAACTACTCATACGTACCTAAGTCTGGGTTTAGGCCCATAAGTGCCTTTCTGAAGCTACCTCAAGGAACAAATAATGCACGGGTAACCATCATTAAAAATACCAGGGTAGTCCTACTCCACCTCTTACAGCACAGGAGAGAAATCCACACCTACTTTATCATCGCTATAGGAAACCTGAGTCAAGGTTTCCCTAAACTGCCTAGTACTTTTGAGTGCCCAATCTGAGATAGTGTAAGAAGGCCCCACTTACCAGAAAGTGCTGAGCACCCACACTCTGAAAATCAGGCCCACCCAAATTAGTCTCACTTCATGCACACGCAATCATTAGTTTTTAAAATCTTGTCCCCAAGTTTCCTTAAATTAAGAAGTGGTGGGACAGCAACTTCCTTCTCAAGTGTCAGGCCATAGTTTCTCTATCTGCCAACTTCAGAA
The DNA here is from genome assembly GCF_028017835.1 of Emys orbicularis. Lineage (NCBI taxonomy): Eukaryota > Metazoa > Chordata > Testudines > Emydidae > Emys > Emys orbicularis. The sequence goes on from NC_088683.1 coordinate 249,603,864, forward strand.
AACAAGTTTCAGGGGCTTCTCTATGCACTAAGTATTTATTTCAAAGACGATTAAAAAAAAAAAAAAAAAAACCACACACCACAGGAGGGAGTCCTTAGGAGGTTCCATATTTACAAGCAGTGAAGACATACAGTCTATGTATAAATATATGGATTACAACCAAGAGTCCTAAGTGCATGAAGTGCTAGTGTTGTGGAGAAAGCCAGCCTTAGAAACAGCACACTTTCAGCAGACTAGCAGTTACTAGAATTCCTGTGACTGGCCATCTTTTAGTCCTTGCTTAGGCACCTTTGTGGTCTTGGGAACAAGAGCAGGAAGGATGTTGGGCATAACTCCTCCTTCAGCAATGGTCACCCCAGCAAACAGCTTGTTCAGCTCTTCATCATTCCTCACGGCCAGCTGGATGTGTCGTGGCCCAATCCTGCTTTTCTTGTTTTCACGAGCAGCATTTCCTGACAGTTCCAATATCTCAGCAGTCAGATATTCCAGCACGGCCGCCAGGTAAACCGGAGCGCCAGCACCTATTCTCTCAGCATAGTTCCCTCTTTTGAGAAGCCGGTGGACACGACCCACTGGGAATTGCAGACCAGCCTTCGCTGACTTGGTTGTCTTCGAGGCAGTTGTCGGTTTCACATTTTTCTTTCCGCGTCCAGACATCCTAACATCAATCTAGTGTAGAGAAACGGGGGAGTGGGAAGTAAGAGTGAACATTAGCCAGAGGCTTGTCTACACTAGAAAATTAGGTTGGCTTAACTGTGTTGCTCAGGGGTGTGAAAAATCCACACCCCTGAAGGGCATAGTTATGCCTACCGAAGTCCCCATATAGACAGCCCTAGGTTTATGGAAGAATTCTTCCATTGACTAAGCTCCTGCCTCTCGGGGATGTGGATTCTCTAAACCGAGAGAAGAACCTCTGGGCAGAGGCAAATTATGGTTTTGTGGGGCCCCAGGCCAGAGCAAGTGAGGGCCCCTCACCACCCCTTTCACCTGCAGTCCCCCCCCCCCCCAGCACTCCTGCCGGGGAAATGGGGTCAGGTCACGGGGGCTTACCTCGCCCTCCCACTCCCCCACCCAGCACTCCTGCTGGGGAGCAGGAGAAGCCCCCGCACCATGACCCCACTCCTCAGCACTAGCGCTGGCAGGAGCAGGTCAAGCCCCCATGCCCTAACCCCATTCCCTGGCAGGAGTGCTGGGTGGGCGGAGGGGGTCAGGGTGCTCATTTTTCCAGGGGCTCCCAACTGGCCAGGGCCCCTAGGCGTGGGCCCCATTGGCTAATCCGCCACTGCCCCTGGGCATAGGGAGTGTCTACACTTAAGCATTACAGTGGCACTGCTCTAGCATTTTAAGTGTAGACAAGCTTCAGGATGTCATTATAGTATCCAAGTGTTTCTTAAGCTATAAAGAAGCAGGAGCCAATAATACACCCTCTCACTTTCCCACCTTTATTTGTTCTCTTTAGGAGGAAGGTCCTGATTTTAAGATGCCAACTTAGTAGTAGTAGTTTATCAAGTGAAATGCCTCACGCTCTCTCCTGAAGAAGGAGCCTGTTTGAGTCAGACAGCTGGTTAGAAGTCCGGTCAAGGGAAAACCGCAGCCCATCAAGAGTCTCCAGTAAATTCAGATGGCAGGTAGAAAAAGCAATGAAAGTTTTTTTCCTGCTGCCCAGAGAGAGAAGTGTTGTCCAGGCTCAGGGTCTTCAACCCAAGATAGCTGTTTCAGAAAGAACAGGCGAGGCCCTTTCCTAAGAGGAAAGGTCAAATTGGTCAAGAGGTAGAATAAATACTTTAAGGCTTTATGTATTCAGGATTCTTACAGCTTTGAGAAGCTCTGCATGAAAACCGTGTCAGGAGCTTCTCCTACAACACTGGGGACCCCAGGGAGGAAAAATAAGCAGTTTCACCAAATCAGCCCCAAAACACACAAACTGGTAAGCAACTACAAGAGTAAAAGGAATTCAGAATTTTCTTATGTTGTAGAAGCCCCCTGAAGTGAGTTTTGTAATCTTTGAATAAGGGGACCTCAATACAGTTAGTGGGTTTTTAAAAAACTTCAAAGTTTGTAGTAACTACTACTGTTCAACATGTGCACCTTATTATTAGGTAGCTAGAGACCTGTAGCTAGGTTTCAGTACAGTTATTTGCAGGATTTGGTAAGGAGGGGAAACCACTATGATTATTAGAGAAATAAGATTTAAAAGTAGTGAACATTTTCTATTTAGAGTTGGTGACAGTTAAGTAGGGTACCAGATGCAAAGCAAGATGAGTTTAGGCAGAGGGTTCAGAAGTTGAACAGCAATGTCTTCAGGAGATCAGACACCTTATCTCAGTATCAGGATTAGGGAGAAAATAGAAGCTAAACTAGTGATTTACATTGACACAGAATAGTAACAGCAACTGAAGTTATTTTGTTTAGAAACCTGCCTTGCACTACACGTCAAATACAGCTACTTAAGGTCTACTTAAACTAAAATTAATAGATTATTAGAGAAGAGACACTTTTCCCCCCTAAAATAAGGTATACTTTCCTTTGTGAGAAAGGAACACACTTTTACCTTAACCAAATTCTTTACTTATTCTCCTGCCCAGGAACACTACTATCTGAATCTAACAGATTCCTCTTTTTGTAGAAACTACTCTTTAAACCCTTCCGTAATAACCACTCATTAGCAGTGTCTACTCCAGATCATTTGAGCTCCACCTGGATTATTAATGATTCAGTTACACATCCACACACCCCAAAATGATTAACTTGATTGTAGGGAGAAGAGAGAAACAGCATAAACACCTGTGAGGGGAAGATGTTTCTCTATTAGTTGATGAGTTAGGCCCTGATCCACAAAGACCTCAGTTAGGAGCCTAGGCACTGACTGGGGAGAGATAGGTGCCTCAGAATGCAGTCCACAGAAGCCAGCACACTAGTAGATGGGGAGCCACCTACAGTAAGCAATGGAAGCTATTGATGGGTGTGTCTTAAGCCCTGCCCCTCTCACAGAGATAGGTGCCTAAATCCAGGCTACAAGGAGGCACCTATCTCTGCTAGCGATCCACAACAGGAACCTCTCTTCTGCAGGCGGGTGGCTAAGAGAATGAGCTAGGCAAGCCCTTAATTTAACTCAAAACAACCTTATAACTTTTAGCCCATGAAACTTTGACGCGGGAGACTCTGGTTCAATTCCCCCCTCCCTTCGAGAGGGCAGAAGGATTTGAACAGGGAGAGGCGACCTCTTGGGAACGGTGTTCTAGTGGCTGAGCTGTGTGGTATTCTGGTGTAGGGCTCCCTCAATCTCTGCTGTTGCAGCTGTTCCACTTTATATAAATAATTAAAGAGTGTTTGGAGCATCAGCACTGCATTCTGGGGCCCTCTGCCTCCAGAGGTGCCTTAGCCACCAGGGTATGGTGTCATTATTTTTTCCTCACTCCCTCTCCTCCGATGACTTTTTAAATATTTATACATGGTGGGACAGTTTCAAGAGGAGATACTGAGGGCTTCCCCTCCCCATCAGAATATCCCATAGCTTGGTGGTTAGAATGCTCTCCTGAGAGGTGGAAGCAGGGCCGGCACCAGCCTGGCAAGCAGGTGCTTGGGGCGGCCACTCCGGAGGGGGGCGGCACGTCCAGCTATTCGGCGGCAATTCGGCGGACGGTCCCTCACTCCCGCTCGGAGCGAAGGACCTCCCGCCGAATTGCGATCGCGGCTTTTTTTTTTTTTTTGGCTGGCTGCTTGGGGCGGCCAAAACCCTGGAGCCAGCCCTGGGTGGAAGACCCCTATTCAAAACCTTGCTCCCTATCAGGCAGAGGGGAAAATTGAACCTGGGTTTCCTGTATACCAGGTGAGTGCATTAACCACTAGGCTAAAAGTTATCAAGTTTGCAAGGGGAGCAGTGCCTCCTCTGGCCATATTTTGAATGGGTCCTGATCCTGTAGGTGGCATCTGAGCACAACTACTGGATCAGGCAGCCCTCCTATCTCCACCCAGTGTGTGGATGGCGTAGGCAGCAGGGCACATGCCCAGAGGCAGAAACATAGGTGCCTAGGGAACTTTCCCAGTGAAAATTTAGGCACCAAGTAAATATTAGGCATGTACAGGGATCAGCAGTAGCTGGAGGGGAGTTTTGTGGCTTGCAGTTGGAACCTAAAACTTGGATTTAGGTGCCTCAATCTGTCATTTAGGCAACTGTACCTTTTGTAGATCTGGGTCTTAACTGCTTTGTAACCCATTTTCCCCATTTGTAAAATGAGTATAATATATTACTCTACCTTGTGGGGTTGTTCTGAGCTCTGATTGGCTGATATTTTACAAAGGGCTTTGAGCTCTTCAGGTGGAAAGTGGTATATGAATGCTAAGTACTAGAAATGATTTTAAAAGTATCTAGAACATACCTAATGGCTTCCAAATTAAGAACCTTTATTTAATTCCTCAATAAACTCAGGGATAGTTTAGTGTTTCCACAAGAGCTGACTTTTAAAATGTTTGTGAATATCTATTAACATAAAAATGTTAATTTGCATAGTTAATTTGCACAGACATATCTAGATGCCTGTAGGTAGCTACTCTCACTCACTCCTAGCCAGGCACAGATTGGAATGAGTGACCTACACCATATTCCTTTAAGATACCCAAGCCTAGGCAGACCCCGTCCCAACAATATAGTGCAGTTTGAAGACTTAAGGCCTTAGAAATCTCTGCCCTGTTACATATCCCCACGTCTGTCTGTCTGTCTGTCTGTCATGGAGGCCATGATTTTCATATTAATATATATGTAGTCATGACTTATAACATATTGGGTCTTTTGTTGTATGCAGTGTAGTTGTAGCCATGTCGGTCCCAGGATATTAGAGAGACAAGGTGGGTGAGGTCTTGTCTCTCTAATATTGGGTCTTCTTCCAGTGTGGGAAGAGAACTTCTTTAATTGAGAGCTGACCAGCTGAACACTGGGCTCCAGGGAAAGCTCACAGAAACAGTCATAATGAGGGCATCCTGCACTGCTGTCACTGAAGATGAACTGGCAAAAATTGGGTTAGCTGCAATAAATGGTTTTAAGAGGTTAATTATATGAATTCAAACAGTTCATTGCAAAATAAGTATTTTGATCAAAATAAAGGGACCTCTCTTTCTATAACCAAACCAGAAGGGAAAATACATGTTACTCTATCATTTTACTGAGTGAGGAAGTGCCTTGATCAGTGCATTCCTCAGGATGACACTGATTCTCCACAAACTCAGAGTCACTGGGATTTACCAGTGCTAGAAGTCATCTCCCTCCTTTTAGGCCCCTTCAGCAGGCAGCCAATGCAAGTTGAACACATGAAAAGGAAACTAACAAAATGCTGTGCATTCTTCTCAGTGTAATCACTAAAGGCCAAATTCAGCAGGGTTTCACTGGGTAAGGACTGCAGGATTTGGCATTAACTGATTTACTCCTGGTAGGAGACTATGAATCGAACTGATGGTCTATTCTGGGATCATGACTTAGGTGGGATGTACTTATTAGTCCAACATGATTAGTGTGTTTGGGATTGTACAGATAGAGGAACATAAAACTTCTGGCTCAAGAAGTGAAATTAGACAAACATGATCTGAACACATTACAAGTGGATGAGCAAGTGGTGTTATAAAACACAAAGATTAATGTTTTTGTAGTATCTCCATCCACCCCTTCCAGAAATACCCACCCAAGACTACCTCACAGAAAACAATTTGTTTTCTTTAGTATTTTTATATAACATACTTTACAAGGCAATCTGGGTCTTGGGCCTATTCTGATCTCACTTCCTCTGGATTTACACCAGTGTAATGAGGTCACTGTCTGCTACTGTTATTTTAAGTCCTTATACTGATGATTGGGCCCAGGTAAAATATCCCCAAATCTATTCTCTCTCCATTACACAAGACCTTTAGAAATTTTATTTTATTTTCTCCCCTCCATACCTATTGCAACTGAGGTTTAGCACTAATTTCTCTTAATTGTCTCTGCTCCTCTCCTAAAATTTCCTCTTCATTTACAGGGATAAAACCAACACCTGCGAGGTTTTGCTCCAGTCACATGTTTTCATTTCACAAGGCTAAATCAGTCTCTGCCCCAGAGTGTTCAGATGTCTGAAGTTCTGTCTTTCAGAAGTGTTTTTGCCTCCCTTTGCTACCAGCACACTGTGATGTTCTGTACCTCGTGGGAACACTCTACACCCCCCTATGTTCATCTTTATAATATGATTGTGTGGTATCTGATGCAAAGTTTGTCATGCCGGGTCTCTTCAGAAGGCTCACGATGTACTGAGAATTGTTATGGTAATGTTATAGGTTGTAATTTCATGTATAGAGTTATGAGGCTGAAAATGTGTCCTCATGCCTTAAAGCAAGCCCAGGCAAAAACTCCCCAAGAGCAGAGGAGCAATTCACACCTCATCAGGGCACGGGTGGGACAAACCCAGCCCAGCCTCCCAGAAACAAAGGACACTGGCCTAGGCAACAACAAATAATCTATTGGACTCTCCAGTGAGTCACCTCTCTTCCTTTGGTCAGTTTGGGACTGCGATGAGGTAATGCTCATCGGACGCTGAAGGGGGTGGGGGGTTAAAGCCACAAGGGAAGAAAGAACATGATCAAAGAGAAATATTTGCCATGCTCTTCCACCTCCATCTACAGACACCACCACCAAGCAACTGAAGCACTGATCAAAAGGGAGAGCCTGACTAAAGGGCAACCAGCCAGCCTGAGGTGAGAAGCATTTAAGTTTATTGTGCTTTTATTTCATTTGACCAAATCTGACTTGTTATGCTTTGACTTATCTATATAGTTAATAAATTTGTTTATTCTACCTGAAGCACTGCATTTGGTTTGAAGCATCTCAGAAACTCCCCTTAGGATAACAAGCCTGGTACATATTAATTTCTTTGTTAAAACTGATGAACTCTAAAAGCTTGCAGTGTTCAGCAGGCATAACTGGACACTGCAAGATGTAGGTGCCAAGGGATGTGTCTGGGACCGGAGGTATTGGCTAGTGTCAGTCGGTTGCACAATCTAAGGAGCAACTTACGTGCTAGAGGCTGTATGTGAACAGCCCAGGAGTGGGGGTTCTTACAGCAGAGCAAGGCTAGCTCCCAGATTCAAGGAGTGGAGTGACCTAGCAGATCACCAGTCCAGCTAACACCAGGGGAACGTGTGTGTCTGTTACACACACACACACACACACCCCCCTCTTCTCATCTTGAAAACTTCACTGAAGCCCTCTTACACCTTCACGCACCTGCCACACCCCACAGAGGGGTTGCTGCTACACTCTTCCAGTCCAATGTATACTCTATGAAGGGAGGTAGTTAGCCAGAGGTACAGCTTCCTTTTCCCTCATATCTGCTACCTCCATCTCTGTGGAGCCAGCCTAATTTCCTTTTTCTAAAAAAAATCCTAAAAGTTAAGTGGATAATCTAACTGATGCTATCCTCTGCGGGAGTCAGAGCAAACCTACCAACTAGAACCTAAATTTAGTGAGTCACTTTCTCCCATGGCTGCCTGAAGATGTTAGCAATGGAGTGAGTTATTTCCCCCCCCACACACACACACACACACACACTTTCAAAACAAAAAGGTGTTAGTTTCTTCTCTCTCCTTCCCCAGCCCCCCAAAAAGAGTGGGTAGGGAAGTTTCATTTTAATTCAAAAATTATCTGAGTTTAATACAAGAAGATTCACATTTTCTTTATTTTTCAAAAAGCTTTTTCCTCATCAGAAAGGAGATAGAAGTGTTTGGCCAGCCTTAGCCTGTCTGCCAGCCAGCGACCCTTGTTATGCTACAGCTGCAGAGGTCAACCTGCACGGAATGTGGAGAGATTAGTGCAACCATAGTTTCCCCAAGGGAAAACAGGACACCACACAGGGCCAGCCTGAGGCCTCTCCCCGCTCCCCATGAGCCACCCCCCAGCCCATGCCTGGGGCTGGCCTAAGGCCCTCTTCCACCTGCCCACTAGGGGCCAGCCCAAGGCACACCCCCCCCATCCCTGCACGTGGGTCTGGCCCAAGACTCCCTGCCACCAGCCCGTATAGTTCTGGCCCGGCCAGAGCTTCTCTCCTGAGTCCTCCCTCCCATGTAGGGCTGGCATTGCCTCGCCCGTCATCCCCTCCACACCCCACTTTTGAAAGAAAGAAAAAAAAAAAAAAGTGCGTGCATTTGATGATCAATTGGCAAGAGCAGACAGGCAAATGCCCAGTTTTGCCAAAAGAGACAGGGCTTAAGGGTCTGTCCTGGCCCAAACAGGACATATGGTCATTCTAGGGAAGAGCATGGAGACCTCACGCTATTACCCAGCATGAATTACAAGAAAGAAGCATAAGTTTTTTTCTCACTCACCCCACTTCTGTGAAGCAACAAAAGAGCCATATGGGGTCAGACCAAAGGTCCCTTGAGCCCAGCATCTTGTCTTCTGATGGTGGCCAGTGCCAGGTGCTTCAGAGGAAGTGAGAAGAAGAGAGCAATTTCAAGTGATCCATCCCCTGTTGTCCAGCCTCAGCTTCTTCCAGTTGGAGGTTTAGGGACATCCAGAGCACAGGCTGCATGCCTGACTATCTTAGCTAATCAGAGAGACAAGTTGACTGAGGTGATATCTTTTATTGGACCAACCTCTGTTGGTGAGTGAGACAAGCTTTCAAGACAGAGCTCGTCTTCCAGTCTGGCAAAGGTACTCAGAATATCACAGCTAAATGAAAGGTGGAACAGATAGCACATGTACATTAAATTAAGGTAGAGTAGCCTGTTACCACCTGTGCAGTCATAGGATAAAAGCACACCAAGTCCTAGTCCACTACACAACATATAGTTAGGCAGCTTACATCAAACCTAAAACTCTGGTTTGAATGGGACAGTCCAAATCCTGGATAAAGGCTGTACTAGCTAAGTGGGAAAAATCCAGCTATTCAACTAGAGCAGCATCACAACTGACCTCTGTGGCCCAGAGGAAAGACTCAGCTGCTTGATGAATACCTCAAATGCAAGGAAAGGCCAAACCTTGCCATCCTGACTAACTGGTGGTGGTTGAAGGAAGAAAATGAACTGCCCCAAAATAGTTAAAACATACCTATGGCAGGAGCCACCCCTTATTTGAGTGCAGAGCACTGCAATGGACGTGAACTGCCAAAAGGCAGTAAGAAAGGAGTGAGACTATTACAGAGCTTTATAGTTAATTCACCATCATGCCTTTCTAGACAGTGTCTCTGAAGAGGCAGAGAGAACTACCCATTGCTGATCCATTCAAAAAAGTCTGATCAGGGAGTAATAAATCCCTTCTACAATGTGCATGACCATTGAAGGTAATGGACTCAACTCCTCCATTACAAGTTCATATATGAAGATGGATTTGTTATTATTTTAGCATGTAAAAGCAGAGGTCTTCTATTTCCCTTCATCCCTTCCCACTGCAGAGTCCTCTCACCTTCATTAATCCACAGGTGCAAAGAATCTGTGCTCTCCCCCCCACTCTTCTTTTTGGAGATTTAATTAGACTTTGGAGTCTAATACAGGGTCTGAGGCCAGGCTAGCTCTCCTCTAAGCATGCTTGCTTTGAAAGTGCTAGAGAAGCACATTTGTTGTTTAAGAGCTGCAAGTTAGACTTTTCCTGGAGAAAGTGTTAATTCTCCCCTCTCCTTGAAGGGAAACAGTAGATCAAGTCAACTGCTGAATTCTAGAAAGTTTATTACAAACATCTAAAAGACACACAAACATTAAAACAATCACCCTGAGTAATATTTAACAGTGTTAGCACATACAAAGCATTGATAAACACGAGTCAAAGGAAAGGCAGGAGTAAGTCAGTGGTTACTGGCTTCTTCCTGGGAAGCAGTAGCATCCCCTCTTGGTAAAGGATCTTTAAGAGTTTTCTTGGGAAGAAGCTGGGAAAGGATGTTGGGCATAACTCCTCCTTCAGCAATAGTCACATCGGCAAACAGCTTGTTCAGCTCTTCGTCATTCCTCACGGCCAGCTGGATGTGTCGTGGCCCAATCCTGCTTTTCTTGTTTTCACGGGCAGCATTTCCTGACAGTTCCAATATCTCAGCAGTCAGATATTCCAGCACGGCCGCCAGGTAAACTGGAGCACCAGAACCTATTCTCTCAGCATAGTTCCCTCTTTTGAGAAGCCGGTGGACACGACCCACTGGGAATTGCAGACCAGCCTTCGCTGACTTTGTTTTTCTTGATAAAACTGCAGGTTTTGCAGCCACCACATTTTTCTTTCCACGTCCAGACATTCTAATATCAAACCAGAGAAGCAGAACTATGTTAGGACTTTGTAAGAGCATTCAAGTGCTTGAGCTACAGCTATACAAGAAGAGCCAAAATGGTAGCAAGGTTAAGTATACCCTCCTACTCCCACACCTAGGATTTATTCACAAACTCACAAGTAAAGAGAGCCCCTCCCCCAGGAAACCCACCTTGACAATTCCTTAATAATTTCTTCAGCTTGAAATACAGCTCACCACCAGTAATTCTCTCTTTAAGCCATCTCTCTCATACAACAGGTTTTGTTTAAATTTGGTGAATCGTTTTCTCCCATGCCTGCCTTAAGTTAGCAAGGAAGCTAGTCAAGAATAGTCTACCCAGAAACCACTTTTCGAGAACAATTTTGGTTCCCCTTGCCAAGAGAAGGCACATGTGTCACCATCCACTCTGTTTGTACTGCACAGGAGCAGATTTTTTTAACTCAGAAAATAGCAGAGGAATATTTGGCTCTCCTATTCAGATGCAGCATCTTTAAGCTTATTTTCTGCTTCAGAGCAACCAAGCCTATTCTTAAGGGACATAGGTAGGGTCTTACCAGCCACTTTCAAGTGCCAAGAATTCCTATAACAACTTCTTAAGCAATGTATTCTTAAAATACTCCCAGTAGTTTTTTCCACAGGCTAGTGGATGTTTCATGGGGGATTTTTCTGCTAAAGGAAGATACCACTAGGCTCCCTAAGGCTGTTTTTTTTTTTTTTTTTTTTAAATAAATAAGCTAAACAAAGACCTTCAAGAACCCTAAAGTAGAAGATAGTGGATTCTACAACATAAAATAGTAAGAGAAAGGAGTCATGAGACAGTCAGACTTTTATTTCTCTTAAACTACAAGCATCAGTAGGTATTACTCTTCACAGTTTTTACTTTCTCAGTAGATACTAACTAACTAGTTTTCACCAGTTAGTTCAGGATATATTAGAGTTCAGAGGTCATCAACTTAAAAGAGCCATTAAAACTCTTCTGTGTAGTACTGGTGAAAGGCAGAGTACAGTATGAAAACAAACTGATCTTAAGTCTAGGATTCACAGTTGAGTGAGGAGATCTCAAGGGAAATTACAAAAAACAAAAAACAAAAAAAACACCCCACGCACCACACATGTCTATTAGGCTAGGAAGAAACAGTAAGGCCAACTAAACAGCCCTACATAGTTGCATATAGAGTCAAGAAAAATCTTAGATATGAACTAAAGACATAAGTTCTACCTTACACGTATCTACTAATACCCAGTATTGCTGTTGTTTTTCCAAAACAATATTTTCTCTGAAATACAATATCTTCACCTTTCAGGTATAGACCTTAACTAAAAATCAAGACAAACATCCCATTACCTTCAATAAACCTTACTTTATCCTATCCCAAGCTTGTGAGCAGCTCTATCCAGTAGACTCTTCTTCTAGTAGAAGCTAACTGCCTTCTTTTTAACCTCTCAGCAGTAGCCATCTTATTAGCAGCTTTTATTCTAGATCAGCTGACCACCTGGATTACTGATGAGCCATTCACCCCCCAAAATAGTAAACTTTATTATGGATGAAAGCAAGAAATCTATTACAAACACCTGAGAGGTGCAGGAAGTTTCTTTTATCTTATCTGAATTAAGTCTGGAAATAAGGGTGAACTGTCTCCAACTGTTTTTTAGAGGAAGTCAATAAATTGGCAGTGACACCACTTGTTTGTTAAAGGGTATAAAAAGAAAAATCTTAAAGGGTCCATTGCTAATACCTGCTTGACAATGCTGAAGGTGACTAACATGGGTCTCAGCACCCTTAGGTTTAGCCTGTTTGTAAGTACCTTAATCAAATGCTTATAAAATGTTTTGTTATTGTTTGGCTGCAATAAATTGCTTATTATTTAGGCATGTTTAGAGCAACTGCATAAAGTACTATTTGGCCTTTGGATTTAATAAAGGAATTTATGGTTAAATTGGTGTTTGGTGATTTCTCATAGTACTAATTTCAAATATTATTAGAAATTCCAACAATCCATTTGTCTGAATTGCCATTAAAGCTGCAGGTCAGGCCGCATACCTAGGCTCTCTAGCCTGGACCCATAAAGGGGCTTGGATGTTGCAATACTCAGCATTGCAATGCCTCATTTTTAGGCACCTTGAAAATCATGGGATCTACAAAGCTTGATTTAGGTTCCTATGCTCCCCATTCCTTGGTACCTGTTTCTCTCCAAGCATTGTACAGGATCTACAAAAGCCAGCACAGTAAGTAGGGAGCAGCCTATGATAGACTATGGCAGATGCTGATAATGGGAGTGTGTCCTCATCCCCACCCCTCACAGAGTTTGGCATTTAAATCAAGGTTGGAGGGAGGTGCCTCTCTTTGCATAGGGCCTATGAGAATGAGGTAGGGTACGTGCCTCAGACCACAAAAAAAGGACAGGGATAGTGTGGACAAGGCATAAACTTCCCTTAAAATCGTTAACCCAGTGATTTTTGCTTCTTGTGCTATCCTCAGAGGCTCTGGGTTTAAATTGCAGCAAGGAGGGGTGGGGGTTAGGTTGGAGATCAGGGAGAAACTTCCTAATTGTCAGGCTGGTTAAACCCTGGAATAAATTGCCCAGAGAGGTTGTGGAATCTCCATCACTGGAGGTTAAGAGCAGGTTAGACAAACACCTGTCAGGGATGGTCTAGATCAGTGTTTCCTAAACTGGGGTCACCGCTCGTGTAGGGAAAGTCCCTGGCAGGCTGGGCTGGTTTGTTTACCTGCCCCAGCCAGAGGTCCAGCTAATCACGGCTCCCACTGGCTGCGGTTCGCTGCTCCAGGCCAATGGGAGCTGCTGGAAGCGGCACAGGCCAAGGGACTTGCGGGCCGCCGCTTCCAGCAGCTCCCATTGGCCTGGAGCAGCGAACTGCGGCCAGTGGGAGCCGCAATGGGCCGGACCTGCGGACGGGGCAGGTAAACAAACCGGCCCAGCCCACCAGGGTGCTTACCCTGGCGGGCTGCGTGCCAAATGTTGCCGATCCCTGAGATAATACTTAGTCCTGCTATGAGTGCAGGGGACTGGTCTACAAGGCTGGGGTGGGGGCAGCCAAATTTTTTTTGCTTGGGGCAGCAAAAAAACCTAGAGCTGGCCCTGGTTCTAGTCTCCCTCTCTGCCGGATGAAAAGGGATTTGAACAGGGAATTGACTCCCACTCAGGTGTGTGCCCTAACACTGGACTATAAAGACTATTTTGTCTTTTCTCCAATAAAGTGGAATGGTTTCAACAAGAGAGACTGAGGGAATATCCCCTGCTGCCACCCCCACAGCAGACTGCCCCATAGCCCCACTTAACTGAGAGATGATAGATATGTTCCCCTTGTTAGGCAGAGAGGGGAATTGAACCAACGGGTTCTCACAGCCCAAATGAGAACCTCAACCACTGGGCTAAAGGTTAAAAGTGAGGCCTCTTCAGCCAGCCATTTTCTGTGAGAGGCCTATAATCACCCCTACTGGATTGAGCCCTGCTGGTAAGATGTTCCTCTGCCCATCTTCTCCTGGTTTCAGGGCTGTGCTGGGCCTTAGGCACCCAGATGCCTACCTGAGGCCGCAGTGTGCAACCCCAGAGGCAATAAGTTAGGCACCGAGAGGACTTTTATGGCAAAAATGTAGGGGCCGAGTGAGTTTAAACATCTACAAGGTTGAGCAGCAGCCAACCAGGGGGTTTGTGGCTCACAATGGTGCATAAAACTAGGATTTAAGCACCTAAAACTAGGCTTTAGGCACCTAAGTTCCTTTATCAGAGGGGTAGCCGTGTTAGTCTGGATCTGTAAAAAGCAACAGAGAGTCCTGTGGCACCTTTAAGACTAACAGATGTATTGGAGCATAAGCTTTCGTGGGTGAATGCCCACTTCGTCGGATGCATTCACCCACGAAAGCTTATGCTCCAATACATCTGTTAGTCTTAAAGGTGCCACAGGACTCTCTGTTGCTAAGTTCCTTTGTGGATCTGGCCATCACTGACTCCTGGCATAGCACAAATTGGAACCAGCAACTAAGGCCTCGGTTCTGCAAACATGTTGGAATTGGTAATAATACCTGAAATTATTTATATTGATATGGGAAACCCCCAAAACACTAATTTAACCATAAATTCCTTTATTAAATCCAAAGGCCAAATCGTACTTTATACACTTACTCTAAACATGCCTAAATAATAAGCAATTTACTACATCCCAACAGTAACAAAACATTTATAAGCATTTGACCAAGATACTTACAAATAGGCTAAACCCAGGGGTGCTTAGACCCATATTGGTCAGCTCCAACGTGGTCAGGCAGTTATTAGCAATAAACCCTTTAGGAGTTTACTTTTTATACCCTTTAACAAAGAAGTGATGTCATTGCCAGTTACTGACTTCAGCTAAAAAAACAACTGAAGACAGTTAACCCTTATTTCCAGTTTTAATCCAGCTAAGATTTACAACCTCTTTTTTTACCAAGGCCTTTCTTCCGCTCCATCTTGCTATCCAACAGTTTTCCCATTGCACCTGGGTTCACACAGGTTGTAACACTGGTGTGTGGGTTAGGGAAGGGCTGTGTTAGCTCATTTTAAGACAGATTCTCAGTTTGATTTAAAACCATCTGCAGTCACACCTAGCAGTCAGAGGCCTTCTTTTCAGAAACTTCCCCTTATCTCTTTAGTTATTCTTTGCACCAGACATCCTCTCTACTTTATTCTTCTGGCCTTAATACTTATTATTTCCAAGGCCTTCCTTCTACTTGCTAGTCAGGGCCTTTCTTTACAACACATATGTATTTCCTTAACCAAATTTAAGCTAATTTTAATTCTTTAATTTTATACTTATCCTACAACACGTATGCACTTTACGCATATGAGCCCCAATCCTGCAAACGCTTGTGTATGTGGTTAACTTTACTATTGTGAACAGCCCCATTGAAATCAAAGGAACTACTCATAATAGTAAAGTTACACACATACATACATTTTTGCAGGATTGAGGCCTAAATTAGTAGATTAGAAAAGGTCATAGTGATTATTTAAACAAATGAACATAGAAATGCTGAAAATGAAGATTGGATTTATTGCAAGGATTTCAATAAAAAAATCAATCAAAAAAAATTGTTGATATTTTCCAAATCAGTAATTTCAATCTCTGAAGTGTTCCTCTCTCTCCTCCTCATAATCTTGTTATGTCTTTTGGAGCTGATTAATGCCAGAGGTGTCATTTCCTCTGGATTAATTGTTCTGAAAGAAGTGTTAATGAGCTGGTCCTTGCTTAAAAACAAGAGGCATAGCCCAAGTCTAGAAGGACAGGAGTCTTAAATACACATTAGAATTTTCTGAGAGAGGAAAAAAGTATGAAAAGGTAAATTATTGGCTTATAATATTTTAAATGTACTGTAATCCACTGATGTTTTAGTATGTGATGCTTTTAATGTGAAGGACTTTTTCCTTCTAAGAGTGGACTTTTATTCTCTACTACTACACATATGTGACTGAAATATCACAAAGAAACACTAAAGCTTTTTTACTTGGGTGTAAGTACAGACCTACACTTCACTAAATGTAAGTGAGAAGCTATGGGGAAGTAGTAAATCAAATGAAAAGAGAACTGGAAGGGGTCTTTCCTCTACCATTTTGAAATACTAAGTATAATTTCCTGCACTTGGAAAAATCTTAAAGGGAATTTATATTAGATGTTCTCACACACTGTTTTCCTCCTGAGGATCTGTTGGAGGTAGTGATGGTGAGCAGGGAAGAGTGTGGTAGTGTTCCTGAATGTAGGGGCAACTAAGAGAATCAGATGCTAGACCCACACGGGGAAAAAACAGTTCAGTTCTCAGACTAGCTCTGTTATAAGCTTATGACGGGTCTAAGCTGTTATTGCTAACAAGAAAGGCAGGAGATGCTTTGGGAAGTGATACTTCTCTGTAGCACTGGACATGTGTAAATTTATGAATGTATATCTCCATAAAAACGAAGCGGTGACAATGTCAGAATGGTTAAATGTGGTATGTTGCTAAAATATCCCCTACACTGAACAGTCAATATAATTAAATAATTACTGACCTACTTTTAGTACTTGTATATAGAGCTGGCTGGAAAACCATTCTGTTTTGTGAAAAATATTGAGGTTTTGGAATTGTTTTTGTTCTCCATCAGAACAAAAATGAGACCTTTCAAAACTTTTTGCCAAAAAAATAGACCTCCCCTCTACCCACCAGAATAGCCAATCACTCAATGATTAGGGCTCTCACTTGGGGATGTGGAACTTCAGGTTTAAGTCCCTATTCTGCATGATTCAGAGCAGACATTTGAACCTAAGTCTCCTACATCTCAGGTAAGTACCCTAAACACTGGGCTGTTGTAGGGTTTCTCACTTTCTCTTCCTGGTTTTGGTCAGAAACACTCCATCCTGGATCTGAGAAACCTTCCCAAAAAGGCTGGTTGAAACTGATATGTTTCCACTAAAAGTTTTGGCTCTGACAGTTTGAGATTTATTTATTTATTTATTTATTTATTACAAATCAGTTCTACTTCTATACCACCTAGTCCTACAGAACTTCAGCCTAGGACTGGACAATGGAGACATTACCAATTTACCACTCTCCTGGTCTCCAGGCAGAGAGCAGAGCTTTCCCACCAAGGTAGTGAGCAACTGGCCTGAACCTGAACAGAGCTAGAATTCAGAAACTCAGAATTTCTGTTTCATGTGAAATCCTGACATCCTGAAATTTGGTTTTGTTCCAAATTGGAATGAAAACAAAATTTCTGAATTTCCTGCAAAACAAATTTTTTTGAAAAAATATTTTGGGTCAACTGCAATGTTCAATTTCAATTTTTAAAAGAAAAGTTGTTTTGAAATGACAACATAGAAATGCTTTAAAAAAAACATTTTGTCAAACATTCCCATGAAAAAATTAGATAGAAAAACATTTCATTGGAAAAGTATTTAATCAGCTCTACTCCTGAACTCCCTAGGTTTCCAACTCACCTTAAGAGAACAAGCTACACAAATACAAGGCCAAGGTGCCACTGAGTTAGTACCAAAGTATAATCTGCTGTTGCCCACTACCATTGACACCTTGACCCCAAACCATCCACTTACCACACACTGACCAAGAAAATCATTGTGACTCATACAGATGAGTTATGACAAATGGAGTGCACAAGCAGAACATTAGAACGCCAATGGTCCAAAAATCATTCTCTCAGACTGCTGTAGTTATACATAGCACTAGATAAATACCAGTCTGTCAATCAGTGAAGAAAAATTGTAAGGATACTGACTGGAATTTTTACTAGCTTTTCTACTACTGTACTTTTATCAAAAATGTAAATCTTATAGGCATGATGCTTTGAATGATGAGATTTCACCAACCCCCCACCCAGTTGAATAAAAATGTCATCAACTGGCAAAAAGGCCAACAGAAAAACTGTGCTTATAAGGAAAACAAAGTCATCAAGACCTGGTCTACAATTCCCAGTGGGTCGTGTCCACCGGCTTCTCAAAAGAGGGAACTATGCTGAGAGAATAGGTGCTGGTGTTCCGGTCTACCAGGCGGCTGTGCTGGAATATCTGACTGCTGAAATACTGGAACTGTCAGGAAATGCTGTCCGTGAAAACGGGAGTCAAGATTTTACCACAACACATCCAGCTGGCCGTGAGGAACGATAAAGCGCTGAACAGGCTATTTGCAGATGTGACCATTGCAGGGGGAGGAGTTTTGCCCAGCATTCTTGCCCAGCTTCTTCCCCAGAGAACTCCTAAACAGAAAAGAAAGCTGTTCCTTCCCAGGAAGAATCCAGTAATGACTGACCCAGAGAAAATGTACGTTTCCTCCTCGTCTCCAGTTCTTCATCAACATGTAACTCTTGTTAATCAATATGTTGTGTGTGCAAATTGCTGCTAAATATTCAGACTGATTATCTTAATGTGTGGGTTTTTTAACTGTTCAAATAAACTTAATTCCAATCTACTATCTGATTCTGTTCTCCTGTCCGTTAATTCAATAACATTTTCCCAGGGAAGTGTTTAAGCTTGCAGCTTTTAAACAATATGAACTTCGCTCTTTAATGCTACTGAAGCAATTATACTAGGAGTAGGGCTAGCCTGACTTATTTTGTATTGCAGGCAGGGCTTAAATTCAGCTGGAGTTGTCTGGAGCAGAGCTCCAGTAAATATTTTCAAACCCACGGGGCTGAAGTCCCAAGCCCCAGTACCCCCCACAGAGCTGAAGCCCTGAGTCCCAGTGCTCCGGGAAATACTCTGAGAATTTAAGCCCTGATTGCAGTGTATACTCAGCTCTCCTTAGCAGGAGAGTTTTGAAGAATAACAGAAGCCTATTATTGCGGTGCAAACTATTGGGTTGAGTAGGCTGGTAACTGTGTAAGAACTTCTGCTCCCATTGTGTACCTAATCTAGGAAACTGGTCATCAGGTAGTTATTACTAATTTGAGGAGAGTGTCTGAGAGGTTGGAGGCTTATCTGTATCTACCACATTTCTCAGGCCACATTACATATAGAGAGCCTATCAGAGAGGCTGTGGGCAGTGCCACTGGCATATAATGTTGCCCACTGTTAAAAGCAGCAAGGTATTACCTGTTCCAATGAAGGATGGTCCTGGCACTTCCAAACTAGGAGCTGAAAACCCAGATGTTCTATTCTACCAGTCAAATGCCTTACAGAGGTCTAGGTATTTTACATTAACAGTATTATCTTTTTAAATCAAACTTCTAATCTCTTTAAAAAAAAAAAACCAAATTAGTTTGACAAAGCCTGTTTTCCAAAAATCATGTTGATTAGCATTATTATATTACCCTCCTTTAGCTCTTTATTAAATGACTCGGTTATTCCATTATTTTGCCCAAGACTGATGTCAGTCTGATACAGGCCTATAGATCCCTGGGTCATTTTTAAATACTAGCACATTAGCTTTCCTCTAGTCACTTGGAACTTCCCTGATTATTCTAAGGTTTATTGAAAATCAACATTAACAGTTCACAGAGCTCCTTGACCAGCTTTTTTAAAACTCCTGGATGCAAGTTACCTGGCCTGCTGCTTTAAAAATGTCTAACTTTAGTAGTTAGTTTTTCACATCATCCTTTGTTACTAGGGTTGCCAACCCTCCAGGATTGGCCTGGAGTCTCCAGGAATTAAAGATTAATCTTTAATTTAAGATTGTCATGTGATGAAATCTCCAGGAACACATCTAACCAAAATTGTCAACCCTACTTTTTACTCTTGGGGTGGAAAGTATTTAATCATAATATGATGCGAATACATCTTGTTCTTTACCTCCTCCCTCCCCCCAACACAGGACAGAAATATTTATTTAATACTTCTGCCTTTCTTGCATTATTATTGACAATTCTCTCAGTAACAGACTAGTACCATTGTTAAGATTGTTTTTGTTTTTGACACACTTTAAAAACTCCTTTTTTATGGTCTTTCATGCTGCTGGTCACAGATTTCTCCTTGTGTCTTTTTGTTTCCCTTATCAATTTTCTACACTTCCTACCTTCTACTTTACTTCATTCTTCATTTATTTTTATATAAATCTTTTATAGTTGCTTTCACTTCCCCTCTAAGACAGGCTGGTCTACTGTTATTTTAAAAAATTCCCAACTAGACAGTTAAACAGAAAAATGTGAAAACTTTCCCCCAGCTGATTCAGCTTCTAATTGTTTTTGATTTTGCAAAACGAGCCCTTTTTAAAAGCAAGTGAAGTTACTGGTTTGGACTTGATTCTGTTTGCACATAACAAATGTACTCAAACTATGATCACTTGCACCTAAACAAACAGTAATTCTTAGTTCTGTGATCAATTCCTCTTTATCTGTGAAGGGGAGGGCTAGCAGATAATTCCCCCAGGTTGTCTCCAACACTTCTTGAATTAAGATTTTGATAAATTCAAAGGACATTTTAATACTGACAGCCTAGGATCTCCACTCCATCGCACTCCGATTGAAACCAGTTAAATACCTGGAGAGGTATTTACTCAGAGAGAGGAATTACTGAGAGAGGAATACTCTCTCAGAGTGCGGATATTCTCTAGCCTAGCAGAATCCACTTCATCCAGGCCTGTGAGAAGGGCCCTGAGCTCTGATGTGTGAGGAGACCGCTTAACAGGTAACACTAGAGTTACAAGGGAAATTAGAAAGAGGAGTACTTGTGGCATCTTAGAGACTAATAAATTTATTTGAGCATAAGCTTTCTTGGGCTACAGCCCACTTCATCGGCTTTTAGCCCATGAAAGCTTATGCTCAAATAAATTTGTTAGTCTCTAAGGTGCCACAAGTACTCCTCCTTGTTTTTGCTGATACAGACTAACACCGCTACCACTCTGAAAAGGGACATTATGAAATCCTTGATTAGGGCTGGACAGTGCTGCCCAGAGGATTCAGGGGGCCTGGGGCAAAGCAATTTCGAGGGCCCCTATCATAAAAAAAAGTTGCAATACTATAGAATACTATATTCTCATGGTGGCCCCTGCAGGGCCTGGGGCAAATTGCCCCACTTGCCCGCCCCCCCCGCGGCCCTGGGGCTGGAGCCCCGCTCGCTATGGCCGGCGCCCCCTCTCCGCCAGCCCCAGAGGACACAGCCCCACAGGGTGCGAATGCGAAGTAGGGGCTGATCCTGGCTGTCCCTACAGCCCCTGTCTGTCCTTACAAGGCTACCCCGGAAGCCGCCGCTCCCGCCGCGTTACACAGTTCCTGCTCCGGGGCCTGGCAGACGGGAGCGGCACGCGGGGGCTGAGCGTAGCCGGGGGAACTTGCCCTGTGGCCGGCCCCAGAGAGGCGCTGCTGCTGCTGCTGCAGTTTCGGGGACACGATGCAGGTGAGGCGCCGCGGGGAGGTTCCCGGGAGGCAGGCGGCGTTCCTGCCTCGCCGGTCGGGGGAAGGACTCGCCAAGCCCCCGCGCTGCGGGCTGGATCCGGCTGCCCCTGGCGGGGGTCGGTGTCTCCTGGCCCCAGCTGCAGCATGGCCCGTAAGGGGCCTGCTCCGCTCGGCGCAGCTGGGGACTCGCTCGGGGCCTCCCCTGGGCAGGGCGCCGCTGTGCGCTGGCCGGGGCTGCAAGGAGGAGCCGCCCCCCTCTCCCCCCCGTGCTCCGCCAGCCGCGGTGAGGGGGAGTAGTGCTGGCCGGCCATAGCCACATAAGGAGCGCGCTGCGGGCTCGCTTTGCCCTTCCTGGGTCTCGGGTTACAACGTTGCATGGGGGATGCTCCTTGTAAGGGGGAAAAGCCTCCGCCGCGATCCCCCTCCGCCTGCTCTGGGCACGCGTCTTGCATTGCTAATAGCCCCCGGGGGGCCCTGCAGCATTGGGGCTGGGCTCCCACACGAGTCACCAAAGCGCCAGGACAGGAGACTTCAAGAGACAGGGTGGGTGCGGTGACATCTGCTATTGGACCAACTTCTGTTGGGGAGAGACAGGCTTTGGAGCAGCCGCGAAGGACAGCACTGAGTGGCTCCCAGGCTTGTCTCTTTCCCCAACAGAAGGTGCAATAAGAGATGATCTTACCCCCCTTGTCTCTAATATCCTGGGACCCACACAGCTACAGCAATACTACAGGAAACTTCAACTCTATCAAAACACACTTCCCACGCTCTGGGCTGAAGAGGGAAGGGTGGAGGGACAATTCTACCAGGCCCTGAGCTCAGCCTGACCACAGTCATATTTATTACAAATGAAAAATTCCAATACTGCCTCAAAATAAAGTCTAATTGTATTGACTTACCAGTGGTCTTACTCCCAACAGTCTTATGATACTTGTTCTTAGTGTTTTAAAATAAGGGGGGCAGACACAATGCTATCTGTGCTCATGCACCATACGGCCCTAGAAGATATTAATGTGTAAACGGTGACTTGACATGCACTGACAACGTGCTTTGTCTTTATTTTGATGTCCTGTAAAGCATTGTCTACCACAAGGTCTTGTAGTCAGAAAGGTGAATGTTTATGTAAAGTGTGGTCTTAGTCTGAACTATGAGTGGCTGGTAGCATTGTGGAGTTGATTGTTTATTGTCTCAAAGCTCAGATGAAATTTGTTTGGCTTACAAGGAAAAAAGAAGTTGGTTTGTTTTCCTAGGTGACAGACTTACAAATACACCCTTGGCTCTGGAAGCCTACTTGGATTGTTTCTGGCTTGTGCATCACCACCAATAATACAATTTTGCTGGCCAATTTCTGCCTTCAGTGGCACTTGTGCACCTACAAAATTTGATGGTGCAATAGGAAATGACAGTGCTAATGATCTGTGAGACAGAATGGATAGAGCCCATCTCGATCTTCCAAAGCTATATTGGTTGGAGAGTTTATAGAAGTACATCTTGCATTAGTCACCCAAGTAATCTATACAGATACTGAAGTGATGCGAAACATGCAAGTATCTGAGTGACTCCCTGTATTAACAAAGTAAGGAATCATTAGCCCCATTTTATAGACTTGAACTAAGAAAGGAGTCTATGGCAGAGCCACTAATTGAACCTATATGTCCTCAGTCCCAGTTCATTTCCTTAATTACACACTGCTTGTTCAAGTACATGTGGGGAGCAGATGTCTATAAATCTCAAAATAAAGAAAACCTAAATCAACTCCTGTGACTCCCGCAATTTTATTATAACTCCAAGATGTATAGTATGTGTTATGTGTCTGACCTCTGTTCAGCATTCCTTTGTCTTATCCTGAGAGGGATACAAAATCACTTTGTTTCTGGTTGGTGGTGGCTGTATGTATGTATGTAAGTATGTATGTATTAAAAACAATATATTTTTTTTACAACTTACTTTGATATCTTTCTGTCAAGATAGTAAAACAAACTGTTGGAAAAGTTAGGCATTGCATCTAAATGTTGCCAATAAACAATAAAACATTGCAAGAACAGACTTTTTTTTAAAAAGTTCCTACCTGGAAGGAAATGACAAAAGTACCTACTGCTTATGTTTTGCTGGAATCCCAAACCTAGTATATTCTGGACCTTACATTAGTCCTTGTCTACACACACCTTTATATAAAGGTGTGTTTGTTTAAACCAGTACAAAACCCTGTTTTGGTTCAAGATGCTTATGTAGATTTAGCTAAACTTGATTCCGTAGTGATTTGAGCTAAACCCAAATAAATGTATTTTCACAAACTGGTGCAATTTTAACAAAATCGGTTTTAAAATCTATTTTAAGTTAAACTGGTGAAACTTCCTTGGGTTGAAAAAGCCAATGTGGCAGGAGTGATTACTGGGGGACTGCCATTTGCACAGTTGGTGAACATTTTCTGACTGGAAAAAAGGAAATTTTCTTTTCTTTTTTTCTAGCTAGCTGTACCCATAAGGAGGTCACAGGTTCTGTGACCTGTGTCGTCTTTTTTTTTTAAGCAAAAGCAAACTCCTGGTACCGACAGACACTCTGCTTCCTCTCTCCCTGCCCTCCCACCCAGATCATTTCTCCTTTCCCCAAGTAATGGAGTTACAAACTCTGCTGCAGCATTCTCTCTCTTTTTTGTTGTTGTTGAGAACCTGCAGAAGCCCTTCTGTAGGGTTTTGAGGTAGGATGAAAAGGGGTGAAGCAAGGTACCAGCTTCTTTGCAGGGCACTATCCCCTGTTCAAGCCTGAACAGAAGTCCCATCAGCAGGAGAATGTGTGTGTGTTTTCTGTTGCCCGCACAATGAAACCACTACTCCAGTAATGTTGTATGTCTCTGGGGGGAAATCCTCGCCTCCCCCCGGCGCACATCCTCCCCCTCAAAAAAAAAAAAAAAAAAAAAAATTGACTGGGGCTCTGTTGTGGAAGTGATAGAAGTGTTCCTTCAGTTTAAAACATACACATCCTCTGTTTTGTTCTGTTTTAGGACCCCAATGCGGATACAGAATGGAATGACATTTTGCGTAAGAAGGGCATCCTCCCTTCCAAGGAAAAGCCAAAAGAGCAAGAGGAGGCGGTGGAGGAGCAGGAGCAGCAGAGACTTCAGCAGAAGTCTGTTGGTGAGTGATCAGGCAATAAGAAGAAGTGAGGTTTTTACCCACGAAAGCTTATGCCCAAATAAATCTGTTAGTCTTTAAGGTGCCACCAGACTCCTTGTTGTTTTTGTAGATACAGACTAACACGGCTACCCCCTGATACCAGGCAATAAGAGGCAGCAGAAAGCTAAATCCCGAGCTGCTTCTGTATTAGTGTGTCCAGTCACTTTAAAATGTCCAAATGAAAAACAACCTTTTCTCCTGTAACTTGGGGGATACCAAGAGTAGGACTCATATGACATGTTTCGCTTGTTACAATATAGCAGAATTGCAGAATTCACTTTTTTTACAACTTTGGCAGATATTGATCGTTTTAAAGCAATTTTTAGATTTCTTTTGTGGATATTGCGGGGGGGGGTGTCAGACAATCATTTTGTAATAGAATCTCAGTTTCTACTGTCATTAAAGTTAAAGCTTTATGAACCGTTAAAAGATAAATTGTGAACATCACATGTCAAAATATACAAAGTAAATATCCTTAAATCAACAAGTCATACATGTTTTTCCTATTCATTTACTAGTCCATTTGTAACAAGTCTAAATCACTGGATTTTGACTCTAGTAAATTCTCAAGCAGCATTTTTCTTTCTTTATCTTTAAAATGTGATTTATCGTCTATGGGGAAAAAAGTTCATTGGTTTGTGTGTGCATCTATGGTTATGACACTAAGCACCCCTGAATTCACCCCCTACACACTATTGTAATAATCTTTGTACAAAATATGCCTTGTGAGGTATCACTTGAAAACTCATAGACTTTAAGGCCAGAAGGGATCATCATGATCATCTAGACTGACCTGCATATTGCAGGCCAGAGAATCTTGCTTACCCACTCCTGTAATAGACCCATAACCATTGTTTCGTTTCTTGCATTTGTTCAGAAAGTAGATATTGCTGTTAAGTTTTGCTTCCTTTTTCATCATGTTGTGGAGTTTACATTTGAGATGGCTAAATTTGATATCTTCCATTGTTGTATGTAGTATAGTTGTAGCCATGTTGGTCCCAGGTTATTAGAGAGACAAGGTGGGTGAGGTGATATCTTTTTTTTTGGACCAACTTCTGTTAGTGAGAGAGACAAACTTTCCAGACACACACAGCTCTTCTTCAGGTCTGGGGAAGATACTCTGAACAGGTGGAACAGATTGTTTAGCCTAAGAAGTTAGCATTTATACTAAGGGACCATGCAAGGCAGAGTGGCCCATTAACGCCTCTGCAGTCATAGGACAAAAAGTGGGGGTTAGTGGGTTACCGATTGTTGTAATAAGTCATAAATCCAGTGTCTATGTTCAGTCCATGATTTTTCATAACTTTGCTAGACACTAATTTAAGCTCCCAGGCTCATCTTTTGAAAGTGTTGTGCAGGTTTCCTTTGAGGATAAGTACGGATAGGTCAGTCATAGAGCGATCGCTTTGTGGAAACTGCCAACCCACAGGGGATAGGGTGTTTTTGTCTTTTATCATTTTCCTATGTGAGTTCATTTGAGAGCATATTGATTATCTGGTTTCACCCACATAGTTGCTATTGGGGCATTTAGTGAACTGGATGAGGTACACCACATGGTGTGGTAGACATGTGTAGGATCCCTGGATCTTGAAAGATGTGCTTTGGTGAGTGATGATCATTGTAGCAGTGGAGATAAGTCTGCAGGTTTTGCATCTGTTTTGGCAGGGTTTGGTGCTGTTTTGAGTTGGTGTGTCCTTGTATGTGGGGAGCTTGCTTCTGATGATGAGCTTGGAGAGGCAGGGGGGTTGTTTGAAGGCCAGAAGAGGAGGGTCAGGAAAGGTTTCTTTCAGGATGGGGTCCCCATCCAGTATGGGTTGTAGTTCATAGAATCATAGAAGATTAGGGTTGGAAGAGAGCTCAGGAGGTCATTTAGTTTGATGATACCCCATATGGGTTCCAGAACATGGTGGTAGGCTACAACAAGGGGAGTGTGGTTGGAGTGGGTTTTGTTTCTATATTGAAGCAGGTTCTCGAAGGCTATTTGGGTGGCCCATTCCATGATGCAGTCTACTTCTCTGGGCTTATTATTCTGCTTATTCATTTTCAAAAGAAACAGATATCATTGTCTAAAATAAGGTTTGGCTTGGCTATTGTTATGAATTTGCAAAATAGTCAAATAACCCTGGGATAGAGTCAAGGGAACAGAGCTGATGATGGTGTGAGGCTGGTGACTGTAATCCTGAATTTCATGACTTGTTTAAATTGTTGGAACCTTAATTGTAATGCAGTACGTATTTGTTCGTTGGGATCACAGGATAATCAACAAGAACTGATGCTTAGAAGTAACTTAGAAGTCACTTTAGTAACTTTTTGATCAAGTATTTGCAGTTGCATCCCAGATATTTAAAATAGTAAATCTGTGGAGTGGAGTGTGGATAAAGTTCTACCATCCCTCTTCCAGCTCAAAGTGCTGAGTTTGAGGGTTTCTCAACTCCCTTCTCCGATAATTGTATGTAGTCTTACTGTGTTATCTTGTTCAATAGCTTAGAAAAACAGCAGAAAATAACATGCATTTTCTCAAGAGGAAAAATGCATGATGTGGGGTTACAAACTTGCACAGGTTAATCTTCCTTCTCTAGTGGAATATTGCTAATCCTATATTTCTCCCACTCCAGTGAAAACATATGAAGACATGACTTTGGAGGAGCTAGAAGAAAATGAAGACGAGTTTAATGAGGAAGATGAGCAAGCTATCAAAATGTACAGGTGAGAGCAGCTTGCAGAACTGTCTAAATGAAACTATGTTGGTTACTGCCTTACACGCTAAAACAATGCAATTGGATTTCCATTTACCTGAAGAGAAGGGGAGGAAGGCTGTGCTTAATAAGGCCCAAGACAGGGAGCTGGAAGGCCTGGGGTTTGTACCCTAGTCTGTAAGACTTCTTAGTATCCTTAACTAAGCCACTTGGGTCTACATCTTGGGTAGCCTATTTAGGGTTCAATTTTTCATAGATACTCTTAACACAACCCAAGTTGAAGTCAATGGGTGCAAAGATCCTATGCAAATCAGATCTTGGGTTCAGCACCTAACTTATTGGAGACTTCTAAACATTTTGGCCTTAATGAAATTGAGGCAGAGAGATTATGGGTCTGAATCTCTACCTTGTTTTTCCTTGAGCAGTCATTTATATTGGTTTAGTGTGGGAGTAAAAAAACTCTGTCATTCTGACTTGGTATTATTTTGTATAGATATAAATGACTGCTCAAAGTGCAGGATAGTGGAGAGCTCGTCCCTAAGTATTTTTAACTATTTACCTCTATCTCAGGGACCAAATATATTTTTATGCACAATGTCTGAAGTTGAATATTGTGACTTTATTCCACTATGATACAAACATTAATCAGTTTTAGACTGCTCTTATATTTAAATGCAAAACTATGTAAATTCTCCTTCACTACCCTGGTGCTTAGAGACCTTTATAATTCATCTCTGCAGACTAGGCTTCAAAACCCATGATGTTGATTGTCTAATCATCTCTCTGTTATACAAGTGTATCTGTTCTCAAGACTGTTTGATTTCTCTGCTCCCATCTTTCCCCTCCTTGTTGTGTAGACAGCAAAGGATAGCAGAATGGAAAGCAACTCAAATAAAGAACAAATTTGGGGAAATTCTGGAGATTTCAGGACAGGATTATGTTCAAGAAGTTACCAAAGCTGGCAAGGGTATATGGGTAATCCTGCATCTTTACAAACAAGGGTAAGTAAGCTGTTTTTAAACAATTAGCATTTTCAGATGCTATTAGTGAACTATGCTAATACCTTTAGACAAGTGAATAACTGTGTTATGGACATTAGAATTCTGGAATTAATTCTTTATCAGTTAAAATGAAGGAAAACCACACTCTTTATGCTTATCGCTTACAACCAAAGTCTACTGAAACTTCGCTACAGAGAGCTTCTGGGGACAGACTTAATCCTTTTCTGTATAAAAGCACTTGAGGCTATGCACTCAAGATCACCAGCTTCCTTCTCTACTCAATGGAGTTCTATGTGGCCCATCTTCTCTTACTGCACAAAATTTGGGTGAGCAAGGTACTCAACCCCACTGACATTACAAAATAGCTTTTCAAGGAAGTTGTCACTACTTTGGAAATAAATCTGTGTGTTATAGAAATGATTCTAAAAACTTGCTTGTTCGTTGTCTTTAGTGTAATTTAAATTAATCAACTCTTCACAGCACACAATGTTTTGCTTCATCTTTTTAACAATACAAATAGAAGTTTGATTCTTTTCTTTAAAAAGCTGTTATTTCTCTCCACCTTGTGTCTACTTTTTTAGCATGCACTAGTCACAGAAGTGGCATCTTGTAAACTAACTTTGTTCTATAATAGAGTGGGAAATCTTAGTTCAACTACTGTAACAAATGACTCTAATGGCTCTAATCTTATATGTATACTGGAGTGATGGGCACTGTAGTAATATCTATACATTGTTTTATACATTTGTATTTCCATAAGTACTGTTCAATAGGTTGGTATTTCTAACTTTCCATGTGGAAGGGACTACTCTTGATATTCTATCTCTTAGCTCTTCTTTTTATCTGTTTTCTTTTAACAGAATTCCCCTCTGTACCTTAATAAATCAGCATTTGAGTGGACTTGCCAGGAAGTTCCCAGACGTCAAATTTATCAAAGCCATTTCTACAACCTGCATACCCAACTACCCTGATAGGAACCTACCTACAATTTTTACGTACCTTGAAGGAGATATCAAGGCCCAGTTTGTTGGGCCCCTGGTGTTTGGTGGCATGAACCTGACAAGAGACGGTAAGCAGCTGCATCTAGTATCTTGTAAAGGAAAAGCAGAATGTCAGTAACCAGTTTAATTAATCTTCCCTATGTTATGCTTGCACTGACCCTCAGAATGCAGGGGCTGGGAATTGGTGACAGGAGGAAAAGAGTGTAATAGGTCACATGATTATTTACATTTCTCATGTACATCTTCTGATTCAAGAGTATATTTTAAGCAGTAAAATATATACACACTTTCTGTCATTTCTTCCCTCCAAAGTTGTTTGTATTCCCTGACCATCCTCCGCTTGCTTTATAACCCGTGCTGCTTGGTTGTGTGTTCTTAGAGTTCTTCTCTTTTACCTTCCTGACCCACGGACTCTGTTTCTAAGGGTATGTCTACACTACGAAATTAGGTCGAATTTATAGAAGCCGGTTTTATAGAAATCGGTTGTATACAGCCGATTGTGTGTGTCCCCACATAAAATGCTCTTAAGTGCTCTAGTCGGCGGACCGCGTCCACAGTACTGAGGCTAGCGTCGACTTCCGGAGCATTGCACTATGGGTAGCTATCCCACAGTTCCCGCAGTCTCCGTCGCCCATTGGAATTCTGGGTTGAGATCCCAATGCCCGAATGATGCAAAACAGTGTCGCGGGGGGGTTCTGGGTACATGTCGTCAGGCCCCTCCCCCTCCGTCAGAGCAACGGCAGACAATAGATTTGCGCCTTTTTACCTGGGTTACCTGTGCAGACAACATACCACGGCAAGCATGGAGCCCGCTCAGCTCAGCTCACCGTCACCATATGTCATCTGGGTGCCGGCAGACGTGGGACTGCATTGCTACACAGCAGCAGCAGCTAACTGCCTTTTGGCGGTAGACGGTGCAGCATGACTGGTAGCCTTCATCGGCGCTCTGGGTGCTGGCAGCCGTGGGGCTGGCAGCCGTAGGGCTCCATTGCACCAGCCCTTGCCTTTTGCCTTTTGGCAGTAGATGGTTTATTACGACTGGTAACCGTCGTCATCGTACTGCAGTGGCTGTCAATCATGGGCACCTGGGCAGACATGCTCAGTCCTATCGAACTGTCTTGACAATGATGGCTATCAGTCGGAGTATGCTATTTTCTGCCAAGCGCCCAGTATTTTCTGCCAAGCACCCAGAAGATGCCGAGGGCTATCAGTCATGCTGCACCATCGTCTTAAGATGTAAAAAATAGATTTGTTCTGTATTCATTAGCTTCCCCCTCCCGCCGTGAAATCAACGGCCTGCTAAACCCAGGGTTTTGAGTTCAATCTTTGGGGGGGGGCCATTCTGTGTGACAGTTGTTTGTGTTTCTCCCTGATGCACAGCCACCTTTGTTGATTTTAATTCCCTGTACCTGTACGCCATGTCGTCACTCGCCCCTCCCTCCCTCCCTCCTTCCCCTGGTCCGTCAGATACTAGTTTCGCGCCTTTTTTCAGACCAGGCGCCATAGCTAGCACTGGGATCATGGAGCCCGCTCAGATCACCGCTGCAATTATGAGCACTATGAACACCACACGCATTGTCCTGGAGTATATGCAGAGCCAGGACATGCCAAAGCAAAACCAGGACCAGCTGAGGAGGCGATTGCAGCGCGGCGACGAGAGTGATGAGGAAATTGACATGGACATAGACCTCTCACAAGGCACAGGCCCCAGCAGTGTGGAAATCATGGTGTTCCTGGGGCAGGTTCATGCCGTGGAACGCCGATTCTGGGCCCGGGAAACAAGCACAGACTGGTGGGACCGCATCGTGCTGCAGGTGTGGGACGATTCCCAGTGGCTGCGAAACTTTCGCATGCGTAAGGGCACTTTCATGGAACTTTGTGACTTGCTTTCTTCCCCTGCCCTGAAGCGCCAGAATACCAGGATGAGAGCAGCCCTCACAGTTGAGAAGCGAGTGGCGATAGCCCTGTGGAAGCTTGCAACGCCAGACAGCTACCGGTCAGTCGGGAATCAATTTGGAGTGGGCAAATCTACTGTGGGGGCTGCTGTGATCCAAGTTGCCAGGGCAATGAAAGACCTGGTGATATCAAGGGTAGTGACTCTGGGAAACGTGCAGGCCATAGTGGATGGCTTTGCTGCAATGGGATTCCCAAACTGTGGTGGGGCGATAGGGATATGGGTTCCGTCTATCTTGGCACCGGAGCACCAAGCCACCGAGTACATAAACCGCAAGGGGTACTTTTCAATGCTGCTGCAAGCCCTGGTGGATCACAAGGGACGTTTCACCAACATCAACGTGGGATGGCCGGGAAAGGTACATGATGCTCGCGTCTTCAGGCACTCTGCTCTGTTTCGAAAGCTGGAGGAAGGGACTTTCTTCCCAGACCAGAAAATAACCGTTGGGGATGTTGAAATGCCTATCGTGATCCTTGGGGACCCAGCCTACCCCTTAATGCCATGGCTCATGAAGCCGTACACAGGCAGCCTGGACAGGAGTCAGGACCTGTTCAACTACAGGCTGAGCAAGTGCCGAATGGTGGTGGAATGTGCATTTGGACGTTTAAAAGCGCGCTGGCGCAGCTTACTGACTCGCTCAGACCTTAGCGAAAAGAATATCCCCATTGTTATTGCTGCTTGCTGTGCGCTCCACAATATCTGTGAGAGTAAGGGGGAGACATTTATGGTGGGGTGGGAGGTTGAGGCAAATCGCCTGGCCGCTGATTACGCGCAGCCAGACACAAGGGCGGTTAGAGGAGCACAGCAGGGCGCGGTGTGCATCAGAGAAGCTTTGAAAACGAGTTTTGTGACTGGCCAGGCTACGGTGTGAAACTTCTGTTTGTTTCTCCTTGATGAACCCTCCGCCCCGCCCCCCCCACCCGGTTCACTCTACTTCCCTGTAAGCCAACCACCCCACCCTCCCCTCCCCCCTTCGAGCACCGCTTGCAGAGGCAATAAAGTCATTGTTACTTCACATTCATGCATTCTTTATTAATTCATCACACAACTAGGGGGATAATTGCCAAGGTAGCCCGGGATGGGTGGGGGAGGAGGGAAGGAAAAGGACACACTGCAGTTTAAAACTTTAACTCTTATTGAAGGCCAGCCTTCTGATGCTAGGGCAATCATCTTGGGTGGAGTGACTGGGTGGCCGGAGGCCCCCCCACCGTGTTTTTGGGCGTCTGGGTGAGGAGGCTATGGAACTTGGGGAGGAGGGCTGTTAGTTACACAGGGGCTGTAGCGGCGGTCTCTGCTCCTGCTGCCTTTCCTGCAGCTCAACCATACGCTGGAGCATATCAGTTTGATGCTCCAGCAGCCGGAGCATCGACTCTTGCCTTCTGTCTGCAAGCTGACGCCACCTATCATCTTCAGCCCGCAACTTGCTCTGTTCATCCCGCGATTCAGCACGCCACCTCTCCTCTCGTTCATATTGTGCTTTTCTGTAATCAGTCATTGACTGCCTCCACGCATTCTGCTGTGCTCTGTCAGCGTGGGAGGACATCTGGAGCTCTGTGAACATGTCATCCCGCGTCCTCCTTTTTCTCTTTCTAATCTTCACTAGCCTCTGTGAAGGAGAAACATTTGCAGCTGGTGGAGGAGAAGGGAGAGGTGGTTAAAAAAGACACATTTTAGAGAACAATGGGTACACTCTTTCACGTTAAATTTTGCTGTTCACATTACACAGCACATGTGCTTTCGTTACAAGGTCGCATTTTTCCTCTTATATTGAGGGCCTGCCGGTTTGGTGTGAGAGATCACTCACGCAGTGCCAGGCCACAGATTTCAGCTTGCAGGCAGCCATGGTAAGACACAGTCTTTTGGCTTTTTTAACCTTCTTAACATGTGGGAATGGCTTCAAACAGTAGCGCTCTCATTTCCCATACCAAGCACCCGTTGGGTTGGCCATTTGAAATGGGTTTGCAGTGTAAAAGGAGGGGCTGCGGTTTCAGGGTTAACATGCAGCACAAACCCAACTAACTCCCCTCCCCCCCACACCCAATTCTCTGGGATGATCACTTCACCCCTCCCCCCCACCACGTGGCTAACAGCGGGGAATATTTCTGTTCAGCAGAGCAGGAACGGGCACCTCTGAATATCCCCTTAATAAAATCGCCCCATTTCAACCAGGTGACCGTGAATGATATCACTCTCCTGAGGATAACAAAGAGCGATAAGGAATGGATGTTGTCTGCATGCCAGCAAACACCGGGACCATACGCTGCCATGCTTTGTTATGCAATGATTCCAGACTACGTGCTACTGGCCTGGCGTGGTAAAGTGTTCTACTATGGCGGACAGGATAAGGCAGCCCTCCCCAGAAACCTTTTGCAAAGGCTTTGGGAGTACATCCAGGAGAGTTTTCTGGAGATGTCCCTGGAGGATTTCCGCTCCATCCCCATACACGTTAACAGACTTTTCCAGTAGCTGTACTGGCCGCGATTGCCAGGGCAAATTAATAATTAATCATTAAACACGCTTGCTTTTAAACCATGTGTAATATTTACAAAGGTACACTCACCAGAGGTCCCCTGTGTGCCCTCAGGGTCTGGGAGCACGCCTTGTGTGAGTTCGGGGGTTACTGGTTCCAGGTCCAGGGTGATAAACATATCCTGGCTGTTGGGGAAACCGGTTTCTCCGCTTCCTTGCTGCTGTGAGCTATCTACATTATCTCCATCCTCATCTTCCTCGTACCCCGAACCCGCTTCCCTGTGTGTTTCTCCAGTGAGGGAGTCATAGCACACGGTTGGGGTAGTGGTGGCTGCACCCCCTAGAATGGTATGCAGCTCCGCGTAGAAGCGGCATGTTTGCGGCTCTGCCCCGGACCTTCCGTTTGCTTCTCTGGCTTTGTGGTAGGCTTGCCGTAGCTCCTTAATTTTCACGCGGCACTGCTGTGCGTCCCTGTTATGGCCTCTGTCCTTCATGGCCTTGGAGACCTTTTCTAATATTTTGCCATTTCGTTTACTGCTTCGGAGTTCAGCTAGCACTGATTCATCTCCCCATACGGCGAGCAGATCCCGTACCTCCCGTTCTGTCCATGATGGAGCTCTTTTGCGATCCTGGGACTCCATCACGGTTACCTGTGCTGATGAGCTCTGCGTGGTCACCTGTGCTCTCCATGCTGAGCAAACAGGAAATGAAATTCAAACGTTCGCGGGGCTTTTCCTGTTTACCTGGCCAGTGCATCTGAGTTGAGAGTGCTGTCCAGAGCGGTCACAATGAAGCACTGTGGGATAGCTCCCGGAGGCCAATAACGTCGAATTCCGTCCACACTACCCCAATTCCGACCCCCTAAGGCCGATTTTATCGCTAATCCCCTCGTCGGAGGTGGAGTAAAGAAACCGGTTTAAAGGGCCCTTTAAGTCGAAAGAAAGGGCTTCGTCGTGTGAACGTGTCCAGGCTTAATTCGAATTAACGCTGTTAAAGTCGACCTAGACACGTAGTGTAGACCAGGCCTCAGTCACTATGCCCCTAACTCCCAAGAGGCAACGTTTTCCCTAGCACCATTGGGGCTGGGAGCTTGAAGATGCACTGCTCTCTCTCCCTCCTCCTTCTCCCTGCCGCTGCATCTCTGGCAGTAGCTGGGGTCTCTCTCATCTCTCTGAAGTAAAGTCTGAATCTGAGCTCTGAGAAGAAGTGGTGTAGTCTCTCATAATTCTAGAGTGGGGCGGGGTGCACCTACTCCAGGTGCCCTGTGGGGGTGAGGACGCTACTTTTTCTCTGGGGTTCAGGGCTCAATTTAGCCCATATTCCCTTGTGGCAAATAATCTGGGCACAGGCCACCAGTGTTGCTGAACCTTTTAACATACTTGATGCAAATGTTTGATAAGCATATCATACGCTCCGTACATGAGGTCTGACAAGGTATTTCAGCACTGAGTGTTTTATTCCTATGAATGTTTTTGTTCTTCAAGCTTGTCTGAAAAAGCATTTCTTTGAAAGTGAAGGGAAGGGGAACAAAATTCTTCTTAAACGGTGCATCAAGATGAAGGATGTCAGCAGTAAAATGATTCCTGCATGTTGGAAACTGAATGAAACCCTTTAGCCTGATTTAAAAGGGGATTTTATTGTAATTAAAACGATATTGTTAAATTTCCCAATGGTTCTGTCCAGTTACCTTTAAATAAATTTGAGGGTGCCGTAGAAGTACACCACCAATAAATGGCATTTCAAGTGCTGTATTTAACTATATATCACTTAGCTCTTTCGCAATAGCATGCAAATAGACTTTCACTAATCAAAGTCGTGGTTTAACTAAAACCCTGGTCTTTTCACATTCTCTGTGTAGTACTCGACAGTAAGCGTTCCTGGCTTTCCAGTGGAAAATTCACTAATACCTATCTCATAGAACTGGAAGGGACCTTGAAAGGTCGTTGAGTCCAGCCCCCTGCCTTCACTAGCGGGGATCTGGGGCAAAATCAGTACTTGGTCCTAAGTGGTCCCTTCAAGGATTGAACTCGCAACCCTGGGTTGAGCAGGCTAATGCTCAAACCACTGAGCTATCTCTCCCCCCCCCCCCCCCCCCCCCGAGAGCATTGCTTTGGGAACAACTACATCTAAATGTAGAGATTGGCTAATTATACATCAAAGTGAGAAATAATTAAAGGTTCTATTATTATCAGTTCTCCATTTCTAAGAGCATAAGAATGGCCATACTGGGTCCATCTAGCCCAGTCTCCTGTCTTTCAACTTTAGCCAGTGCCAGGTGCTGCAGAGGGAATGAACAGAACAGGGCAATTTATCAAGGGATCCATCCCCTGTCTTCCAGTCCCAGCTTCTGACAGTCAGAGGCTTAGGGACACCCAAAGCACACATCCCTTCATTTAAAGTAATTGGCATCTACAGTAATTGATTTTCAGGTTCCTGGGGATAAGTGTTATACCGCCTCAGGTTAGTCATCACATAAGGTTCACCTCTGCACTCTTTGAATTCTTTTTCTTTTGTTCTATGAAACTATGTGATTTATCTGTGATTGAGGAGAATGTGAGGTTATATTCATTTCCTTTTTGTCTAACAGAATTAGATTTTAATGATTGGATTGCCAGCAGGACTAGGAGAGAGGCTTCTACTGAATGTGTGGTATTGACTTTCTTCCACTTTGAAGAAGTAATCCAATTTGAGCCTATATAATAATAGGCCTGCTATCAGGAGGGAGATCCTTCTCTTGTAAAGGAACTAATCAGCGCAAGGGGTGCGGGTAGTGGATGAATTGTATTTTTAAAGTTTCCCTGTAAAAATATCTAATTCAGATGTGCAAATGGAATTGTTGCAATTTTTTCCTTCTGTTAAGTAATCTATTCTTTGTCTCTTCCTACCACTTAGTCATTATATAATTCAAGAAACTTTTATCCTCTCGCAGTGTTTTCAACAGCTGGAGTACACCACTGATTAGTCTGTATCATACGTGCTTTAAAATTCACAAGACAGTCTGCAAACACAGTGTGTAAAATGTTGTATGTTTCATATAGTAAAGGTTTTGTATGCTACAGAAAAGAGAATGCTGAGCCTGAAAGCGCATACACTGTTCCTCCAACCTCATGGGGCATTCTTTTCTCTTAATTCCATGTAGAACTGGAGTGGAAGATTTCAGAGTCGGGTGCCATCAAGACAGATCTAGAGGAAAACCCCAGGAAACAGATCCAGGACCAGTTGATATCCTCAGTCAGGAGCTCTGTTCCAACAAGGAGGGACAGCGACTCTGAAGAGGATTAATTCCTATACCAACGTGTACGATTGATACAGTACATTTTCAGCCAAAGCTCATATCCAATATACTGAACGAAACCCAGCTGTGACACCTTAATCTTTCCACTGAGGGCTCTGTATTACGGAAGAATAGATTTTCAAGATAGCAGTTTTATTAGCAATTTCAAGCTTTTTATCTATTACAACTTTGTTTAAAATCCAGAACAGTTTGAAAGGCTTTTATAAATGGAGACACAGTAAATCTTACCCCGCGTTTTGAAAAATAGTTATAGTAGGAAGAGTGATCCTTTTTCCTCTTCTTTTGGTAAATCTTTGTGACAGAGAGAGGCTTACAAGTTTAAGTACCAAATGGGCTGGTACATAGTGTATTGATTTTAAGTAACTTATATTCATGTAAATAAATTATACATATCTAAGTTACAATGCACCATTTATTGCAGCACTGCAGTAAGTTCGGGCTTCAGAGTCCTTTTGTTAGCCTGTTGTTTATCACAACGTCTATTCTGGGCATTGAGAGAGGCAAGCTTGCCTCAAGGACAGTCTCTGACCTGTAGAATACTCAGTTGACTAAGGCTATAACTTTATCAAATTAGTGTAGCTACCAAACTGGTGCCTCTCATTCACAATGGAAGTGATGTTAAGAGTTGCCATTTTTTTATATTAAAGTAAAAACTTTGCATTCCAGCGTCTGCTACAAATACTACTTGTTAAAATAGGAAGCCCTTGGAGGAGGAAAGAAAAAGTTAAAATGCCATCCTAATTATAGATATTTTGAAACTTAAGAAAGCTGCATGGCTGTTTCAGATTGGGCTTGCTGTCCACCTACACTTCTCATTTGTCTACATGTGTATGCTAATAAGCTGCACATGACTATGCTAACAAGCTGACCCAAAGACCTTTTGTTATGTCGCTGATGGATTCTGTGGGAGTATAGAATTTAGCATTTAATAAGTATAAATCCTTTTGCTTTGCATTGCATTGAGATTAGCCTCCAGAAGCTTTCATCTTGGCTTCTTCAGCTTGAACCCTCTAGCTGAATTAGTGGAACTTATTTTAGTTCTGCTATTTTAAATAAATTACATATTAGGTTTTAAGATCTTGGTGCAGGGACTGTCTTCCTGTGAGGTTGAGTAGTGTCTAACTCAAGGGGACTCTGATCTTTTGGTGCTACAAATAAGGAACAAAGATATAAAATTGCTCTTGGCCTCAATATTACCTGTGCATTGTTGGGGTATGGCCCCCTTCTTGTATTATGAAAGGGTGATTAGAAGTTCCTGATTTACTTGTTTAAAATTCCAACATTATCAGTTTTCACCCAATTGAGTGATCTGATTGAACATAAAAACTCAGTTGTACATTAAGCTTGTCTATGCAAACAAACTTCTATTAACACAAACACTGAAATACTTCTCCTTGTATCAGACTATTTGAGACCTGTCTGTGTACTTGACTGTTTTGTCTTTGCATATCTGGAGCAATTCTTCTTACACCTTGTACAGCACAGACATGATCTGTATGTTGGAGAGAAATTCTTCCAGTGTGTATTGAAGAGCTTTGGTGCATAAGTATAAATGTTGATTGTGCATCGTATTTGAAAAGTGGAGTGGGAGGGTTTTATAAATGTCCATCTGAAGTAATAAAACAGCAGTATACACAACATCCCCTGTAGCCTATCCAATGTGTGTCCTGTACTCAACTAGTCAATTCTCCTTTTTCCTCCATCCCACACCGTTAAAAAAGTAGACCCAGAAATTAAACATTCTTGGTTACTTCCTCAGCCTTGCACAAAACACTTAAACCTGCTATTGGCTTTTAAACCAAATGTGATTTTAAAGGAAACACCTTTTCCACACCTGAAGAAGAACTGTTGGGAGCTCGAAAGCTTGTCTCTTTCACCAGCTGAAGTTGGTACAATATAAAGTATTATCTCACTTACCTTGTCTCTTTAAAGGAAACAGTTATTCTTATATTCATATCTGACAAAGTTCAACCCAGCTGTAGGAGATACTGCTTCCCACTTAGTAGAGATAGTGTATTTGATGGTTCCTAAATCTTTGCACCCACAAAACAGAGGCCCAGTGTGGTTTTATATTAGGAAATAATCATTGATATTTTACAATAAACCGCTCTCTTGGTCAGTGGGACCAGACTGCTCAGTGGTGTAATCCTGCTACAAAATAGGCCTACAGTGTGAAGGAAGTTTGAAGTCTAACCAAGTATTAAAGGGTAGTGTGGACTTACCACAGGACTGGCAGCAAGAAATTGCTGTGCTCCAAGTCCGGGTCTGACAACTCTGATCTCCTTTAACTTATGCACACATATATCCAATAAACAGGAGCGCCTATTCCTGGCTCAAGGTGGTCCTCTCCAGTTCTTAAAGATACATCAGTAAACAGTGCCAAGCTCAGCAGGGGCTCGCTGGGAAGGGATGGGGCAAAGGATCCACTGTTACATAATCCCCTCTGGTCTTTACTCCCTATGAAGTGAAGGTAGGAGGACCTAGAGCAGGCTCTCTTCCTCCTCCCTTAATGCCACAAAGTGCTAGTTTCTGCACTACCCATATGTGTATTCGATGTCGTCATTATTGATGATTTACTCTAACCCACATCATTTCAACACTATCAGCCCAGAGGGGGTGTTTCTTATTTTGCATTTTAGTAGATGTCACTGAAATACAGAATAGTGGTGTGGGAAGAATGAAGATGAAAAGTTGGATTTGTACTTTTTCCATGAGGCGCTTAATTTATTGATGCTTTGGGAGAAAAATTAGAGGATGCCACATTGAAGGAGGCAGATGTGAGAATAAAAAATGATGGGCTGCTTTGTCATGGAGTTGAGACCCATGTAGAGTGCAATTTTAAGTGTTCTCTATGCTTCTTGGCATAGAGGTAAGTGTGAGAACTGCTTCTTATAAGCTTGTACTTGTTCCCTTTCTTGCCAATTGTTGTCCAGTTCAGAGCCTTAGCAGAAATTAAATCTCTGTAGGATGTGGATAATGAGCTCAGTTAATCTATCAGCAGCGTTGGATCAATGATCACGTCATATCTCCTCGGAACAGCTACATTTTTAGAGCATTATGGGGGAAGTTAGATGAACAAATCCTATTAACTATTGTGATATTCGTAGGGGTAACTACTCCATGCACTGCTGTGGAAATCTCTCCCTAGGGTGACCAGATGTCCCGATTTTATAGGTCGTCCCGATTTGGGGTCTTTTTCTTATATAGGCTCCTATTACCCCCCACCCCCTGTCCTGATTTTTCACACTTGCTGTCTGGTCACCCTATTTCTCCCTAACTGACCAGATACAAAGGCACTTCCATCAGGTGAACAGATTTTAACTATGGCATTCAGCAGGATGAAGGGCAAAAGACAACCATAGGAGCAACTTTTAACTCTAAAGTCTGTTTGTTCACATAGCTATAATGTGTCAATAAATAAATATATATGGCAGGTATCTATTAAGTGAATTGATGATTTATAAAAAGTACCTTTTAGTTGCAGCACTGTTAACTGAAATTACCTCTCCCCAGTATAGGTGTAGCCTATGCAGTGCATGCTTTTCCATACTGCTTCTGCCAAGGTGTCTTGCCCTATTCTGGATGGACGATATGTCTGATTCTCCATTACCCATGCACCAGTGTAGAATGGGTGTAAAACTACCAAATCAGAATAGTACCATTTTACAATCATTTTGCACTGAAGTAAATAACTACACAAGGTTCAGGCAATGAGAATAAGGCCCCAGTCCACCAAGCCCTTAGGCCTGTGAGTAATCCAATGGCAGTCAGTGAGACTACTCGCATGCATGAGTGTTTGCAGGACTGGGGCCTAGGAGCATTGCAGAAGTAGAAATACCTTAAATAGCCTGAGATGATGCCATATTGAAGGAGGCAGATGTGAGATGTAACTGTTACTACTAGTGAATTTTTAAGTGATTTTTGAACTTGCTAATTTTATCTCTCTGGTATTTCACTGGAAGTTGGGCTGGGGCGGGGAGGGGCAATTGTTTATTTTCTTCACCCACAAAACTTTTCTTTTTCAATGAATTAATAATTTACCACCCTACTTGCCTGCCTCCTCTCAGGAGAGTGCCCTAACCACTGGGCTATGGGATAGTCTGAGGTGGGTCTCTCCTGGTGAAGATGTTCCACTTTGTATAACTGATTGAAGTGTCATTGGAGCAGGGGAACTGGATTCTGGGTCTACCACTTGGGTGCTCAAGCCACCAGCCGACAGAGTCATTCTCATAGTCCATTTCTGGCACAATGACTATTTAACCATTTATCCAAAACAGAACAGCTTCAACAGGAGAAATTGAGAGAGCCTCACCTCAGAATAGCTTATAGCCCAGTGCTTAGAGCACCCTCCTGAGACGATTTGAATAGGGATCTCCCACCTTTCTCCCCATAGGGCAGAGGAGGGGATTACTGCTGGGCAAAAGTTGAGAGAGGCGGCTCCTCCTTCAACCAGATGTTGTAAGGGCCTGATCTGTGAGGTGTGCTGAGAACACACTTACCGGATCAAGTTCCGGCAAGTGAGATATCTATCTTCCCCTGGTTTGAGGATCCGACTGGGGCGTAGGCATGAAATAACGGTCCAAATACTTGATGCGTGTGCCCAGAGGCAGAGACTTCAGTGCCATGGGAACTTTTAGGATGGAAGGTTAGGCACTGAGGGATTTTAGATGCCTACAGGATTAGACTGCAGCCGAGCAATC
Organism: Emys orbicularis; assembly: GCF_028017835.1. Lineage (NCBI taxonomy): Eukaryota > Metazoa > Chordata > Testudines > Emydidae > Emys > Emys orbicularis. Next base: position 249,645,205 of record NC_088683.1, read on the forward strand.
GGCGAAAGTCCCTCTACCCACACAAACTCCAGAACTCCTGGGTGGGGTTACAAAACTTTTGTCTTAGGTGGGAGCTTGGTGATTCATTTATCCTTCCAGGTATGTTAATTGAGGGGTGCATTCATACCCTTCACTCTCAATGAGGTTTTAAGTCAACCCCTAACAAGGTTTCACCCAGTTCATAACAAGTCTGAGAGAGACCGATAAGAGTTGCAACTGGAGTAAAGGGGTCTTGCAGCACTAAGATCTTGGGAGAGAGTCCACTCTAGTTTTTGCACTCTTCCCTCCTGTTTATCTTTACCCTACCTGCCCTTGCCCAATTTTTACACCTACTTCTTCCCTTTTTTAAAAGATCCAGAAATCCCTCCTAGCTGACGTAAAGTCAGTGACTGATTTTGAAGCAAAGACAGCAATCCATGTGTACAAGCTGTACTCGTCTTGGCTGCAACAGCTGACACTGGCTATTTTCTTCAGCAAAGCACTTACTGCCAGCCTCTCTCCTTAGCCTGAATATTAAATTAGCTAAACTAGGTTGAAATAGGGAATGATCTAAAACAAGCCTTAAGGAGAAGAGAGAGGATTTTACCTGATTTCATAATGTCTGTCAAACAACAATCAGGGACCAGGCCAATTTTAGCAATTTAGTGATAAAAACACTAGTTACCCTATTGGAAAAGGAAAACAAACAAGCCCAGCTGCACAAAGGCACTTAGGTGCGTAAGTCTCCATTTGGGTTTCACTGTGATTCCCAAAAGTCCCAGTGGACCCTGTGTAGGCACCTAACATTCAGTGTCAGTTTTCTGGGTCAAGTTCCCATGGCGCCCAAGTTGCTGCCTCTGGGCATGTGAGCTGCTACCCTACTGTCCGCATCTGGATGCCTGTCTCCCACATGAGCCCCAGCATGATCCACCAACCAGATGAAGTTAGGTTTCGGAGTAGCAGCCGTGTTAGTCTGTATCCGCAAAAAGAACAGGAGTACTTGTGGCACCTTAGAGACTAACAAATTTATTTGAGCATAAGCTTTCGTGGGCTACAGCCCACTTCTTTGGATGCATAGAATGGAACATATATTGAGGAGATATATATACACATGCAGAGAGCATGAAAAGGTGGGAGTTGTCTTACCAACTCTGAGAAGCCAATTAAGTAAGAGAAAAAACTTTTGAAGTGATGATCAAGATATCTTGATTCTTCCTACCTCCGTGACTCCCTATGCCCTTGTGGGGCGAGGGGGAGAGAATCCCTATCCCTTCCCAGAGAGGTACAATAAGGTGCCAAGGGGCTAGAGCTCTTGAAAGATGTCTGCTGGCTCTGCCTCCCCTGCTCATTAGATTCCATGCACCCTGCAGTCCTGTAGACATGTGGAGTGGGATGCAGCACAGGGAAGTGAGGATTGTGAATAGGGAGGGATGGGGGCAGGGAGGAACAGCAAGTGTGTGGCTGGGGGAGGTCGTGAAGCAGGAGTGAGCTGATGGTAGGTTAGAATAAAACAAGATCAAAATGGCAGGGCAGGAGAAGAGACTGGAGATGCTAAAGGAGAGAGAATAAATTCTTCCTACTTCGTTTTCTTCACCAATAATCTCTCCAAGCCTTTCTTTGTCTAAACTATTGACCCATTGTTCCCATTTCACGTGTTACAGGTCAGGGCAACTGCACCTCTATTTCCCCTCAGTGGTCCAGCCAGGGCACCCAGTCTCAGGCTTCCAGCTCCCCAATTGTTGCCTCTCTTGGGTGGAGCCACGCACGTCTCTCTCTCCGTTCTGACCAGGGTATTTCTAGGCTACACAGTTCCCTGCCTTCACTGTGTATTTCCTGTCACAGACAGGTTGCCCAAGCACACCTGCTTGCTTCCTTTTTAGAGACTAACAGGTGTAATTGCTACAGATGTAACTTACCCACACAGCACTTCTTATGCAAGCCTCCTTTATTCTCATGGTAAAGAGCAATACAGAGAAAATGCATTAAAAGCAATAAAAGAACCTACATGCAGGCTAATACACTTACTGGGGTCACCCCAATCCTAACACCCCACCCAAGGGGATTCCTTTGTGGTCACCAGTTCATTACTGCTCCAGTTCAGAATAAGCACCCAGGCTTATCAGGCCTCAGTAGGCCCAGTTCTTCCAACCGTTAGTACCCAAGGGTTGGGGCCCTCCGTTGACCAGAGGTACCATCGGTTTGCTGGATCAGGAAGAAAGCCCTGAATCAGTTTAAAACCAGGCTATTTCTAAAAAAAACAAAACACCTTTCTGGGTCTCTTCTCATTCCAAGTCTAACTGTATTTTTCTTTTATTATATCCATCTTTTCAAACTCAGCTACTGACTCTGGACATTTTACATTAGTTGAATGCTTGCATTTTACAAAGAGACATTCATAAAAGGCAAAAAGCATGAAACCTGTTCAGTAACAATAACATTTCCTGGTTCTCTATTGCAAACTCACTTAGTCACTCCTGAAAACTCAATTTACAGTTGCCCCGTTGGCTGCGCAGCTGTTGAAATTCAGGGGCTCATAGGGTAGTTTCCTTGTGGATGAGAAATTGGTGCCATGGAGTCACAGTAAACCCTGCTGTAATCTGTTAGTTCACAAAAGTGTACTCAAACTCCCATTCCCCTGAACAGCAGCAGTCGGTACAACCAGCAAACAGGCAGCCTCCTTGGCCAAAGACTCCAAATGAGCCACTCCAGCCCTGTACCCAGGGAGCAGCTGTCTGGCAGCCTCTGCTTCTTTGCAGGGTTGCACTGAAACTGCTTCTTCCTATTCCGACAGCATAGGACCAACACCTAGCCCTGGCTTTCAGACTCTCCTGGAAACCCTGTAGCTCCATATTCCTTAGGATGGCTGGCCAGGTCTCAATACCCTTCAGCATCTCAATACCCCTTTAGCTACTCTCTGCATCCACCCTTCCAGTAGAGAGAGTCTCATATCTTAAAGACCCTTAATGGTGGCCCATCAAAGTGATATTAAGTATGCAGAGGCACTTGTTTCCCAAACAGTCATCAATGTCTGAAATGCTCTTCCAAATTTGCCTTTAGAGGAATAAAAAGCAAACCCAGACAAAAATTACTTGGGCACCAAAGATATGCACTCAAATTACTTGGGCACTCAAATGTACTACTGCATTTCATGTTCACATACAAATTGTCAGATTTGAAGTTAGGAAGTCATTTCCACCCTCTCCCAATGCCCATTAACAGGTACTTCCAGGTCCTCCCCGCCCCCCACTTCCTCTGGCGTATCATCCTGTAGGATCAGAAAAGTTCATATCCCATGATCAATTTCCTGTGACTGCAAGGCATGGGAATTGATCCTTCTCGCCTTCTTCCTATGTTTGTGTTTCATTGTCATTATCTACACTTGTCAAAGCCTACCGTGAAATAAATAAACACATAGGGCTTGACTGCTGCTCCCACATGAACTGGTGTACAGTATATCAGGAGACTCTTCATTTAAGTCGTGTTAGTCTGTATCAACACTTTAAATAGTAACTGAGCCAGAGACAGAGTGAGACTCACTCTTAAAGTCCAGTGGTTAGGGAGCTCATTTGAGAGGTAGGAAACCCTTGTTCAGATCCCTTCTCCTTTATCAGGCACAGCAGGGAACTGAACTGGGGTCTCCCCCATCCCAAGTGAGTACCCTATCACTGGGCTAAAAGTTGTAAGGGATGCTGCATCCTCTTCCTCTTGACCCCCCCCTGTTCTGTGTGGAGTAAAGCAGGCACCTAAGCCATTCTGGTAAAGAGTGGGGTTCCCAGCTGTGGATTGCAAGCGGAGCCAGGTACCTTCCTACACCTCAGACTTAGGCATTGAACTCTATGAAAGAAGCATGGCTTAGGACACACCCATCTCACTGCCTTCTCCCATGGGCTAGTTTAGGCAACACCCCATCTGCTGTGCTGGATTTTGCGGATCACATTCTTAGGCACCTATCTCTCCCCATGTATCAAGCCTAGGTGCCAAAGCCAGGCTTTCTGGATCCCACTACCTTTGTAGTGATTTCCTCTGAGCCCAAAAGTTAAGCATCACAATGCTGAGCATTGCAATACCTAAGTCCCTTGGTGGATTCAGGCCTAATTGAATAACTAATAATTGTATTCATCTTGTTAAAGGATTTTTCTGCAATAGATTTTATTTATAGAACTTTGTTAGTCCCTATTTTCAACTCTTTTATTAATTTTACTGTAATCAAATCAGATTGATCTTTTAAAGTAATGATCATCACCATAATAAAACACTTTGCAAAAGAAAATGAAGCATTTTACTCTCAGTGAAGGGAGCTTAGATGTTCTCATTGTTTAAGGACCAGGAACAGACTTATGAGGCCTTTTCCATTCACAGAGGTTTTAACTTTGGTCTTTAAAGATTCAGACTCTGCTTGGAGCATTTCAGACAACCAGTTTTCAGTACCTGGGAGCTAATGAGGTAAATAGCGGTAATTAAAATATTATGAAGGATCCTCTCTGTAGAATTTAGAATATGCCAGATATAGAGTAAACTACAGTTGCCCACAAGATGGCACAGTTCTCCATGGAAAGGTACCATCGCTACTTCCTTGGGCATAATCCTGCAGTCATAGTGCTTATTCCAATGGAAGATCAGTGGTATTACTTATGATAGTAAGCACTGTTTCTAGTAGTATGTGTTTATAGATTGGGCCCTTTGAAAGTACATACACTCATGCTAGTAGGCAAGGATTGATGTAGGGAGTGCTAAAATATATCCCACTGCACATATATGAGAACATATCCCATAGGTTTTTAACAGTTTCAGTTGTACCAAATATTAGCGCATGATATTTTTATATTTAACACAGTCATGGTCTTTCCTGCATTCTGATTTAACTGATAAAAGGTAAGTTAATGCCTGTCATGTATATCTGCTTTCAGTGCATCATCATTTCCTTTCAAGCTGCTCCAAATGATAGAAAAACATTGGGCATGTTGATGTTTATTGCAAAAAAAAATATTAAGCTGCCTAACCAAAAAAAAAGTCTGGACACTTTTACAGTACACCAATGTATGTTGAAAATCATGTCTTTTGGCATTAATATTTTAATGAGGAACAGATAAATTGCCTATAAGTCAAGAATAATTGTCTATATGCATTTCTAATGCATGCATCACCATAGTATCTAGACACCATGTACATAAATAGATTTCACATCTAGTTCAGTCTTCAAAAGGGATCTAGGTGCATTTTCTGCAGAGCTTTCGGCACAGGCTGAACTTGATACACTAGTAGTCCCATTGACTCTCAGTGTGTGAAGAAAGCACATGCCTAAGTCTTTTCAAGTTCTAGGCTATAAACTCTGCCCACCTCGTTATAGCTACTGTCCAGGGTCAGATCACTTTCAAGGCTTAATTTCCAAGGAGAATTTCCCTGGGCCATTTGCCCCATTCTGTTTCCTACTAAAGACAGGCCTATACAAAGGGCCCTGCAACATGACCTATAAGTGGCAAGACTCAGAGTCATCCTGATTTTAGGAGGTAGGTGGTTAGCACCATTGGTTAGGGGCAATGGTATGATAAACCTAGTCCAAGAAAGACTATCCAAAGTAAGAAGTCTCTGACCCCTTTCTGGGTTAGTGTGTGTCCATCCTGTTAATAAAATCAACAAGTAACAAATAAAAACACAGACAGGCATTGCTGTGCCTAAAAGTGTAAAAAGCACTTCTCGAAATAAAATAAAAATGTGCCAAAATAATCCCCCCAAATGGTCAAACATAAGTATGACTTGATCAAATCAGAATTCCACAATATTTTGTAATGGAAAATGCTTGGTTTCCTAATTCGCCCCTTCTCTCCCTCTCCTGCTTTCCACTTCCTCCTGGTTTCTCAAGATTCACAGAAGAGGCAGAGGGGTTGTTACTCCCCACACACATCCTGAATTTGCTGCTCTGGTATGTCTTTTACTCAGTATTAAGGTACAAGTGGATTTTGTAAGTTAAGCTGTGAAAAACATTTTGGCCTTCAACATTCTGCAGAAGACCATACATTTGATGAATGGAAGGCCACATGAAACAAATTGGCAAAAATCTTAACTGTGTCCCTAACATTCTTTTAATAATAATAATAATACTAATAATAATAATAATAATAATAATAATAATAAATAATAATAAATAAAATAATAATTCTTAGAACTGTTCACAGAGCTTTCATCTTCAAAGTGCTATACAAACATTAAGTAATCAGTCCTCACAACTACTCAGGTGAAGGAAGAAAGCAGCATCACCAGTAACAATGGACATGAGCTGTGGAATTTGGATCTGAATTCATTTTACAGAGAGGCCTAAGTCATACAATTTAAATGGATCTGAACTTCCCCCAAATGTAGGTGGGCTTGGATCAGGAGTCCCATTTCAGGCACAATTGTAACTATTGTCCTTATTTTATAGGGGGGAAACTGAGGCAGCTAGGTTAAATTACTTGGCCCAAGGCTACAGGAGGAATCAGTATTAGAATTAGATTGGATTAGGATTTAGGAATCTCTCGTTTCCCGCTCTTGTACTCAGATCACTTTAAAAAAAAGCCAACCTTTCTCATGAGAAAAAGAAATCCCTAACAATGTTATTTTCCAGGCTGATGACACGTGCAGACAGTAATGAATATTGAACACAGAGACTAGTTTATATTGAGCAAAAAAATATAAACTAAGACTAGAAGTTCACTGTATCCAGAACATGCTATTCTGACAAAATGCTGTGTGGCGTCAATGCAGTGTTAGTGCTTCTCTTTGTATCATCTCTTACAGCCTAATCTGTGATGGATTCAATTTTTCTTTTTTTACCATGGCAACCTCACTATGGTGATTTCAGGGCTAGGAAGCTTTATATTTATCTTGACCAGCGTGAAGAAGTAGGAACCTCATTAACTGAGGTAGGTGGATAGGTAGCATATGGAACATACTACACTTGAGACAGCATTTCCCTTCCCAGGGCACCTGGGTCATTCATATTATCTTCACTAGCTGCAAGTTTTCCTTTGGAAATACTGAACTGCTAACTGCTCTCCCTGTCCTCGGGGAGGGAAAATCCAGACAGATGGCTTCAGAGAAACCTTGCCTCTCTAGGGCAAGATGTCCTCCTGGAACAATAATTAATGCTGGTGGAATTTTTGAAGTGAAGCTTGGAAAGAATTCAGTATCACCAGAGGGCATTAACACAGAAGCTTGGCAGAGGACAGAGAAAGACAGAGAGGGGAAAAGAAGAAGAAAAACACCCAGACATCACAAAACAGTGATCCTATTAAAATAACATTGAAGTATTCTATTACTGCTCTTTGCCCTCACCTCTCCCTACCTTACAGAGATTTGAGTTGAAATGCAAGAGCTGTTAGCCAGACAAAACCCAATAACAATCCCCAGCCAGGGTGAAATATACACATAGTGCTGAGAGCCAGCACAAAGCCCCTGTTTTATGCAAAACTGTGTTGGGGCTTTGTCAAGTGTCTGTCGTCAGAGTGGCTGCATGATGGTGGCGGCACCCCCGTTCTTTGCTGTGGAAAGCGTCAGTGCCCTGGCACAACATAATCTGGTGTGTAAAGCCACAATGGAGGCAGGCTCAGGGATGGGCCACAGAACAATGTCAGTTGGCCCTGGACCCTATGCACCAGACACAGAGGGGCTGCAGCCCTTATTCCAGCCCACAGTCTGGAACAGTGGCTGCACTACAGGTGCAGACTGGCCCCACGTGTTGGCCCTGCATTAGAGGGATGGATTCCACTTTCCCAACCACCTGCGCAGAGTCTGAATGCTCATGCTTTATGTGAGTGGAGTAGATTTCTTAGCTGCTCCCCAGCCCTGTCCAGGTAGATACACACTTTCCATCTCTGATGGTTACAAGTAAAAGCCAACACATACTTAGGAACCTTTGTCTGAGTCATATGCACAAGTATATTCTCCCTCAGAGGCTCATGCATACAATCATCAGTGGCATTCATGAGAGTCACGCATATGCACTGAGGAAGGGCTCTGTCCAAAAACATCCTTTTTAAAAAATAACTATAACTATGGTATACCGCATGGGCATGGATCAGCACTCACGTCACACTCCCTGTCAGTACCCAACCTGGGCCGGGGAAGCTAATGATCCAACCAGCGGACCAAATTTGGTGATGAATCCTGGTCATGTGCCACCTGAGGCACATTGCGCACACACTAAGAAGAAGATTAAACACCTGTGTCCCAGAACTACACAGAACCTTCTTACACACTTGGGAACAGTGAGATGCAACGCTAAAGGTTGTTCTCTGTCCAAGGTTGCTAGGAAATTGAAAGAACTTTACCATATTATCAATTAAGTAATCTTACTTTTTAAGCACAAGATAGGATATTCTCACAGAACCTGTTCTGCCCATACATTCCAGCAAATATCAATTGATGGAGGAGCATCTGATGTCCATGCACAACATTAGGTATGCATTCCTTTCTTAGGCACATTAAAAATGAAAACACTTTGTATTCTATAGGTTTTATACTCTCCATCTCCTTTAATAAGAAAAACTTCCAGGTACAGGATCAAAGGAATATTACAATACTTTTCAAAGGAGAACAGATCTCTCTCATCTATGGAGAACACTAAAAGTAGTGCAAGAACAGTACAGACACCATCTTAGACTTTTGAACAAATATTCAAAGAAATGTTAAAGTGTCCATTATGAACTTGTAGAGTAAAAGAATTCACTGGGGGAAATAAAAAGTCATTATCAATACTAGCTGCTGAAAAGTTTGAAATATACCTTTTATTAATACCCATTCTCATCACTTTCATTAATCACCCAAATCTCTTTGTCAAACACTGTAGGATACATTAGGCACATTTGCTTTAAAATATTTTGAGGTGACATAAAAATGCAAAATAAAACTTAAAGAAAATATGCTTATAGGCTTTCAGTATTGGGGGTCAACTGGGGCTCAGAGCCACTGGCCCACCTGGGGATATTTGGAGCAACTCCCCCCCCCCATTCCCACCCTAGCACAAGGAGGGGCATGCCCTGTATTCTCCCTGTGCCTCAGAGGGTCATAGGAGGGAGTAAGATCTGACACTCAGGGCAATGCAGAGACTGCAATGACTACCGGCCACTGCACCAGGGCACATAGTGGCAAGCATGTTACAATTACACACACTTTCAATGGCAAGCTACCAACCTGCCCTTTATATCAGTTGTATTACTCTGCCAAAGCAGATTGCTTTGAGATCAAGAATTTACACATTGCACAGGACTCAGTGAAATAATAGACATTAATAAAACAACTAAGAGTCATTGATGGACCTATCCTCCATGAACTTATCTAATTCTTTTTTCAACCTAGTTATACTTGTGGCCTTCACAACATATCCTGACAATGCTACATGTTGACTATGCATTGTATGAAATACTACTTCCTTATATTTGTTTTAAACCTGCTGCCTAGTAATTTCATTGAGTGACCCCTGGTTCTTGTATTATGTGAAGGGGTAAATAACACATCCCTATTCACATTCTCCACACCATCCATGATTGTATAGACCTTTATCATATCCCCCCTTTATTATCTCTTTTCTAAGATGAACAGTCCTAGTCTTTTTAATCTCTCCTCATATGGCAGCTGTTGCATACCCCATAGAATTTTTGTTGCCCTTCTCTGTACCTTTTCCATTTCTTATATTTTTGAGATGAGGCAACCAGAACTGCATGCAGTATTCAAGGGGTGGGCATACCATAGATTTATATAGTGGAATTATAATACACTGCCTTATCCATCCCTTTTCTAATGATTCCTAACATTGTTAGCTTTTTTAACTGTTGCTCCATATTGAGCAGACGTTTTCAGAGAACTATCCACGATGACTCCAAGATCTTTCTTGAGTGCTAACAGCCAATTTAGACCCCATCATTCTGTATGTATAGTTGGGATTATGTTTTCCAGTGTGCATTACTTTGCATTTATCAACATTGAATTTCATTGGGCTTTTTGCTGCCAAGTCATCCTGTTTAGTAAGATCCCTTTGTAACTCTTCATAGTCAGCTTTGGACTTAACTGTCTTTTGTATCATCTGCAAATTTTGCCACCTCACTGTTTACCCCTTATTCAGATCATTTATGAATATGTTGAATAGTACTGGTCCCAGTACAGATCCTTTGGTGACCCTGCTATTTACCTCTTTCCACTGTGAAAACAGACCATTTATTTCTACCCTTTATTTCCTATTTTTAACCAGTTACTGATTCATGAGAGGACCTTCCCTCTTATGAGAACCTTTAGTGAAGGATTTTGTCAAAGGCTTTCTGAAAGTCCAAGCACACTATATCCACTGGATCACTCTTGTCCACATTTGTTGACCCCCTTCAGAGAATTCTAATAGATTGGTGAGGCATGATTTCCCTTTACAAAAGCAGCGTTGACTCTCCCCCAACATATCATGTTCATCTGTGTGTCTGATAATTCTGTTCTTTCCTATAGTTTCAACCAGTTTTCCTGGTATTGACATTAGGCTTACTGGCCTGTAATTGCCAGGATCACCTCTGGAACCTTTTTTAAAAATCAGCATTACATTAGCTGTCCTCCAGTCATCTGAACAAGTGGTTCCATAGGGTGGAAGGGAAAGCTACACAAGTTACTGCAGTAGCTGATGCTGCTTTCCCAAGTTACTGCAGTAGCTGATGCTGCTTTCCCTCATGCATTTGGGGAAGAAGGAAGGAGAAGAATCTGGTAGAAACTTGCTGCCCCACTCCTACCCCCAGTATTCCATAGGCAATAGTCCTCACTTATGCACTAAGATACACACTGGGAGTTGTGGATTAGAGTCCCACTCACTTATCAGCCTTCCCAGAAAGGGCAATATGGAGAAGGGTGTTGGAATTGTCTTTAGTTAGCTCAGTGGACTGCCAGGTTCTTAACCAATTTTTCATCCACCACTTAGAGTAAAAATCACACTCATTCCGCAGTTGATGCAAGTGCCATTAGGAAAACTAATGTTCTCTAACAATCAATCAATTTCTTTAGTTTGGATCTATTAGGTCATATCTCCTCCTTTTCCACAAGAATATTTAGGAGAATAAGCATTTTGCAGTTTCTATTGCCCAGCCCCACTCTGGAGACCAAAATTAAGTGCTTGAATGTACAACCTATAATGAGTGTTAATATTAGGGAGGCTAAGGTTATACAGCTTTCCTCTGAGGAAATGAATTGAATTCTTTGAATTCTTCATAAAGCAAAGATGAACTTGTATTTTCTGATGTTTTCTCCTGACCGAGCACTGTGAAGACTTCCATAGTATACCAATAACATTTGCATATTACTTGATCTAAAACTATTTCTCACTGCATCCAGTTAAGCCAACCTAAACCCTGCTATAGGCACTGCTAGGGTGACAGAAAACCCCTTCTGTTGCTGTAGCAAGTGCCTACACTAGTGGTGTAGCTGCAGCTGGGCCACTGTCGCTCTTGTAGTAGAGACATACCAGTAGAGATTCTATCTAAACTCAAACTGCAACAGCAGCAAAGCTGCAGTGATGCAGCTATCCTGCTATAGCACTTCAGTGTGGACACTTACTTCAGTGAGAGCAGGGGTTCTTCCATTGCTATAGGTAACCCACTTCCCTGAGAAGTGATAGATCGGTCAACAGAAGCGCTGTCTACACCAGAGGTTAGACTGGCTTAACTATATCTCTCTCAGGGGTGTGGATTTCTCACACCCCTGAGAGATGTAGCTGTGCCGATGTAACTTTTCAGTGTTGATCAGGTCTCTGCTCAATAGCAAGAAGCCAGTTTCACAGTTCAATCGTCACAAAGCTGCAAAGTGTGATTCATGAGAGTACGGTCTCTGTTCAACACGGGCAAAACCTGGACCCCTCCTGTAACTCGCTCTTGCAGTTTAGTGTTTATTTTTATGTATAGTCTTGTCACTTTAAAGTAATGTAACTGCTACCCCTCAACACTAGGGTTACCATATTTCAGCAAGCAAAAAAGAGGACGGGAGGAGCCCCGCCCCCGTCCTGCCCTAGCCCTGCCCCTGCCCCTCCCACTTCCCGCCCCCCTCAGAATCCCCAACCCTCCCCCCCACTCCTTGTCCCCTGACTGCCCCCTCCTGGGACCCCTGCCCCTAACTGCCCCCCAGGACTCCACCCCCTACCTAAGCCTCCCTGCCTCTTGTCCCCTGACTGCCCCCTCCTGAGACCCTCCTCCCATCCTAACTGGCCCCCTAGGACCCTACCCCCTACCTGTACCCTGACTGCTCCAACCCTTATCCACCCCCCCACCCCCAGACAGACCCCTGGGACTCCCACGCGCCCCATCCAACCACTCCCCACCCCCTGACAGCCCCCCCCAGAACTCCCGACCCATCTAAACCCCTCTGCTCCCTGTCCCATTGACTGCTCCGATCCCTCTCCCCACTCCTGCCCCCTGACAGCCCCCCCCCAGAACTCCCAACCCCCCCCTCGCTCCTCGTCCCCTGACTGCCCCCTCCTGGGATCCCTGCTCCTAACTGCCCTCCAGAACCCCACCCCCTACCTAAGCCTCCCTGTTCCTTGTCCCCTAACTGCCCCCTCCTAAGACCCCCCCCAACTGCCCCCCAGGACCCTACCCCCTACCTGTACCCTGACTGCCCAAAACCTTATCCACACCCTCCCCCAGAAACCCCCCCCGAACTCCTAACCCCCCCCCCCCCGTCTCTTGACTGCCCCATCCAAAACCTCCCTGCCCCTTCTCCGACCCCCTGGCCCCCTTGTTGTTGGCCTTCACCTAACATCTCTGTGAACTTGCTCAGGAACGGCCTGAGCCGTTCGTCCCGGCACGCTGGCTGGCAGGGGAGGAGGAGCGGGGGAGGAGCTCCAGACTGCCGGAGGCGATCTGCGAATGCAGGGAGGGAGGGAGTGATCTCAGCTGCAGGGGAGAGGAGGAGGGGCTCTCTCTGGCTGTCAGAGCCTCATGTAAGTGGCACCATCCGGCCGGCTGCCCTGTTAGCCGCGCGCGCTCTGCGTGGGGGGGGGGGGGGGGAAGTCCGGACATTTACAAATTCCCCCCGGACGCTATTTTTAGCTCAAAAATCCGGACATGTCCGGGGGAATCCGGACGAATGGTAACCCTACTCAACACACACCAGGATTACTAATGTATAGGAAAAAATTCCACTCTCAGCTAAGCACAGTCACCTCCCATAGAGTTCAGTGGGAACTGTTCACAGTGAGATGAGGACAGGGACAGAATGTGGCCTACAGCCTAATTGCTCTGAGGCTTGTTGTTGGCTGAAGCGTAGTACTCACACACCATATATAAGGCTATATGGTAGGCCAGGGTTTATAGTACAGGGGATCCCACCTCCCCCACCTCTACAAAATCTAGGAGGAGAGCTCACCCTGCTTGCTAAAAGCTCTCCTTCCCCACTGCCACCACACAGCAGCCCCACGACTGCCTGGGGTGGGGGAAGGAGCCCATGTCCCAACAAAGACAAGGAAGTGTCGTTGTGGTATCCCCATGCCTTACTGGCAGCCCTGCCCAGAGAACTCTGTCCCCCAATCAGGAGAGAAGACTGCTTCTCCAGGTATCCTTCACATACTCCCTTTCCCAGCTGCAGCCAACCTTATAAAAGGGCAACCTGGTGACAGGCTGCCTAACCAGGCGGCCACTCAGGGGACATTTGTTCCTGGCCAGTGGCCAGGCTAATCTCAAAATATGGAAGGAGGGACTTCCTTTGACCAGCCGCTGCCATGGGATGAGGTTAGCTGGATGAGCCACTCTGGCTGCTCTTGAAACACAGCTGGAGCTTTATGCATAAACTGCCCAAGGAAATATGCACTCTGTATGCTGGCCTTGGTTTTATTACTAGCAGAGTTTGCTTGGGGGGGGGGAAAAAGGTGTGTGTTGTAATGCTCTCCTTAAAGCTATGAGACATTCCACCACCAGCAAGGAGCATGACAAATCCCTCACTTACTGTCACTAATGTGTGACAGATTGCAAAAAAAGCATTTCTTCTAAATCATTAACTCGACCCATAACAGGATTCCACCCTGCTCCTAACAATCCTAAAAAGTAATAACACAGTATAGCACTTTTCAGATGTAAAGTGTTGATAAACACTAACTACCTTTGAATCAGCAGATAGGTCTGTTTGCTAACTGTCTCCATTGAGGCTACATCTTTACTAGGGACACAACATAGTAAAACAATTATAAAACAAACTATGGACACAACATAGTAAAACAATTATAAAACAATTCAGCCATCTACAAAACTGTTCACACAACTTCTAATCACAATCTGGATTAGGTTTTATCAAAAGATTGATTTTGAAAAACAAAGCTTTCCCCTCTAACAATGTTACTCTCTCTCTCTCTCTCTCTCTCTCTCTCTCTCTCTCTCTCTCTCTCTTTATCGCTCTCTATTATATTAATCTTGCCTCTGCCAAATTCCAATCCATAAATATAAGCAGAACAGAATTCTGAATAGCTCTAATATAACTGATTTGCGTCCTGATTCTGCAACTCTTCTCATGTGAATATTGAGATCCCATTGTCATTGTATTATTACTGTTGTTTAACATCTATAAGGCAGTAGCATCTAAAGGCTAGGTTGGGCCCCATTACCCTAAATCTCTTTGAGGGGTCAGACTTAGGCCACACCCCTCTCTTTGGCATTTCCTATTGGCTATTTTAGGTGTCTCCCCATTCAGCTTGCTGGCTTTTATGGATCCCATTCTTAGACACCTAATTCTTACTATACATTGTCGAGAGAGACGGGGTGCCTAACCTGGGGCTAGGGATTCCATTAGGTGGCAGGGCACACATAGGTGCAACACAGAACCTAAGTCCCCTTTGTGGATCTAGCCCTAAGCTCTCAGGCTAAGTAAAGTATTTCAAGGAACAATTACCAAACTCGGCAATCAATATGAAGCACAGTATACATAATTAGGTTTATAGAATTAAATTTCTCCCTGAAATCAATAGCCAAAAAGAAAAAAAGTAGCTACTAAATGATAGAAAGTATTTGTTAGGAATTAATAACTACTGTCCAAAAGCAAAATTATGAAACTCTATATATACAATTGTTTTTTTCCAAACTGCCTGATTTATGACCAGCTCTTTCTCAAATTCTTAGCGTACTTCATGCTAAGTGTGTTTCTTATTTCTTAAAAGAACTCAGTTCCTCCCTTTTACAATGAACTTACTCATGCTCTTTGAACTTCAAGGTAGAAAAATCAAAGGCAGTCAATATGTCTCTCAGGAATTCTTGACCTACTTTGTAGCGATCAGTTCTCGTCTCCACCAGAAATGCAGAAACTGTGTCAGAAAGATTTACACAATAAGCTGTCAAGAATCTCTCTTCTTTTAACTTTATGCCATTCCATATGCACAAACTTCAGGTACAATTGTAGGATGAATCTCTTTGCCAATGGATAATGTGAAAGATACCTGTGTGGGCTGAAGAGTCTACTTGAGTAGGTTATCAAATGTAATTTAGAAAAGTATCTCTAAAATTCTGTGATGTAGGCAGTGGAGTGAGAACTGTTGCAGAATGAATCCCATCAGCAAAGAAAGGGACAATTTAAAACCTTTGGGATCAAACCAGATGTTTCTTCCCACATGGGGGAAAAAATTCCAATATCTGAAGTTATTTTATAAAATAAATGGTAACATTACCCCCTGAGCGGCTAGTCAAAGTTTTGGGGCCCTGGGGATGTTCAGTTGGAAGTAGAAATGATAAAGTCTGGTATTTTCTTTGATGCAACTTTGTTTATTTACAAAGAAGATACAGAGTTCTGTGTGTCTGAATGCAGAAGGAATCAGTTAGCAGGAACAGCTTCTTTTGCTCACAGCATCAAGTGCACTCTTTTCAGCCTGCCCTCCCAAACCCAAAAATCTTCCCTCAGGTTTCTTCCAGGGTCAGCCACTGTGCTCTCCCCCATCCCCCCATTTTTCCCAGTTTTTCTGTTCTGCCTTCCCTTCCCCCCACCCAATTTAAAACAATACTCAGGCAGAAGCTCCTGAGGGGGTTCAAACCTGGCTTTTGTCTTAGCTGGGGGGAGGGGTTAACTCGACCCATAACAGGATTCCACCCTGCTCCTAACAATCCTAAAAAGTAATAACACAGTATAGCACTTTTCAGATGTAAAGTGTTGATAAACACTAACTAATTCAGGGTCTGATCCCTACAACCACTACTCTTACAAGTAATCCCACTGAGGCCAAATCCTGAAGCCATGGCCCTGCTCCTCCAATCAGAGCCACATGTGTAGACCTCTGCAGTTATGCAAAGCCCAATTGAAGTCAGAGAGGTTCTACTCAAGAACAGGGGTCTGCCTATGTGGATCCAGTCGCAATATCAGGGCCTAAGATCTTAACCAGACAAAACATCCATTTAAGGAATTAGACCAAAGACATCTTTAGTCCAGGCTAGATTGTGCTGCGATGTACAAATACCGCTGCAGAGCTCGGGAAAATGGAAAAATTTCCTTGTGGAGATTCTTCTGTGAGCAGAGAAGGAAAGTTTAATCCCCCATCCCAAGAAAGATACTGAGGCTGCAGTTCACAAATCCCACTGATCACAGAGACACTCACGGGGGAACAGGACTATCCAGGTGAGAGGCTGTGGCCTTGGCTACACTTGCAGATGTACAGCGCTGTGAGTTAAACCTGACTTCATGCAGCTGAGTAGGGAAAGCGCTGCACTCTGTCCACACTGACAGCTGCCCAGCGCACTGTCGTGGCCACATTTGCGGCAATTGCAGCGCTGTTGGGAGCGGTGCATTATGGGCAGCTATCCCACAGAGCACCTTTTCCCATTCTGGCGCCGTGGGTTGTGGGAAGAGGGCGTGGGTGCGGGGGATTCTGGGTCCTGTCCCAATGCCCCGTGATGCATCGCTTCGCATCCCAGAAATCCCTTTGTTTCCGTCCACCTTTGGCGCCATCTTTCAACGGTTTCTGTGCAGCGCGATCTGTCTGCGGGAAATGGAGTCCGAACTGCTGAGGCGTATGCTGACGAGTCTCGCCAGCACGTCACGTTTGGCTGACGAACTATTCCTTAAGATCCAAAGTGACAGTGAGAGTGAGGGTGAGGAGTCCGACGATGCTATTGAGCCGCGTAACGCGTACGACACGAAATTGCTTGTGGCATTCACAGACATGCTCAGCACCGTGGAACGCCGCTTTTGGGCTCGGGAAACAAGCACCGAGTGGTGGGATCACATCATCATGGAAGTCTGGGATGATGAGCAGTGGCTGCAGAACTTTCAGATGAGAAAAGCCACTTTCATGGGACTGTGTGAGGAGCTCGCCCCCACCCTGCGGCGCAAGGACACGAGATTGAGAGCTGCCCTGCCAGTGGAGAAGCGGGTGGCTATTGCAATCTGGAAGCTGGCAACTCCAGACAGCTACCGGTCGGTCGCAAACCAGTTTGGAGTGGGAAAGTCGACCGTTGGAATCGTGTTGATGCAAGTTTGCAAGGCCATTAATCGCATCCTACTCAGAAGAACCGTGACTCTGGGTAACGTGGAGGAAATAGTGGATGGCTTTGCACAAATGGGGTTCCCTAACTGTGGAGGGGTGATAGATGGGACGCACATTCCTATTCTGGCACCACCCCACCTAGGATCCGAGTACGTTAATCGGAAGGGGTATTTCTCTATGGTTCTCCAGGCGCTTGTGGATCACCGCGGGCGTTTCATTGACATTAACACAGGCTGGCCCGGAAAGGTGCATGACGCACGCATCTTTCGGAACACTTGGCTATTCAGGAAGATGCAGGCCGGGACTTTTTTCCCAGAGCGGAAGATCACGGTAGGGGAAGTTGAAATGCCCATTGTGATCCTTGGAGATCCTGCTTACCCGTTAATGCCGTGGCTCATGAAACCCTACACAAGGAGACTTGACAGCAGCAAGGAACGGTTCAACTACAGGCTGAGCCGGTGCCGAATGACTGTGGAGTGTGCCTTTGGCCGTTTAAAGGGCCGCTGGCGATCTCTGTATGGGAAGCTGGACTTGGCCGAAAACAGCATCCCCGTGGTTATATCCGCGTGCTGTGCCCTCCATAATATTTGTGAAAGGAAGGGTGAAAGCTTCACTCAGGCATGGACCTCCGAGGTTCAACACCTGGAGGCTGAATTTGCACAGCCAGAGAGCAGGGCTATTACAGGGGCCCAGCGCGGGGCTGCAAGGATTAGGGATGCCTTGAGGGAGCAATTTGAGGCTGAAAACCAGCAGTGATATCTGGTGCCCTGCACGGGAGTGAAGTGCAGTAGTTCCAATCTTAATCAGTGTCTGCTTAGCAGACAAGCAGACTTGCAGTGCCTGTTTAGTTCCTGGGCTAAGGAGACTTTTACTTTATGCAATAATAAAGAATGTTTTCAAAGCCAAAGAATCCATTTATTGAAAAGAAAAAAAATTATTTATTGAAAAGAAACAAGGGGGTGGAGTGGGGAACGGTACAATCACAGATTCACATATGTCCTGTCTGGTGTGCTGTGCAGTGAGTGCTGCACTTCAGGATAGCTATACCACATGGTGATGGGGGTTGAGTGCAGAGGGTAAGGGTCGTGGTTTTCAGGACTGGGTGGTGAAGATACTGGTGTTGGAGGCAGCGGGTGGCGTGAAGAACACGGAAGTTGGGGAAAGTGGGTTGGAGGTGACAGTGGGGCACAACGGAAAGAGTTTTGGGACAAGGGCTGTAGGGGGGGGTGGCGTTTGCGGTACTGCTCCTCTTTCTGCATGGCTACGAGCTCCTGGATAGCGTCTGCTTGGCGCTCCAGGATGCTTATCAGCCTATCAGTGCTTTGCTGCCGGTGCGCGGTGCTTTGCCGCCGGTGCGCTGCATTTTCCTGGCGGATCCTGCTTTCTCTCTCCCTCCAGTCCTGTGCTTTCTCATTCTCTTTAATAGATTGCCGCATCACTTCTTGCAGCATGTCTTCTTTGCTTTTTCGCGGTCTCTTCCTGAGTCTTTGCAGTCTCTGAGCAGGCGATAAGAGGGACAGCTGAGGTCTCAAGGTTGATGCAGCTTTATAGGCAAAATGCAACATTTAACAGAGGCAGCATTGTTCATACCAGACAGAGTAATGATTCCCCCCGCACTTAAGGAGTAGAAAACACACAGGGTCTACACAATAGCATAATTTTTCCGTCCGAAACAGAGCACACATATCCCACGGGAGCCTCACAATGGTGAGTAAGGGGGACTGATTGTTTCAGGGCTGCACTGTCCTCTGGGTTTCTGTGCCTTGGGGAGAGCCAACAGCTTCAAGGGGCACCTACACTGAACACTGTCCCAACATTTTCCACAGGAGTTCGTCCTGGATGATATCTCGCTGCTGAGGGTGACCTGGGAAGCAAGGGAGGGTCTTCTACTGCAATGCGGCTTCCGCCCTGGCCCATATGCAGCTTGCCTGTGTGCAGCAATGGTCCCCCCTCCCCTCGCGGCACAGTGGCGTGGACACGTTAGCCTGGCTGGGACAAGGACCACGGCGGCTCTCCCGATAAACCTGCGCAAACGCATTGCACATGTTCTGTATGAGAGATTACCGAGGCCGATTACCGCGATGTGATAAACCACATCAATGCACTATTCCGCATCTAGGCATGCATGCCTAACCCTCCTCTCCCAAAGAACCCGCACCGAAAAAATTCCTTCCCGGAAAAAAAACCCGCTTACCGGGAACCTGCTCTTCCGTTTGTCCTCCACCAAGTACCGGCCGCTGTGACTGGCTACCTTCCTCCTGGCTCGAGAAGAGCTCCTGGCTGCATGGCTCCAGGGATTCCGGGGTGTCTCCATCAGGCCCACCACCATCACTCCCGTTTTCCTCCTCCTCCTCCTCCTCTTCCTCCTCCCCCCCCCACACCGGCTCTGAAGTGTCCATGGCGGTGCTCGGAGTGGAGGTGGGGTTAACCCCAAGTATCGCATCCAGCTCTTTGTAGAATTGGCAGGTCGCGGGGGAGCACCCGAGCGGCCGTTTGCGTCGCGGACTTTGCAGTAGGCACTCCGCAGCTCCTTCACTTTAATCCTGCACTGCAGGGCGTCCCGGTCATGGCCCCTTTCCATCATGTCCTTTGATACCTTCCCGAAGGTATCGTAATTCCTACGGCTGGAGCGCAGCTGGGACTGTACAGCTTCCTCCCCCCAAACACTGATGAGGTCCAGCAACTCGCCATTGCTCCATGCTGGGGCTCGCTTAGCGCGTGGAGGCATGGTTACCTGGAAAGATTCGCTGATAGCACTCCACGCCACGCCGGGATGAGCAAACAGGAAGGGGATTTTTAAAATTCCCGGGGAATGTAAAGGGTCGGTCACATGGTTGGTTACCTGAGGCCAGGGCAGTAGAGTTTGAACTGATGACCAGAGTGACTAGAACAGGCATTGTGGGATACTGCTGAATAATTCTGGAGGCCATTCACAGCGCATTGGGCGGCCACACTGGCGCCGCAGCGCTGCAGCGGCAGCGCTGCACTCGCTATTCCTCTCGGAGAGGTGGAGTACATGCAGCGCTGCAACCACGGAGATACAGCGCTGCAAATGCCTTGCCAATGTGGACGGGGAGTGAGTTACAGCGCTGGGGGCGGCTTTACAGCGCTGCAACTCGCAAGTGTAGCCAAGGCCTGTGTATCTCTGCAATAGCTCTAGGCCCCTGCAGCTGTGCCCCACCTATCCGGCAGCACGGCTCCAAATGCACCTCTCTTGATTTGGCCATTATGCAGATACCACTTTGCGAAAATTTAGCCATTTCTGGAGTGAAGACAACTTGCAATAATGCAGCAAAATGCTGGCCAGTGATAGCCGGGTGACCCCTTAATCTTATTAAAACTACCATGAAATTCAGAAAGCCCACCCAAGAGAAAACAAGACCTGAGGTCTTACGGTCTCGTTCAAAATAACCTACATATAGTAAAGCTCATGATGATCAACATACACCATCACCTGGGAATTCCTTGTTATCTGGAAACCACAGACTATGATTGAGGGAAAAGGCTGTTTAATAAATTTCCCCAAGTAATTGATTCACTGCATATGTTCTTGTTACCAATCAGTAGTGGAAAGAACAGTAAGAATTTTCTGCTCTCAATAGCCAGAAACAATAAAGCCCAGCTCTTCAAAGGTATTTAGGCATACATATACTTCCACTAGAGGAAACTCTGCAAGAAAATCTTCCCATTTTCCTGACCTCTGCGGGGGTATTTACACACAGTCCCGGTTGGATTGTGCTGCTAAAGACTTCTTCCCAGGATCTGGACCTAAGAGACAAATCCTAGTCTTTGCTCAGAAAAAATGTCCATGGCACTGAAGATTTAGGGTGGGTAGGGACATCCAGTATATCCTTACATGGGTAACAATGAAAATGTATTGATTTTTGCAATCAAACACTTCACTATGCTTTTGCTGTGTTCACAGATACAAAGTTTCATTTTGTCTGGTTCATTTAATTAATATCTGATCATGCCAGATGCAATAAAATATGGCATTCTCCACAAAAGTCTGCATAAACCCTGCCAGGGCCGGCTCTGGCTTTTTTGCCGCCCTAGGCAAAAAAGCCACCGGCCACCCCCCCCCCCTCCCCCGCCCCCCCATTGCGGCAGGGGAGGGCGCCAAGCCCGGCCGCGGGCCCGCAGTCCCCGACCGGCCGGAGCGCCGGGGGGAGGGCGGCGAGCCCGGCCGGGGCTCTCCGCTCTCCCCGACCGGCCGGAGCGCCAGGGGGAGGGTGGCGAGCCCGGCCAGGGCCCCACTCTCCCCGACCGGCCGGAACACCGGGGGGAGGGCGGCGAGCCCAGCTGGGGCCCCGCTCTCCCCGGCGGCCGGAGCGCCGCGGGGAGGGCGGCGAGCCCAGTCGCGGCCCTGCTCTCGGGCCGGAGCACCCCGCTGCGCCGCCCCCCTCCAGGCGCCGCCCCAAGCACACGCTTGGTGGGCTGGTGCCTGGAGCCGGCCCTGAACACTGCATGTAGAAACTGGACTCTTTTTTTTAAACTGAAGTTGGATTCTGTGCTAACTAGCTTTATGGGGACAAAAAGAAACCAAACCTACACCATTAGTATAATTTATTCAGTATTTTTACATTGAGCAGTATCAGGAAAATGTCTCGAGTTCAAGGGCAGCACTTTGCTCAGAATATATAAAAGAAAGCCTGGCCATAAGGGGAAAATCTGATTTAAAGGGTTTAGGATCCTTCAATGACAAGCAATTTAAAACTTCAGCAGTAGCTTCATTGTTAGATGAATAAGCAGTACAAAATGTTACATTGCTCTCATGTTAATCCCTTAAAGAAGCAGTGACCTCTATTTGGCACTGATGCATTTAATTGTTCCGCATTTCCTGTGCTGCATAACAATTTGCTAGTAGATTCAGTCTCAGACCAGCTCATTTTCTTGTTAACACTATAATATGTGCTTGCCTCATGATACAACATACATCACACCAAATAAAAGACAGCACTTCAAGAAAGCAAAATAAGACATTTGTCCAGTGAAAAAGGGGTGATTTGGGGAAAATGAAAGTGTTTCTTTTTAAGCTTTCAGGGGGTTAAAGCAGCAGAGTAGCAAGAAAAAATGAACTGGAAATGAGTAGTTAAGAAAATAGTAATAAATTTCCAGGCACAAGCTGTGCAGTTAAGGCTGCACATATTTATCAATAAACTAGAGGGGGAAATAAACTAAGTAGTGCTGCAGTTTAAAAAAAAAAGGATGATGAAATTTCTGGCCTGAAAGCCAGAAGAATCAGAGTTGAGATTACAATTCACTGAAAAGCCAATCACTGGAAAGTCTGGAAATACAAAGTTAAGTTAGGATGGTGGAGGGAAAAAAGTGGAGAAAAATTGTGCAAAATATTCTTCAATTTCAGACATGTTTGCACCCCACAATTTCACATATCCACAAAATATCATAAAAATGGTAATTTCACTGTGGAAAAAATCTGAAAGTGAGAGTGAGTACCATGTGGCAAGTGCAGCTGTTGCAACATGCAGCCTCTGACACAATTAAAACTAACAATAACACTACATATGATCTACTGGCCCCCTATTTAATTCCAAATCCAATTTTAAATCCTTGTCTTCATTTTCAAATCTCTTAGGGTCTGATCCTAAGTGCCAGTTGATTTCAGTTACGCAGGATCAAACCCTTAATGGGCTGGGACTTTTCTAGCTAAATGGCAAGAACTCATGAATACTATTGCCCCTTTCCAACCTGAGGAGCTAGTCAAAGTTCGAATCCCTGAGGATGTTCCAGTTGGGAGTAGAAACTGACGATGGAGTCTATTTTCTTTGATGCAATCTTGGTTATTTGCAGTGAATTCACAAAGTCCAGCTTCTGCAAATGCAAGAGGAACTAAAAGCAAATGGAGCAGTTTCTTAGCTTACAATCCCAAGCCTCTTTTGTCAGCCCAGGCGCAAAAGCTCTCCTAGCTTCTTCCAGGGTCACACTGTGCTGACAGGCCTCTGCTTGGATTTCTCCAGGCTGCCTCTGTCACTCTCTGGTTCTGTATTCTGTCTACACACACACACACACCTTTACCAACACCGTAGACAGCAAGAGCCCCTCCACCCATACGATCCAAAACTCCTGAGCAGGTTCCCATAACCCTTTTGTCTTAGGTGGATGTTTGTGATTAATTCATCCTCACAGTCAGGGCCGCGGGGAGGGCGGCCGGAGCCCCGGGGCGAGGGTGGCTCCGCTCTCCCCCCGGCGGCCGGGGGGAGGGCGCCGGAGGGGAGGGCGGCCGGAGCCCTGGGAGGAGGGCGGCGAGCCCCGGCGGGGGCTCGGCTCTCCTCCCCCCCCCCCCGGCGGCCCCCGGGGGCAGGGCGGCGAGCCCCGGCGGGGGCAGGGCGGCGAGCCCCAGCGGGGGCTCGGCTCTCCCCCCGGCGGCCAGAGCGCCGGGGGCAGGGCGGCGAGAGGGCGGCGAGCCCTGGCTGGGGCTCGGCTCTCCCCCCGGTAGCCAGAGCGCAGGGCGGCGAGCCCCGGCGGGGGCTCGGCTCTCCCCCCCGCCCCCCGGCGGCCAGAGCGCCGGGGGCAGGGTGGCGAGCCCCGGCTGGGGCTCGGCTCTCCCCCCGGCGGCCAGAGCGCAGGGCGGGCTCGCCGCTCTCCACCCGGGGGCAGGGCGCGGGGGGGAGGGCGGCCAGAGCGCCGGGGGGAGGGCGGCGAGCCCGGCTGTGGCCCCGCTCTCCCCGGCGGCCCGAGCGCCGCGCTGCCCCCCTCCAGGTGCCGCCCCAAGCACCAGCTTGGTTGCCTGGTGCCTGGAGCCGGCCCTGCTTACAGTTATGTTAATTGTATGGTGTGTTCACACCCATCAATCTCAATGAGGTTTTAACTCAACCCATATCAAGATTTCACCCAGCTCATAACATATGTTTAACTGTAAACATGTAAGGAGTGCCATCCAAGTTAATGGGACTACTGATGTGCTCAAAATTAAGCACATATATGTTTGCAGGAACATGGTGTTAGAGACCGCCTCCCTCTCAGCAACCCAGCCATATTAGCAACTCTGCACAGATAAAACCCTACGTGAAACTGCTGGGGGTAAGGCATTTTCAGCATTTGGACCTGGGCTGGGTAACACCTTATAGCTATTCAAGTAAACCCTGTTAGTACAGATGCAGTGTGTACCAAAATAAACTATATACCTGCCAAAGCACTTTTATGCCACTATAAGTGCATCTACACTAGGGCTTGTGTGAGTATAGAAATGTCATTAAAAATTACACCCCTAACTGACATGACTGTACCAGCAAAAGGTCTATTGTAGACCTGGCCTTAATGTTTGATCCAAAGCTCATTGAAGTCAATGGAAAGACAGCTGTTGACTGAAATTGGCTTTTGACCATGCTCTGTATCTCATTTTGAGGTATATATACACTCAGATAATAATGCCTATCCCCTGTGTTTGTAAAGTTCTCTAAGATCTTTAGAAGGTGCTAAATTACACAGTTATTATAATAATTATTTCAACCCCTGAAAATAGGAACATTAGGCAAAGTTCTGCTCTCATTTACATACCAGTAAATCCCAAGTAACTCCATTGAACTCAATGGAGCTACTCTAGATTTAACAATGGTAGTTTTGAGATTAGAATTTGGCCTACTTCAAATCTTTAACGATAGGGTTGCAAATATCTCCTTTGAAGGAATAATAGGTGTGATAGAGAAATTCCATGTAAAGTCTTCTGCAACGTGTCAACATGACACTCTAAGACAGTGGTTCCCAAACTGGGGTTCGTGAACCCCTGGGGGTTCACGAAATGTTACAGGGAGTTCTCGGAAAAAAATTCCCTAATGACGGACAGAGGTGTTCCTAGGGACCCTAGGTAGCACAGGGCCAGCAGCCCGGAGCACCTGGACTTCCAAGAGCTAAGCAGATCAAAGCAAGCATATCTAGCACACTGAGGAGATTTAAACTTCAAGACTCCTTATAAGAAATGGAAAGGGAGGTGGATATTTTTTGCTGTTTTTAAAATTAAATAGGCAGCTAGTATTGTTTTTAAAATTATTATGAAGAACAAGTTTAAGCTTTGTCATAACGTGCATTGTTTGCCTGGACTGCTCAAGACCTGAATGCTTGTGTAGGAGGAACTCTTTGAATTGGCTTCTTAAATACCTTCATGCTGTTTCACATCTGATACTCCTTGATGAAACATAGGAGCCTTGTCTTATAACAGGCTTATTCAAAGTGATACAAGCTACGAAAGTGAGATCTTGGAAGAATGTTGCAGTTTTCATAATGTAATAAAAATACTGTAATGATAAATAATAATTAATAGTAAATAGTGTGTAATAAGCATGTCATAAAAACAAATTTTATATTTCCAAGATCACTGCTTTTATAATTTATACTCAGGTAAAGAAGAAAATCCCTGGAAATATTCATTTTTAGGAGGGGGTTCGCGAGACTTGACATTTTAGTGAAAGGGGTTCACAGGTTGTTAAAGTTTGGGAACCACTGCTCTAAGAGAATTAAATATGAATTCACAGGCTCCCATAAACACACACAAATACAACAAACTGTACACACTCCTCCTGTAACCATCCTGAGCACACCTGATAAAACAAAATTGTGTTTGATACATTCATAACTGCATGCTAAGCCTACAGTACCTTAAATCTGTCTTCCCTCTGTTACGCACATCTAACAACAGTAACCAGGTAACAGAAAATTAATTTACATTCCAGATGG
Organism: Emys orbicularis; assembly: GCF_028017835.1. Taxonomy (NCBI): domain Eukaryota; kingdom Metazoa; phylum Chordata; order Testudines; family Emydidae; genus Emys; species Emys orbicularis. The sequence continues at coordinate 249,671,321 of NC_088683.1, forward strand.
ATTATCTGCAGTGATGTACTCCATTAGATGGGCAAAAGGTGGCTTACTTTTCACAATCCATGTTGACACACTGGAAATGAAAGTGACAAAAATTATAGATAGCTCTTAGATTGAACAAACAGCTAAGAAGAGACATGGAAGAAAGATAGAGACCCAATGCTTCAATCCTGCAAGACCTCAAGCACTCCTGTGAGGTGGTGAGTGCCCTCATGTCCAATTGAAATCAGTGGGCAGAGGGTGCTCAATTCCTCACAGGAATGAGCCTAAATTCAGGAAATAGAGGAATGATCTATTTTTTCACAATATCTTTTTCTATAGTTTCAAAACACATAAAAAATAAGAGCAATCTCTGTATTTGCTATTCATCAAGTTCCTTTTCTGTTTCTACAAAGGACTAGCTCATATGTTCAATCTGTGAGGAGTGTGTGTGATTTAGATTATAAAAAGGGTTAGCTAAATTGACCCAAAGAAAGTGAATATGGGACAAGCAAATAAAAGCTGAGAAGTGGGGTGTGGCCTGGTGCACTCCTTTCCCAGCTCATGTAATAAAACAGGCAGGCTTAAGTCAGTTGTGGTCCCGTCTTATCAGAGACACCTTTTTGAGAACTTATAAAAAGTCCAGACAGAACAAAAACCTGCAGTAACAAAACACAGACAGCAACCCCAACTGTTGGGTAGAAAAGGTTCAATTTATTAAGTGTACATAGTCGCAATTTTGGATTGGTAAAAGGACAACCTGTCCTCCATCTTGGGACCCCTTCTCCTTCAGCTCTTTTGGCGCTCTTTTTTAAACTTGGCGCCAAAGCAGAGGGAAAGGCGGGAAAGATAGTGTCACATGATAGTGAAATCTGCCCAGCAACAGGGAACGTATATAAGGGTGTGTTCAAGCCCTGAGGAGGGGTTCTTTCTGCGTCTCTGGATGCTATGAAAACAGGTCATCCCAGTTAGGCATAGAATCCCTCCCAAAGCACTGGCATTACTGGTGGCTAGAGCCCTGAGGGAATCAGACCTAAGGTGGACCAGTAACACCTAACAAGGTTCCTTGAACTTACCCTCACTCACCTATTAAACCATCAGACAGTGTAGTGTCCTTATTCAGCATGCAGCACGTCGAGTCAAGAGTAGAAGGCAGAAGACATCCTGCTGATGATCTACTTACCTGTCGCAGAGGTTCCTGAACTCCGATTCCTGGTGTGTTCCTGATCCTTCCCTGAGGTCCTGGTTCCTATCTGTGTTCCTGTTCTTGTTCTCCTGCCCAGTGTCTGCAAGACATGGTATAGTCCTTCTCTGTTATTCTTGCAAAACCCCACTCTGTAAGGGTTTGGGCTCTGGGGTTCATCCCCATTACACCATCTGTGTTAACAACCGAGCGGAGGGGGAGGGGGATCTATAAAAACTGCTGAAGTGAGTTTGAGATACCTGAAATTCATTTTGGGCTGAGGCCTTTATAAGCAATGGGACACTTTTGGTACTTGATGACCAAGACTCAAACTGGGCCAGCTCACAATGGCTCAGCAATTCCATATCTTTCCTTGGGAGCTGCATCTTGTGTCACAGCATCTAAGTTTTCATTAAAAAAAAAATTAAGGCCAACATTTTAAAAATATGCCCACTAATTTGCAGTGCCTCCATTTTTGTGTACCTAACTTAGTATCTTTAGGATTTCTAGAGGTACCAAGCAATCACAGTTCTAACTGTGAAAATCCAAGCATTCAAAATTAGCATACTTTTTAAAAGTGTTGATTTAAAAATCAGTCACTTAAGCATATGAAGATAGCCTTAAAAATGTGAACCAGAAGTAAACCACCAAAGCAGCCTTAACAGCCTTAACAGACAGCCCAAGACTCAATGGGTGTTGACTCTACAATTTAAACATCTGCTGCTCAAACCATGAAAAAAGAGAGTGACTATCATATTATGTAAAAAGCAACAGAGGGTCCTGTGGCACCTTTAAGACTAACAGAAGTATTGGAGCATAAGCTTTCGTGGGTGAATGCCCACTTCGTCAGACGCAAGTAATGGAAATTTCCAGAGGCAGGTATAAATCAGTATGGAGATAACGAGGTTAGTTCAATCAGGGAGGGTGAGGTGCTCTGCTAGCAGTTGAGGTGTGAACACCAAGGGAGGAGAAACTGCTTCTGTAGTTGGATAGCCATTCACAGTCTTTGTTTAATCCTGATCTGATGGTGTCAAATTTGCAAATGAACTGGAGCTCAGCAGTTTCTCTTTGGAGTCTGGTCCTGAAGTTTTTTTGCTGTAAGATGGCTACCTTTACATCTGCTATTGTGTGGCCAGGGAGGTTGAAGTGTTCTCCTACAGGTTTTTGTATATTGCCATTCCTGATATCTGACTTGTGTCCATTTATCCTCTTGCGTAGTGACTGTCCAGTTTGGCCAATGTACATAGCAGAGGGGCATTGCTGGCACATGATGGCATATATAACATTGGTGGACGTGCAGGTGAATGAACCGGTGATGTTGTAGCTGATCTGGTTAGGTCCTGTGATGGTGTCGCTGGTGTAGATATGTGGGCAGAGTTGGCATCGAGGTTTGTTGCATGGGTTGGTTCCTGAGTTAGAGTTGTTATGGTGCGGTGCGTGGTTGCTGGTGAGAATATGCTTAAGGTTGGCGGGTTGTCTGTGGGCGAGGACTGGCCTGCCTCCCAAGGTCTGTGAAAGTGAGGGATCATTGTCCAGGATGGGTTGTAGATCACTGATGATGCGTTGGAGAGGTTTAAGCTGAGGACTGTAGGTGATGGCCAGTGGAGTTCTGTTGGTTTCTTTTTTGGGCCTGTCTTGTAGCAGGAGGCTTCTGGGTACATGTCTGGCTCTGTTGATTTGTTTCTTTATTTCCTTATGTGGGTATCGTAGTTTTGAGAATGCTTGGTGAAGATCTTGTAGGTGTTGGTCTCTGTCTAAGGGGTTGGAGCAGATGCGGTTGTACCTCAGCGCTTGGCTGTAGACGATGGATCGTGTGGTGTGTCCGGGGTGGAAGCTGGAGGCATGAAGATAGGCGTAGTGGTCGGTGGGTTTTCGGTATAGGGTGGTGTTAACGTGGCCATCGCTTATTTGTACTGTGGTGTCTGGAAATTTCCATTACTTGCGTCTGATGAAGTGGGCATTCACCCACGAAAGCTTATGCTCCAATACTTCTGTTAGTCTTAAAGGTGCCACAGGACTCTCTGTTGCTTTTTACAGATTCAGACTAACATGGCTACCCCTCTGATACTTATCATATTATGAAGTTCTGTACCATCTACTGTAAGTGGCATCTCATTTTGGCTACAGAGTGAATGGAACTATGATGGAGGCAGAGGATGGCTTGAAGATAAAGCTTAGGAGAATACCACCACTTTTTCCCCCCAGTCTGAACCCTGATGCTAAAAACGGCTTTTCATCACTTTGACTAATATATCAAATATCACTCTCCTGTAGTGAAAACTGCTAATTTATAAGAATCTAGACCAATGGTCACAACCTCCCTACAGTATGAGAAACCTGTTACTTAGATCAACTCCCAAATCGTAGAGTTGTAGGATCGGAAGGGATCTCCAGAGGTCATCTAGTCCAGTCCCCTGCACTAATGGCAGGACTAAGTATTATCTAGACCAGGGGCGGGCAAACTTTTTGGCCTGAGGGCCGCATCGGGTTTCGTAAATTGTATGGAGGCCAGTTTGGGGTAGGGGGTCGTAGCCCAGCCCCCCACCTCCTATCCACACACCCCCGCTCCCTGTCCCCTGACTGCCCCCCCCACTCCATCCACCCCCCCTCCTTCCTGACTGCCCCCCTGGACCCCTGCCCCCATTCAAACCCCTGTCCCACCCCCAACTGCCCCCAACCCCTATACACCCCCCCGCCCCGGGGCCAGGTAGGACGGTCCCACAGGCCAGAGGTGGCCCGCGGGCCGTAGTTTGCCCACCTCTGATCTAGACCATCCCTGACAGGTGTTTGTCTAACCTATATATATATAGGGGCCTCTTAGGGATCTGGGGAAAAAATCAGTACATATATATATAAATGGAGATATACCTATCTCATAGAGCTGGAAGGTCATTGAGTCCAGCCCCTTGCCTTCACTAGCAGGACCAAGTACTGATTTTTGCCCCAGATCCCTAAGTGGCCCCCTCACAACCCTGGGTTTAGCAGGCCAATGCTCAAACCACTGAGCTATCCCTCCCCCTGCTCTTAAAAATCTCCAACGATGGAAATTCCATAACCTCCTTAGGCAATTTATTCCAGTGCTTAACCACCCTGAAAGTTAGGAATATTTTCCTAATATCCAGCCTAAACTGCCCTTGCTGCAATTTAAGCCCTTTGCTTCTTGTCCTATCCTCAGAGGTTAAGGGGAATAATTTTTCTCCCTCCTCCTTGTAACAACCTTTTATGTACTTGAAAACTGTGTTCTGGTAGCACACAAGAGTTGTCAGTCACTGTCCACTCACCTATTTATTTAGATTTATAATTAATGTGTTTAAAGTACTTATTTCAGTCTCTAGGGCACCTTTGCCATAAGTTAAATATACAATTACATGGGGACGGGGGGGGGGGGGGGCGGGGAGGGGAGAAAACCAGCAGCAGCTTCTTCTTCTTACTCCAAACACACACACTATGGTTTTCAACTGGAACACCCGGTTGAAAAGGGACCCTTCTCAGCCCGGTGAAAATGAGCAAGTGAGTGTGGGTGGGGGAGAGCGAGCGACAGAGGGAGGGGGGATGGAGTGAGTGGAGTGGGGAAAGGGTGTTTGGTTTTGTGCAATTAGAAAGTTGGCAACCCTAAGACTACCTAACCAGAGTATAAAACCTCTCTCACAATTACTTGCTCTTTTTGTGCCCCTCTATCTCCCAGTGCTTGGGTAAGTAGATAATTTTCAGGGCACACTAGAAAACCTAACAGCATGAGCTCACAATCTAAGAAATGAACTCACTGATTTCAGTGGAAGATGTCCACTCCCTGCATGGCTGAATTCAGCCCCTTATGCTGTATTATCACTAAGAAACCAAACACGGCATTTTTATAGCACGTGTGTGGAGGGGAGGAGGGATGATCTAGTAGTTAGAGCACTAGATTGAGAGTCAGGAGATTGGCATTCAGTCCTTGGCTCTTCCTGTATAACCTTGGACAAAGCACTTAAGTCCCAGTTCCCCATCAACAAATAATACTTCCCTGCCTCACAGGTGTGGGGAGGATGAATTTACTAATGTTTGTGAGGTACTCACGTATTATGTTGATGAGGGGCCTAAATAAGTGTATAGATAGCACAGTAATATGTTGAAATTATTTTGGTTTAATACAATAGGCAAAGGGGCAGTAAGACACATTAGTCAGACAGACAATCACGACAACCCATCACATTCCTTGTCCTCTCTTGTCCTGTCATTGCACACCAGCTGAAATGAATAGGCAAAAACAACCTCATTTCAGCTTTGGACACAGGCTGTCAGTCACTTCTGACAACAGGCATTGGGTGTTCATTTTCTGCAGCCTTTTAACCAGTCAATCTTTATCTAATAATTCAAACGTGCAGATCCCTCTGCTGAAGACATACCGTTCTGTATTTACACACACTGCACTTGATCTTTAAACATATCATTGTTCTCAGTTACTGGCTTGCACTGCTTTTACGGAGGTGATGTGATTCAAAGTCAATTAATGATATAGCCAGCGAAAGTTAATTCTCCAACCAGTTCCCATTTCTATTAAAATATAAATGTTATCTGAGACTGTGACATTTACAATTCACGGAAAAATATTATTTCTTTTATATGCAGTCGTTGAGCTGCCAAGGAGCTTTTTTATTTCTAGCAATTTCAGCTTCTCTGTCAAGCAGATGATTTAAGACAGGGAGAAGATGCCTTTCCTCACTGCTCCATTATGTTTGCCTTTTCCCTTACTCTCAGCCTGTAACTGGCAGAGAAGCAGCACAGCTTAGAATATGGGTAAATATACACAACTCATTTTTCATTTTAATCTGAAGGAGGGAAAAGGAAACCTAATAAAACACACACAGGGCCATAAAAAAAGGAAAGACAAATCTATCATGATGGATAACACTTACACTTGCAGCACCAACCACCACATCACATTTCATTTTTATTTGCAGTGTCATTACACTAATGTTTTCTGTCACAGAATCTAAACATAACACATCTGTGGAGGAGATGAAGTCTCAAGTTTCAGGGATACCAAGTTATGCCAGGCAGATCCAGGAAAGTAGGTCAGTGGGTCATTAATGCAAACATAAACTGAAAGAAACTCCTTGACTTGCTGTAGAAAAAAAAGCTTCAACACATTCTTGTATTACATACAGCATGTGCATATAATTTCCCTTAAATATACATCAATGTTCAGTAATGTGAGCTAAAAAGTTAAAATCTAAGAGGATGCTAGAGACTGAAATACCTTTTGCTCATAGATTACAAGGAACTGACGGATCAGATCAGATTTCATACATGATGTTTTCTCACACTAAAAAGACAATATAAAGTAGAAGTGAAATTGTACTGTAACTACACACACTGTAGATCCATGGTTAGCTGTACAATTTATTTATATTATTGATGCAGAGTCATAAGGCATTTCATCCTTACAATATATTTCACCTTTCAATTTAATTCTTAATACTTTACACAACTCATATGCTCAAGAATGAGGCAGTATTAATTCAATATTAAAAATTCTTATCACACGTTCTTGTCAATGGAGAGCATAGGTACATCATGACTTTCATCTTACGGCTGAGAGAGGGATAGATCATGGAGGGATGCTAATCTATTAAGCTTAGTCTACACCTGAAAGTTATATCAGCACACCCCTTACCGACATAGCTCTGCCAACATAGCTCCCAGTATAGTGTGCTTCCATTGATGTAGGGAGGTGATGTTCCTGCACCAACAGGAAAAACCCCTTTTGCCCATGTATACTGTGTCTACACCAGGAGCGGATTTACCATGAAACAATCTGTGCAGTGGCACGGGACCCCAACGACAGGAGCCCCCCCAAAATGCAGGACAAATATCCGACAACCTGCCCCTGAGTCCCGGCCAGCAGTGCAGCAGGGCTCAGGCAGGCAGGCTGCCTGCATGCCGTGGCCCGTGGCCCCACGCCTCTCCTGGAAGCGGCCAGCTGCTGGCACGTCTCTGCATGCCCCTGGCGGGGGGGAGGCAGCTCCAAGAGCTGCCCCTGCCCCGGGCAGCGCATGGAGATCCACTGCCCCCTCCCCCCAAGGGGCACACAGAGACATGCCAGCAGCAGGGCTAAGGCAGCTCCCTGCCCACTCTCCCTCCCTCCATGCCCCCTCCCACGCCCCAACCCCCTGCCCCAGCCCACAGCCTGCGCCCCACACCCAAACTGCCTCACAGAGCCCGCACCCCTCACCCCTCCTCCCACACCCCAACCCCCTGCCCCAGCCCAGAGCCCGCACCCAAACTTCCTCCCAGAGCCCATCCCCCGCACCCTCTCCTGCACCCCAATCCCCTACCCCAATCAAGGTTCCTCACTTTATTTTCAATTACTTCCCATTACTTATAATATAGGAGGAGGATGAAGAAAAAAAGAATGAAAAACGGGGGAGAGATCAGAGAGAATGTTCTTTTTCTTGGCTGGGTCCCTTCTTGGAGAAGTGGATTAACAACACTGATGGAAAAAATCCTTCCATTGATGTAGGAAGCATCTACATAGCTGCAGGGTGGTAACTATGCCGCTGTAGTGTAGACATGTGCTAAGACATTAGTCCTAGGGCAATATGATCCAGAGCTCTCCAGTGCGCTGGGGGGAGTATTAACTGCGCCTGTAAGTATTGCAGCATTCTCCCCTCTGCTGACTGGTGTGTGGAGGGCAGAATCATGGCTCTTTCTTGGGGAGTAACTGGGGAAAAGACCCTGCACCCTAGTGAGTGGAGGACCACAATTCTTGCCAACCCTTACACAGGCCACCCAAGAATCTCCTTATACTCTGCAGCCCACTGACTACACATCCCTGTACGAGTTAGGCAGAAACTAACCCACAGACAGTTCATAGTGTTGCTACATGAAAACTAACAATGGCGAAATTCAGATTCTGTTTTTTGTTTTTCATTGGAAGATGCATTTCCTTTGTTTCACGCTAACCTACTTTCCTTTCCTTGGTACGGACCCTTCTAATGCTTTCCTACTAGCTGCATCTTTGCTTCTATTAGTTTGCTGTGCTTAGTTTTTGTTACTGTGAGGTCGTTTCAGGCAGAAGTGTTTTTTCACATTCCTTTTTCCCTTTGATTGCACTCCCAGCCTTTCCTTTGCTTAGCCCAGGCAGATTTTCTTGTTTCACACTTTTCTGGTTTGGTACGCAGTTATTCCCTCTCTCTGCTTGTCTCACAGTCTTGCATTTTCTAAGCACCTTTGTGACTAGCCAGACATTTCCATTCAAAAGCTGCCTCCAGGAAATCCAACGTCGGCACTACAAATTCTGTTTCAGATTTGGAAATCTTCAGTGATATGTGAGCTCTATAAAACATGTTGACAAATCTAAAATCTGTTGGGGGAGTTTGGAGGAAATACATTTTGAACTGTCTAGCCATGTCTAAAAAATAATTCTGAGCTAATATCTCATTTCTTTCTGATTCTATACATAGAGCAATTTGTTTCTGAAGCTTCAACTTTTTATTTTTGTTGACCATATAATTTTTTTTATTGACTATGTGGAAGACCTGGATACTCTGATGCTGTCATAATGGGCTTTGGTATAAGACACTAAACAGATAGACACCATTCACTACTCTGATTTAGCTCAAACTTTTTTGAAATGAGGAACCAGATAACACAACTGAATTGTGTATACAGCAAATGCAAATATCAGCATCAAGAAGAGCGAGGAAATAATGATATTATATTGTTGTGTGTACTATGGTAGCCCCTAGAGGCCCCATCCAAGATCAAGGCACCATTGTGCCAGTTTCTGCCCCAAAGAGCTTACAATCTAAACAGACAAGGGGTAGGAAGGATAGCAGAGAGTTGAAGAGACCTACCATCATCAAACAACAGGGCTGTGACAAAGCCAGGAATAGATTGCAGCTCTCCTGGGTCTCAGTCCACAACCCTATCCACTGGACCACACTGTGTAATTTTTTACTATCTACCTTAAAAGAATTCGATCAGTAGTTCGTGGACAGAGAGCTGAGTGACTATAACAAGAAAAATGCATTTACACATAAAACAGCACTAAAATTATTGTGTAAATTCATTTATTATACAAATCAAACACCACAATTCTATGGCTTACACATACAGTAATAAAAATGCTTCCAACATATTCTGTTTTATTAAGGAACAGATTATGGCCACACCCCAATTCCCACTGAAATCACATTTAAATCCCACTGAAGTCAAGCATATGCTTTAAAGTTAAACATTAGTTTAAGCATTTTGCTAAACCAGGGCCTATAAACTGATCACCAGTTTAGAAAGATTCAGTATTACCCCAGAAATGCTTAATCTAGACATTGTTTATATTATATCTAAAAATAACCTTGTTAACACAAATTAAAATCTGATTAATAATTAGTCAAAGAGAAATTAAAGCTTTGCTTTCACCAGAAAGTCATGAGTCAAAGCAAGAGACACACCATAATAATTTGTATTGAGGTATTGCTTTTAGAGCTGCCATCCATGCTTCAGAGGTCATTCTAACCTACTGATGCAAATTCACCCTTTTGATGTCATGCACAGATAGCCACGGGCTTTAGGTATTTCTGCAGTAGTCAAAATCTAGTTTCTCATTCTGAGAAATCCATTCCTAAGTACTCACTGTGAAGTGCCTTATTTTCCTTTCGTGTTAGGGATTCTTGAGGGCTGATCATCAGCTGATGTAAACTGTCAATGACACTTTACACCATCTGAGGATCTATCTCTTGATTTGGTGTATACTGTTGTCCGGATTTAGATGGTATACATTATACACACAGCATTATCTTTTGAAATAGCATTTTAAAACAATGTGTTTAACATATGAAAGACTGGAAATCTGAAATGAAAGTTTTTACATGCTTGGCATTCATTTGTAAGTCAGCAGTGACAGCTTTCATACTACAGAAAACATTTTTTTCCTTCATCTCATGAAAGTTGAAAATAGCTTTGTACAATACTTGCGCCACTCGCTAAGATGAGGCTTTTCATCCTTGACCTACTTCTGCTTTCTGCACAATATACCTAATGAGTAATAATGACTTCAGAAAGGGCAGCTCTAGAGAAGAAGTTGAAGTAATGCCTTAAGAGCATGTCTATGAAAACATCAAACAGAATATTTTTCAGTGAGCTGAATAGAAGTATCTGGTTGAAACACACATAGGTTTAAGATTCAAACAGCACTAGACTGGTGGGTGAACATTCTTAATATAAAGCAGTAATTATGTTGAAGTTTATGGCAGTATCAGGATAGTATTATTACTAACTAGAGAGTCACACACTTATGCCAAGCTGTACACCCAAAGAGCAAGAACAGCATGAGAAGCTGCTGCCTGTTATGTGTAGGCTGCACCAGGGGGCACCAGAGAGATACCTCTGCCTGCTCTCATTTGGTGGGGGGGAATGGGGACCAGTCCAGGAGGGCTCCAGGAATGGGGTTATGGGGGAGAGGGAGTCTGCCCCAACCCAACCCTAGGGTTGCCAATTTTAGTTGGAGGTATTCCTGGAGGTTTCATCTCATGACAATCTTTAATTAAACATTAATCTTTAATTTCTGGTTTCAGAGTAGCAGCCGTGTTAGTCTGTATCCGCAAAAATAATTTCTGGAGACTCCAGGACAATTCTGGAGGGTTGGCAACCCTACCCAGCCCCTGCATCGGAGCAACTTTGTCCTTTACTCTCCAGTGACTCCAGTTACCTGCCCCTATCCCCTTCCCACTTGACCCCAAAAGCTCACACTTCTCCCCCACCAGAAGTCTCCTTTCCTCCCCCTAAGCCTGGGCCAAGACTTGTTCCCTGCTCCCCTGCTCACATACACACTCCTCCGGGCCCTTCTTCTTCCTGAGTCAATATTTGCAGAGGTTGAGCTGATAAACCCAGGGTTTGTTACAAACAGTCCCTGCTCTCCATTTCTCACTCTCCCCTGTCCCCAATCCCACCTTTGGAGTAAAGTGGTCATCAAGGGATTAACTGGGTCCCTCAACCTATTATGGGATGGAGCCATGATCCACCCTTCCCCGTCTGTTTCATTAGTGGTAGTTTCTCCCTCCCTTTGTTGTAATACAGGTAGATAAAGCAGCAAGTTCCCAGCCTGCAATCTTGTGTATAGATTTATTTTGTTGCACTGAATGGTCCATTTACAACCCCTTTGCCCTTTCCCCACCCCCATAGAGTATCTTCACCAGACACGCTGCAGTGGCGTAGCTGTATTGGTACAGCTGCAGTGCTGTACATATATCCTATACCCTAAGTTCCATTTGCACCTACTGCAAATCCCCTCTACATTGAACTGCCAGAGAAGTGTCAAGGGGCCTTAGTGTACATGAGAATCATGTCTAAAGTGTGTAAGGCCTGGTCTACACTGGGGGGGGCGGGTCGATCTAAGATATGCAACTTCAGCTACGAGAATAGCGTAGCTGAAGTCGACGTATCTTAGATCGACTTACCTCCCGTCCTCATGGCGCGGGATCGACGGCCGCGACTCTCCTATCGACTCCGCTTCTGCCTCTCGCCCTGGTGGAGTTCCAGAGTCGACGGGGAGCACGTTCGGGGATCGATTTATTGCGTCTAGACAAGACGTGATAAATCGATCCTCGATAGATCGATCACTACCCACCGATCTGGCAGGTAGTGTGGACGTACCCTAAGCTAATGAATTAGTTCTGAACATTTACTATTTTAAACAGTACAAATTCAAGAGATAATCAGGAAAAATAAACATTTGAGCCCAATACTAGGTTCTCTCTTGGATTTATATTTTGTCCTGGGAAAATGTGGACATTGAATGCAAAGATTAATTACTTGTCCCCTAACCATTCACTTTACCTTCTCCCCAGTTTTCTTTATGGAAAAAGAATTCAGAAGCTCTTACAAACCTCTATTTCTAGTTTGTCTCTTGCTCAGCCCAATTTCTAGCCTGGAGAATGGGAGCTTTGATTTCCTATTACAACCTTATTAGGAAAAAACAAGAATGAAAAGCCAGTTTTGTTTAACATGTCATGCCATACATCCCAAGTATTGTATATGACTGTGGTTTGGAAATGCAGTGGTATGCACTGCAAAATATAAATTATGGATGATAGAAGAACGCTTTCAAGTTAATAAACCAGAACTGCATTTTTATTTTTGAAATGTTAAAATGGAATAAAGAGAATTTTTAATTAAATAAACAGAGTTTAACCTCCTGCTGAAGCCATTCTAAAAACAAACAATGCAATACTGTCCTTCAAGCGCCATTAAATATACTTACAAAAAAGTGCCCTATTAAAAATACTTGTCAAACACACAAATTGAAAGAATATTGAAAGGGTCGGGAAGACTCAAAAGATTGGTAATGAAGGATAGAACCTTTCATGGCTCAGTCACCATTTTAAGTTTAGCCTTTGTAGACAGTAACTGAAAGCCATAACTACCTGATCTGCTTGACAACCTGCTTGAAATGAATTCTTGATCTCAGTGCAAATCCTAGTAGACTGGTGCCCCCATCACAGTTAGTGTCCTGGGGTCTGATCCTGCAGTTTCTCTGTGTGCATAACTCCAGCTGAAGTAAGTGAGAGTTCTGTATGTGGAGGGCTTGTGGGATCAGGCTTGTTATTGTCAGACCAATAGTTGAATGGAGAGTGAGGCAGAGCAGCTTAGCAATAGGGAAAGTTTGTACTCTTGTTGCCTGTCCTGTATCTGTTCCACAGACCTTGGGGAATTCTTGTCTCTATTGAAGCCAATGGCAAAACTCCCACTCATTTGTGGGGTGGCCCCAAGATTTCACCCCTTCTGTTTAACGGGCAGTCAATCCAGCGCCTTTTACCAGCATTAAAATCAAGTCAACCTACCAACCAACCAAAGTTGCAGAAATGTAGAATTTCACTGAGTCAGCAAACCAGTCCTGACGATTACGAATTTTATGGTCAAATAGCACTTATTTATTGTTACCTACTTTTGTATTCTATGCTTAGAGACAGACTAGTTTAGTAGTCTGAAGCCCAGGATAAGGGAGAGGAACTCTTACATGTAATTCCAGCTCTGACACTGATTTCCTGTCTGAGTTTGGGTAAAACAATTAGCCTACTGTAAATGGGGAGAGTGGAGGTAGGATGATCAATCAAGGTTTGTAAAAACACTTTGAAGATAAGTGCTAAGTTTTGCTCTATTATGTTAAATGTTTAGAATGCTAAAGAGATAATAACATGGGGAGAAAGACTTAGAATGTTTAAGCACACATTTTAATATTAATTTAAGGGCAAGTGGTGTTTTCAGTGCACAGCTGAATAGTGTTTGGATTTGTTAAACAGGGGCATTACCACATCTGTAGACAAGCACTTAGGAAAAAGATTAGTCAGTGCACAGCTCAGGTAGCTGCATTACAGTCTAGTTATACTTAATCCTTAATGATTCTATGTGCTGAGGAGTTCACCGTGCCCTTTCTTACACATGTGCACACTCACACACAAAAAGAGCCAAATTGTATTGGCTGATTTACACTAATTCCTTGGAAATAATATGTCTGATCTGTACACATTGCTAAGGGCAAATAATGCCACAAGACATTATTTAAGGCATGCAAAATATGGTTTCATTATTTCACCTACAAAATTCATTTGAAAAAAAATGTGCCTGCCTAGCTAGATGCTTACATGAGAACAAATTCCACATTAGATTTAAACATGTCAATTGGAGAAGGACTAATGAGCAATGTTGCTAGAAACAGACAAAAGCATATACGGGAAATGGAATGTATTCCCCAGTAGCCACTGTGCATAAATACCCACACCCTAACTAGCACTAAAAAGAAAAGGGGCCATAGGGATTCATGTATACACACTTGCTCTGACTCACATACCCAATAAGAGAGACATTTGTACAGATGGCTGCCTATAGTTTATAAGCAATTATTATCCGGTAACTATAATTTCACTCCATTGAGAAGGAGAAGTTAAAGAAATACGGAGGGTCCCATGAAACTATAGATAGAATGTCTGAGTTGTGCAACTATTTCTATATGGAGAACATATCCGTTTTAGCCTTATGTGAACTATCGTTACCGGTGGAGCATCTACAAAATAGCACCAAACATGAATCACCTCCAGTCCTCTCCTCCCCAGCTCTTCGGAGTTCAAAACCTCAGTATTTATGGCTGGGGCTGCAAGCATTGCACAGGTCACACTGCCTCTCAAGTGCAGTGGAAGAAGTGGGGGTAGATAGGTGTCAAGGCAACCTCCGCATGTGTCTTCATTATGATGCAATCTAAAAGACCTTTGGGCCAGGGTATCCTGTGCATTTATTATCTATTCCTGCTACAGAGATTTGTGTAAATGCTGAATTAGCAGTGTCCAGTTTGATTTGGAATATCATGATTTCTGGCAGCTTGAGCAGTGTGAAAGTTTCATTATACTTTTTTTCCTGATTCTGAATGTCATTACTAAATAAATAAAGAACAGCCTGGGATTGCTAAAAGACACCCTCAGGTTCATGAAATTTACATGCAAAATTCATACTTTCACATAGTTTTGACTAACAAATACCCCAGATCATAACCACCCTGAGCTTTGAGGGATTGAGGGGGGAATTCAAAATCTGAACCTTGATCTGGGTCCAATTTTTGTAGCTACCCCTTATCTCTATGGTGGATTGAGCCAAAATGCTGGGTCTGAACACCCCCAAAACTTTGGAGCATTCAAAATATGGATCTGCATTTTGTAGTTTGTGTAAACTTGGAAACCAGGTAAAATTTGATTGTTGCTCTGAGGTTTTTGGATTCAACACACAACTCAGATGTGGGGAGGGGAGAAATCTACGTGGATCAAAAATCAAAAGAAATGTTCATATGTGCACTGAAGTCACTGTTCTCACTCAACACATGTTTTTGCACATTTCTACTTTTAGCCAGTTTGAGAAACAGTGTACCAGTGCAGAACTAACACTGTCAAAACTGACTACATGTACCGCAGTGCACAATAAAGTCAGGCACTGCTGTGAGAAAGTTTGCCTCTAGGCTGTGTCTCCAATGAACATTAAGGGAATAAGATAGAAATAAAACCCCTGAACCAAGCATGAAGAGACATACACTAGGGAAAATTGAGGCCAATAGAGGTTCTTTGGAGCAGACTGGCTAAGCACTGACTACCCTGTTTGGAATAAAGTACAGACACATTATAATTTTTAACGAGTACTATGAATTGGCTCTGAGACCTTTGCATGTTAATTTTGCCAGCCTGTTTTTAAATGTCAGACGCCTCCACAAATCAGGGTATAGGTGATCATTTCTTTGAGAGGGAGGACAGCCTACCTCTCCCTTTTGTGAACCTAACAGTAGCCCACTTCCTGCATTCCTTTCTGGGTCTGTGCTCCAAAAAGGCTTTTATCTGAGATTAGCTCCTGTTGAGTCATTTTTGATGTCATAATTGCTGTACTTCCAATGCAACTTATGATAGTGTTTATTATAGCACAATAGCAATATAAATATAAGTGTGCATGGCTTTTTACAGAAAGATGGATGCTTAAATATCTTTGAGGACCTGAGCTGCAGTCCCTTCCCCAAGGAGCCTCCAGGCTAAGCAGACACAGGATGCATGGGGGATGTGTACAAACACTGAGCAAGTGATGAAAAAGACTGGAGGATGAGCTCTCTGGCGATAAGATAGTATGGTTGCTGAACACACTGCTGGTTAAGATATTTATTTATTTTCACTTAAAGTCCAGTTCTACCATCTTACACACACACACACACACAGAAGGTTTATTTGTTTTTAGCAAATAAACGCAAGCTTAGTCTTCCTTGCAGGATCAAGTAGAAGAACAGGCTGGTTATGATGACGATATCTCTTATTTCACCACAAACACTGTATATTCTTTGGTAACAGCAAAGGGCTAGCAAAAAAAAAAATATTGCCTTCTGCATAAAAGTTCCCTTTTATTAAGTGTGCCCCGCTGTAAGGATCCCTCTTTAAAAAGAAAACAGAAGGACTGAGATTGGAACTCATTCTGGTGAACTGTAAAGAACTGAAACTTTCCAGAATTCAAGTACTGAGGTGGACAGCAGAGAGAGAAGCATACTGTGTAACAAAAATGAAAAATCATTCCAGTCACTGAGACAAAAAAATAGGTCTCACTTACAAAAATTAAATATTAGACTAATTTTTTTATGTCTTACATTGATAACCGCACAGAAACATAAATTATACTGTACATTTGGAATGACTATGTATACATGCAGCACTGGTATGAAATATGAGTACATTTGTCTACATTCCCTGTCCCTGGGAAATCCAGAAAAAAATCATTTTTCAGACATAACCTTACACTGCAGAAGTCAGATCAGACCCTATGTACATATTCTTGAGGCCATAATTAATTAGCAGAATTAATTTCATTAGTCTTTTAAAGCCCTCATCATTCCCAACCTTCATTTTGCACATTAATGCTTCTTTATTATATGAATTCTTCTGATGCTGAGTAGCACCCCAATTAAAAAAAAAAGTCATCCTATTACCACGTTAGCTGTCAGAATATCTAGATGCTTGAGACAGTTTTACTGGGAAAAGGAAATTGGGGAAGTGATTGTAGAAATAAACTGTGTGGGTATCTGTATGCCTTCTTGATTAGGTCCCTGTAATAAAAAAAGTAATTTTTCTTGTCTCAATAAGCTTATTTCTCCAATGTAATACAGGTATTGAAATGAGCTGATTATGTGATTGTAGGAATTCAGGCAACTTAATGCTTTCTTACGAAACAGAGCTGAGTGTCAAGGGGGTAGGTTGAGGATGGTTTAGGAGACTGTTACCCTGGTCTGTTTCACAGCATTCAGGTTTTACATGGGTCAGAGAGCCAGGATAGAGCAGTAGACTGACATCAGATTTAAAGAATCCTCTAGTCATGTGATTCTTCTGTCTACTCTTTTTCTTCGCCCTAGTTAAGAGCAGAGAGTGTAGACCCCATGCAATGTAAAAAACAACTCATAAGACAGATCAGTAATTATTGCTCCCAGATTTCTGCCTAAGAGGAAGATGTTTTATATTATCTCATGAAATCCACTCTTTTTAAATTCCAGTCCTTTGTAGGGCAAAGATCTCTCAGGCCGAATCCTAAGGTCCTTACTTTCCAATTGATTCTGCAGCCCTTCCTCAGATGGAGTTGTACGTATCCACTGGGGTAGATGTACATTATGTCACAATTCAGAAAAAACACCTAAGCACATGCTTAAAGTTAAGTTTGTACTTATGTGCTTTGTTGAGGCAGGGTCTATATGCACAGGCTCATGCTGCCGGCCAGGCAGAGCCACACAGCCCCAGGAAGAGTGCCAGGAGGCATTCTACCTCAGAGAAGCAAAATGCTCCCTGCGACTAATGTATTACATCCTTTCAGAGGGCAGAGATTTTTTCCCCAGGTGCACTCAGCCTGTTCTGCTAACCCACATGTGTGGGGAGAAGGCAGAGACACACTCCTCTCACTCCCCTGCCCTCTACTTGTTAAGTTGCTCATGTGGGGGGAAATTTCAGGCCTTGTGTATAGCCAAGACCAGCACCAATCACTGGATGCTAATTGCCATATTGGAGCCAGCAAGAATTCAGTAGCAATTTCCAGGCTCCTTGCAGCACAGCGGCTCTGTTTCTGGGCAGCTCTTTTATGGGCCACACTAATGGAGGGTAGGGAGACCACCTTTTCAAAAGGCAAAAGTGGGAAACATACAGGAGCCTTGCCCCCACTGTGGCCCTGCCCCTGCCCCTCCTCTTCCCCCAGAGGCCCCACCCCCTGGCCAGCCAGAGCTGGGCCATGGTAAGAGCTGCCCAGGGAGCCCGGGCTGCTGTGGGGAGCCCCGAACCCGCCACCTGTCCTGGCAGGGGGTCAGGGGGCCTGAGAGCAGCCCCTGGCCCGTGTCCCTGTCCCACGGGGTGCGCTGTCCAGAGCAGGAGGAGGGTCCAGGGCTACCCACAGCAGCCCAGGCTCCCTGGGTGGCTCTTACTTCTGCATGTCTCCAGCTTCTGGCCTGGCCAGGGGCAGGACCTCGGGGCGGGGGGGAGAGGAGGAGCAGGGGCTGGAGCTGCATGGTAAGGGGCAGCTAAGGCCCACCTCAGCCCCCTCCCCTCCAACCTGGTCCAGGAAGAGGCTGGCACCACCTCTGAACCGCAGGCAGGCATGGCGTGGTGCCGCAGGGAATCTGAGACCAGTGCTGTCCCACAGTCATAGAATCATAGAATATCAGGGTTGGAAGGGACCTCAGGAGGTCATCTAGTCCAACCCCCTGCTCAAAGCAGGACCAATTCCCAACTAAATCATCCCAGCCAGGGCTTTGTCAAGCCTGACCTTAAAAACCTCTAAGGAAGGAGATTCCACCACCTCCCTAGGTAACCCATTCCAGTGCTTCACCACCCTCCTAGTGAAAAAGTTTTTCCTAATATCCAATCTAACCCGCCCCCCACTGCAACTTGAGACCATTACTCCTTGTTCTGTCACCTGGTACCATGGAGAACAGTCGCGATCCATCCTCTTTGGAACCCCCTTTCAGGTAGTTGAAAGCAGCTATCAAATCCCCCCTCATTCTTCTCTTCTGCAGACTAAACAATCCCAGTTCCCTCAGCCTCTCCTCATAAGTCATGTGCTCCAGCCCCCTAATCATTTTTGTTGCCCTCCACTGGACTCTTTCCAATTTTTCCACATCCTTCTTGTAGTGTGGGGCCCAAAACTGGACACAGTACTCCAGATGAGGCCTCACCAATGCCGAATAGAGGGGAATGATCATGTCCCTCAATCTGCTGGCAGTGCTCCTACTTATACAGCCCAAAATGCCATTAGCCTCTTGGCAACAAGGGCACACTGTCGACTCTCATCCAGCTTCTCGTCCACTGTAACCCCTAGGTCCTTTTCTGCAGAACTGCTGCCTAGCCACTCGGTCCCTAGTCTGTAGCAGTGCATGGGATTCTTCTGTCCTAAGTGCAGGACTCTGCACTTGTCCTTCTTGAACCTCATCAGTTTTCTTTTGGCTCAATCCTCTAATTTGTCTAGGTCCCTCTGTATCCTATCCCTACCCTCCAGGGTATCTACCACTCCTCCCAGTCATTCAGCCCAGGACCAGGACTTGAACTTTGCATTTCAGAACTGTCCTGTCCAATTCAGGATGGGTGGTCACCCTAAGGGGAGGGGAGTCCTTACTCACTTCTCTCCCGCCCCCCGCTGTGATGTCTTGTAAAAACAAAGCACAATCTAGCCTACTGGAATCCCAGGCTTGCAGAACCCAGCCCTCAGTTTTTATTTACAGAGTTGCGAACACCTCAGGAATGGAGATTATTCGTAACTCTGAACAAAACCTTATAGTTGTTCTTTCAAAAGTTTACAACTGAACATTGATTTAATACAGCTTTGAAACTTTACAATGCAGAAGAAATATGCTGCTTTCCTTTTAGTTTTTTTAGTAGTTTACATTTAACACAGTACTGTACTGTATTTGTTTTTTGGGGGGGGGGGGTTGGTCTCTGCTGCTGCCTGATGGCATACTTCCAGTTCCAAACGAGATGTGTGGTTGACTGGTCAGTTCGTAACTCTGGTGTTCATGACTCTGAGATTCTACTGTACCCATTACTCAGGCAAACATCTATTAACTTCAGTGGGAATTTTCCCTGAGGAAGGACTGAGTAAAATCTGGGGAAGCTTTAAGGATTTGGTCACTCAGGAATAATAAGATTAAAGGCATCTTTCTAGCTCAGGAAATGTGAGCTATCAGCCTGTTTATATTTTTAACCTCTTACAATTTTTTTAATTCAATTCTTGACGGTTTCCCCATAAGAGAGAATACCAAGGACAAGTCAAACAGCATAGCATGAACTATTCCTCCCCCCCACCCCTGACTTTGTATTATTAAAAGAGCATGAGATGCACTTTAGGGCAGTTTATTGAGTGCATATACCATTGAATATGACAAGTAGGTTAATTGGAATGAAGGAAAATGTGACCCTCTACTATAACTGCCCCTTAAGGGGACTGAGTTTAATGTTGTTATTATTGTGTTCTGCAACATTCTGAGAATAGTGATGGAGCATAGGAACTGTTCTCAACAAACAGAGCTGCATCGAGTGATTTGCATTAAGTTTGACTAAAGCTTGCCCCAAGAAATCTTTCCCTGGAAAATCTTGTTGCACTCACAAATACTTCAGAAGAAACAGCACTGGGTGTCCAGCTCAGGGGTAAAGCAAAAGTATCATCAGAGAGCCCTGCGGTTTGCATGTCAAAATCATGTGTCTCAAGCTTACCTGCCACTGTTATTGCAGCGCATGTGTACAGAGGAACTGGAGCTGTGAGTGAGTGTGTGTGTATACATATGTATTGAGTGAGGAATAGATTTTCCTTTGAAAGAAAGCGTCACAAGAAAAATAGTTAAAGTAACTGCAAAAAAGTTGTAATTTTTTAGCTGTTTCTATTTGTGATGTGTTTTAATGTTCTGTTAAATTTAAATCCCAGACCCGAAGAAGAGCTGTGTGTAGCTTGAAAGCTTGCCTCTCTCACCGACAGAAGTTAGTCTAATAAAAAATATTACCTCGCCCACTCTGTCTCTCCAATATCCTGAGACCAACACGGCTACATCAACACTGCAAACAAATTTAATTCTGCCAGTTCTCTATGGATGTGTAGTGCATGAGAGTTTTGTACTGCATTCTAAATTTGAACCTAACTTTATATAGCCCAATCTGGAAAGCTCGCCTCTTACTCATATATCTAGGCCTTATCTACATCAGTAGGCCCCTTGATTTCAGTGGGAATGCGCATCAGAAAAAGGGCTTGACAGATTAGACCCTTATATTGTACTATTTTACTCTCACCAAATTGAACAGGAGGTTAATCCATACCTAACAGAGAAGCAAGTAAATATCCATTCACTGTAAAGCTTTACTCACATAGTACTGTATAATGAACTTGCAGGCTCGTTACTTAGGGCTTGGCTACACTTGCAAGTTACAGTGCAATAAAGGAGCCCCGGGCGCACTAGCTCACTGCCCATCCACACTGGCAAGGCACGTAGAGCGCTCTGACTCCGCAGCTACAGCGCTGCTGGTACTCCACCTCGGCGAGAGGAATAACGTTTGCTGCGCCCCCGCTGGAGCGCCACGGCACCAGTGTGAACGCGTGTTGCATTACTGCGCTCTGATCAGCCTCCGGAAACATCCCATAATCCCCTTAAGTCAAGTGGCCACTCTTGTCATTGTTTTCAACTCGCTGTAGGAATGCGGATATGCCCTTTGAAAGCTCCATTTCTGACAGCTGGCTGCTTATCTGCTCCGGGACAAAGGAATGCTGCTTGCTTTGAGTGAGTGAGAGAGGCGCGGGGGGGAGGGGAAGGGAGGTCTGTGCTGTCTAAATTTACAAGACAGCATGCTGACACTCTGAGCCCCCCCAAAACCCACTCTCTCTCCCCCCACATACACACAATGCACTCCCTGTCACACCCCACCCCACCCCCTGCATTTGAAAAGCACGTTGCAGCCACTTGCATGCTGGGATAGCCATCACAATGCACTGCTCTCTGTGGCGTTGCAAAAGCTGCTAATGTGGCCACGCCAGTGCGCTTCCAGCTGAGAGTGTAAACACTCGGCAGCGTTTTCCCTGCTGCGGCGGTGTCCGAAGGCTGGTTTAACTCCCAGCGCTCTACAGCTGCAAGTATAGCCATGCCCTAAGTGCTGTCATACTCCCCAGTTCAACATCCAGCCAGTAGAGGGCTCAATAATCCCCAGAATACAGGACAAGGGAGGACTGCCTGAGGTCAGTGGGGACTAGGCTCTGCAGAGAGCTAGAGGCTGCATGAGCACAGAAGCAGTAAGCTGGAGCTGGCTACAGAGGGAAGGCCAGGAGCAGGGACTCTTGCTGTTGGTATGGAAAGCCAAGCCGGGAAACAGCCAGTTGCCTATTGCTGGCAGGAGACTAGCAGTATGATCAGAAGGAAGATATAGGTCAGTGGCCTGAGGAGTCCCATGAGATACACTTACCCTTATATGCTGGACTGAACTGCATGTAAGAGCTAGATTAGCACTGCTGGCTTGAGCTTTTTTGAGCAGGGCCCATCTTTTAGTCAGGGATTCTGGATGCTAATATAATGCAAAATACATAAATAAATAATAATCATACCCGGAAAACAGACCATGATTCACTGAAGCAACCTTGAAAATATAATTTTGCAACTATACATATAAAAGACAGGGTCTAAATTAGCTGTTACCACTCAAGAAAGATCTTGGAGTCATTGTGGGATAGTTCTCTGAAAACATCCACTCAATGTGCAGCGGCAGTCAAAAAAGCAAACTGAATGTCGGGAATTATTAATAAAGGGATAGATAATAAGACAGAAAATATCATATTGCCTCTATATAAATCTATGGTACACCCACATCTTGAATACTGCATGCAGATGTGGTCACCCCATCTCAAGAAAGAGATACACCTCTACCCCGATATAACGCGACCTGATATAACACGAATTCGGATATAACGCGGTAAAGCAGCACTCCGGGTGGGGCGGGGCTGCACGCTCTGGCAGATCAAAGCAAGTTCAATATAACACGGTTTCACCTATAACGCGGTAAGATTTTTTGGCTCCCGAGCACAGCGTTATATCGGGGTAGAGGTGTATTGGACTTGGAAAAGGTTCTGAAAAGGGCAACAAAAATGATTGGGGGTGTGGAACAGATTCCGTATGAGGAGAGATTAATAAGACCGGGACTTTTCAGCTTGGAAAAGAGATGGCTAAGGGGAGATATGATTGAGGTCTATAAAATCATGACTGGTGTGGAAAAAGTAAATAAGGAAGTGTTATTTACTCCTTCTCATAACACAAAAACTAGAGGTCACCAAATGAAATTAATAGACAGCAGATTTAAAACAAACAAAAGGAAGTATTTTTTCCACACAACACACAGTCAACCTGTGGAACTCCTTGCCAGAGGATGTTGTGAAGGCCAAGACTATAAGAGGGTTAAAAAAGAGAACAAGATAAGTTCATGGAGGATAAGTCCATCAGTGGCTATTAGCCAGGATGGGCAGGGATGGTGTCCTTAGCATCTGTTTGCCAGAAGCTGAGAATGGGTGACAGGGAATGGATCACTTGATGATTGATTACCTGTTCTGTTCATTCCCTCTGGGGCACCTGGCATTAGCCACTGTCAGAAGACAGGATACTGGGCTAGATGAACCTTTGGTCTGACCCAGTATGGCCATTCTGATGTTCTAATAAAAATCAATTTATTGTGTCTGTAATTTTCTGTATTTCATTTGCTACAATAATTCTTAATGAATTTTTTTTTAAAAAAAGATTGCCTACATCTGAAAAGAAGTGGCTGGATCAGGTGGGAAGAAGGTTATTTCCCTTTGAAATTCATGTACCTGAAAAACACTGACAGCTGAACTTGAAATAGGAAATGCTGTCTTCATTCTCCAGCCCAGTCCCCATGCTGTGTGACCACAAAAAGGACTGGCACAGAGCAAGTTTTATAGGCAGTCATTCACATATTAGCTGCAGTATTTCACTTAACTTAACATCCATTTCATGGGCCCTGTTCTGCATCAGTAGAAGCAGGATCAGGCCGAGGGTTGCCAATTTTGGTTGGATGTATTCCTGGAGATTTCGTCACATGACATTAATCTTTAATTCAAGATTAATCTTTAATTCCTGGAGACTCCAGGCCAATTCTGGAGGGTTGGCAACACTAATCAGGTCCCATAATTAAGAGGGTTGTCTGAACTACAGAATATAAAACCATCGTTGTTGCAATACTCGATCAGACCAGTGATCCATCTAATCCAATATCCTGCCTCTGACATAGGCCAACTCCAGCTCTTCCAGAAGGAGGCTCAAAAAAACTTTCAAGAGGACAATTATGAAATAACCTGCTGTCACAGAGTACTCTACCCACCCTCTACACTGGGTCCTAGTACAGGGCCCTATAGCAAGCAGTTAAGGTCTGGTCCTCAGCAACCTTACTGCTCTCTTCCCTGGACTATTTTGTACCATCCTTCTTTAAGCTTTTCCTTCACCAGCTTTTCTAGTCAGACCTCTGTCTCTCAGGCCTACTAGGTGAAACATTCCTCATGGGTTCCTATCCCTCCTTCTTCTCCCTCAGTTCAGGGAGAGAGACTACAGGCTTCCTCCCAGCCACCCCCTTATACTGGTGCCAGCCTCCTGGCTTTATAGAAGCCCCACCTGTTCCCTCACAGGTGAGCTTCCTTCTAATTAGCGCCCTCCACACAGCCTATATCTCCCCTGTCTGCAGCTTAATTGGCTGATTGCTCCTGCCTGGCCTAATTCAACTCCTCCAGGGCTGGTGTGGGGCGTACACCCCATCACATCTGCCCAAAGAGGAGATTTCCTTTTAACTCCCATCTGTTAGGGGTTGGCTTATGGCTGAAGCATGAGGATTTATATCACTTCTAAAGAAACATTTTTATCCTATCTAGCGTAACTCTAGCTGTTCTCAGTACCCATGTAACCCTTTTTTTGACTCTAAGGGATTGTCTACACGGCCCCACAGTACGGACTCTAGAGGTGTTACTTGTAACACGTACTAAAGTGTTGCGCTGTAACTGCCCCGTGTGGCCCCTGTTCATGCCAAATGAAAGGTACCTCGCTCACTTTTAACGTTGTCTTGTTTGAAACAGGACTACATTACCGTGAACTAGGTACCTGCTCGTTGTTGCTAGCAGGATTTACTCAGGGCAGTTACAGAGCAGCATGCTGCAGCTCCCACCCTCATACTCCACACTGCGAAGCTAAGTAGACCAGTGGCTCTCACCCTTTTCAAATGACTGTACCCCTTTCAGGAATCTGATTTGTGTTGTGTACCTCCAACTTTTACCTCACTTAAAAACTACCTGTTTACAAAATCAGGCATAAAAATACAAAAGTGTCACAGCACACTATTACTGATAAATTGCTTATGTTCTCATTTTTACCATATAATTCTAAAATAAATCAATTGGAATAGAAATATTGCACTTACATTTCTGTGTACTGTATATAGAGCAGCATAATCAAATCATTGTCTGTATGAAATTTTAGTTTGTACTGACTTTGCTAGTGCTTTTTATGTAGCCTATTGTAAAACTAAGCAAATATCTAGATGAGTTGATGTACCCCCTGGAAGACCTCTGCCTATCCTCAGAGGTATGCGTACCCCTGGTTGAGAACCACTGATTTAGACAAGCCAATACTTAGCTCTTTGCCTCAATTATGTCTTGTGCCATTGCCACTTCTGAGACTCAGAAAAAACAGCCACTGACCGCCTCCCACCAATAACAAAAAGGGTCTTGGTGCCAATTATAGCTAATTATTGGTAAAAAGTTTTAGAGAACCATTGTACACAAAAAACAACATCACAATATGTATATTTTGATGTTATTTTATAATTCTTCTTACTTTATCCTAACACGACACCAGAGTCCAGACGCCAGGGCCGTGAACTGTAGAGCACTTTAAAGTGTCTCACGTGAAAAAATGTCCAAAACATTAAATCTTTTAACTGGCAAGGCAGTACCAATCAGGCCAGTTAAAAATCATCCGGGTAGCAACCCTAGGCACCAGTTAATTATGCATTATGTTAAAAAGTATTTACTTTATCCATTTAAAATTTGTTGCCAGATTTCCTGCTTCTCATAAGGATTTGAGCCTGTCAGGTGATGAGCACCCTGGCTCTGATCCAGCAATGCACTTTGGTCCAGAAACTCAAAGGAATTTCAGTCAGATCAATGGGAGTTAGGCACCTAACTAACTTTGAACATCTGGGCCTTAAGCAGCTGAGTACCTTTAATGATTTAGGCCTATTGACTGCATAAGTAGGCCCACTGACTTCGCTGTGTTAATTTCCCCACTTAGGGGGAGATTTTTAAAGGCAAAAATAGAAAGTCTGGCACCCCAGCTTCCTTTGATATCCTATGGGAGTTGCATGTTTATCTCTCAGTTTAGCCTTTGAAAATCTGCCCCAAGGTGTTTGTTTTTGGTTCTGCCCCTAGTATACTGAACCTAATAATATTCTGGTTACTTTTATTTACTGGCTCACTATAGTGAGTTCTTGAACCAACTGCTGTGTGTTACTTAGTATTAAGTTGAGAATAACATCTCATTGTGTGTGCTCTAGAACAGCGGTGTGCAAACTGGGGGAGGAGGGTGCAAGAGGTTCTCTGGGGGTGGCACAAAGAAACTGGGATTCAGTGGGTCCCACAGGACCTGCTGCCATAATAGCAGGAGCGGGATAAAAATAGAGTGGGTATTGTGGGGCAGGACAGGAGCGGGATTTTAAAAATAGTCCTTCCAAACCGCAAACAACATGATCGCCCTGGCCACCAGCCACTGCTCTCTGACCACCGAGATTTGAAGGCAGCGCCGCCACCGCCAGCAGCAGCGCGGAAGTAAGGGTGGCCTATTGCTGTCCGGGGCGTTCATGTTATTGTGGTGCAAGAGGACTATTTATTTAATCCTGCTCTCGTCCCACCCTGCAATAGCCACTTCCACCTGTTCCCGCATTGTTTGTTGAATTTTTATCCTGCTCCTGCTATTAGGGCAGCAGGATCCCAATCCCGCTGCAGAGTGGAGCCCTTGCAAATAAAACCCCCCAAAAATAAAACAGTTTCAGTTTACAAGTAATGGAGGGAGGGGGGTGCAACCGGAAATTCTGTAAATGGTAAGGGGAGGTGCAACTGGAAAAGTTTGTTCACCACGGCTCTAGAACTAGTTGTTCCAAGAAGCAATAATTTAATTTTCTATTTGCAGTATATTCCTCTCAATTATCCAGATTAGTCAGTACATTTGAGCAAAATTAATTCATTCCTTGATGGGTGAGGAAGTGAGCAGAGAGGGAAGAAATAGGACTATTGTTCTTAGGTGGATTTGAAGGTGGTAACATCGTCCAGACAAAGAAATAGTTGGGAACACATAAGCAGTGTGGTGTTCCAGCTGGAAGGCGCAAGCAACTATCTTATTAGTGCTCATTTTCAGACAACAGCAATGAAATCATGTCTCCAGCATAGGAAGAAGGTCAGCCAACAATGTTTTGTTAAACCCATCAAATTATGCTCACCACTGACTACATGTCATCAGCGTACACTGAATTAACAGAAGAAGCTGACGGTCTAGCAACCAAAACAGAACAATGTTGCCACAATAGAAGCAGAAAAAAAGTGCACCGATCTTTTTATTTGCTGTGTACTAAGAAGCAGGATTCCCTAGATGAAACTGATCTCTTCTGTCTTTTTTCTCTCTCTTTTATCTGGCAAACTGCATTTAGTGGCTTCAGAAGCAAACCGCTCTGTCAGCCAGCATCACCTGGCAGCAGAAGAATGTATGAAAGTTCAGTTCAACATTTTTATTGTTTTTATTGTTTAATAAAATATAAGTCCAACCTTCCACCTCACCAAAAAGGAAAAAAAACGATTACCCAGTGTGAAGATATGTAGGCACATCTGAATATATGTTGAAACTGATACAGAGGTCCTACATTCATGGTCACAATATAAGAATTGAGATCAAATTTATAGAGTTTTGTATATATTTTCTTAAATCAAATATTTATCTACCAGGCTCTAGCAGTTCACCTTACTCCAAGTATTGAAATTGTTAAATGGGCATAGGTTACCCCAGCTTTTGCACAAAGTGTAATGGGAACTTCCTGGACTACAGTTGATATCAGAGCCTCAGCTTCATAGGACATCTCTTCTGAAAGACAGCCTCTCCTCCAGCAGTACCGTAACTAGAGTTTCCACATCCCACAAAACTTTCTGAGATTTCAGAAAATTTCCCATTCAGCAGCAGGACAAACCTGCGACCTTTTGCAGTTTTTCCCACAGAGGGAAAGCTACCCTAGAATAGATAATGGCCCAGGGGCTAGCACACTCACTTGGGATGTAGGAAACCCAGGTTCGAGTCAGGCATAGCAGAGACCAGGACCTAGGTTTCCCACATCCCTGGTGAATGCACGAAGCACTTGGCTCCATAGTCAGTCTGTCTCTCCTTCAGTTTCTCCAGAACTGTTCAACTTTGTATAAATAATGACATATGCCTTGGGAGAGACTGAGAGACTGACTCTAGTCCAGTGGTTAGGTCCACTGACCTGGGATTTGGGAGACCAAGATTCAAGTCCCTCCTCCAAATTAGGCAGAGCAGGGTATTAAGCTGTCTGGAGAAGCTCAAGAGCATGAATACCAACCTCAGGGCAGACTGTGAAGAAGCAAGGCACAAACCCCAAATTGATTGTAAGTTCTATACTTAGATTTCACCAACCAATCATCAAGTGTAAACTCCTCAAGCAATATAACAGCCTTAACATGGAGTCACAGAGAATCCCCTTGGGTACTCTGATCTATCGTGCCACCCAGGCAAGCCTGACTTTGTGACAAATGGTCCCTTACCCCAAAAATCACAACAAAATTCAGATTACTTCCAGTCCCAAAGGAGCAATCACTTACCCCAGGCCAATTGCACTTTAGAGCTCACACCAAAGACAATGCTTGTAGTCAATTCTATAATAAACTATCTGAAGATTTATTAGCTAAGAAAAAGAAATGAGAATTATTTACAAGGTTAAAGCAGGGAAACACACACACACACACAAATGAGATACAGTCGTAAGTTCTAAAAGGTGATAGAAGTTGCTGTAGTATGCAAGCTCTATATGTCCTTTAGGGCTAACCCAGGCTAAGCAGCTGCAGACCCCTTGCTTATGCTTAGAAATCTCATCTTCCCAAAGTCCAAGCAGCATAGAGATCCAATTTCTTCTTGTTGGGGATTTTTATCCCCTTGCCCCGAGTTCAAGCTGATGGGATGAGTTCACCAGCATGTCTCCTCTTCTTGGGGTGGGGGAGGAATGCAATTAACAAAGTCTTTGTTCTTTGATGTTTCACAATGGCTCATTTGGTTTCAATGGGCTTTCTTGGTAGGCAGGGCCTAACATCTTCCATAGGAACCCAGCATTTTACATTAATTAATGATTCTTTCCTGTTTGATGACACAGTTACAGGATTACAATGCAAACACTTAATGTCATTTTATAACATGGGGTACGGATGTTATAGGTGAGATTAATGCATGCAGCAATTTACAAGCATTCCATAATGTCTAAACACTCAAACATTTTTAGAACTCTAATACCTCTTTTAGCAACACTAACACACAGGTGAGCCAGACTGGCTTCTGCTATGTACTTGTCAGTGTTCAGCTAAGGCTAGGGATCTTGGCATGAGCTGGCATCTGGCTTGCCAGCATCACATAGGGACTTGAACCTGCATATTCCAGGGTGAGTGCCATAACAAGCAGGCTCTTCTGGGATAGAGGGTCACTCTTTCTGTGACCTGAGAAACCTTTTCTGACAAAAGCTCTGTCAAAACTGGTACACCGCCACAAAAAGTTTCTAGCATTTTCCATAAAAAAAAAAAAAAAAAAAAAAAAAAAACACACACACACCAGAAAATTCTCAACCAGCTTTAACCATAACCCCCAGTATTGCGCCGGGGCATTTGTACAGAACTGGATCCAGAGAAAGAGTACCCACTATGAAATCTGTAACACAATTTGTAGCACCCAGCATTTTCCTTTGCTATCTCTTCAACTCTGCCCAGCTTATGAGATTGGGCTGTGATCACAGCCCAGAGTCATTTAGTTTTAAGCTGAGCATGCGAATCAGATCCCCAGCCTCTTCACACCACTGCAGCAAGGAGGCTTAAAGCTGCCTTAAGGTAGCTGTTGTGGAGTTCTCTGTCACAGAGGAATGGAATCCTAAGTAGGTTCAGGGCTGGCAGAGTGAGCATTCTGGGGTGGGCCAGGGTGGAGATAGGGCATATCAGGGGCAAATGGAGGTGTGATCCAAGCTGACAGAGAAGATCTTTGAAGTTGCTATCCACATGTGGAAGCGAGAACACTGTTCTAACTTGCACTGGGAGCAGGTTTGTTCCGATCAGTAGGACTGGAAGGTGCTCCCCTTTGCTCCCAGGTATGCTGAGCATCCAACCACCTTGCCTACATCACAGTTGTCTTCTGTGAATTGATCTGGTCTAATATTCAGTATGGCATTACTACATTGGTCAAGGAGCATATGGAAGTCTGTGACCAGGAGAGAACATTCTTATAGATCAACATGCAGCAGAACGAAGTATGTGACAACGGAGGGTGCTACTTCTATGAAAGAGAGGCTTTGAATCAGTACATGTGACAGCTGCTGAAGGAAGCCCTATTGAGTGGAATAGTTAAGAAGGAAACACGCTTGATAGCTCACTTTCCAGTTGCTATTAGGCTATCGGATAAAGTGAAATTTGGGGCCAACTTATCAACATGAGAGTAGGGACCAGTTTTGTAAAGGTGACGAGGGCAGTAAGAACTAGAATAGAATAGAAATCAGGGCCACTGGAATAGAGGGGGCAAGGTGTCATGACCCTCCAACTTTTTGAAAGTGAGCGGGCCTGGCCCAACCACTTTTTGCCAAGGGCCCATCCCCCTGCCCTTCCTCTTTTCCCCTGAGGCCCTGCCCCCCCAGCCAAGCCAGCAGTTGGAGCCCGGCCAGGGTAAGAGTGACCCAGGGAGCGCAGACCCTTCACCTGCTGGGAGAGGGGGTGGAGAGCAACCCCAGCTATGGGGAAAAGAGGAGAGACAGGGCCACCGAGGGAGCAGAGCCTCATGGCCTCCCCACTACTGTATTAGAAAGACTCTGTTGCCGCTGAATAGAATCCCTGCTGAAACTCCAACACAGTGGATTTACACCAGGGACTAATCTGGTCCGTGGTCGGTGAATTCAACACCAGTATTGACTAGAAATTGGCAAAATTATTTGCAAATTATCTTAGAACTGTCATGCAAGGTGCTGAATGGCCTCATTCCCTTCAGTCCACAGTAGGTATCCAGCACCTTGCAGACAACTATCCTTGTTCATGGTATGTTAAAACAGGGAACCCATCCAAAAAGCTTACTCTTGCATTCTTTGGCCTATATTTTCAAAGTGACTATTGATTTTGAGTGTCCAGTTTGAGACTCTTTAAAGAAGCCTGATTTTCAGCTCATGCTCAGCACGCACCCTCTGTAAATCAAGTCCTGTTACAGTGTCTCAGGTTCGGCTCCCCCCGAACTGAGGCACTAATCACTTCTGAAAATTAGATCCTGAGGATGTGTTCTTTTTCAGCGGCCATATCTAACCTTCTTGGATGGAAGGCTGTAGCTCTTGAGTTGCGTTGGTACTTTCTTGTTAAGGGTTGTGGCTTGAAGATGGAACTGATCTTCATGAAGGTGTTCAGTACTTGGTGCTGGCAGGCATTCACATCTTTATCCATGTAACAAGTCCTCTGCCCGCCCCTCTTCCTGGGGCCCACTGGCTGCCCCAATAAAGCACAGAGATGCTTCTCCTTCTGCAGCACCCGTTGCTTTATTTACACATTTCTCCCACCACCAGTGATATACTATAAACAATCTCCTCTTCCACCCAGAGCCTGCCCTCAGCCCAGAGACTGACCTTCCCCTGGGCATTCTCTCTCCTTCTGGCTGCCAGACAGCCTTTATAGCCCTTGAACCCTCAGGCCCGCAGGTGCAGCCAGTTCTAGAGGCCAGGCACCAGACTTCTCCCCAGCCCCAATCTATTTCCCCTGATTGGGGCTGGCTTAGCAGGGGCTAATTAGGTGCCTTTGCACCAGCACCCTGCTACAATCCAGTTTGTCGTTTCTGTTTGATGCAATGTCAGAATCACTGCTCTGAAGTCTCCGTAAGGTCTTGAGATCACCCAGGATGCCTTATGTGATGCTGATTATTTTATACCAACTGCCAATATGCTGGAACAATGGAAACATGACAGTTATTTATTATTCTCTAGAATGAAGGATTTTATGTCCTAGCATTCTTTTGGCAAAACGCAGTAACACAGCCACATTTAGCCATATAGAAAACAGTGTTAAAGCACTGTGCTAACTTATTCCTTTCTGTCCAAGTAGAATGTTGTATGATAGCTGCCTTTCGAATGAGACAAACACAGTAATCATTACTTTTATGTAGTGGTTGGAACCAGTTATTTGAAATTCTGGTTGCTGCCGTTCTTTGATCTCTTTTTCCTATAGTTTGCATTGAAGCCATTGTTAGTCGTTCCTATATTTAGAACTTCTATTGACGTCTCAATCAGCAAAAAAAATTGATATGAATGTGTACCGCTGTATTTATATTGTGAAAAACTGATATGCCTGATTTTTACTGTGTGGGTGTATGCAATTTAGATTAAATTTGGAATTAATTTAAGCAGTCAATTTTTTATAATAATTGACAGTGCAAGAAAGAGCATTTATACTCTGATTTTTATACACTGATTTTTGCTTCAATTATCAGGAGTGCTTTCTTTTTATGATTGAAAAGAAGCTAAGTTAGGTTAAGGCAAATGTATAAGATATTTACTTTTCATAAATAACATTTCATTTAACAGGTATAAAGAGGTGGTCAACAGACAGATTCAAGTCTACAACAAAGAAGGGAGAAGGTGAGGGGCAGTCAAGTATTACTGAATTATTTTTGTTCATTTTGTTTTACAGTATATATCAGGTATGTATAAATATTGGATATATCCCTCTCCGCCACTCTTCATATGTTACCTTTCTTAAACTGAGAGTTCTTCAGGACAGCATCTTCCTATGTGTTTATGAACCATCAGGGCTCTCATTCTGTTTGGAGCCTTTGTACACTACCATCATGCTTAATAATAATAATAATAATGCCGCAATATTTAATTTAATCATCATACAAATAGAGATTTCCATTATGGCAAAAGTGAAATTGCTGATATGTGAAACATAAACAGGTTGAGAAAAAAAATTCAAAGTTCCCTCCTACAACTGTCTTGTTCTGGTTACTTCTGTCTTTGCAATATTTCTGATGAATAAATAAAGATGAATAACCAATAAAGTACAGGATTCTTTATCGAAAGGAGGTTGTTGAAGAAAAAAGAAAAAGAAGCAAATGAATGTAAGGAGAAGTGGGAGGCATGAGAAGAAAGGCATAGAATTATACCAGGGTGGAGTGAAATCAAGCTGGATTCTATCCTCATCTACATCACAACCCATTGGCTTCAGTGGTTTTGCACAAGAGTAACAGAGTTAAAATTTGGCGCTGAAGGGAGAAGTTGTGTCTCAGAGGAGTTCCCCTATTTCTGAAATGGTGTGGAGACTATCTGCTGCCCCAGCCCAGATGATTAATGAACTAATACTGTCTGATCATTCCTAAACATATTTCACAAAGGGCCAAATTCAGACCTTTTGCAAGCTCCAATAAAGTCAATGGAATTATTCCTGCTTACACCAGGTCTGAATTTGGCGCATAATATCCAGGTTACCTGTGCAGTAGAAAGTACTTTTAGTCCGTTATTGATATGGAGGCTAATTTATTCCTCCTTTGCAGGAGAAGGGATGGTGCATGATGCTTTAGTCAGGATTTATTTCAAGAAGGTGAGAGAGATTAGTGTGCCTAACTAGAATGGGGTTATCTTTATTAAGGCCTGGTAGGCAAAATTTAACTCATGGAATTATGGCAAACAGTAATGTCTCTGATATAATTTAATGTATTTATATCCAGAGGGAAAATACCTTGCTGCAAGACCAAATAATGTAATCTTGAGAGGAAGGTGATTATTAGCATTTCCAGAAAGCAGCCAAATCTGAATGTTTGGCCAAGTATCATCATCAGAGGCACACGAGAAGTCTTTTTTTTTTCCTGGTCAGAGAATGTGCCAGAAGAGGGTATAAAAAAATAACAGAGGACAGAGCCACTAAAAGATCCCTGTAAATCCTCCAGATTATCTAACTCACCTGCAGCAAATCCAGAATGGTCTGAGGAGATGCCCTGTTTTGGCATCCGGAAGACTGTTCTATTATCACTGCTCTCCAGCCAAAATGCTTCTGAAATAAATGTAGTCAAACTTTACTAATTCTGGGTCACTGAGAATGAAAATGATGCTTAAAATTGTTGATTGGCTCTAGTTTTCAAGATATGCTATTGGGTCAGTATATACGACCCTTGACTTGGGAATGGCGGAGGATAAGTGAGTTATAAAGGGAAGGGATCTCAATTTAAACCAGAAATGACTAAAATACATCTTTGACTGGATCTATGAATAAACTCTGACTGGGTTTGGACAGTACTTGCTTTTTAGGCAAAACAATGAATGATGCAATCTGAAGCTGGTATTGCATCATACATGATATGAATTGCATCACGTTATTCCTAGAAGTCATGGATGATGCAATCATAATGAAGCTTACATCACTCTGCTGAACCAATTGCCCTATATCAGCTCTAGAAGTCATACAGTGTCGTGCTCTCTTATTTGTCAGTGTTTGATTTTGCAAAGAGACACATTTCTGTTTAGCCAAAGTGAGCAGAGATGCCTCGTACTTGTGTGAACAGTGCAGATAACTTCTGCTATGTTTGTGGTGAAGTGACTTTTGCATCACAAAAGCACAGTATAAGCACTATGGTTAAGAAAGCCTATCACCTTTCTTTTGGCTGCAAAATTGGAGATCAGGACAAGAGGTGGGCCCCACACATATGCTGCAATACTTGTGCAACAAATCTTGGCCAGTGGTTGAACAGGAAAAGGAAATCTATGCCTTTTGCAGTGCCAATGATTTGGAGAGAGCCAACAGATCATACCAGCAATTGTTACTTCTGCATGGTGCCTCCAGTTGGGAAAGGTGTGTCAAAGAAGAAAAAGTGGACTGTGCATTATCCAAACATTCCATCAGCTATACGCCCAGTACCCCACAGAGAAGGACTGCCGGTTCCTGATGCACCAGAATCATTCTCACTTGAGTCAGACGAGGAACAGGAAGAGGATGAAACTTCTGGTCCTTAACCATCAATGTCACAGGACCCACATTTTCTCCCATCCTCCTCCTCTGAACCACACCTCATAACACAAGGTGAACTGAATGACCTTGTCAGGGATTTGGAACTACCCAAGAGTAAGGCAGAGCTGTTGGGCTCCAGACTACAGCAGTGGAATCTCCTGGCAGGTGATGTTAGGGTTTTCATGTTCCGTGACCGTCAAAAGGATCTTGTCCCATTCTTCTTCATGGAAGGTGATCTTGTAGCCTGCAACAACATCGATGGTGTGATGGCAGCCCTCAACATCGTTCACGATCCAGATGAGTGGAGACTGTTCATTGATTCATCGAAGAAGAGTCTTAAAGCTGTTTTACTGCATAATGGCAATGTTTTGCCATCAATTCCAGTTGGTCATGCAGTCC
The DNA here is from genome assembly GCF_028017835.1 of Emys orbicularis. Taxonomy (NCBI): domain Eukaryota; kingdom Metazoa; phylum Chordata; order Testudines; family Emydidae; genus Emys; species Emys orbicularis. The sequence continues at coordinate 249,706,689 of NC_088683.1, forward strand.
ATATGAAGGAAACCTATGACAACATGAAACAACTTTTGAGGTGCATAAACTATGACCAACATCAGTGGCAGCTTTGTGGCGATTTGAAGGTTGTTGCTCTCTTGCTTGGTCTGCAGACTGGATACACAAAGTACTGCTGTTTTCTCTGCGAATGGGATAGTCGTGCAAGAGATTCCCACTACATCAAGAAAGATTGGCCACTCCGACAGTCATTGGAGCCTGGGAGGAAAAGTGTTCAGCATCCACCACTTGTTGAATCAAGGAAGATTTTGTTACCACCCTTACACATCAAGCTGGGTCTGATGAAGAACTTTGTCAAGGCCATTGACAAAACACAAGCAGCTTTCAAGTACCTCCGTGGAAAATTTCCAAGGTTAAGTGAAGCTAAGATAAAGGAAGGTGTCTTTGTTGGTCCTCAGATTCGTGAACTTCTTCGAGATGATGCATTTGACCATGCACTGCGTGGCAAGGAAAAGACGGCCTGGAAAGCCTTCCAGTTAGTGGCAATAAATTTTCTCGGAAACAACAAGGCAGACAACTACAGGTTGTTGGTGGAAAACCTCCTCAAGGCATACAAAAGCCTTGGTTGCAACATGTCACTAAAGATACATTTTTTGCACTCTCATCTAGATTTTTTTCCCACTGAACTGCGGAGCAGTGAGCGACGAGCACGGCGAGCGATTTCACCAGGACATTGCAACAATGGCGAAACGCTATCAGGGCAAATGGAGCCCATCAATGCTTGCAGACTATTGCTGGACAGTGACAAGAGATGCTCCATTTAATGAATACAAGAGACAAGCCACGAAGCGCCGAGTAGGCACTGAATAGGACTCAACTATGTACATAATAGTTTTTTGCCTTTTGTTTCATAATAAATTTTATTTATATAACCCTTTTGCTGATTTTTAAAGTGTTACATAAACAGGACAGGTGAAATATTATCATGTAAAGCAACCATAAACACATGAAAAGACCTAGGTTTACAATTCATGATTAAAACTCTACTATCTACACAATATACATAGACATAAAATGTAAAAACTTAAAAATCTTAGAAACAGTAGCCAATCAGTTGTTTTAATGGTCATATTTGAATCCAGCACATCAAAATACATAATAAATAGCACATTTTATCTCTGAAGCAGACGACTTCTCAAAAATTGTAGACCAGTGTTATGAATGAGTTCACAGTGCCTGCATTCTTATATGCTACAGCTACGCTCTCATTTACAAAAGTAGTGTTTTGGGGGCACTACTTGCAGAACAGATAGAAAACAACATGCCAGGGCTTTGAAATAGGAATTTAGTGCAAATATCCAGTCACGTTCAGAACATCTGTGATTGGAGGCACTCATTTTTTGTGGAACTACTGTTGATGATACTTAGATTTTGATTTCAGGACACAGGCCTTGGCCAATAGAAGAGATGCCTGTATAAGTGTACAGCCCTATGGATACAATAAACAGTTGTTATAGTACTTTGCATCTTCAGAGTAATGCACAAACCTAATCCACACAACATTGATTTAAAGTGTGGTTCTATTGTGAAAAGTGATCTAAAATTGCAGCATAGGGTTTCTGGTGTTTCAGTGAGTTCCACATCAAATCTGCTCAATGTACAAGTAAAAAGATAGTATTTCTAAGCGGCAGCTCTGCCAACTCAACCTGGGATCTGAAAGTTAAAATTGTATTTCTAGGCACCATTGCCTGTACTAGATTATGCAGGCCAGACTCTGCCCTCTGTTACACCTGCCTGACCCATCAGTTGAGATCTTCAAAGATTACAAAGGGACTTAGCCACAAAATTCCCATTAATTTCAATGGGAGTCATAGAACCGTAGAGTTAGGAGGGACTGCAAGGTTCATCTAGTCTAACCCCCTGCCAAGATACAGGATTTGTTGTATGTAAACCATGTGGTTAAATCCTCTAGTCACCTTTGAAAGTCTTACCTGCTTTTTTTCAAAGGCCGTGTATTCGTGTAAATGGCTTTGTCTACATTCAGGCTTTTGTCAAGTTCTCCTATCATTGCTGTCACATGGGTGCAGCACTACCAGTGCTGGGGAGTATAGGCAGGGCTCAGACATTTTCATTACCATTTTTTCTAGCCCTGCTCCGAGCAGTTAGATGACACAATGGTAAAAATGATAGTGGCTGTTCCACACTTGTGCTCCCACCATGCCTAGCGCCAGTGGCGCTACCCCAGCACTGCCACCAGTGGTGGGAGAATTGCACAAAAACCTGAGTGTAAACCCAGCCCATGAGGGCCTTGGAAATGAGTAGCCAATCCTTTTAATGATGTGTGAGCCAGAATAGAATGCAGTGTGCTCTCCCTTAGCTATAGTTGCTCTGCGGGTCATTAACTTCAATGGGACCGCTTATGTGAGCACAGAGCCCAATGCAGGGACCAAGGGGAGGCAGTTTGTGGTCCTTCTCGATCCTGGGGTTGCTGGGTTTGGCGCCTGGTGCAGATCGCAGATATACGAATAGTAAGAATGTATATTTTCTGCTCATATAAAGGAGATTTAAATCCTCCTTTAGTTTTTATTGGTCATCAATTTTTGCTATTGCGTTACTGCCTCTGCTATGCAGCTTCTATGCAACATGGGGTTCAAAATCAGTCCAAAAAATCCAGAGAGGTGCTGCTATCAAATTGCCTGCCCCCTTTTAATAAGCCACTGAGTCAAAGTCAGACGCTCAGACGGTGATGACCAGGTGCTGCTTATTGCCAGAAATGAAAATTGCACGTGACAGATTTTTTAAAAAGAACAAATTGTCTGTTGTTTAGAAAAACAGAGGATTTTAAAAAAATGTTCTTCATGTTTTTCTCTAATTTCTGACTCGTGCGGTCTGGCATCACTTCACACCATGTGCCACAATGTCGCCTCTCACAACACCTGCTAAAGATGGGGTGAAAAAAAATAAACCTGCCTTCATCTGCTTTCTCCAGTTACCAAGAGTGCCTGATTTTAATCTTGCCATAAAAAAATAAGAGGCTCTAAGCAGACAGTAAACTACATGTCAGAAAAATACATACAGGTTACCCCTTTTTCTGCCAGCTGGGTGTCACAACCATGTCCATAAAAACTTTAGCCCTGGTCACAAATACTCAGCAAGTCATCTCAAAATATAGAGCATTTTGTGAGATACATACAGTAGATTTAAAAGCCAGAAAATATGGTTGATGCCTCAGAAGAAAAGTTGGCACAATAATAGTCTAAATATCAAGAGACAGAAAAACATATCACATCTCAAGGAACATTTAATGTTGCAGTAGATTTAAAGAGACATCATCAACCTTTATAGGTCCAGCTTTACCTAATGCCTTTAAAGACTGTTATAATACAGTACGGTTTTTTTGCAAGTGAATAAGGTCCTCCTCCTGCAAAGTCATATGTGTGTGCTTAACGTCATACACGAGTAATCCCACTGACTTTAACGAGACTCCTCATGTGAGTACAGAGCCCAGTGCAGGAACCTAGAGGAGATACAGTAGTTGGTGCCTCTCCCCTATGCTGTGGCTACTGGAGACCCGTTAGGCCCCTGACTCATATCAGAGCAGCTGTCGTGGCAACTTGGATCCCAGCTGTCATGGCTTCTAGGGCTTTTCAGCAGATGGAGAATAGCCTGAGCACATGAAAACCTCATCCATACCTTTCCCCCTCCTAGCCTGCTCCCTACATGACTCCAGCAGTCCTCCTGAACTAGGAGCTTTGAGGGTGCCTGGACAAAGCCAGTGTTGCTGGGGAGCCTTACAGTGGCTCGGCAACTACTTCATACAGGCATATCAGTTGTAAACGGGAAGTAGGCTATTGATGAATCAGGACTTCATTTGGGCCATCTCATTGGTTCAATTGCCATCTATTGAGGACACATCTCCAGAATCTTTCAGGGTTTTGATGAGGCTGCCCACAAATCCCCAGTGCTACATTCTGGAGCTGTTGGAATTTTGTGTGTGGGTATCAGGTCATGGAGATGAAGTGTGATAACTTTATTACAATTCTTTAATTGCAAGCACAAGAAAGATCAGATTCTCAGCTCCCTGGCTAAACAGCAAAGGAAAAGATCTCCCCTGAAGTTGCTTGCATTTCTCTGTTCAATGCAGCGGTAACTACTTTCCTAAACTCCTCAGAGTGGTAGGATGAAAGTCCCTCAATTTTTAATCTGTATTCAGCACCTTGTGTAGCTGAATCAGGCTGCAATCATGGCTACCTATTGAGCCTCCATAGGTTGGTAGCCACAGATCCTCATTTCTAGTGCAGTTGTTACTAATTAAGGTATTTCTCCCCAGCTTAGTTTAAGTAATAACAATATGTTCCATCACAAATACCTCTGATGATGAAGGGGTCCATAAAAACATTCTGGTATATTAGAATGAAACAAATCTGGTTAATTAAAACCTACAAATTAAAGTATTTTTTCCAAGTTTTCACTTCTTACAGATTTTTAAACTTTTTTAATAACAAATTCTTAAAATAATAAATAGGATAAGCTTATTTTTCCTTCCTCCAGATTTCTATCCTTTCTGCATGCATCACTGAATATCCAGCAGTAAGCTAATTAAGTTTGTTTTGTGTCTAATGATATTGCATCTTCTTTCACTGACTATTCAAACTACAGCCTTGTACTTGATCTATTGTAAGATTTTTTCATCTGCAGATTAAAAGAAAAACATGTGAACTCTTAAAGACTATAAGAGTTTGAGCTGTTGATGCAAGAACTGGTAGGATTTCTATTATATCTGTTCTTTAATTATGGAACAGCATGCAAGAGAAGACTCTTAATTCATAATTAGGTTCCTGACTCTGTTACATATTTTAGAGGATGGCATATATAATTGGAAGAAAAATATATATGACAGTAGAGTAAAGCGAGGGAATTGTTCAGGATCCTGTACTCCAAAGGAAAAGATGCCAATAATATTTTAGGATTGCTACTCCCCAGCAGCCTCTCTGAACTCTCTTCCAGGTTACATGCACAGCATAAGTCACTGCCTGATAGTTTCACTGAAAAAGAAAAATATAGACACAGCAATGATTACATTCAATCATAAAATTCAATCAATACAGTTGAGACTAAATGTTCTGTGCCCTAGCATAGCACTATAGTTTTTTTCCCCGTCTTATTCTCTACAGAAACGATTTTTCATTTCTAAAGGCTAACAGTTGTTCCAAGTGATCTAGCAGATGTAGTTGAGTCTCTCAGAGTGAAATATGTAGGTCAGAGCAGTATTGTTTTCTTTGATGTACCTTAATGTCAGCTCTTCTTTGGATAGATAAGCCACTTCAGAGTACCGTACTTACTTACTGTTTCATGGGACTCTAACTAGAGGAATTTTACAGTAATCCCAAAAGAAGTTCAGACGGGGCTATAATGATATTTGTATTCAAACTGGGGGCTTGGGGGGCAGCAAAATACAGCGCTTGGTCTTTCACTTTGGGACACCCAGGCGTAAATTTCAGTCAGTTCACAAGTGAAAATTAGTTTGGTTGTCTCAACAAAATCCCCTTTGTGCACATCACAAAACCACCACAGGTCTTGGCAAATTAGCTGTCTCTGATAACCCAGAACTCGGATTGGAATTAGGTCTAAACCAGGATAGGACGCAGGAACCTTGTCCAGCTAAAACTAACTTGGCTTCTGGCCCACAGAGATATCACGTGCCCCTGTGTAATCGTGATTCTTAGGGAGAAATATTAGTGCTAATAAAAGGTCTAGTTTGGTATTATCCATTTCTCATCCTCATCCACTATTTTGAAAAAAGGGAACCAGTTCTTCTCCACGCCACAACAAAAATCAGCCAACACCCAACCACAACACCCCCTCAAACCCCTTCCTCCAAACACTCCAATTCCAACTTTCTCAATACACATTCTTCTCTAGGAAACATCAAAGGCTCTTCCTTAGCTGCCCAGAGCTTTAACAGAGTAATGATAAAAAAACAAGCCCTAAAACCCAGGATAAAGTGAAATCATGCCAACAAATCCTAAATAAAGGTTTGCAGTTTCAAGCCATCTTCATTTACGTTTGGGAGGGGCAGTAAGTGATAGATGAATAAATCAGGATTTTGAAGGTTATTATGATCCGGTTAAGAAGTCCTATTATCTCATTTTTGACTAAAAGTTCTGATTCATACATTCTTCCAAAACCCATGGGATCTTGGCTTGTCTGCTGTGTTTATTAGATGTGGCAGAAGACTAGACTGATTTTTTAGAAAACACATGCACATCCTTTCTTTTCTTTTTGGTCATGAATCTGTGTTTCTTGTTTCAGTCACACTGCTTGTCTCCTGTTCTTACTAACCCCTACTTCCTCCTCCCCTTCATTAGGTGGTTCAGAACCTTCAGTGAGTCACACAGAGCAAGCCAACAAATGAAGGCAAGTTTCATTTCATATATATTACTTAGGAGACCTCCGTAATGTCATTTGTTGAGCATAACTCATTCAGGAGACCAGGCTTTAATGGACTTCCATTTTTGTGGGTGTCATTTGGGTGCAATTTTCCACTACCATCATTTGTGCCTACAAGTTAAGTCACTTCACAGGTCTGTCTTTGACTTCACCCAAAAAAACAGAGATTATTTTAGATGGCTAAGTGACCTCAATTGCCAGCACAAATGATTGTGGATGCAAAATTGTGTCTGTGGTTTACACCCATGAAAAGGAAGCTAGCACCAGGAAACCTTGACCTTAAACTGTACCATGTTCCCGGCCTAGTGAGATGAAAATATATCCCCAACTTTTATTTTTAAAATAAACAAATATATTATGACTTTTCAGTAGGATGCTAGTATCTAGCGTATAGTTGTGTTCATGTATTGTATCAGTGCAAGTCATGGTATGTGGAGCTGCATAGCCCATCTTCTAAAAAAGCCTGGAAGCAAGGACTTTTTAGCCCTAAATGTTTGTGTAATATGGTCCCAGTTCAGCAAGATATTTAAGCATATGCCTAACTTCAAGCATGGAGCAGTCCTCATGAAATCAAAGGGACTAATCATGGAGGTTAGGCATGTGCTTAAGTATCTTAGGGAATCAAGGTTTATATTAGTTGATTTGCTAATATGTCTGACATTAGTTATCTTGTTAAGTAATTTTAAATAAGTGTGCTTTCCTAAATCAAGCCCTTAGTGCATAAGCCTCAGAGAAACTAAATGGCTGTTCTTGTCATCCTAGAAATAACAATGAATCCTAGTTTCCTGTTTAATAAGAATATGATTTTGGGACTCCTTAAATGGTCAGATATTAACAAGGCATTATAAGAGTTCTTAAATGATAGCCCAAGTGCAGTCCTTTTCCCAAAGACTTTACAAAGATTGGTTTAATTAAGAAGAAAATTAATTTCAATCTGGGATCGGTTACAGTCTTTTCTAGTATGTATGTTTAACCAGTAGGTCAGTTCTGAAAGATGCAGAAATTACTGAGTACACTTTCAAAGTCATGCAGTTCCGTTAACAGTTCCCATGTTATTTTTGCCAGGAAAAGATTTCTAGTTGAAGAGTTTATTGCAACTGAAATGCACTGCATTCAGGGGCTACATTATGATAAAATAGGTCAAGCAGCACAGAACACAATTATTTTGACTGAACTAGGGTTAACAAGATGCATGTAATAAATGCCTCAGGAGAACAATCACATGGGCTTGGCGCACATGATACCACAGCAGGATACCAATAGCTTCAGGTTCCAGCTAAATGGCATCATGGTGTGCTCTTTCGGGCAAGAAAATAGTTCTACAATTGTTTGAATGTGATCTCCTCAGCTTACGTGATGTAACCTGACAGTTTAAAGGGTCCCACAAGTACATTTTCACTGAAGCCTACACAACTTGTACACACTCAGCTACACTGTTTTTAACATAAAGCAGAGGGAGAGCGAAAAAGTAATTAACGAAAGATGTGATGCCTTCTGAAACTCTTGGCATGACAGACTGCCCAGCTGCCTTCCCACTTATTTCTGGATAAAGACACAAAAAGTCAAGAGACAGACGTTACCATGAGGGATTAGAGGTGGGCCCAAACCAAAACCCTGGATCCAAACAACCCTGAACTTTATGGGAGGCAAGATGGACTCCCAACCTTGACGTGAATCTCCTTTGTAGTGAAATAAACTACCATGTTTTCTGCCTCAATTTCTTGGATTTTTCAGCAGTTAATCTCATCCTTAGTAAAACTGAGGGAGTATATACTGTACATCGGATATCAAAACAAGCTTTACATAGGTATGGAAAATAAGACTTCTTTCTTTCTTTCTTTCTTTCTTTCTTTCTTTCTTTCTTTCTTTCTTTCTTTCTTTCTTTCTTTCTATAATTTGCATTGCATCCAAGAAGCCTACATTTGAGGATGGCTGCACTTACATTTTGGCTGCCTTCACCACCCTAGCCAAAGTTCCCTTATCCCTCTGCCCCCAGGCTCTGGCAGCAGGGAGCTGTTGAAGCCTTTCCCTGCTGCCCCCGCTCTACCAGAGCCTTTCACTGGCACATGTAGCTACACACCACAGTGTGGACACAGCCTGCTTTTCCCTGTGGCATGTAGCTACATGTACAATGCATGTCAGGCCACTGCCAGTAGTGTCTAGTGTAGATGTAGCCTAAGTTCTTTAGTTCTTTAGTAGACATCTGTGCAGCGAGGTTTGCACGGTTTAGGTTTCTGGCATGGAGGAGAAGGAAACCACAAAATATTTTCATGCTACCAAAAATTAGTCTGCTTCCCGCAAGGAGAATTATTTAACAAAATGGAATTTCTGTCTCTTTTTTTGTTTTGCTTTTGTTTCCTTCATCATGTTTTGTTTATTCATGTCGGAAAAAACATGCTGCACAATACAAGAATTCCAACTCGTGCCAGATAGATACTAGAAGCTTTTTACGGTATAAAAATGTAGTTTAGGGGGTGATTTTTTTTCTAAATGGCAAAAGCCCTATTGTAGACACAGTTATACTAGCAAAAAAGTGCTTTTCCCAGTATAACTTATTCTGTTTGGGGAACTGGTGTAAGCTATACCTGCAAACTTTTTTCTAGTGTAGATCAGATTTGAGCCAGGCATAGGGTTAGCAAAATGGGTGTTTACAATGTTACTAATGTTCAATACTGGTACCATAATAAGAAAATGAGAACAATTTATTTTAGGAGAATATAAAAATGAAACTGTCAAACTGAGCATCAGAGAAGGACAAGAGACACAGAATGAGGAAGCTGTAGTAAAGGCCAGGAAGGAGAGGTGGACAAAAGATGGCTGGGAGGATCAAGCTTTTTTGACCATACTTTATATCTGACACCCAGCATTAATTAATGTAACCTCAAAATACATACATTTAGGCTATAATTCTGTTATATTGAGATTCTGTTGATGCAAGCAAACCACTCAAAGGCTTTGCTCTTGTGGCTTAGGAGGGCAGCAAAATCCTTCTAAGATATTAAAGGAAAAGGATGAATGAGAGAATTCAAGAAGAGGCAGGATCTAGTTGTCTAAACTCGCGACTGGGTGCCAGAAGACTCCTAAATTCTATTCTAGTTTTGTGCCAACTTGCTGCAGGGCTTGGGGCAAGTTCCTTTTTTCTTATGCCTCCTTGGGGTTCTGTTTACCTCTTGGTAAAATGGGGATAATTCTAAATATTCGCATAGTGAGGATAAATTGGTTCATTGTTTATAAAGCATTTTGAAAATTAAAAGCTCTTTATATGTACTGAGCCATGTCTTATTGCCTACAGTTAGGAAACATTACTCTATGTTATTAAGTGGCATTTAAATAATCCTGGATTGTGATTGGCTAAACCAGTCACATGGCAGCACTGTAATTAATTAGTACTATCCCACAATTTGGACCTTCTTTTCAGGTACCTGACATTGTCACGATCAAACAAAAATGCATGCCAACGCACCACGTGCATTAATTTACCTAGTGGCATGACTGAGTGCACCCCTGTATTCACACCCTAGACACTATTGTAATAATTTTGTACAAAATATGCCTTGTGAGGTATCATTTGAAAACTAATAATTTACTGGTCAATAACATCATTATGAAATGTGTGTAGTGAAATTATATTTAAAAATCTGAGTTCCCCCTGTATGATGGTGTTAGGGGGAACAGGTCTATCCTAAACAAAGAAATGTATGTTTACTTCAATTTATATATAAGTAGTAAATAGGGTTCTTGGAACAGCAAGAGGGGGTAAACCTGTTTCTCAAAGACAAAAGACAAGCTGATGCCTCTAGCTTGTCATCACAGTTGATTGGCAATCTGCATTTTAGCAAACAACAGCACAGAAAGCTTTCACCATAAGACTCCATGTCTCCATGGGAAGGAACTTTTTCTAGGGGTAATCCTCAGGAAAATACATTTCAAAGGGTGACTGGACTATAAGAGTGAGGGCAAAAAGACCCCAGGGATTCTCTCTTTCTTTCTCTCCCTCTCTCTCTTTCACCTAAGAAGACAAGGGAACCAGCCTTTGGACTTTGGGTGCGGTTCTGACCTGAGAATTTGGTCAGCCCCATTGCTGGGAATATGTGGGAAGAATTTTACCTTGAACCAAATTTAGTTTGCTAAGCATTTTATAGTTATTTCTCTTGTAACCATTTCTGACTTTAATGCCTTAAAGCTGTACTCACTTAAATCTCTCTTTTTGTAGTTAAATCAACTTGTTTTATTTTTTAATCAAAACTAATCCAGTGCTCTGTTTAAACTGACCTGTTTGGTAACTCCAATTAAAGTAGCAAACTGTTGTATATTGACCCCTTACAGCAATGGCTCTCAACCTTTCCAGACTACTGTACCCCTTGCAGGAGTCTGATTTGTCTTGTGTACCTCCAACTTTTACCTCACTTAAAAACTACTTGCTTACAAAATCAGACATAAAAATTCAAAAGTGTCACAGCACACTATTACTGAAAAATTGCTTACTGTCTCATTTTTACCATATAATTCTAAAATAAATCCATTGGAATATAAATATTGTACTTACATTTCAGTGTGTAGTATATAGAGCAGTACAAACAAGTGATTATCTGTATGAAATTTTAGTTTGTACTGACTTCACTAGTGCTTTTTAAGTAGCCTGTTGTAAAACTAGACAACTATCTAGATGAGTTGATGTACCCCCTGGAAGACCTCTGCATACCCCAAGGGGTACATGTACCCCTGGTTGAGAACCACTGGCTTACAAGACCTATAATATCTGAACCATCCAGAGAGGGCTAAGCAGTGCAGAACATGCATTTTGGGGAAAATTTGAGACTGGAAATGTGTTAGGGTCACCCCTTAAGTAGTAACATAGGCTGCTGGAAGGCAGAGCGTGGTTGGTGTGTGGCTGACAAGCTGCTGGGGTCAGAGTTGATGGACCAGGGCCAGGACTGTAGCTTAACACAGACGCTCAGGGTGGGACCTGCATGCTGTTTGGCTGTTTGTGAGCAGACGAGGTTGGGAGCTACAGCAGCAAAGCATTGTGAGGCACCCAAGGTTGCAGGGCAGGTGGTGACACAACCCCTCAATGGTCTGGATTACACCCTGTAATGTGACAACTGGAAACATCATAAATGAGGAATTTTGATGTCATTGTGCAAGACTTTGGCTCAGAACAGGCGGGAGAGTCTGTGAAGCCTGTGGTCACAGCCTCTGCTCCTGATTTGAGAAAGCTGGGAACATCAAGGCTAATTAATCTCAGCTTTAATTTAAAAAAATAAGTCTGTAGCTCATTTCCTTGAGACAAGAGCCTTGAAAAGAAACTAGATGGGAAAAGATTGCTTGAGATGCACGTTTTTCCCTGCATGGGTGGTTTTTTTGTTGTTGGTTTTTTTTTTAGATCATGGGCCATTCATGGTCCCAACTCTTCAGCTAGCCAGGGTTGGTCTTTGGGACACCAAAACCCCACAGTCCTCATTTTTGGGGAGCACCAGGGACCAGTTCATGTTGGTGAATAACAGTGCCATCCAGACTGTTGCTTTTTGGGCTAGGCCACCACAAGTTCCCTCCCCATCAGCTGCCTGAAACTGAGCTGCCAATATAGGCCCTGAATACAAAGAGCAGATCCAAAACGTAAAAGATAACACAGTCTAGCACTGGACAGAAATCAAGGGGGATTCCTGCATTCGAATCCCAGCTCCGACTCTGGCTCCCCCTGTGACATTAATCAAATCATCTACTCTTTCGATCTCTGTTCCCCACCTGTAAAATGGGGGGTAATTACAGCTGCTCACATTTTTTTCCATTGGAAATTTTTCCAGCAAATGAAATTTCAAATCCTGTCAGATGATGAACAATCTCAGCCACCACTACAGGCGGTGGGGAGTTGAGGCTGCTTAGCAGAAATGCTCAGCACCTAGCAGGATCAAACCTTTACTCTGCCTCTCCTGCTCTTGGGTCTATCTGCTATTCTGGGAGAAACAGCAGGGCATTCTGCTCCTACTGGTCTGGTGCTACAGGGTCTGGCAATCGTGTTTTTCCTCACTCCACTACTCCCCCTGGAGGAGGAAAGCCCAATAGCAGTAACAGCGTATTTCTCAGCCTTCAGGATCCTTTCGTTGTGTACTCTCAGTGCGCTGCCTCCCACTCAGGAAGAGATGGGAAGCAGTGGACATATGTTATATATGTGGGAAATGGCCCAAACCAAGAACAGAAAAGAGTTAAAATAATGGCTCAGCATAAAGGCAAGTCACATGTTTTGAAAAGTCTTTATTAAAAATACCCAGCAATATAATGGATCAAAGTAGTTGACCCTGACTCCTTTGAACCAAACACTTTGCTTTTAAACTCCTATGACTGTCAGGAGAAAGATGATAGTTTATATGATGCATAGTGTACCGTTTAATAGATTCCAAAAATAGTGCAGTTACTCAGAACAATATAAAACATCCTAATAGGAGAAAATATTGGTGAAGACGAGAATTCTGCCATTCTCGATAGACACATTTTTAGCATTATATTCTTCAAGAAGAACATCAAATAGTTTTCTGAGTGACCTAATTTTCCTTTGTCTGAACAAATGTGCCAGATGCTTCCTTATTCAGAGTTGCCACCTTAGTCACAAAGTGCTTTCTGGCAGCCACTTGAAATCTCTTCAGTTTTCTGTCAGGGATTATTGCACAACCCTCCTCTGGACAGACTGAGAGAGTATGATAAGTAGGCTGACATGATCTCTTCCAGTTCAAACTTCTGTAAGAGGTGTGAGTACGGATGCAGTCCTGCACGACCCCACGCCTCTTTTGCATTCAACCCCGTACCAAAATCAGTGGCAGTTTGGAGTGTTCAGGGAATGAAGGATTGAACCCCAAATTCCTATCCTCCTCTCAAACCAACAGAGGCACATGCTTTGCCTTCTGTGAATGTTTCCTTCACTTGCTTAGGCCAAAATAACTTGGATGGAACACTGGTACTTATTAGCACATTTTAAAAAACCCTGGCAAGACAAGACTTAAAAAAAAAAAATCTTGTAGTATAATATAACGCTAAGAGAGAGTGATTTACTTCTCTCCCCACCCTGCCACAAGACTGCAACTCCTCCTGGTTTAATTTTACACCCACACCCACCTGCATGCTGTAAATTCCTTCTATCACCTGAACATCTGCTCTCCCCCTTGCTTCCTCATTACATGCATCTCTGATTCCCCCAGTCATCTATCTGCTCTTACCTGGTGCTGACTCCTGACCCAACAGATGGGTCAGGAACTGGCAACTGGAGGGGGATCACATGTAGCGCAGGGAGGATTTCTAGCAGTGAAAAGGAGGAGCAGATTGAGATTTGCCTAGAAAATTCACTTCTAACACCTTAAAACCATCAGTTTCCGGTTACCATCCACCCAGAAACTGGTCACAGTGTTGTAAGGGTTAAATATTCTCCAAGATATAGTGGGAACATCTAGCCCATTGCTGGATTTTATGTAAAACTTAATATAATTCCTGCTATTCTGACTTTTTTGTGTGTGTGTACTGTATAGATTCAGATTGTTTCTGCTTTTCCAGCTGTCCCTGCTGCTGGTGCCTGGACACCAAGCAGTATTTCTATACCTAAATAAATAGTTGGGGATGAAGGGGTTTGTTCACAGCACATGCACATCCCAACTAGTGCTGTATTTTTTTCAGTATAAAAAGTGGTTCGGATCAAAAGATAAAGACTGAACTGTGGCAGCTTAAACATTCTGCATTGTGCCTGCCCAGACAATGGTGCTTGGATTCAAAGAGGTCCTCAAGTCAGCAGTAAATTTTTATTCAGTAAAAATAAATGGAATAAGGTGGAAATAAGGACATACAAAAGAACTGGAAAAGTGTGCTTGCTAGTAGAGTGTAGGCGTATCAATACTGATATAAAGAGGGCAACTGGTCACATTCACAGGAGTTGCCGGTATTCAGCAACTACCAGCATCAGGCCATTGATGATCAATAATTATATCTGTAGCTATGTAGGATGAGCTCATGATAGGTATATAAAATGTCATGCTGTAGCACGTAAACTGCTAGGCAGCAGGGGTCCAGTGGGACTTTTAATTTTATTGCTATGATTAAATATTTGTCTTCCATAGTGTCCAGAGTCACCATCAGGATTGAGGCCCCAGATAGGAAGGGTCTGTGCTTCAGATTAATGGGAGTTAGGCACCTAATTACCTGTGAGAATCTGGGCCCTAGACACTATGTTCCCAGACTCCCACCCAGGCATCATTGAGGTAATATTTTCAAAAGTAGTTTAGGAACCAAGTCCCTTGAAAACCAATGGGACTTAGGAGCCTAAGTGCCTACCGGCTTGCCTACACAGAGGGCTGCACCAGTTTAACTAAGGCCTGGTCTGCACTTAAAATTTAGATTGACCGAGCTACATTAGGCCTGGTCTACACTACGACTTTAATTCGGATTTAGCTGCCTTAATTCGAATTAACGCTTGACCCGTCCACACAACGAAGCCAGTTAATTCGAATTAAAGGGCCCTTTAATTCGATTTCTGTACTCCTCCTCAACGAGAGGAGTAGCGTCAAAATCGGTATTGTTAATCCGAATTAAGGTTAGTGTGGCCGCAATTCGATGTTATTGGCCTCCAGGAGCTATCCCACAGTGCACCATTGTGACCGCTCTGGCCAGCAATCTGAACTCGCATGCACTGGCCAGGTGGACAGGAAAAGCCCCGGGAACATTTGAATTTCATTTCCTGTTTGCACAGCGTGGAGAGCACAGGTGACCACAGAGAGCTCATCAGCACAGGTAACCATGCAGGCTGATAATCGAAAAAGAGCACCAGCATGGACCGTACAGGAGGTACTGGATTTGATCTCTATATGGGGAGAGGATTCAGTGCTAGCAGAACTGCGTTCGAAAAGACGAAATGCCAAAACTTATGAAAAAATTTCCAAGGGCATGATGGAGAGAGGCCACAATAGGGACACAGATCAGTGCCGCGTGAAAGTCAAGGAGCTCAGACAAGCCTATCAAAAAGCAAAGGAGGCAAACGGTCGCTCCGGGTCAGAGCCGCGGACATGCCGCTTCTACGCTGAGCTAAATGCATTTCTAGGGGGGGCCGCCACCACTACCCCACCTCTGACTGTGGATTCCGAGCTGGGGATAATCTCATCAGGTACACCTGATGATTCCGTGGAAGGGGAAGAGGAGGAGGAGGAGGACGAGCTGGCAGAGAGCACCCAGCTCTCCGTTCTCCCCAACAGCCAGGATCTGTTTCTCACCCTGACTGAAGTACCCTCCCAAGCCTCCCAAGCCAGCACCCAAGACCATGACCCCATGGAAGGGACCTCAGGTGAGTTTACCTTTTAAAATATAAAACATGGTTTAAAAGCAAGCATTTTTAATGATTAATTTGCCCTGAGCACTTGGGATGCATTCGCAGCCAGTACAACTACTGGAAAAGTCTGTTAACATGTCTGGGGATGGAGCGGAAATCCTCCAGGGACATCTCCATGAAGCTCTCCTGGAGGTACTCCAAAAGCCTTGCCACAAGGTTTCTGGGCAGTGCAGCCTTATTCCGTCCTCCATGGTAGGACACTTGACCACGCCATGCTAGTAGCAAGTAATCTGGTATCATTGCCTGACAGAGCCTGGCAGCGTATGGTCCCGGTGTTTGCTGGCATTCAAGCAACATCCGTTCTTTATCTTGCTGTGTAATCCTCAGGAGAGTGATATCGCTTAGGGTAACCTGGTTGAAATAAGGGAATTTAATTAAGGGGACAGAGGTGGCCGTTCCTACTGGGCTGTTTGCCTGTGGCTGAAAAGAAATCCTTCCCTGCATTTAGCCAAGTGCAAAGGGGGGGGGGGGATTGGCCCAGAGCTTTTCGCGTTTTGCTAGCAGGGATCTTCCCTGATACCAGCCACGCGGTGGGGGGAGGGAGAAAGCACTCATCCCAGAGAATTCATGGCGGGTGGGGGGGGGGGGTGTTAGTTTGGTTCCTGCAGGGATGTTCCCTGATACCAGCCACGCGGTGGGGGGAGGGAGAAAGCACTCATCCCAGAGAATTCATGGCGGGGGGGGGGGGGGTTGTTAGTTTGGTTCCTGCAGGGATCTTCCCTGATACCAGCCACGCGGTGGGGGGAGGGAGAAAGCACTCATCCCAGAGAATTCATGGCGGGTGGTGGTGGGGGGGTGTTAGTTTGGTTCCTGCAGGGATCTTCCCTGATACCAGCCACGCGGTGGGGGGAGGGAGAAAGCACTCATCCCAGAGAATTGGATGGGGGGGGGTGTTAACCTTCAGCAGCAGAAAACAAGCTAACAGGAAAACTGCAGCACAACGGGCTTTGCTTGGTATGTGGGAAAGCAGGGCGCAGAAGCCTAAAGACAGTGGCTTACCATGGCAGCATGCAAGGTGAATTCTGTTGCCCGGACCTGCGTCTGTGATCTCTAGCAGCAAAGCCACAGGCACTCAATATTAAGAGGCAAAATGCGACCTTGCACAGAAATCACATGTGCTATGTAATGTGAATAGTATACACCGTGAAAGAGTATAAGCATTGTTCTGAAAAATGTATCTTTTAAAAAAATTCTCTCCTTTTTTCACTCCCTCCAGCAGGTGCAAATGTTTCAAGCCTCCCTCCTCCTTCCCGAAGGCTATCCCAGATAAGGCATCGTAAAAAAAAGACGAGAGAAGAGATGTTTTCCGAAATCATGCAATCCACCAGGAATGAAAGAGCTCATCTGAATGAGTGGAAGGAGACGGTTTGCAAGTATAGGAAAGAAGCCAGTGACCGTGAGGACAGGAGGGACCAACGTGAGGACATGAGGGACCAACGTGAGGACAGAAGGGACCAACGTGAGGAGAGGAGAGACGCTCGAGATGAGAGGTGGCGGCAGGAAGATCAGAGGAGTCGGGAAGCAACGCTGGGGCTGCTGCGTGAGCAAACAGACATGCTCCGGCGTCTGGTGGAGCTTCAGGAACGGCTGCTGGAGAACAGAGTGTCGCTACAGCCCCTGTATAACCCCCCTACCTCCTCACCATGTTCCATAGCCTCCACACCCAGACATGTAAGAACACGGGGGGGGGAGGCTCCGTACACCCTCCCATTCCACCCCAGTGGACAGCCCAAGCAAAAGGCTGCCATTTTTTTAACCTTTTTTTACTGGGCTTTTCCTTCCCGCAGATCCTCCTCCCAAACCCCACTCAGGTTCTCTCCCTCTTTTTATAATCAATTAATAAAGAATAAATGATTTTTAAACAATGGTGACTTTATTTCCTTTGAAAGCAAGCTGGGGGAAGGGGGAGGGTGGGTTCCTTACAGAGAATGAGTCAATAAAGGGGGCGGGTTTTCAGGAAGGATAAACAAACATAAATTTCACACTGTAGCCTGGCCAGTCATGAAACTGGTTTTCAAAGCTTCCCTAATGCGCAGCGCTTCATCGTGTGCTCTTCTAATCGCCCTGGTGTCTGGCTGCGAGTAATCAGCAGCCAGGCGATTTGCCTCAGCCTCCCACCCTGCCATAATGGTCTCCCCCTTGCTCTCACAGAGATTGTGAAGCACACAGCAAGCAGTAATAACAATGGGGATATTGGTTTGGCTGAGGTCTGAGCGAGTCAATAAGGATCGCCAGCGACCTTTTAAACGGCCAAATGCACATTCTACCACCATTCTGCACTTGCTCAGCCTGTAGTTGAACAACTCCTGACTCCTGTCCAGGCTGCCTGTGTATGGCTTCATGAGCCATGGCATTAAGGGGTAGGCTGGGTCCCCAAGAATAACAATTGGCATTTCAACATCCCCCACGGTTATTTTCTGGTCCGGAAAGTAAGTCCCTTGCTGCAGCCGTTTAAACAGATTGGTGTTCCTGAAGACGCGAGCGTCATGAACCCTTCCCGGCCAGCCCACATGGATGTTGGTGAAACGTCCCTTGTGATCCACAAGTGCTTGCAGCACCATTGAGAAGTACCCCTTGCGGTTTATGTACTGGGTACCCTGGTGCTCCGGTGCCAAGATAGGAATATGGGTTCCATCTATTGCCCCACCACAGTTAGGGAATCCCATTGCAGCAAAGCCATCCACTATGACCTGCACATTTCCCAGAGTCACTACCTTTCGTAGCAGCACCTCAGTGATTGCTTTGGCTACTTGCATCACAGCAGCCCCCACAGTAGATTTGCCCACTCCAAATTGATTCCCGACTGACCGGTAGCTGTCTGGCGTTGCAAGCTTCCACAGGGCTATCGCCACTCGCTTCTCAACTGTGAGGGCTGCTCTCATCTTGGTATTCTGGCGCTTCAGGGCAGGGGAAAGCAAGTCACAAAGTTCCATGAAAGTGCCCTTACGCATGCGAAAGTTTCTCAGCCACTGGGAATCGTCCCACACCTGCAACACTATGCGGTCCCACCAGTCTGTGCTTGTTTCCCGGGCCCAGAATCGGCGTTCCAAGCCTATAACCTGGCCCATTAACATCATAATCTCCAAAGCACCGGGGCCCGCGGTCTCAGAGAATTCTGTGTCGGTGTCCATGTCCTCATCACGCTGGTCGCTGCGCTGCAATCGCCGCCTCCTCCTCCTCGCCTCTTTTTTCTGGTCCTGTGTAAGCATAAACTCCACGAGAAAGCGTGAGGTGTTTATAATGTTCAAGACTGCGTTCTGGAGCACAACGGGATCCATGCTTGATGCAGAATGGAGTCTGCAGAGTTCACTCAGGAAAAAAGGCGCGAAATGGTTGTCTGCCGTTGCTTTCAGGGAGGGAGGGGGAGGCTGTACCCAGAACTACCTGCGACAATGTTTTTTGCCCCATCATGCACTGGGGTCTCAACCCAGAATTCCAAGGGGGGTGGAGACTGCGGGAACTATGGGATAGCTATGTAAAAGCTACCCACAATGCAACGCTCTGGAAATCGATGCTACTATGGTAGCTTGGACGCACACCACCGAATTAATGGTGCCTAGTGTGGCCGAATACATTCGAATTTATAAAATCGGTTTCCTAAATTCGAATTATATAAATTCGGATTAATCCTGTAGTGTAGACATACCCTTAGTCAGAAATGTGAAAAATCCATTGCTTCTCTTGACCTAGCTACCGTCATTCTGTCGGTGTAGGCTGCACGGGGTTATGCCAGCATAATGATGGCAACGTAACTATGCCAGGATAGTTTCTGTAGAGTAGACATACCCTAAAGGTGTAAATGTAAACCAATCTAGTTAAATCAGTGCAAAAGGCTGCGTGGACACGTATTTGGTTTAAAGATAGATTATTTCACTACGTCTATTAGGAACTGGTTTAAGCAAAACTAAAATAAGCCACTTGAACCACAGTCTTATGTACTGGTTTAAGTAAACTGGTAAAAGTTTGTGTGATGACAAGTTACTTATGAAAATGGGACCAAGTCTCCTAAGTCACTCAGGCATGTTTGAAAATGTTACCCTTGATGATAGTAGGTTTTTGTTTCATTAGCTTCCTCTGAAGCATCAAGTACTATTGGCTGATGTCTGCAGAATACCAACTAGGTGGACCAGTAATCTGGTTTGACAAATGCTATTGCACAAATGAAATTCAAGCTGCACAGTGTTTTTTCCTCCTTTTGACTTAAGTTAGCACTACCCACAGCCTAGGAGCTTTACAGAATTTAAAACAGCCAATATAAAAAATATGTGATAATGCCCACTACAATATTCATAGCTGAGATTGCTCATTTTCTTCTACACACAGGGCCGGTGTAACCACTAGGTGAACTAGGCGGCCGCCTGCTGCAGCAGCGGCTGCTGCCCAAGGGCTGCCGGCTGCAGATCGGAGCAGGTGACATTAGCCCGCCTGCAGCTGGCCCCATTGACAGCAATGCAGTGGCGGGGGGGGGGGGAGGAAGAGGAGACCATGGCCACCAGTCCACCTGCAAAAGTGTAACCGTCCTCAGCACATGCCACCTTCCAAGGCTTCATCCCCATCCATCCCTGCAGCCCTGTGGAGCAGGTAAATAGAGCCCCATTTTGGAGGAAACTGAGGCAGAGAACAGAGATGTGACTTGCCCAAGGTCACCTGGGGAATCATTGTCGGAGTCCTGCTTTGAACACAGGAGATCGAGGCTCCTAGTTCTGCGCTGGCTCAGACCATTAGATCAGAGGCCTTCAAGCCCTGAGCTCTGCACCTGCCCACACAAGGTATTAATCTGGGATTCAGGGGCAGCACACTGCAAGTTTTCAGTGAAGAGACACGGCTGTCTCGAGCCCTTATGGCTACAAGGAGAAATCTTCCAAAGGTGATGGGCGTCTAGCCCACACAGTTTTGTCTGCCTGAGTCTGCAGCCAGCCTGGGACAACAGCTCTAGGAAATGCGGCAGTAACTGTTAAGTCTAATTACAACACCGTCAGAGCCAGATTTTCATGTAACATGGGTGACCAGTTGCGTGATGCACAACCACTGCAAGTGTGCGAGCAACTCAGGTTAAGTGCAGCTGAACCCTGGGCAGGCTGCAGCACCCAAGAGATTTTTGTTCTCCCACTGAATGACAGCAGATGCACCAGTAACTTTACTAGGTAGAAGTTTAGTGATCACATTAGGGCCATATCCCCCCCACTCCCAGCATTGGGCCAAATGCCCCTCATCATTCTCCTGATTGCTTGTATTGTTATTGATGGGAGATCTGCTGTGGATTGAGGGGTGTATATGGACCTGCCTTTGCAGGCTCAGTCCTGCCCCAGCATTCGAAATAAATTGCCCTGAGTTTCAGAAGTACTGAGAACCCTGGAGTTCACACAGACATCAGGGGAACCGCAGGTGCTCAGCATCTCTGAAAATCAGGCCCAGAATGACACTGATGCCTCTGCCCTGGACCAGAGCTCTCTGAGTAAGGGGCTTCAGCAGCAATTGGCGTGGGGCAGAGTAAAGCAACCAGGACGGTCATGATGGAGGCTGGAACCCCCTCCCACCTGCACTGCACTATCCAGCCCAGGAGCAAGGAACCATTTCACACCTTAGCGCTGGGGGGAGCTGAAGCCCAGAATGGGGAAGTAAGTTGCCTGAAGTCATCCAGTGAGTTGGTGCCAGGGTGGAGAATAGAAGCCAGATCCCGACTCCCAGCTCTGTGCTCTGATACCCCAAACAGCCCTTTCCAGATCCATGGCGGGGGAGGGGGGGGAGGAGAGGCAAGAGGGACTCTAGCCACGTATAGGAGACCCAAGGCCATTTATTTTCATTACATATGTAGACTAAATAATGAAATTAATAAATTTTCAAGTCGAACGTGTATTAATTCTAATGAACAATGCCACATTATGCAGCATTCATTTTTGAAAGTTTATAATAAGCGATGCTCCGGGGGGAGGGGAACAGGACGGTGGGCGCAAGGTAGAAGTTTCGCCTAGGGCGCAAAATATCCTTGCACCGGCCCTGTCTACACAGTCTATAGTTTTATCATAATATTCCTTAGCATATTACTTTAGTCAAGTTGTCTTGTTCACCACTACAAACAAACATACTCAGTCGTGTTAAAACATGGACATGTCAAAGCAAATGTGCCAGCACAGTCAGAACTATAGCTTGGCCAAATTCTATGTGATTTATCCAAATTACACAGGAAGTCGTTAACAGAGCCAGTAACAGAACGGCCCATATCTTCTAACTCCCAGTTCTGAGTCTTTAACACTGAGCCTTCCCCCAGACCAAAAAAGGGAAATGCTCCTCCTAAATTTGCTTCCCTCCCACCCCTGGATCTGTACAAAGCTGCTTCGGTTTGTTTATATGTTATCATGTTAGTTCGAAAATTAGGACCTCACCCTGCAAATGCTTATTACGGGGGGTGGTCTTTATTTCCAAGGTAGTCCCAGTAAAGGCACTTGGACATCTTATCGTAGTAAACTCTCTATTCAGCAGTGTTTGCAAGATCTGGCCCAAATTGAATGCTGCTTGGGGCAGGGACCATCCTTTGATATGTTCTTTTAGCACAGGCTGGGCAGTGTGTGACTAATAAATTATTGTTACAAGTCACGTTTTTTACATATTTTTTAACCTAACAGACTGAAGTGTTCTCTCCTAGCAGCCATTATGGCCTTTTAACAGAACATCTGAATACAGAACATACCGGGACAATTTGTTAAAACACGTATTGGTTACCAATAGGCAGTCATGAAAATACATATTTAAGGCTTGGTCTTTTAAGACCCATGGGCACACAGAGGGTACATGTACACTAATAACTGTACACATGTCCATGTGTGGGCTTGTGCCACAGCCCCCCTAGTGTCCACACTTAAACCCCTGAAGCACGTGTCTCAAGGTGAGCAGCGGGTCAGTAAGTGAGCACGCCTGAGGAGTGGGGGTAAGAACATGCCTTAGCTATGGCACTGCCCCTTACCTGTGCCAGTTTGAAGTGTGAACAGAGACTAGGGGGGTGTACCAGGTCTTGAGTTTCAATAATCCTCCACCCCCATTCCCACAATGCACTGAACCCTTTTCCTCCTGATCCTTACACAGTCTGGGTCCCTGTCCCCCTGTGTACTGCTAGTAGTGAGCTGCACTGACCACAGACAACTCTTTACAGCTGACAATGGATTCAGCTCCGAGAGCAGCCACTTGGCCCACCGAGCATACCTGGATGTTGATCAGTACGTGGGTGGAGTACACCGTCCTCCACGATTTGGGCCGGGACACCAGGAACATTTGCCTGTCCCAGGAAATTTCACAGAGGCTGGAACAAGTGGGCATTCAGCAGACTCCATCCCAGTGCCAGGAGCATTTGAGGATCCTGTACAGGAAGGTCAGCGACTCCAGCATTCGGTCCAGGACCTGCATGGCCCTTCCATGAGGAGCTTGATTGGGTGCTATCACGTACTCAGTCAAGCCTGAAGTGGCTCGTGATCCCTTCCTCAACCCTGCAGACCTTACTGTCCAAGAGGTCACTGATGAGGCCAGGGCGAGGAGGCAGCAGGGACCATGGAGGACGCCCAGAAGACCCAGAGGATGAGGACTATGTGATTCTGCACCTGTGCCCGGAGGAGCAGGTTGAAGAACCCCCCATGACGGACCTGGGGAGGACCCTGAGCCATGGCAGGAATCAGAACCCCAGGTTGGGACCCCCATAATCTCCACCAATATCCCCTCATGCTCTGGTGCTAAATTCCTAATCTGAAGATCAAGGGCATGTAAAGTACTAGGCACTGACTTTTCCTCCATGGATAATATGTCTTGCATTGCTGGGTCTCTGTGTTTGAACCACAATGCTGACGCCACAGCATTATCACACCCCATCGCCTTATCGAACTCCTTCAACTTTCCCCACTCCATCCAACATCTACTCTGCTGCACCCCGAAATGGCCCTCAAGCAAGTTCTAAATGAATGGCTGTATTGATTTATGATGAACCACAATTATGCATTTGGCTTATAATGCTATTTTTTCAAATACTTTATAAAGGAAAAATCAGTGTACCCCTGTGCCTATGCATTTATCAGTCAGCAGTTAGACAGCAATGGTCCCAGGGGAGCATGGCCTGGGAGGAGAAGGGGAGGTGGGGAGATGTTTTTGGAAAGGTCCTGGTTGGGAAAGGGAACACAGTTGTAGAAAACTTAGTTGGTTGTCTAAGGGAAAAAGTTAGTTACAGCAGTCTGTTTTTTTCTCCCGTGGCAGGTTTCAGTGCTTTTCCCGCCCCCAGATCTTCTAGTCCCGTTACAAACCAGAGCCACGTGGAACAGTGATGGGGGAGGGGTTGTGAGGGGAGGAAGGGCAAGGGAACAGAACACAGTTGTAGAAAAGGTACAGATGGTTGTCTAAGGAGAAGTTAGTTACAGCGGTCTTTTCTCCCTTTGAAGATTAAAAAGTCTGTACGGTCTCTGTCTGTGGTATCTGCCCTTTCCTCACACACAGCCATGCTGTGGGGGTGGGAAAAGGAGCTGGTCTTGTGGTCAGATAAAAATGGTGCAGTGTCCCTTTCCAGTTCTATGAAGAGAAGGGTTGTGATGCTGACCTGAATTTTCAGGAAACCTACTGAAGAAGTGTGTCTCTTCTTTCACTGGTTACAGAGTTGGATTCATAACTTGCAAAATCAGCTGCAGTAATAAACTGTAAGTGCAGAAGTTAGCTTTGCAAGAAAATGCACAGGAAAGAGTACCTGCCTTTCCCAGAACAGGATTGAACCCTTAATAAATACATTCTAAACAGCAAATCCTGGTTTCACTGAAGTAAAGGCCAAGTAGGCTTCTGTGTGAGCAGAATATGGCCCTAAGAGCAGCACAAAGGGGAGGAAGAAGGCTAGAGAAGCTGAACCCCTAAGGACATTTAAGTATAAAACTCAGCTCATCATTAACTATGCAGCCATGACTAGTGCCTCCACACTAAGAAATATCTTAGGATCAGGGTACAGTTGACTTTACTTGTATTTTCATTATCGATTCTTTAAAGCTCAGTGTGCAATCTGTAAAATAAATGTTTTTTTCTTCTTCTTCCACAAAATAAAATCGTTAAACCAATATTTTCTAAAACGGTCACAAATCTTTACCCTCCCTCCCTGTGTGTGCCAGTTTCAGCCCTGACTGAGTTTTGACAGCTAAGTCTAAAATTACTTTTAAAAGTCCTAAAACTTAACTGTTATGGGGGAATTAGCTGGGTAAATCCTGGTGGTTTTCAACATTGCCCCCCATCCTGTACCTAAACAGAACAGAGATTGACAGTGAGCTTTTCCCAGTAAGCCTTTTGAGGGCATTTATTTGTCAGAGTTCAAATCCCTGGGAAGCAGCTCAGTGCGATTCTTTTTTATTTATTTATTCTCTCTGTGTGTATAGGAGATATTTTTAGAGAGAAGGCTGTGATTTAGTTTCTTCCTCTTCCCCCACCCCACTCACTTAATCTCACACTTTGTATTTTTGTAGTTGCCCTATAAGCACTGAGTTTCCTTTCACATTTGTCAGACCTGTAATTGTGAAATTTAATTGCTTTTGATCTTCTTTTGCTATTTGCCCTGTTCCCTGTTTATTTGCACCATCCACTCTCCTTCAGCTACCCCTATGAGCTGCAAATTTTCTGCCATCAACACTCAGCCAATTTAATTGTTTTAGAGTTGCTCTCTCTCTCTCTCTCTCACTGGGTCAATGAACAGATTAAAACCATTAGAAGTCCAATACTGATCCCTGTTGTATTTATTAATCTTCTTTCACATATGGTCTGTTTTGTATTTAACCCCTCCTTTCTTTGCTGCCAGGTGATATCCAGAGTTCCAGCACTTTTATTTTCCTTTGCAGTTTAACTAATCGAGCATCCATTACTAACACACATTAAGCTGTGACTTATGTAATAAATTTGATTGAAACCTCAAACTGAAACCTCAAAAAGCAAAGAAATCCAGAGATTAAAAGTAGGGTTGCTCCTCCGTTTCTTCCTTTTCTCCATTGGTATTGCAGGGGTCTGAACTGCGTGCTTGATATTGCACATTATGAATCAAATCCTGCTCGCTTTATTATGATGAGTAATTCTATTGAAAATCAGTGGAAGTACTTGCATAAGTAAGGCAATGAGATTCAGCCCTAGATCTGTGCTACAATGCTATACTTAGATATGTTAAGAACCGAGAAGAAGCTTTAATTTTGCATTATCTTGCTTTTGTGGCTTACATTTTACATCTGGGGCTGTGTGTCTAGTGGTGAGAGCACACGCCTGGAAGCAAGGAGTCCTCTGTTCTCTGCCTGGCTCAGCCCCCGACTCACTGTGTGTGACTTTAGGCAAATCACTTAAGCTCCCGGAGGGATAATATTAGACACAGCAATATTGTGAAGCTCTTACTCAGGAAAAAGTCCCGTTTACTTCAGCGGGGGCAGGAGCAGGCCCTCAGTACAGACCACAAGATTTGCAGCCAGCACCCCCCAACTCTGCCAAACTGTTTCATATAAAAATGTTTGGCGATAATGCAGGAAACACTGCTGTAGCTCCAAACGCCTCTTACAATCTTCAAATGCTAAAGTACAGTGTACAGACTCCTGTGTGATGGTTTTCTTTTCACTACTTTCAGCACTGATTCTTCTTTCTTGTGATGCCAACAGATACTTAAGTCTACAACAGACGTTTTGGGCAGTGTTGTTGCAGATCATTTGACTTCATTTTGACCAAAAATTGGATTTTGCTATTTCCTATGCTTTGCTGTTATCATTTTATGTGTTTCAAGGACTAAATTTTTAAAAGTGATTAGTGATTTGGGGTTATCTCCATATTTGGATGCCCAACTTGAGAAAACTTGTAGATGTCTGATTTTTAGAAAGTGCCGAGCACTATCCTCTATAAAAATCAGGCTCCTTTAGAGTGTCTCCAGTTGGGCACTCAAAAATAGAAGCACCAAAATCACTAGTCACTTTTTAATATTTAGGCCTTTGGCTCATGGGCTTGGGCTTTCAAACTTTTTCACTGTGTGGAACACATTTCAATAGAGAGATGTCTCATGTAACATCTCCCTTCCCATTCACAAGGATGTGGGCTACCTCGCCCCCCATTCACTATCACATCACATCACTCTGACAACTGCAGTAGATGCTTAAATGGGAAAGTAATATTAGGAAAGTACTCAATGTGCTTTTTAGATTCTTTTAATGCCATTTAAGAGCTGGGAACAAGTAGATGGAGCTAGAAGCACATTCCCAGCACGGTTCTCTGCAGACCACCAGTCAGTGTTTCACAGACCACAAATGGCCCACATTTTGGAAGCCACTACTTTTGAGCACCCAGGACCTGATCCAGACCCATTGAAATCAATGGAAAGACTGCCACTGACTTAAATGGGCTTTGGATCAGGACCCCAGTTTGGAAAATTCAAACTAATATTTACCTGGTTTGCTGTCCTCATAGTACCTGTCACTGCCTGCTTTGGAGTCAAATCTATTTCTACTGCATGTTAGGTCATGATTCATAACTTTTTAAGTTATAGAATAATGCTTTGTTTCTTCTGGGTAGAGCTGATCAAAACTGTTCTACTTTTGAAATTACAATGAATCCCCTCTCTCCCCCCCTTTGACCAACTCTACTTTGGGGACTTTTAAAAAAAATCATCATTATAAACTTGAATTGAAAATATTCATCCGATTAATTTTTCTACAAGCTGCAACACTCTGATTCAGGAAGGCATCCCTATTTAGGATAGCTCTTAAGCCTGCACTTAAGTTCACCCCTAGGTATGGGTATAAATTGAGTGCTGCCCTGAATCAGGACTTATGTTAAGAAAGGGAAGTTAAACTCAGATCTCTAATAGGAATAAAGATACAGTGATGTCCTGATACACATACTTATTTACCAGAGACATTATAAGCAACGCATTCCCATTCTGCTAATGCAGGTTTACAGGCTATCATCTGAAAAAATCTGAATCCCCAGTGTATGAATAATTGCAGTTTGAAAGATTACAATAAGAAAGCAAGAAAATGCTGCCAGGTTATCAGCACAATGAATAATTTAGGAATTTGTTCCCCTGTCAATGCACAGGCCTCCTATTGATGTCAATGAAAGCAACAGGGGCACAATGCAAGGGAGAGAACAGACTCATACAGGGTCAAATTCTGCCCTCAAATGCATGCACACAGCCTCCATTGACATAAGTGGGACTTGTGTGCATGGATTATGGGCACAGTCCGGCCCTTCTTCCCCCCCCCCAACCCCCCCGTTTCAAATACTGTATTATAATCATGACACACTAATTTCTCATTCCTTAAGCAAAAAATAATACATCACAGCTTAAATATTAATGCTGCAAAATGTCAAGAACACCTTTGGAAGACAGTATTGAGCAACTTTATGAAGACAGATTTCAGGAACAGTGACACACATCTATATTTTTGGAGTCTGACATCCTTAATCAGCCAAAACTGATTTCAGTGGGACTTTGCCAGGAGAGGGAGTGAATGAGGACTATAGGATCTGGCTCAAAATGAGCAGAGCTAGACTTTGGGACATATAAAGCCCATAGCCACAGCTCCCCCATTTTAGAGAATTAGATGCAAATATCATCTTGGGGTTCCTTCCTTTTTAAAGTAAGTCCCTAGCCCTTTTCCTCGGGAAAATAGCCTTGAATATTTAAAGGGACGTAATCCAATGCAAACCAATTGCTAAGGTTAAAAGTTTGTCAGTGATTTTTCCCTTGCAGCTATGAGTTATGACGCACCTTACAGCCACCCAGGGCTGATGTTTGGGACTCATGAAATCTACAATTCCCAATTGCTTGTGTAACCCCCAGCTTGCTTGGAGTGACATTCTATCCCCCTCTAGTAGTGATGAGGCCCCCTAGAGAATGATGAGCCTGCTACAGCCCTGGCTAACAGAGATGTGTCTTTTAGTTCATGCAGTAGAGGCTTATGCATTTAGCTCCAGAGGTCCCAGGTTTGATCCCCGCTGCCAACACCCCTGAGAGGGTCGGCGTTACGCTTGATTCTATAGGCCCTGTCCTGCCCCCCCAATTGACACCTCCACAGTGGGGGCAGTACTAACTGGGCTGCTGTTGGTAGGGCTGCCACTGGCTTCCATCAGGCTATCAGCTGCCTGCAGCTTACTAGAATCTTAGCTGAGTAGTCATGACTAAGGCTAAGATTTAGTCACAGGTATTTTTAGTAAAAGTCATGGACAGGTCACGGGCAATGAACACAAATTCACGGCCTGTGATCTGTCCATGACTTTTAGTATAAATACCCCTGACTAAAACTTATCAGTTCCTGGGGCCCTAAGAGGCTGCTGCTCTGGGGTGGCCCTGGGGGCCCATGGCTCACCGCTGCTCTGGTACTGGGGGCTCACTGCCCCCCGCCATCCGCTGCTTCGAGGCCCCTGAGGACCGCTGCTCCTACGGTCTCCGGGGTGGCCTCTGGGACTGCTGCTGTTCCGAGACAACTGCTGCTGCGGCAGCACCTGCCACTGCTCGGGCAGCCCCAGGGCCAGCCGCAGAAGTCACAGAGATCCCGAAAAGTCACAGAATCCATGACTTCCATAACCTCTGTGACAAACTCGCAGCCTTAGTCATGATGGTCTCTGACCGCAGAGGGAGAAGAGAGGCCCAATGGAAGGAGAAGTGGACTAAGCACAGGATTGCAGTAGCTCCTATAACGATCACTTTTCTGGCTTTTAGTCCAGCTCTTTGTGGGCTAACCGGGAACATTATACCTGGCCAAGGCTTACTCGGGGGCCTAGTGTAAGCCCTATGCTGTCTCAGCAGTAGAGCTAGACAGAAAATGTGAAAGGAGGAAGCAGGGGGATTGCACAACATTTCAGAACTCTCAAAGGCATGTTTCCAGTTTTGAAATGAAACAAATTTTGGTTTATTCAAACATTTGAGGGCTTTTTTTTTTAATTGAAAATATTTGTTTCAAAATGTTGGGCAGGATTTTTTATTATTATTATTTCCTTCCCTTCACTCCTTTATTTTTCTTCTGCCACTGAAACATGGGAGAAGAAAAATCACAACCTGAAAAAAGGATTTAATGTTTAATTTTCCAATGTGTATCAAAAACAATGGGAAAAAATGGTGAGAATATCTGTTTTATTTTAAAAAGCTGCGGGAAGGGGGGGATTAATGAAAAACAATTGTTTTAAAAATTCCACCCAGCTCTTCTTAGCTTTAAAAAAAAAAATTAAACAGGTGCTTCTGGAAGTTTGTTGTGAGCAACAGCAGAAAAAGCCAGCCTGTTTCCCTGCAGTACCAGGCACTTTGCAGGTTTCTCCCCCCAGCCTTTGCGCGTCACAGGGGAGGGGACTAGGAGCAGAGAAAACACAAGGCGTGGCACCAGCCTATGTGTTGGCTGCTCTACTGCTGTGGAATTCCCAGCTCTCCGCTCTTCCATGTAATTAGGAACTTCCCCCACAGCCTGCCAGGGAAGAGAGGAAGAACCCCTCTCCAGCCCGCTCATGATGGTGTATTATTGTGTACTATTCCTCGCCACGCAGAGACACCCAAAGGGACACCCAGAACTGTACCCCAAGCCAGCTGCAAGGCCCACAACTGAAAGTTCTAAATCCAAACAGGAGCCGCATAAGGAGGCTCCGGCCCACAGGAGATGAGGGGCAGGAAGTGATGTGTCTAGAATTGGGGTGTTTGTGGGAAGAGTTAATTAAATAGGAGGTTCTTTGTTACACAGGGGGAGTGGAAAGTCTGTGATAGGTGCCCAGCTAGGTCTACAATAAAGAGGAAACATCCTGATTCCCCAGGGGCCTGAGTTATTATCAGCATGAAGCAGCTTGTGCTTGCCACCACATAGCACTGGAGCCTGTGCAGTAAGCAACTCATTAACATATTTTCAACCTTTCCCTGTTGGGGTGAGGCCCCTAGGGTCATGGAGCCCCTATTTTGCTGCAGGTTTGGCATCACTGACTGAACTAGTCCTGCCCCTCCAGTCTGTCATGCCTTAATTACTTCACACCCCTGCCTGGCCTTACCTCAGTCACCTCATGACCTGGGAGCACCTGGTAAGATAAAATGGAATGTAAATGAATAATTAAAATATTTATATTGGTCTGTGAGCTGTTGTAAATAACACAAAACTCTGCGTAAAACCAAACAAGCTAAATAAATATGGCGGCACTAAGGAAAAAACACAGGGGAAAACAGATGGGGGACAAAAAGGATGGAGAGCGGATAAAAAACTGCAGTGTTCCCTGCTTTTACATTTTGTTCCAGGTTCCGTCAATCCTGACTGTGCACTTGGCTTTAGAGCAAGTCATTTAAATGCTCTCCCTGGTCTTGGGGAATTGCTACAGAATGCAAGCTCCACTGGAAGAGTCGGACTGACTGTCAGTAGCAGGATATCCATGCCTAGGTGCTGGAACTAGAGGTGCGGC
The DNA here is from genome assembly GCF_028017835.1 of Emys orbicularis. Classification (NCBI taxonomy): domain Eukaryota; kingdom Metazoa; phylum Chordata; order Testudines; family Emydidae; genus Emys; species Emys orbicularis. Next base: position 249,737,851 of record NC_088683.1, read on the forward strand.
GGGTGCTGCAGCGCCCCCTGGCTTGAAGTGGATTTCATTATATCAGGGTTTGCAGTTTGGTTTGATGGCTCTCAGCACCCCCACTATACAAATTGTTCCAGCATCCCTGTATCCATGTCAACAAGCACCAGTGCAGGCCCAAGTCTGTCCTCATTTTGGTTCAAATGTTTCATTTCATAACAGCAATGAGATGCTCATGGCAGTGCATGTCTGGAGGGCTACTGCACTTCTGGGCTGGTTATGGAAGGGCCTCTGCCTTCAGCCTTGTGCCTTGGCACTCACCCAAGGCAAACAGTAAACCTCCAGAAATGCAGAGCCAGACATGTCTCATTGCTTGATGCTAAACTACTTGTTATAAAGAAACATGTTCCTAACCTGACTCACTGGAGTTTGATCAGCATTAGAAATAGCAAGAATGACTTTCAAATGAAGGGGTTCTAGTTGTACATCAATGAAAATGGTAGTGAAGGACAGGTTAGGGGAAATGTTATCACCCAGAGTAAAGTTACAATTCCACAGTGTTAAGAGACTTATTAAGTTTCTAACTCTGATGCTGAATCTCACTAGTAAGTTAACTTGGGTTTGATGAAACAATGTCAAGACATAGCACTTGAAGTGTCAGATAACTGTTAGTCACCCAGATTAAAAACAAATTACATTGACATTGTGTCATATCTTGGGAGCCCAAAACAGAGATTGATGTTTTCATTTTGGGTACAGGGGGAGGGGAGAGAGGGAGTAAAGTAAGAAATGAAAATTGCCCAGATATAGCAAGTCTTCAAGTTTTGTTTGAAAGGTGACACCACAGCAAACTGCGCCAAGCGGAGGCTGAGAGATAACACAATCCTGCCTATCTCCCTTATACTCAACAGAAGCGTAGACAGAGGAGACATCACAGGCGCTGACTTTTCTTTTGCCTGGTGGGTGCTGCCCCCCCCCCACTCCACCCCACCCTCTCTCCACATCTTCCCGCACCCGCTCCGCCCCCTCCCCTGAGGGCTCCCCCACCTGCTGCTTGCTCCTCTCCGCCACCCCTCTCCCCGGCGCCTCCCGCCAGCTGCTCACTGATCGGCGGCCAGCCCGGGCCTTGTAACCACTGTGACTGGTGGGCTCTAAGCACCCCCTATTTCTTTTCTGTGGGTGCTTGAGCCCCGGAGCACCCATGGAGTCAGTGCCTATGGGGGACATTATCACACAAACAAAAGTACAATAATGCCTAACACCTATTGAGAATTTTAAGTACAAGTTTAGAAACCAAATTCAGTAACTGGTTCCTGCCAGGTGCTCAAACCCTTCACCAGCTCCCAGTGATGTCAATGAGAATTGAAGGGGTTCAGCAACGCCCAGGACTGGATTCCGTGGTGCCTTTGCTTATCATTCGAGAATGAAAGAGATGAATACAGAATTTAACATAAGAACGGCCACACTGGGTCAGACCAACAGTCCATCTAGCCCAATAATCTGTCTTCCAACAGTGGCCAATGCCAGGTGCTTCAGAGGGAATGAACAGAACAAGTAATCACCACGTGATCCATCCACCATCGCCCATCCCAGCTTCTGTCAAACAGAGACTAGGGACACTTCAGAGCATGGTTTTGCATCCCTGCCCATCCTGGCTAATAGCCATTGATGGACCAATCCTCCATGAACTTACCAGCATCTGGGAAGGAAACTGTGAGGACCCAATTCTCAGCTGGTGTAAATTGGTGTAGCTCCATGGATTTCAATACAGCTACATCAATTTACACTATTGAGGATCTGGCCCTGAATTTTTAATTAACTGTCCCAGAATCAAAAATGAATTGGGGATCTATTTCTGCATGGGCTAGTAAGTGGTGTGAAGAGGTCCTGAATTACTGTATTTCTATTACACAGATGTATAAACAGTTAAAAACGCCACTACTAGCTCTTATTCCTAAAGAGAGGTTCTTTGACCTCAATTAGAGAAGGGCCAGAACCAAACCCCAGAGTGAAACACCCACAAACTTTGGGAGGAATTTTGAATCTAAATCTGTCTAAAATTTGTGGTTAAGGTGCAGTTAAGAGGCAGAGGCCCTACCTGATGTCTGGTGACCAAGTAGGATTAACCGTGATATCAAGGTAGACCAACATAGCTGCTTTTGCCCATGTCATGTACTCCTTGTTTTCCGTCAGTTGCAGGGCGGCTACTAGCAAGTCAGGCTTCTGTACCAGACATGGACTTTCTACAGAACTTCCTTCCCAAAGAGAAACACCGGATGTGCTCACTATAAGACCCTTTAAGGAAGCGTTTTTCAAAGTTCGGGTGGCGACCCAGTACTGGGTCACGGCATGTCAGGCACTGGGTTGCTCTGGTCAGCACTGCCGACCGGGACATTAAAAGTCCCATCAGCGGTGCTGCCCAGCTAAGGCAGGCTAGTGCCTACCTGCTCCAACACCGCGCTGCACCCCAGATGCAGCCAGCAGCGGGTCCAGCTTCTAGATGTGGGGCCACGGGGCTCCGCACACTGCCCCTGCCCCGAGCACCAGCTCTGCACTCCCATTGGCTGGGAATGGGAGCTCGGGGGGCAGTGCCTGCAGATGAGGGCCACATGGAGCCGCTTGCGAGCCTCTGTCTAGGAGCCGGATCTGCTGCTGACTGCTTCAGGCGCAGCGTGGTCCGCGGTGCCAGGACAGGCGGGAAGCCTGCCTCTGCGCCCTGGCTGCACCGCTGACCGGGAGCCGCCGGAGGTAAGTTCATACCCCAACCCCGTGCCTAATCCCCTGCCCCAGCCCTGAGCCCCCCCCAAACCTGGAACCCCTTCCTGCACCCCAAATCCCTCATCCCCAGCCCCACCCCAGAGCCTGCACCCCCAGCCCAGAGCCCTGACCCCCTCCCGCACCCCAACCCCCTGACCCAGCCCAGAGCCCCCTCCCACACCCTGAACCCCTCATTCCTGGCCCCACCCCACAGCCCTCACCCCCGCATCCTAACCCTCTGCCCCAGCCCTGAGCCCCTCCCACATCCCAAACCCATCATCCCCAGCTCCATTGGGTTGTGGGCATCAATAATTTTCTTCAACTGGGTCCCCAGAAAAAAGTTTGAAAACCAGTGCTTTAAGTCAATGCCCAGAATGGCTGTTGTGTGCTCAAGTAAGGTATGTTACACATATTACCACCTAGTGGCTAGACACTACAGTTTAACATTATGTTACAGCTTGGGCATAGTTTTGTGTGGCCTCTGTGCCCTGCCCTCAGTATGCAGCTTGTGCTGGCTCAGTCAGGTATGGCTCTAACAAGATGGATCACTGATCACATTGCCACTGGACTGCTGTCGCCATTTTCTCAAAGATCATGAGGAAAGCCTCCAAGGCATCCTCGGGGCTCATTTTCACAAGCCTCACTTGCATGACCACAGTTGCTGGGCCTACGGCCCCTGGAGGGTAAACCCTGGAAACTGTCTGAGGTTGCATAAGGGCCATTATGTCTCTGCTGTTGTGCCCCTACATCCTGGGCTGACTGTTGGTGCTGAGCTGCCAGGAGCTGCTGCTGCTGAGGTGAGGGTGATTCTTGATCATCCACTTCAGAAGACATTCCAGATACACATTGTCACTGTCTGACTACCCCATGTCCTTAGGACTAGGGTGTTCGACTGTTCTGGGCATGAAAGCCTCCCCCTTCTTCGAGGGTGAGAAGATCATGCTCGCATTCACCACCCAGGTTCATTCCCCAGGACACCACCTGGGCCATGACTTTATACTCCCCCAGGCTACTGCTCAGCATCCTCCAAATGTTCTAATAGACGAGGTATCTGAGCCTCTAGCTATTATCTTTGGAAAATCATGGGAGACGGGAGAGATTCCAGAAGACTGGAAAAGGGCAAACATAGTGCCCATCTATAAAAGTACTGTGTGCAGTTCTGGTCTCCCATGTTTAAAAAGGATGAATACAAACTGGAACAGGTACAGAGAAGGGCCACTAGGATGATCCGAGGAATGGAAAACCTGTCGTATGAAAGGAGACTCGAGGAGCTCGGTTTGTTTAGCCTAACCAAAAGAAGGCTGAGGGGGGATATGATTGCTCTCTTTAAATATATCAGAGGGATAAATACCAGGGAGGGAGAGGAATTATTTCAGCTCAGTACTAATGTGGACACGAGAACAAATGGATATAAACTGGCCGTCGGGAAGTTTAGGCTTGAAATTAGACGAAGGTTTCTAACCATCAGAGGGGTGAAGTTCTGGAACAGCCTTCCGAGGGAAACAGTGGGGGCGAAAGACCTCTCTGGGTTTAAGATTAAGCTTGATAAGTTTATGGAGGGGATGGTTTGATGGGATAAGGTGATTTTAGTCAATAGGTCAATAACGTGCCATCGCTGGTAATTAGTAACAATGGTCAATGATGGGATATTAAAAGTTACTACAGATAACTTTTTTCCGGAGGGTCTGGCTGAAGAATCTTGCCCGCATGCTCGGGGTTCAGCTGATCGCCATATTTGGGGTCAGGAAGGAATTTTCCTCCAGGGTAGATTGGCAGAGGCCCTGGAGGTTTTTCGCCTTCCTCCGCAGCATGGGGCAGGGGTCGCTTGCTGGAGGATTCTCTGCGACTTGAAGTCTTTAAATCATGATTTGGGGACTTCAACAGCTGAGTCAAGGGAGAGAATTATTCCAGGAGTGGGTGGGTCAGCTTTTGTGGCCTGCATCATGCGGGAGGTCAGACTAGATGATCATAATGGTCCCTTCTGACCCTAAAGTCTATGAGTCTATGAGTCTAAAAAGGGAAATAAAAACAACCCAGGAAACTACAGACCAGTTAGTTTAACTTTTGTGCCAGGGAAGATAATGGAGCAAGTAATTAAGGAAATCATCTACAAACACTTGGAAGCTGGTAAGGTGATAGGGAACAGCCAGCATGGATTTGTAAAGAACAAATCATGTCAAACCAACCTGATAGCTTTCTTTGATAGGATAACGAGTCTTGTGGATAAGGGAGAAGACTTTAGTAAGGCATTTGATATGGTCTCACATGATATTCTTATCAATAAACTAGGCAAATACAACTTAGATGGGGCTACTATAAGGTGGGTGCATAACTGGCTGGATAACCGTACTCAGAGAGTAGTTATTAATGGTTCCCAATCCTGCTGGAAAGGTATAACAAGTGGGGTTCCGCGGGGGTCTGTTTTGGGACCAGCTCTGTTCAATATCTTCATCAACGACTTAGATATTGGCATAGAAAGTACGCTTATTAAGTTTGCAGATGATACCAAACTGGGAGGGATTGCAACTGCTTTGGAGGATAGGGTCATAATTCAAAATGATCTGGACAAATTGGAGAAATGGTCTGAGATAAACAGGATGAAGTTTAATAAAGACAAATGCAAAGTGCTCCACTTAGGAAGGAAATCAGTTTCACACATACAGAATGGGAAGAGACTGTCTAGGAAGGTCCAGCTAGACCACAAGCTAAATATGAGTCAACAGTGTGATGCTGTTGCAAAAAAAGCAAATGTGATTCTGGGATGCATTAACAGGTGTGTTGTGAGCAAGACACGAGAAGTCATTCTTCCGCTCTACTCTGCACTGGTTAGGCCTCAACTGGAATATTGTGTCTAGTTCTGGGCACCGGATTTCAAGAAAGATGTGGAGAAATTGGAGAGGGTACAGAGAAGAGCAACAAGAATGATTAAAGGTCTAGAGAACATGACCTATGAAGGAAGGCTGAAATAATTGGGTTTGTTTAGTTTGGAAAAGAGAAGACTGAGAGGGGACATGATAGCAGTTTTCAGGTATCTAAAAGGGTGTCATAAGGAGGAGGAAGAAAACTTGTTCATCTTAGCCTCTAAGGATAGAACAAGAAGCAATGGGCTTAAACTGCAGCAAGGGAGGTTTAGGTTGGACATTAGGAAAAAGTTCCTAACTGTCAGGGTGGTTAAACACTGGAATAAACTGCCTAGGGAGGTTGTGGAATCTCCATCTCTGGAGATATTTAAGAGTAGGTTAGATAAATGTCTATCAGGGATGGTCTAGACAGTATTTGGTCCTGCCATGAGGGCAGGGGACTGGACTTGATGACCTCTCGAGGTCCCTTCCAGCCCTAGAATCTATGACTCTACCACCGCAGTCCAGATGTAAGCAGCTCAGCTCTCCAGTGGAGCCCAGACACCCCACTTCTTTCAGATGGTCAGCAAACAGCCCACCTGTGGCACAATTTCTTTGTGTTTAAGGCCCTCTTCCTTCAGAGAAGCTTCTGTTAAGTTGTGGCTACAACCAATCTCACAGGCTAATAGGAGGCAAAAGTCCTATCAAAGGTAGGTCAGCATCGAGTAGTCACGCCCTCCCTTCAGGGAGGGACCATCAGGCAACAGTCATACAAGGAACACTTGCTTTCAGCCAGCCCTCTCTCCAGGACCTGGACACTGGAGGTCTACTCTCCTCTCTGACCTACCACCAACTGTGTGTGTGTTTTCTCTTTTGAAGCTTCTCCCTCCAAGTCTGACATCTCTCACAGGTGTGGTGGGCAGGCTGACTGAGCATTGTGGGCTCATTTACACAGTGTGGCCCCAGTGTAGGGTTTGTATACCCCATCACATGAGGGTGTGGTTTATCCCCCAGGTATAGAAGATTTGGCCCAATGTAAACATATTTTCTCATGTATCCCAAGAAAAACGAGTTTTCGGGGAGCAAATCCACTCACTGCTTGGCAAATCCACATCACAGAAGCAATTCAGAACATCTAGTAAATCAACATCATTGGTCAACCGATGAGCAATCCAATAAGTTTTCTACATAACAACGGTAGTAGGAAGAGGGCCTGAAACATAAGCCCTTGTATCAGAGGCCTGGTATGAGGCCTGAGGCCTAGGCTAAAGTAGTGGGCAAAGCTTTGCTGAAATAAAGCAAAGTCAGGCTATGAGCTAAAGGCAGGCCCTGCTCACAGAATCTGGTAAGAACAGGGCTAATATTGCAAAAACACACATTCCTAAGAGGTGCTAGGCACAGAGCACTTATTCAAACACATTCCAGAAGGGTGGTACCAGAACACCTCGATACCAACACATTCCCCAAAGGTAACGAGAACACACTGATCCCTCCTAAAGATGAGGTCAGGATGACGATGTGATGAATAGAGATGTTTTGATCAAACCAACGTGTACAGGATAATGGGTGGTAACAACCCACGTCAGGGGGCAGTAACTAACTATGTCAGAGGAGCAATATGTAACTTGTTTGTATTGCTGTATAAAATGGAGTCTCAAAGGGAGTGTCTTTGGCCAGCTGAGGGGATAGTGGAAAGTCCTGCCATTAATTGAGCTGCATCCATTGTCATGGGCATACATAGAATCATAGACTTTAAGGTCAGAAGGGACCATTATGATCATCTAGTCTGACCTCCTGCACAATGCAGGCCACAGAATCTCACCCACCCACTCCTGTATCAAACCTGCGTCTGAGCCATTGAAGTCCTCAAATCATGGTTTAAAGACTTCAAGGTGCAGAGAATCTTCCAGCAAGTGACCCGTGCCCCACGCTGCAGAGGAAGGCGAAAAAACCCCAGGGCTTCTGCCAATCTACCCTGGAGGAAAATTCCTTCCCAACCCCAAATATAGCGATCAGCTAAACCCTGAGCATGTGGGCAAGACTCACCAGCCAGACACCCAGGAAAGAATTCTCTGTAGTAACTCAGATCCCGCCCCATCGAACATCCCATCATAAGCCATTGGGCATATTTACCGCTAGTAATCAAAGACGAATTAATTGCCAAAATTAGGCTATCCCATTATACCATCTCCTCCATAAACTTACCAAGCTTAGTCTTGAAGCCAGATATGTCTTTTGCCCCCACTGCTCCCCTTAGAAGGCTGTTCCAGAACTTCACTTCTCTGATGGTTAGAAACCTTTGTCTAATTTCATCCAGGGCCGGCTCCAGGCACCAGCATTCCAAGCAGGTGCTTGGGGCAGCAATCTGCAAGGGGCGGAGGTCCGTGTGTTTTTGGCCCCCCCCCAAGCAGCACGCCGAATTGCTGCCGCGGACGGCAGGAGCAGTCCGTGTACCGTTAGGGCGGCACGCGCGTTTCGGCGGCGGCGGCAATTCGGCGGCAGCTTCTGTCTTCAGCTGCCTGCGGCGGCTGCCTCTGGCTGAAGACAGAAGCTGCCGCCAAATTGCCACCGCCGCGGAAACGCGCGTGCCGCCCTAACGGCACACGGACTGCCCCCGCTGTCCGCGGCGGCAATTCGGCGCGCTGCTTGGGGTGGCAAAAACAGTAGAGCCGGCCCTGATTTCATCTCTAAACTTCCTGATAGCCAGTTTATATCCATTTGTTCTTGTGTCCACATTGGTACTGAGCTTAAATAATTCCTCTCCCTCCCTGGTATTTATTCCTCTGATATATTTATAGAGAGCAATCATATCTCCCCTCAGCTTTCTTTTGGTTAGGCTAAACAAGCCAAGCTCTTTGAGTCTCCTTTCATAAGACAGGTTTTCCATTCCTCGGATCATCCTAGTAGCCCTTCTCTGAACCTGTTCCAGGTTGAATTCATACTTCTTAAACATGGGAGACCAGAACTGCACACAGTATTCCAGATGAGGTCTCACCAGTGCCTTGTATAACGGTACTAACACCTCCTTATCTCTACTGGAAATACCTCACCTGATGCATCCCAAGATCGCATTAGCTTTTTTCACAGCCGTATCACATTGGCGGCTCATAGTCATCCTGTGATCAACCAATACTCCGAGGTCCTTCTCCTCCTCTGTTACTTCCAACTGATGCCTCCCCAGCTTATAACAATAGTTCTTGTTATTAATCCCTAAATGCATGACCTTGCACTTTTCACTATTAAATTTCATCCTATTACTATTACTCTAGTTTACAAGGTCATCCAGATCTTCCTGTATGATATCCCGGTCCTTCTCTGTATTGGCAATACCTCCCAGCTTTGTGTCATCTGCAAACTTTATTAGCACATTCCCACTTTTTGTGCCAAGGTCAGTAATAAAAAGATTAAATAAGATTGGTCCCCAAACTGATCCCTGAGGAACTCCACTAGTAACCTCCCTCCAGCCTGACAATTCACCTTTCAGTACGACCCATTGTAGTCTCCCCTTTAACCAGTTCCTTATCCACCTTTCAATTTTCATATTGATCCCCATCTTTTCCAATTTAGCTAATAATTCCCCATGTGGAACTGTATCAAATGCCTTACTGAAATCGAGGTAAATTAGATCCACTGCATTTCCTTTTTCTAAAAAATCTGTTACCTTCCCAAAAAAGGAGATCAGGTTGGTTTGGCACGATCCACCTTTTGTAAAACCATGTTGTATTTTGTCCCAATTACCATTGACCTCAATGTCCTTGACTATTTTTTCCTTCAAAATTTTTTCCAAGACCTTGCATACTACAGATGTCAAACTGACAGGCCTGTAGTTGCCCAGATCACCTTTTCCCCCTTTCTTAAAGATAGGAACTATGTTAGCAATTCTCCAGTCATACGGTACAACCCCTGAGTTTACAGATTCATTAAAAATTCTTGCTAATGGGCTTGCAATTTCATGTGCCAGTTCCTTTAATATTCTTGGATGAAGATTATCTGGGCCCTCTGATTTCGTCCCATTAAGCTGTTCGAGTTTGGCTTCTACCTCGGAAGTGGTAATATCTACCTCCATATCCTCATTCCTATTTGTCATCCTACCATTATCCCTAAGCTCCTCATTAGCCTCATTAAAGACTGAGGCAAAGTATTTGTTTAGATATTGGGCCATGCCTAGATTATCCTTAACCTCCACTCCATCCTCAGTGTTTAGTGGTCCCACTTCTTCTTTCTTTGTTTTCTTCTTATTTATATGGCTATAGAACCTTTTACTATTGGTTTTAATTCCCTTTACAAGGTCCAACTCTACATGCATTGAGTGTACTTGTATCAACTGTAAGGCACCAATACCCTGCTTCATCGACAATAAACCTGGCCAAGTGCCTTCGTACCTTAATGGAACTTGTGGTCATTGGGCGGTTTGCTCAAGGTCTGCTGTGCCAGCTGTCTGCGCAGAGCTGGGACGACACACAGAGAGAACACACACACACAGCCAAATATCTGACGACATCAATATAAATGTTAACTGGTATATCATAAATTATAAATATTGACTGTATTAAGTAGTAAATATTGCCTGTGAGATATAGCAGAGACCTGAGATGAGATGAAATGCCAGAAAGTCACAGACTAACAGCAGTATTTTACAAACTCTATATCACTTTTGTTTATCCTCAGGCAATATTTTACCCAGCACAAGAAAACAGTCACAAGTTTTTATTAGACAGCATGATTTTTAAATGTGAGTGTTGTAAATCTTATTTAGAGAGATCTCCAAAATGAGATTTTTATGCTGCTCTGGGGCATTCCTGTTTTTAAAAGCACAGGGTATCTAAGCCAGATGATAACTTGGATTTATAATTGGTCACATGGTTCTAGTTCAGCCACTCAGAAGCCAGGAGAAATACAACTATGCATTAAATATGTATTTGTCATCTTTAGCCTGCCATTTGGATATCTAAAACAAGATTTTGACAAGTTACTGTGGGACAAATCCTGGGAATGGAGCAAAGCTCAAGTAATAATAATTATACCTAGCTCTTATCCAACACTTTTCATTAGATCCCAGAAAGCTTCACAAATGCGATCAGCAACATTAACATCATTTTACAGCTGGGGAAACTGAGGCACAGACCAGTGACATGAAAGGGATTTTCTCTGCCTGAAAACATTATGGAGATGAGGGAAGCATCCTCAGCATCAACTAGTCAGAGCCGCAACCATCATCTAAAATATAAGGGGGAAGCAGGAAACAACCCAGTGCTCACCTCATGTGGGGTCTTGGCCCAGTGGATCTGCCACTGACCAGCTAACCGTCTTCCCATCCACAGTCAGCTGCAGAGACCCACCATATAGCTCTCCCCTGTGGCACAAAGAAGATTTGAAATCCCCCTGCATATTTGACACGTAGCATTTAAAAATGATTTTGATACTCCCATGTACCCTGGGATATGTCCCTATGATAAGTGTATTGGTTAGTACATGGCCCAGCATTACTAACATATCTGACACTTGTATTTGTATATCAGAAGTAACAATAAGAATACTAGAATATAGGGTTAGAAGGGACCGCAAAGGGTCATCTAGTCTAACCCCCTGCCAAGATGCAGGATTGGTTGTTTCTAAACCATCCAAGACAGATGGCCAGCCAGCCTCCTTTTGAAAACCTCCAGCAAAGGAGATTCCATAACTTCCCTAAGCAGTTTGTTCCATTGTCCCACTCTTCTTACAGTTCGGAAGTTTTTCCTGAGATTGAATCTAAATCTGCTATGCCGTAGTTCAGTGTTTCTCAAACTGGGGTCGCCGCTTGTGTAGGGAAAGCCCCTGGCGGGCCGGGCCGGTTTGTTTACCTGCCCCGTCCTTAGGTCCAGCCGATCGCAGCTCCCTCTGGGCGTGGTTCGCTGCTCCAGGTCAATAGGAGCTGCTGGAAGCGGCGCGGGCCGAGGGACTTACTGGCCAGGGCCGGCTCCAGGCACCAGGCACCCAAGCACATGCTTGGGGTGGCACCTGGTAAGGGGCGGCGGAGGGAGCGCGGCACGGCATTCCGCGGGGCGGGGGGCACTCCGGCGGCGCGGCGCTCAGCGGGGGGGGCGGGCTCCGGCGGCGTGGCGCACAGCGGGGGGGCAGCGTGGGCGCGGCGCTGGGGGGGGGTTCCGGCGGCGCTCAGCGGGGGGCGGGGTCCGGCGGCGCGCCGCTCGGCGGGGGGGGCAGCGCGGGGCGCGGCGCTCGGGGGGGGTGTTCCGGCGGCGCGGCGCTCGGCGGCGGGGCGGGCGCGGGGCGCGGCACTCGGGGGGGGGGGTTCCGGCGGCGCTCGGCGGGCTCCGGCGGCCCTCGGCGGGGGGTTGGCGCGGGGCGCGGCGCTCGGGGGGGGGGTGCGCGGTGCGGCGCTCGGCGGGGGAGGAGGAGCTCGGGGGGCGGCGCTTTTTTTTTGCTGCTTGGGGCAGCAAAAAAGTTAGAGCTGGCCCTGTTACTGGCCGCCGCTTCCAGCAGCCCCCATTGGCCTGCAGCAGCGAACCGCAGCCAGTGGGAGCCGCGATCGGCCGGACCTAAGGACGGGGCAGGTAAACAAATCGGCCCGGCCCGCCAGAGGCTTTCCCTACACAAGCGGTGACCCCAGTTTGAGAAACACTGCTGTAGTTTGAACCCATCGCCTCTTCTCCTGCCCTCTATGGCAAGAGAGAATAACTTTTCTCCATCCTTTTTATGACAGCCTTTCAAGTATTTGAAGACAGTTATCATGTCCCCGCTCAATCTCATCTTTTCCAAACTAAATCCAGTTCCTTCAGCCTTTGCTGTATGGCTTGCATTCCATCCCTTTGATCACCTTTGTCACTTGCCTCTGGATCCTTTCCAGTTTCTTCACATCCTTTCTATACATTGGACACAGTACTCCAGTGGAGGTCTAACCAGCACTGAGTAGAGCAGTACTATCACCTCCCATGACTTGTATGCTATGCCTCTGTTAATGCAAAAAAAGCAAATGCAATTTTAGGTTGCAACAGCATTGCATTGCTGACTCATGTTGAGGTGGTGATCAACCACAACTCCCAGATCCTTGTCAGCAGTGCCACTGCCAAGCCAGTTATCCCTCTTTCAGTATTTGTGCGTTTGGTTTTTCTTCCCTAAGTGCAGCACCTTACATTTGTCTTTGTTAAATTTCATTTTGTTGTCTCTCCCAGTTCTTCAATTTATAAAGATCCCCCTGAATTTTAGCTCTATTCTCCAAAGTGTTAGCAACCCCCCCCCCCCCTGCCCCCCAGCTTTGTGTTATCTGCAAATTTGATCAGTGTGCTCTCTACTCCTACATCCAGGTCAGTAATAAAGATGTTGAACAACACCGGATCCAGAATTGATCCCTGTGGAATCCCACTGGAGACCTCCCTCCAATCCGACACCATTCTATTAATAGTTACTCTTTGTTTGCGGTTGTTTAACCAATTATGTATCCACCTAATTGTAGTTCCACCAAGCCTGCATTTCTCCAGCTTACTTATCAGAATGTCATGTGGGACTGTGTCAAAAGCCTTGCTGAAGTCCAGGTACACTATGGCCACTGAATTCCCCCTATCCATCAAACCAGTTACCCTGTCAAGAAGGAAATCAAGCTGGTTTGGCATAATTTGTTCTTGGTAAATCAGTGCTGGCTGCTAGTGATTACCCCTTCGTCAGGAAGGAAGAATGGGACCCAAAACCACAGACATTTAGGAACCCCTAAATGTTTATATAGGAACCCCTAAATGTCTATATCTGTATGGACCATCTGGTGCAGAGGTGGGCAAACTACAGCCCGGGGGCCGCATCCCGTCCTTCAGATGTTTTAATCCGGGCCTCAAGCTCCTGCCTGGGAGCGGGGTCAGGGGCTTGCTCCGTGCGGCTCCCAGAAGCAGCGGCACATCCCCTCTCCAGCTCCTACGTGTAGGGGCTGCCAGGGGCTCCGCATGCTGCCCCCCACCCCAAGCGACTCCCCCGCACTCCCAGCAGCCAGCCAACGGGGCCAATGGGAGCTGCAGGGGCGGAGCCTGTAGACGGAGCAGCACGCAGAGCTGCCTGGCTGTGCCTTCGCATAGGAGCCAAAGGGGGGACATGCTGTTGCTTCCGGGAGCTGCTTGAGGTAAGCACCGCCCAGAACCTGTACCCCGACCCCCTCCTGCACCCCAACCCCTTGCCCCAGCCCTGATCCCCCTCCCGCCCTCCGAAACCCAGTCCCACCCTCCTGCATCCCAGAGCCCACCCCCCCACCAGAGCCCTCACCCTCTCCCACACCCCAATACCCAATTTCATGAGCATTCATGGCCCACCATACAATTTCCATACCTAGATGTTACCCTTGGGCCAAAAAGCTTGCCCACCCCTGATCTAGTGTGTGATTGGACACAGCTATATTAAATAACCTTATGAGAGGTAGGGATTCCCTTCCATTTGAGGGTAACTAATCCCACCACAAGTAATGATTGCAGTATCTTCTATCTGTGCCCTTTAATTTAATTGTCAGAGATTAAAGCCTGCCATAAAGCTGGGCATCAATTTCTGTTGTCAGACTTCAAAGAGAGCTCCTGAAATCTCCTGCCAGAATCTATGATCATCTCTGTGGTTTTTTATTTCATGCAGCATTTGCATCTTTGTTAACATTATTTTTGCTCACTTCTGCGTAGCTTGCAAAATACATTCTTGAATCACAAAAAACAAAACCCTCTATATTTGTGATTCTCCTTTCAAATAGATTAAATCACACCCTGGATACAAGTGAGTGATTTGCAGTTGCCCGCCTTCCACTTTAATACATCACTCCAGAATATTAAACTTGAAATTTCTCAGCTGAAATCATAATGTACAATATGGATTAAATGTTTGAGACTTGTTCTTACAAAAAAAACTATCAAGGTTTCAAGCCTGTTAGCTATGTAGATTCAGATTATTTCCTTAGATCTTTCAGGCCATGAGTGTCAAGAAGCAATTTATTTTAAATTCTATCAGCTTGTCCTTTTTAAGAAAAATAAAACAAGTGGTAAGTTCTGAATTTCTTGACGTGAATGATGCAGGGCTCTTTCACATTAATTTACCTGCTCTACACTTTTTTCAATCTGCTCTGAAATTACTAATTACAGAGAGAATTAGGATCCAGAGTTGAATCAAGGTAAAGAGCACTTGGCAGAATTTCTGATAGAAACTACAAATGATGATGGCCTTGATTTCTCTAGTATGTCTTGTCCTTGTATTGCTAGTTTTTGCTCCTCAAGACTCAACAGAATGAATGCAATGCTGAAAAGTAAATCAACATCACTTCATTGTTCTCAAGCAGAGGTCATAGAGGCAACCTCATTGTGTGTGGGTGTGTGCATGAAGAAAGGTACATTTACCCTTAATCTTTTTACTATCTTGCTGATGGTTCTCTCAGTGCAACTGCAGGACAGGTGCATTTTTATTCCAGTGTTACCCATCACATCTTTATTTATGTGGTTCCATATCTAGCACAGTCTGAAATGCTCAAGACTGGCTTTGAACTCCGGGTGGCCAGAGAAGACATTGTGTGTTCCATGGCAGGCAACTAGTTTCTAGAGCAGCAGTTGGCTAGGTCAAGGATCTCAAGAACCAACCCCATCAATACTTATTAGTCAAAATGGACCACAGGCAATGTTCTTTTACTGCTTTTCCCAGCTGCAGTTCACTCCCTTTTAGTCCACCTGCCCACCGCGCTGGAGAAGGGAGGGTGTTCAACAGTTGTTTTCAGTTCCATTACTGTAGTGTTGTGTTCTCACTAAAGAATTGGTTTTGACTCCAACTGCCTTGGCAACAAGAGCTCACTCCTTCAGAAAGTAGCCAACAGAGGTTGGGAAAAATCTCCAGAGGCCAGAATGAACCCAAAGCCAATGACTTTTTTCCCCCAATGGGAGAAGGAAAAAGAACTTGAAGAGAAGCAGCATTGGAGTTCGGGATGGTGCCTAAAGCCCAGATTTAGGCATGACTGTGATCCAATGCGCTCTCATTCAGCTGCTGCCTAACCCTGCAGGCACCTAAACTCACCCAGCACCTAATTTTTTGCTGTAAAAGTCCCCTAGGCACCTGCGCTGGTGCCTCTGAGCATGCACACTACTCCCTCCAGCAGCTAAAGCACTCACCCAGGATGTAGGAGACCCCCCTCCCCTTTCCATTCTATCCCCTCCCACACACCTGGCCAGATGAGAATGGCACAGACAGGTGAGTTCCCTGGGCCATCAGACAGTCTGTGGTAGATTTCTCTCACTCTCTGTTGGTGAAACCATTCCACTTTAATTAAATACTTATTGGGCCACAGGAAGAGTGAGAATGACTCTATAGTCCACTGGTTAGGCATACACCTGAGTGGTGAGAGATCCCTGACCTACTCCCTTCTCCTTATGCAGAAGGGGGAATTGAACCATGGTCTCTCCCATTATAGCTGAGTGCTCCAACTTCTGTGCTAAACAGTAACAAGGGAGGCTTGCACCAGCAAGCAAGCTGTTTCTTACAATAATCCACTGCACCCCCTAAACTGCCTGACTCCAGGAGACATGGTCCCACCTGCAGATCACAAGCAGCAACAGGCACCTCTCTCACCAGCAGCTCCCTTTGGTTAGCTTGGGCAGCTCCGTGCCTAGCATGCTGGCTTTTGTGGATCACATTCTCAGGTGCCTGTCCCTCCCCATTCATCGTATAGGGAGCCTAGGCACCTAACTCAAGCTTTGTGTATTGATTTTCAAGATACCTAAAAGTTAGGTGTTGGAAAGCTCAGTGTTGCAACACCTAACTCCTTTTGTAGATCCAGGCCAGAGAGTCTCCTGAGGGACAGGGGTCTCAGTTAGAGCTCTGTAACCATGTACTTGGCCTTGAGACACAAAGCACATGGCCTAGGTCACCTATTATTGCCCTTGGGGCCACTTGAGAGCAGTCATTCTGGGAAATGTAATTCCCCAGGCAGGACTGACTCCATAGGTCATGTGATCAGGGAATCAGGTGACTGACTGCCTTTTGGGGACTATATAAGGCTAGCTGGCGCTCAGTATTGGGGCTGAGGTTAGATATTGAAGGTAGTTGGTTTTGGTGTTTTGTTTTGGTTTTTTTTTTTGGGGGGGGGGAATGTTTTTTATTGGAGAAAGAGGCTGTGGTGATATACTGGGAAATCTCCCCAGGTAGGAGGATGTGTTTTTTCCCTTCCTAACTTGCTGGAAGCTGTAAAGGTCTCTTAGCTAGGACCAAGTGATGTGAGTTGCTTGTCTCTCTTAGAATCATTGTATGGTAAGAAAGGCAGCTCTAAACAAAGGGCCTGAGACTGAACTGTAATCTGGACATTATTTTACTGTCGCTTGCTGATGTATCTGGCCACTAGTTTACTAGTTCTGAAATAATCCTCTGCAAGCTCCCGTAAAGGTCTTGGAAAAAATTAAATTAAAAACACTTTTTTATATATTTAGCACCATTATAAATGCTGGAGGCAAAGCAGGGTTTGGGGTGGAGGCTGACAGCTTGTGACCCCCCCATGAAATAACCTCGTGACTCCCTGAAGGGTCCTGACCCCCAGTTTGAGAACCACTGGTTTAGGGTATGACAACCACTGATGGCCTGGAGTTAAGAAGAAATTTCCTATATGAGCAGATTATTCCATAATTGTTTGTTAGGGGGTTGATTGCACCCTCTTCTGAAGCATCTTGTTTTTACTAAAGATTTACCACCAGTCTGATCCAGTATTAAAATTCTGTATAAGAACAAACAATAACATATAGTTCTCATCTCCTCCCTAATAGAGTAGTAATACTTGAATTTACAAAGTATACATGTACCCATTTTTTATTCCCTTTCTTTCCCATCACCAGGTTTAGGTGCTCAGGGCACTGCATAAATAGTTACCTATAATAACAAACAAACAATAAAATCATTTTATATATATAATTAATTACACATGCTAAGAGCCAGATGAAATATCTGGTATCATTAAAAAAGCTGAACCAGCGGGCCACCTGTGATTGAAACAAAACTGTTCTGAAAGGAAGTGTTTCTATGTTTTTTTTTAATTTAGCGTTAGTAGAGATGAGTTGAGTTAAAAGAGGAAGAGAAAAGCCCAGGGCTCATCAGAGCAAAGACCTAAATCATCTTAAGCTAGGGTGACCAGATAGAAAGTGTGAAAAAGCAGGGTGGGGGGTGGGAGGTGGGAGGTAATAGGTGCCTATATAAAAAAAAGCCCCGAATATTGGAACTGTCCCTATAAAATTGGGACATCTGGTCACCCTATCTTAACCAAGAATGTAAAACTGATCTAATTAAAGAATATTGTTGCAGTTTAACATGTATAGAACAATACTTAGCCAGAGGACTCAAAATGCTTTACAACGGAGGATAAGTTTGATTAGTCCCTTTTTATAGATGGGAAAACTGAGACACAAATGATTTACCTAAGGTCACACAGTAAGTCAGTAGTAGGCCAGAACCTGGCTGGTCTATTTCCCAATCTAAAGCTCTATCCATTGGACCATGTTGTGTCTTACACTCTATGAATAAGATGTATTATAGCAGCTTGTGATCAGATTTTAAGATTTGTTTGTTTTTTTACTGATTTCTAATGGGACAATATTCATTGCATCACATGCTGAAACTATATCATGATTAAGATGTTTATTTGAGAAAGATTATAATAAAATATTTCTAAAATGATCAGATATGAGATGTGACAAAAGCATTTACTTTCAGCAAACCTCTAAGGAAAAAACACAAGGAAACATTTAGGAATTTTTCTCTCTCAAAACTCTACATGTCCTCAGATTAGCCCTTCTTATAGTCTTTTAACTGTAGCCTTTTAATTGCCTGTGGAGACCATTTGAAACAAATCTGTTTGTTAGCTGAAGATTCAATAACAAGCTTCCTAGAGTGGGTGGTTGTAGCTGCTTCTTTCCTTGTAGGAGCATATATCATCAACTGGAAATGTGTATAGATGAAATTCTCTCTCTATTTTTAAATACAGGTACTTTGCTTATTTTTAGGGCTAGACTGTGACATAACCCATACTAAGGGTAGCATGTAGCTGTGCCATGCATGGAGCATCTCAGGGAAGGAATTATGGCTCAGGAAGCCACAATCCCTTCATGCTTCCTTCATTCTGCAATGGTCTAATTGGCCTGTATGAGCAATAAATTTCCAACCTCCCTGTGCTAGCTCAGTTCTGCTGGCAGATGCACTTTGGGAGCCATTACTCACCCACTTACTCTGGGGCACTGCTTACTCTTGATTGTTCAAACTCCAGGAAGGAGGTAAGGAATTAAGTTCTTAATTCCTCCTCATGCCGCAGTGCAATTGCTATGGTCAGGTATGATCTTGACCTAAAGGACTACCGGAAACAATAAGAAAATTCTATACTCTAATACTGTTTTGTGGCAGACTAATTTTTAAGAGGACAGGGCTCAGTTCTGCATGGTGCTGAATGTGTCCAACGATGTGCTGAGAGCCATCAGCCTTCTCTGCGCTTCAGTGGCAGTTGAGCACTCTCAGCAAACAGCATTTTACAGGATCAGGCTCCTAGTAGTGTATTGCATGAAAGGGGCTCAGTAAGCAGCAGCTGCCTTACTATGCTCTAATGTGAGGCTAAAAGATTATTACAAAGTGATAAAGAAATGTACTTCATCTTTATCAAAAATATTCATGTTGGAATCTGAATGGCATCCATAGGGATCTATACACGCAAGTAACTTCCATTAAGGTTAACAGAGATTGTACAGACATGCTCAGAGTAAGGGTTCCAGACAGTTGCTTTCTGGCCTCCAGATCTAGTCTTGAAACCATTTTAGAGGAAAGGGCTCACAGTTAATGTTGGGTAAAAGTTTAAAGCTAATTGCAGCAAAATGTGAATAAGAATTAATCACTTTTTCTCTTGCTGCTGCGAATTTTAATGCGTCATGGATCATGAAATCTGGTCTTCCCCCCTGAAATCTGGTCTTTTGTGGGCTTTTACCCTATACTGTACCGATTTCACGGTGGAGACCAGTGTTTTTCAAATTGGGGGTCCTGACCCAAAAGGGAGTCGCGGGGGGGTCACAAGGTTATTTTAGGGGGGTCATGGTATTACCACTCTTACTTCTGCGCTGCCTTCAGAGCTGGGCGGCGGAGGGAGGCAGCTGTTGGCCAGGTGCCCGGCTTTGAAGGCAGCACCCCGCCAGCAGCAGCGCAGAAGTAAAGGTAGCAATGTCACACCATGCCACCCTTACTTCTGCGCTGCTGCCTTCAGAGCTGGGCGGCCGGAGAGGGCCCAGCTCTGCAGGCAGAAGTAAGGGTGGCAATACCATACCATGTCATCCTTACTTCTGTGCTGCTGCTGGCGGCGGCTCTTCCTTCAGAACTGGGCTCCCGGCCAGCAGCCACCGCTCTCCAGCTGCCCAGCTCTGAAGGCAGCGCCACCACCAGCAGCAGTGCAGAAGTAAGGGTAGCAGTACCTCAACCCCCCCTACAATAACCTTGCGACCCCCCCACAATTCCTTTTGGGGTCAGGATTTCTATAATTACAACACTGTGAAATTTCAGAATTAAATAGCTGAAATAATGAAATTTACGATTGTTTTAATCCTATGGCCGTAAAATTGACCAAAATGGACCATGAATTTGGTAGGGCCCTAATAAGGATACAGCACATATTAAAAGTATCTGCTTCTGGTGTTTTCTCTCTGGACCTGGACACTTTGCAGATAGGATTCTTGTAGGGTTTCAATTTCAGGATCTGATCCTGTTCTCATTTAAGTCAATAGCAAAATTCCCATTGATTTTAGTGGATGTAATACTGGGGCCTTCATGTAACAGCTGTTACATTAAAATGTAAGATCAGAGTCTGGGAAGGTGGCAATCTTCCTCTCAGCATAATTACACAAGCTGGGTTTAAAACACAGGGAAGCATTTTAGCACAATTTTAAAATTTTCCAACCAGCTCTACTAAGTACACAGTGAGCTACAAGTGTTTCCAAACCACTGAGTGAAACAGTTCTTGGCCTTACCTGAAAGGAAAGGGTAGAGGATTCCATAGGAGTGTGGTTGGCTTGGGAGACAAAGTGGTGCCTGCACAGCTTGCCTCGGCCTAAATTACAAAAGAACTCTGAATCCACCTACCCAGAGTTCTAGGCAAACTTTTCACACAGTCCTAATTTCTTTGTGGATTTAAGGCTGAGGAAATGCATGTCACAGCCCCAAGCATGGAAGTGGACAGTTCCTGTGCTCACTTTAAAGAAAATTGAACTGATTTATAATGTCTAAAAATGCCAACCAGTTTTGGGGAGTGGATTGGAGGTGTGTGAAGCGAAAGGCCTCCCACCTTCAGTCAGCAGAAAGTGATGGAGTGGTGGGACAACGCCTGCCCCCGTCACTGAAAGTGTTTGCTTTCTTTTCTGATCATTTCTCAATTGGAGAAGTTTAAGTTAGGTAGTTACCAATTTCATTCTCATGAGCCCATTTCCTGGGGAAGGGTCCACCAGGGACAACAACAGAATGCCCAGAGTGGCAGTCCATTGGGGGTGTGGGAAAAGTATCCCCTCTCAGAGCAAGAAGCAGTTGCTGTTGCTGTATATCCCAGAAAGTTCACAAACCTTACTTATGACAGCAAACCAGAAAGGCTATTTTTCTAGGTAGAGTCTTAAGGGAAGTACACAACTCATTGACTATAGCAGAACTGATGCTGCTAACTTCATTACAGAAATGCTAAGTCAAAATGCTGTGATGCTAATTCTCTTCCAACTTTTCTTTGCTCTTTGCTAAAGGAAGTATCTTAATTGTGTAGCTGAACATACAAGTGTGACATACGACTTATTATCAGAACCTGTTTTTTTTTTTATGTACCATAAAACTCCATCTGTCCTCTCATCTGCAGTTGGCTATGGCCCCTATACCACACAAACACAGAACAAGAATAAGTTATTTTAAATACCCAGTGTATTAGTCAAAACTTGATGGTTTTTTGTTTTGTTTTTAAATACTGTCAACCCAAAATTGTTTTTTCATTTGTGGGCATCGAAGAGGAGTTTTATGTATGAGTTAGGATGGTGGGCATCAAATAATTTTATCCCAGAATTACTAAGATCATAAAGCCAAATCCTCAGGTGCACCTAATAAGCAGGGGGGACACAGGTGGCTTTCCACCATCTTTCGGGGAGGGGAGGAACTGGAATCCTGTTTGTCGGCCAACAGATAATTTAGAGAAGCACAAGGCTTCTCTAACTTATGCCAGAAGTAACCTCTGCCTGGGGGCCATTCTGCCAGCCCAGTTTCTCTGAAGCACAGCACATTACAGCCCTACCTCCTTAGATCTGCGCTGACAGCACCATGAGCAAGTAGCATAGAATCAGCTACAACACCTTGGGATTCCCTTATACAAGGTGTATCTCAAACTGACAGTTTAAGACAGTATTTTGTCTCCTTGTGCAACCAGAGCATGGATCTGTCCAAAGTTCTGGAGAAATAAAGATCATGTTAGCTGTGTTATTAATTTTCTTGTGTTATATTTGTAGGGATGTAAACTCACTAGTTGTCATATAAAGTTTTTTACCGGGCGTTAAAAGATGCCCAACTTAGTTAAACAAAAGAGCTCAGTTAATAATGAATAATTTAGTCCTGGTTCAGCAAAGCACATACTCATGCATTTAACTTTAAAGCTTGACTTAACTTTGAATATGGATGGACTTATGCACATACTTAAAGTTAAGTGTGTGCTGAAACACTTTGCTGAATAGGAATGGACTTAAGCTTGTTCATAAAGGCTTGGGGCATTTTTAAGTATGGAAAAGTGCAACTCACTTCTGAAAACCTGACCATTCTCTCTCTCTCTCTCTCTCTTTTTTTTTAAAGCAAACTTGTGATTTATAGATCAGTTTTAGATGCAGCTCAGTAGAATCTTCAGGAGATAACCATGATGCTGAGATAGTCCCTTGGATATATAAAGTGCTTTCCACTTATTTCATATATTGATTAATTTGTTCCAAACTTCTGGACTAAATAATTTGTATTCAAAACAATTTCATCCTTTATTCTGATCAATTCTCATAGCATATTCTCTGGATAACTTGATCAATGACTGTAAGGCCCAATTAATTAGACTTTTTTTCCATTGACTGCAAAGGGAACAGGCTCAGAACCATAGTGAGGAAGCACAACATAGACAAAGACCTCCAGAAAGAGTTATGGGATAAAAGAGGACTACAACTGAAGCTGGATTTTTCTTGGAATTATTCATTTCTATAATGTGCTATGGAAACTGTGCTATGTATTCTGATGATCAGATAGAAATTATAAAAATCAATCCCTTATTTAAATTAAAAATGTGATAAGAATGGATTTAACCAAAATGCTGGCCCATTAGGGAGATCTTGTTTAGCCTTATTATCATATGCTCTACAGCAGTGGTTCTCAATCAGGGTACACGTATCCCTGGGGGTACACAAAGGTCTTCCAGGGGTACATCTGCTCATCTAGATATTTGCCTGGTTTTACAACATGCTACATAAGAAGCACTAGCGAAGTCAGTACAAACTAAAATTTAATGCAGATAAAATGAGAAAATACGCAATTTTTCAGTAATAGTGTGCGGTGACACTTCCGTATTTTTATGTCTGATTTTGTAATCAAGTAATTTTTAAGTGAGGTGAAACCTGGGGTACGCAAGATAAATCGCATTCCTAAAAGGGATACAGTAGTCTGGAAAGATTGAGAACCACTGCTCTACACTGTGCTATTCTGTTAGGAATTTGGAAAAGCTTTAAAAGATATGACAAGAGAATATTAGAATATAAAACATAAGGGAAAAAACAATTAAAGTAAACCATTTTTTTAAATTTTTTTCATTTCCAAATCCAAAATGTAACATATGAAATGAAAAATAAGAAAGGCTTCTAGTTATAGAGAAGAGGACAGAATCATACCACAAGAAAAATATGATACATCAGGGAGGAATCCTGGCTCCATTAGTGGATGTTTTGCCATTGACTTCCATGGGATCAGGATTTCACCCCATATCCTCTCAAATTCTTTTGTATTAATTGGTAAGAAATCCTATCAAAGTTAACTAGAACTGTCAGATCTACACACTGGCCTAAAATATTCAGCATTACAGATATTTTCCATTTTTTGAGAATTAGTAATTTAACAACTCAAGTAGCTTTCTTTAAAAAAGTCTACTGCCCTGCTCTCCTTGAATGAAAATATAGGATCCCCTGAAAGAGCTATGTTTGATATTAATGTAAGCCTTTACACTCCCCTCCCCCAAATGTACATCTCCCAATGTGTGTGTATTAAGTTTGGTTTTTTTAGCCTCCTAATTCCAACATTAATCACTATTTTTATTCAGGCCTTCTTCATTCTATAGCGTCCAATGGATTTATTTTAGTGATCTTCCTTATTATAGCCCAAAATAAAATAGCAACTCTTCTATCTACATCACATGTCTTGGAAGCAAAAACCATTACCTGGGAAATATTTCCAAATGCAGGAAAACACTAGATTTGACTGCAAGGCATTTTAGTCAGAAACAATTTTTAGCATTCTCACCCTTTTAATGTACCCTCAGACTCCACTGATTTTTAAAGGAGAAGCTAAATCCCTTACAAGATGGAGCCCAGTAATCCTATGTGTGAGTAAAGAGTAGATGGCAGTTGTTGTGTTAGTGGCAGGGATAGATTTATATAACAAAACTATTAGGATCCCATCCCTCCCAGAATGAACATTGAGTGAAATCCTGCCTAAATGCCAACTTAATTGGTTAGAGACATGGGTCTGATCTTGCTCCCACTGAAGCTGATGCCAAAACTCCACAGACTTCAGTGGAGGTCATTTCTATATTTATATTTCAGCAACAGGCTCTGGGGCGGCAGAGGAAGGAGGAGAAGGAGAAATAGTGCCTACTTCTTATTTGCTGCTGCTGCTTTCACAATCAATAGTGATTAGCTTTTAAATGTTCTTTTGTTTGCTTTCTGCTTTGAGCTTTTACTTTCTAAAAATAAAATAAGAACTTGGAAACAGTCAAGTTCAAAATTCAGAGTAAGAAAAATGTAACAGCTGCCCTGACCTGTATCCTATTTGATTTATTTAAATGTGTCATTCTGCCACCTGAAGAAATCCAGATTATACAGTAGGTCTATACTTACCTCCGGGTCCGGCAGTAAGCAATCGATCTTCTGGGATCGATTTATCGCGTCTTGTCTAGACGCGATAAATCGATCCCGGATCGATCCCGGAAGTGCTCGCCATCGACGCCGGTACTCCAGCTCGGCGAGAGGAGTACGCGGCATCGACGGGGAAGCCTGCCTGCCGCGTCTGGACCCGCGGTAAATTCGAACTAAGGTACTTCGACTTCAGCTACGTTATTAACGTAGCTGAAGTTGCGTACCTTAGTTCGAAGTGGGGGGTTAGTGTGGACCAGGCCTAAATAGTAGTAATAATGTAAACCCCAATCCTGAAAAAAAACATGGACATGTTCCACTTTATGGTAGCACCCACGTATGTAAAATTAAGCATGAGCACAAGTGTTTGCAGGATCAGGGCTTTATATAGAACCAGACATTTAGATGCTCATTTACAAATAGAGGGCCTGATTCTCCACTGCCTTTTGCTTGTATAGTCATTTGCACTTGTGCAAAGTGGGGGGTAAAATGCTACTCAAACAGAATCGAACATTTTACATTCATTGTGCACTCTTTTTGCAGATGTGTAAATGACTGCACCAGGTGCCAGACAGCAGAAAATCAGGCCCAGAATAAGATACATTTGTGGTATAGAAAAGTGAATAGAAAGAGTAGTTGGGAAAGAAGAGAAATAACAGCAGGTTACAGTAAAGTCTCAGCTGGTGTAAATTGTAATTGACCAATTTATTCCAGCTGAGGATTTGAACATCTATGTGTGTCAAAATCAACATCTGTAATAACTTCAGCTTTTGCAAGAAAAAAAAAGGGGGGGGGGTAGGATAGATATGCTTTTTTTTCCCCCTTGGAGATCAAACTCTCTTGAAAGACTGTTCCTTGAGGTGCCCATCTGACCCTTAGGCAGAACCTTGCCAATGAAAAGATTCTTGCCCTTCTCCAAAATGAAAGGAAGGATGGAACATAGAAAAGGAACACTGAATCCCTGAGGAGCTCCCAAAACGGAGGGAAAGCACCTATACATTTTTGTGTAAGCAATCTGCACTCTTTTTCCTGATCTCTCTACCTAGGCGTAGCAAAGCTGCAAGGTTGCCTTTTCATTTATATGTGCCTTTATCTGAATTTTGAAATGCCTGTTTTGTAAAATTAAACAGGGAAAAGGAAATTTAAGGAGTATTTGTTTCAAACTGCTCCAGCCGTCTCTGCCAATGCTGTTCAATGCTGCATGCTGCCTCGTACCTGGAGATTCCCCCTCTATGGATCAGTGCCTTTGGACTACCACAACAGGGCAAGCTTGCAGCTCAGAATCGGGTTCTGTGTTCCCATTCCCTACTCATTTGTACTGTCTTATCTACTTTCTCCTGCTGACACCATCAACTGCCACTGTGCTACATGTGAGAAAAGAGAAATCGTTCATATTTGAGCTGATTCCTACTATGTTTCTGAGCAACCAGTTCTATGTTGAGTCTTTAGGAGCTGTGCATGGGAGTGATTTTACAGAATGTAGGCAAACGGGCTTTTCCTTACATATGGAACATGAACCCTTCATGAAACTACTGGTTGCTGCTCAGATTGCAAATTTGCTTGGATTTAATGGCACAACAGGATGTAGTTTACCAAGCGTGTTTTGGACTAACTTTTGCTGCATTCTTTTCTCTGAGTGCCTTTTTTTTCCCTCCAGTCATTGCACCCCAGATTTGTAGTTCATCCAAACTTCATTCAGTGGTCAGGATTAGCTCCCCTACCAGGACTGTACTGAGGGCAGTGCTCCTGTTTTGACAAAACCAGAGATGTTTAGAGTTTTGATGGACCATGACACTGGCTCTCCAGCCCCTAGTTCTACACAGAAAAAATACTGCCCTGCTTGATATGAATAAAGCACAAATGCCTCATCAATTTTGAGCATGTCAAGTGAATCCCAATTCTGGCCCCCACAGCTGTGCTGAGTCTCTTCTTGTGTAAATCTTTCATGCAAAAGCAAAAACCAGTAGGAAAGACTGTCAAAACAAGGCAGAGTTTTGCCTGCAGGAAGATGAGCTATGCTGCTGCAACCTACAGAATGAATGCCAAGTGAAATACCAGTTACATAGGAATACATTGTTTGCAGATAATGTAGCACAGAGTTTTGCTAAAGCTTGAGGTTATTGAGAAAATAGTCACGTTTTCCTAAATATTATATATTTAAAATGAATAGCTTATAACACGGGAGGAGGAAAACCAACAGATTATCACAAACTTTTTTTTACCGTGACTTTTTTGCTTAGTCTCTGGTTTAATGTATCGAACACTACCTCTGTTTTTCTGAATTTGATCGTTTGGAAGTTTAAGCAACTGCTATTTGAGAGAAAACCAACACCAGAGGAAGAAATATTTGCATCAATAATGAAGAAAAGCACAAATGCTACTTAGCACTTACATAGCACTTTTCATGTTCAGTGTGATTTACAAACATTGGCCAACTGATAGTAAATTAAACAGTATTATCTCTTCATTCTTTTGTGACTAATGCTCTGGCGTGGGAATCAGGAGATTTCCTGGTTGACTTTAAGTAAACTGGCGAATTTTAGCATATTGGCTCCTTCACATGGAAGTATACCACCTGTCCACACACACAATTGCTCTCTGCTGTGCACAGGCCCTTATGCAGGACCCTATTTAGCTATCTTCTAATATCTTGCTGCAATCCCATTTCAATCTGCCTTTCCATTTAACGTATGAAACACAGACACAAATATTTCCTGATAGCAAACTGCTATTCAGCTGCTACAGGAAAGGTGGATGGAATCATTTTTATGTCCATCTTCTCTGCTGCTATCCAGAAAATTCTTAGAAATCAATCTTACAGAGATCATTTATCTTGGCCCTAATTTCCCCCCGGTCCTTTGGAGTAATGTCAGCAGAACTTTGGTAAAGCCAGTGTTCTAGCCAGGCAAATCAAACTGCAAATTTCCCTGTGTCTGATAACTGTGGGAAAAGTATCCACTTTTGCAAATGCACTTGCAGACTAGAGTCGTCAGCCTGGATCCTCAGCTTCTGTAAATCAGTGTAGCTTCACTGACATCAGTGGAGCTATGCAAAATTTACACCAGCAGGGGATCTGGCCCATTGTGTGGATGTGGATCATAACTGCCTCTTAAAGGGGAAGGCTACTGTGGATGCAGTGCATTATAGGTGCTTTTCCCGTGCAGACCGTTCAGTTGCCAATGGTCCAATTCACATAGCATGCATGCAGCCTTAATCTCTCTGCTCCTAGTTCCTTATCTGTAAAATGGGTGCAACAATACTTCTCTATCTCACAGGCATGTTGTGAGGTTAAGTTCACTGATCTGTGTGAGGAGCTCAAATGCATAAATAGATAGGTAATAATTATTCGTCTAAACAGCTGCTATGTATAACTGTGTTCCCTTATTGTAAGCATAAATAGACTTAAGAATAGACTTAAACAAAACTGATTTTGATTAATCTAGTGAGAGTATGCCTGTCGCATATGCCTGACATATGCAAGCATTGAGGCATGACTCACCCTTTAAACAATGATTCAGATTAGCTTTCCTTGTGGGCTGTATGTCTTTTGTCTGCCTTTGTTTCCAAAGTCTCTGTAATCATCTCACAAGAGCAGTGATGGTTAAAACAACATTAAAATGAGACCTTTAATAGAGCCTGTACAGCGGAGTTCTTGGTAAAGGGCAGGAGGGCATGTCTCTATTGTTCTGCTGAAAAATCAAGAAGTCTGGGATAGAGGGTCATTTTAAATTGGGAAAATAAAAAAGCAGAGTGACATGGATGAGTATAAAAGTGTTACTGCTGGAAGGGCAATATTGCCAAGTGATGTGACCTTATATTTGGTTACTGCATAAGAAGCTATTGAATGTGGAATAGCTGAGAGTAGTAACACTGACTTCCCCACCACCACCACCACCCCCCCTCCACTCCCCCGCCCCGTTTGCTTTTACTGAGTCAGGACTGCATGATCTCAATAAGAGACTAAATTTTGGAGGGTGTTTTATTTACACAAACATGAATTTTAATGGCTCAATTGTGCAATTTGCACACAACTGTGTTAGGGCATGGCACAGAACAGATTGCATTAGGATGACAAAAATTGTTTCTCTGCACTGGTCCCACTCGATGGTCAGTTGCATAGGGGTGCTGAATTTAGGGTTGCCAACTTTCTAATTGCTTGAAAACTGAACACCCTTACCCTGCCCTGCCTCTTTCCCCAAGGCCCTGCCCCCACTCAATCCTACTCCCTCCCTCCATCACTTGCCCCCCACCCTCCCATCGCTCACTCCCACCTCTCCTGGGACTCACCGGCTGCCTGCAGAGCCAGGCTGGGAGGAGCTGATGCAAAGCCTGCCCAATTGGGGCACAGCGGGGTCCGGTCCCTGGAGCAAGGGGCCAGGGCAGAGAGGCGTCGGTCCCCATAGCCAGGGCAATCAGGGCATGACAAGGCAGAAAGGGGTGGACAGGACCGCCCTGTCCCCCCAGGCAGAGGCACCTACCTCTTAGGTCCAGTCAGTGACAAGTTCCCTTTTCGACTGGACATTCTGGTTGAAAACCAGACACCTGGCAACCCTACTGGGACTATGGCCTTGACTCCTTCCCATCCCTTTTTGGGAGATTTGCTCCCTGAAGGAGCAAAAACTGAACAATCCCTGCTCACAGAGATTGCTGTCGTGACCTGCCCTTGTGCAAGTGCGGGGAAGGCTTGTTGTATACCCTCCCTTCCCATGCATCTGTAAAAAGGCAGATCCTAGTCTAGCACTCAGGATTTTGATGGTCATGGCAATGGTCACTTATCACATGTAACCTTCCATATCCTACTGCGCTAGGTGTACAAATAACTGTAAAAAGCTTTCCAGGTAGCAGGCTAGAGGCTGTGTTGAGACTGAATGGGACTTTTAGTCCACCTTATGTAAAATAAAATGCCCTCTTCCAAATGTTCAATATCATTTGCTAAATGACACTGAATGGAAGGGAGCCAGAGGTGAAAGTAAGCCGGTACGGTATGGTATGGCGTACCGATAAGAAAGTGGCTGCCGTTACACAGCCGACCATACGGCAGGGCTGCTGACGGGGCGGGGAGCAACAGGGGCAGCTGCCCCAGGGCCCAGCAATTTAAAAGGGCATGGGGCTCCTGGCAGTGACCGGAGCCCCTGGCCCCGGGGCTCCCGACCGCCGCCCCGCTACCCCAGAGCTCCAGTGGCGATTTAAAGGGACCAGGGCTCCCGGCCGCAGCTGCCGCTACTGCACCAGCGCCTGGAGCCCCAGGTCCTTTAAATCGCCGCCAGAGCCCCAGGTGGCGCGGGCTGGGCAGTGCTAAAGGGCTGGCTGGGGGAGTCTGGCCCCAGCCCTGCCCCTTCCACCCGAGGCCCCACCCCTTCCAGGGGCCCAGAGCCACCCCTCTCCCCCACCTTGCCCAGGACCCCAGCCACCCTGCGTACCGGTAAGTCCATTACGTTACTTTCACCTCTGAATGGAGCGCCACACTTCCTATAATAGAACAATTAACTGATTTGTTTTTTGTGGCCAGACAATTTGGTCCAAGTTTCAGTCCCTTCTGTCTGCCGCAGGGTACTGAAATTTAGTCAGAATAACTAGAGTCCTTGTAAGAAAAGAAAGTGAATAAAAGAACTCTCATTATTTGAGGGCGGTTGCTCTACCCCTTTAAATTGAGTGTCAGAGTTTGCAATGGATTAGAGTATATAACTTGTAATGCCGTTTTCTCTTTCTCTACCATCTCTACTGTCTATACTCGGAACTGGATCTGAAGAAAGGGATATTAAGAGCAATTCCAGACTGTTCATACGTTTTATTTCACACAGTAGAGCTCTGAGGAGGAATTGAGCTCACTAATTTTGGAGGCCCCCACTAAACACAACCAGATTATTTAATCCAACTTTTACATCCAATAACAAAATATTTAACTTAATGTGTCTCCCTTGTCCTTATTCCTCCTCCTCATTTTCTTTCCTTTTTCACTCACTTTGTTTCCTTTTACTTTCTATTGTGGTTTATCTTTTCCTCCGTTTTATGTCTCTCGTCTGTCTATTTTGTCTTATATTTAATATATTGGTTTGAATTTCAGTACATTTTTTTCTCTCAAATCATTCCATTTTCATTCCCCCTTTCTCTTTCTAATGGTGCCTTTCTTCAGCTCCTTGTCCCCCCTTCCCTCGTCCATTTTCTTTCCTATTTAATACTTTGCTGTGACCTTCTTTTCTCTCCCCTTTGTTAAATTTCTCCCTTCTCTCTTAAGCCTCTGTCCCCTCCTTCTGTCCCCTATGTACTGCCCCTTTTTAGCTTCTCTTTCAAATGAGGCCAGGAAAGGAAGAGCAAATAGAGCTCTCCCACTGCATTGGGGAACTGATTTCTCCTCAAACTCCCTCTGGCTTTAACCACTTGCGTTTACAGTAAGTTCTCGTTTAAAATGGAACAAGGAACTTGAATGAAATCAAATTCCTTCCATTCCAACATGCATAACTTCCCTTCAGCAGCATCAGTTCCATGTCACTCTGCTTCTCCTGCCTCCCCACAGAGTGTTACATTTATGGGAAAAAGCTACCTCAATGGCTTCATCTCTGTCACTGCAGATGGCTTTCCAGACTCTCAGCCTTTTGTCTCTTTGGGCTGCTTTAAGCTGGTGCTCCCAGTTCAGCTCAGCAGTCAATGTTTCTTTGTGTGCTTAAACCACAAGCATTTTTGCCATTCATGCCTGGGCTACTTCAGACTTTTTTCCAACTCTTGCTGACCAACCTTGTTACCATAGAGTAAACCCTGGTGTCAGCACTCAGCACTAGTAACCAGGCTCTGCACTGACAAGTTCCTCGGTGACTTGAGATGGAAAGGAATACTTCCACCCACCTGGACAGAGCGGAGCAGCAGTCATTACACAGCTGCTCCTGTAGCCTCTTGGCTAAGAGAAGAATGGCAAGTGGGTCCACGTAGTCACAGATCCAGTGGCCCTCCCAGTCTCCTTGACTTCAGTAGGAGCTGAATATGCGTATATGAAGGTCAGAAATGTGGCCCTCATGTTTATCTTTACCTTTTCTCTAAAGCCTCACACAATTTGAATATATTCCATCCTCCCAATTTTGCTGTCTCTGTCTTTTTTGGGAGTTTAGGCAATCCAAACATGATATTTCAGGAGCCACTCATGAGAGTAGGTAAGGATATGAAGGATTAGGCATTCAAATGGTATTATATGGTAACTGAGCATAAAAATACAACTGTAAGGTGACTGGATTGTAAGCTCTGTGGGGCGGGGACTGTCTCCAAATATGTATTTGTACAGCGCCTAGCACAACGGGGCCCTGATCCTGAGTGGATTCTCTGGGTATTCCGATAATACAAATAGTAATAATGTTAAGTACACAAGTAATGACTTATTATGGTGTCACAATGTGAAGAAAATTATTCTTTAAAAGATTAGTTTTGAGGGTGAGGGGAGGGAAAATTCCAGTATGAAAGAAAATGCAGAAACAGTGCAGAAGGAAAGAAGACATCATAGTAGGAGACAGGGAGAAGAATACAACGCACAGGCACTGACTTTTGTTTTTGCTGGTGGGTGTTTTTGACGAGGTGTGTGTGTTTGGGGGGGTGGCACTCTGCCAGTTTTGGGAGGAGGCTATTTTCAGCATATTTATACACTTATTTCAGATTCTAGTTATTGAATATGTGTCTACCATTGGTATCTTAACAATTTAATCATTATTAAAACAGTAATGAACTACATCATTACATTATCATGAATTATAGTACCTACAAGCTGTCTTCACTAACGTCCCAATTTAAAGACATTACGTCTCACTATAGCTTTCTGAATGAAACTGTCAGCAACACTGTGGCTCGTGGGTGCTCAGTACAGGGTTTACAATGGCCCGAATGGCACTGTGGCGCCGTGTCCATGCACAAAAGGGGCCCCGACACCCACCCCTGCTCATCCCTTCCCCCCAAGGCCCCACCACCACTTGGCCTTTTCACCCCGAGGCCCCATCCACTGCTCACTCCTCTCTGCCCCCTCCCCACCATGCGAGCAGTAGGCAGGACCTCGGGGGGAAGATGCTGAGTGGGGGCAGGTCCTCAGGGCAGAGCACGGGCAAGGCCTCAGGGGGAAGAGGCCAAGCAGGGGCAGGGCATTGGGACGGAGCAGGGGCTGAGTGGAGGGCAGGGCCACAGTCCAGCCTCCAAGGCCCACAAAAGATTAATCAGGTCCTGTGGGTGCTGAGCACGCCCTATTTTTTTCAATGGGTGCTTAAGCCCTGGAGCACCCCTGGAGTCGGTGCCTATGTTACCTTATACATAGACAGAAAACCTGCAATGATTGCTCACTGCTTGCTAATGAGAGTGGTCCCACAGGCACGTATAAGGATTGACTACTCGTGTGAGTTAGGGCAGAAGGACTGATCTCATATTACCAGTGAAGACCAGCTGACTCTCTGACTTGGCAGTGCCTGAAGGGCCACTTTCTTTATTATGGCCCTGATGCAAAACTCACTGAAATCAGTGGAAAGACCCCCATCATCTTCAGTGAGCTTTGTTATCAGGCTCATTGTGAGCATCACAAGGAAAATATCTTTCTAACAAAACAGGAACTTGCAACAACATTCCCAGCAAACTCATTGTTAACCTGTGGGTGCTGGAATTTCCTTCAATAAAATCCACTAGTATTAATAAATGTGCTGGTGACTGTGTCTGCTTAAGAACTAAAGGCATTTCCTGCAGTACTTCAGGAATAACTTTCATGCTATTGGAGTAGGCAACACCAGCACAAACACTACCCTGCTATGGAACTACTGTTCCCCAACAAATATCAGTTATGACCGAAATAAGATTATATTTTCCATGGTTATGTCAGCTATAGAACTAATTGTCAAACACAGAAATATCCTATTCAAGATGTAAGAGAGGGTATCCCATCCCATGTCCCCATCCCAACTCACAAATGCAGAGAGCACTTGGAACTGGTGCAGTACTGTTGTGCAAATGGATTCGAGGGCTTCATGTCTGGGGTCTTCTCCTGCATGCTACAGAATATAGCTCTGTGGGGGCTCCTGCCTGGCAATGGATCGGGAGTTTAGGGACAGGAGTGAACTAAGTAGAAGTGTGCCCAGTGAATCCACTGCAATTGCAGCTGCCATTCTGACCTGCTCATTGAGACCATATAGCTGCAAAAGCCACTGTCATATTGCCCACAGAGCAAGATTACTACCTACAGCCCGCTGACTGCCCCTGCTCTGGATCTCCCCATTGCTAAGGATGGTTATTTGAGCAATCTTCTGGGGCAGGATTTGATTCTTGGTCAGCAAATGCAAGCAAGTAAGGAGAAAAACCACAAAGTGGAAACAGAAAAAGGAGACACCAAACTCTTCAGAGTCTTAGATTTTAGGGTAAGTATTTTTATAAGGGAAATATTTGTGTTATAGGATTAAATAGTTCTACACTGTTCTAGTGACTTTACTAGCCTCCAGAGCCCGGGGCAGCAGGTAATGAATTTAGAATCACATACCATACTGAATTATTATTATTATCAACACGTATAGATGCAGCCTTGTACCTGATGAATGACACCTGCTGTGAAAAATGAGTGATTCTATTTTTGGAAGGTATTTATCTGGTATTTGGAAGGTAGCTTTAGATGTATGTTATTCAATGTGATTCTTTAGGCAAGGTAGTGATCTTCTATGGATGTGCAAGCATGTGACTGTATTATACATGTGCGGTACATTTACAATAGTGCATCTTAGATCCTTAATGGCAATGACAGAGTAGAGAGCTGGAAATAAAATTAGCCAGGAGTGCAGTTTTGGGCCTAGTCCCTACAAAAACTAGTGGGAGTGTGGCCAGGAAAGGAATGCAGACTTGGCTCAATATGAGTAAAGAAAAAAATATAATTTTGTTTCTGGAAATTAAATTTTTTTTACAGATTTAAAATGGATGAGATTCTGCTTACCATTCAGGAAATTATGTTGCAAATTTGCCAAGCCACTGACAATTACAACATAACTGTCATGGAAAAGTTATTGACTTTTCTTTTGAAAACTACATGCACTTCCCCGCTTCCCCCACAAACTGTGCAATTGTTTCTTTAATCTTTCGATCGACATTCATCAACAAAAACCTACACTAAAAGATATTTAGGGCCAAATTCTCAAACACAGCCTCTAAATCTGTACAGGCATATTTTGCATACGCACTCATTTGCAGGTGCAAGTGGGAGTTTATGTGGGCAACACAAATTATTTGTGTATCAGACTACTTGATCTCCACGCACAAATACAGACACCTGCCTGCCAGGGCCGGTGCAACCACTAGGCAGACTAAGCGGCCGCCTAGGGTGCCAAGTGGTTGGGGGGTGCCAAAAAGCGGTGCCCCAAACATTTTTTTTTAAACAGCGGAGCACAAGGCTGCCGCTGCTCCCCGCCTCCCGGCTCCAGAGGGGCTGCCCCCGGCGCGGCCAGTCTCTCCCCCGGGGCGAGCAGCCGACAGCCAAGCGGGGAAGGGGAGGGTCTAGCGCTAGCAGCTGTGCCTTCTTCCCCGCGCCGCAGGCCGAGATGGGCTCCCTGCCGCTCCCGGGGCTCTCAGCGGCGGTGGAAGCAGGCTCGGGCGTGGGGCCGCCGGCTGCCTGTGCCGCCGCTGAGAGCCCCAGGGGCGGCAGGGAGCCCGGCTCGGTCCGGGGCACGGGGAAGAAGGCGCAGCTGCGCTCTGCTCTTCGGGCGGAGAAACTGGGTGTCTACTCCGCCTGCAAGGTACCTAGCCAGGTCGCAGGGAGCCGCACGGGCCCCCAGAGCGCCGGAAGGTGGACAGGTCCAGTCCCTAGCCTGGGGAATGGTGTATGTTGGAGCAACCCGGGCACCCCTCCCCCAGCCAGCGCCACCCCCTCCAACACCCACCGACCACCTACCTTCTCCCCTGTGCACCCCCGCCCCAAGAACCCACCCTGTCCTGCCACTTTTGCCTCTGGGCAACCTCCACCCAGCAACACCCCTCCCCCCCAGCCAGCCACGGTCACCTTCACCCCTGCATCAACCTCGGGACCCTCCCCCACCTGCCATCTCCCTTCTGCCCACTCCTCCCTTGTGCAAACCCCTCCGTGCCACCTTCACCCCCCTGCAACAATCCCAGGCACAGACACACCCCTGCCTGCCAGCCCCTTGCAACAACCCCCTCCTGCCCACTTCTCCCTTGTGCCACTCCCTCCCTGCCACTGCACCCCCTGCAATGAGCCCCTTTTGCCTCTGTGCAATCTCTTCCCTGCCACTACACCCCCGACCCCTCCAACTCTTGGCCACCTCCACCCCCTGCAACAATCCCATGCACCCCCCTTTCTGCCACCTTCACCCCCTGGAAGATCCCCCATACGACCCCCCTCTTTGCAGCCTCCCCCACGCCCCCGTGCCCCCTGCACTTTGTGAACATCTGGGCCCCTGAGGGGAACTTGGTCGTAGGAAGGTGGGGGCTGGACATCGGAGGGGGGGCGCAAGGTGGAAGTTTTGCCTAGGGCGCAAAATATCCTTGCACCGGGCCTGCTGCCTGCACAATAGCGAAGGCAGGTTTGAGGCCAAAGTGAAAATGTGGCCTATGAACTGATTTAAAATTTTATTAAGATGATGTTAAAAAAAAAATAGTGAACAGAGTTTGAGCATAGAAGTTTCTGGTTATCAGGGAATAACATACAGATTATCGAGGGTGCAAAGTTTGGTTTAAGATAAGGTGGCATGAGGAATACATAATCTGCAATATCCCCGATTGGGGGTAAAAGGTTGATGGGTCAAAGTATAGACATTGAGATATGAGGGTATGAAGTTCATAAAGTGGCTATGTTCGGGTGTGGATTATAATGAGTGGATATGATGATGAGGATGGATTGACCCTCATTTGGTGAGATTTAATGTTGAGGGAGTTTATGGTTCCAGTTCATATGATCCAACGGAGAAGGTCACTTGGTCCCTTTCTCGTAGTGGGAGAACGATGTCACTCTGGCTCACGCCTCCTGGTACTGTCGATGGCCAGTGATGTGCTCGATGTAGATGTCCCTGGACCATCGGATGGCGTCTGAGACCATGAGGCGCCGCATGAGACGTGCGTAGCGTCGACCGATCCCGCAGGTCCGCAGCACACGCTCGTTGCAGGGGTCCCAGGCGCCCAGGGCTCCGACAATCAGGGCGTCCATCTGCACCTCATAGCCCTTCGCTCTCAGGGTGTCAGCCAGGGGGGCGTACTTTTCCAGCTTACGAGCTCGGGCTTCGCGAAATGCCGGGGTCCTGTTCTCAAAGGAGACCGTGATGTCGACGAGGATGATCTTTTTCTGGGCCTCGTCGGTGACGACCACGTCAGGTCGTAGCTGGCTGTCAGTACCGGCGATGGTGCAGTTCACGGAGATCTCCCCCAGGCGTGGCGCGATGGCTTTCACCAGGCGGTTCTGGATGGCGTTGTGGCGCAGCTGCCAGGCTCTGGAGTGGGGTTTGCAGCTGCACAGGACGTGGGGCAGGGTCTCGTTGGGGTAGCCGCACTTCCTGCAACGCTTGTCTCGGTTCCCGTGATGGACGGCTCCGTTGAGCGGGACACAGTTGAGCCGGGCACGGTGGATGAACCGCCAGTCGGCAAAACGGGTGAAGCCGCCCCCGGCGAGGAAGTGGTTGCTGGCGTCCCACTTGCTGGTCAACTCAAAGGCTTTACCCTGGTCCGGTTTACGCTTCAGGGTTTCCACGTACAGCGAGCGGATGGCGGCCTTCAGAGTCCTCTCCAGCAAGCCCCTGGCCGTCGGGGTAACGACGGTGTTGTCGTCGGACCTGATCTGCGGCACCCGGATTCCCAGCTCCTGGCGCTCCTCGCACCACTCCCAGCGGCAGCCGATGCGCTTCCCCAGGCGACGCGTGGTGTTGCGAGTGCGGGACCACAGTGAAGCGATGTCGCGCCCATCCCGTACGAATTCCTCATCCAGGGAGCCGCTCAGGAAGGTGGCGATGTCTTGGTTCGAGGGGGCTCTGCCGATCCGCTTCTCTGTCGCATCACGCAGGGCGTTGGCTGCAATGTTCCTCACCATGGCGTCAGGACATGTCAGCAGGCGGAAGGCGTGGGTGATCACCGCGACGTCGCACAGGTCACCCAGGCGGGGGACGTTGGCGCCGCCGTGCCTGTGGGCGATGTAGACCAGCTCGTTGCTGGCTCTCTGGGGAAGGAACAGCCACTTCTTCACCAGCTTCCGGATGATCTTGTCTGCCTTGTTGAGGGGCACCTTCGCCAAGGCGGATCCCCTTAGGGTGAACGAGATGCGTGGGATCAGGAAGGTGTTCAGGGCGTTTATCTTCTGCCACGGTGCCAGCAGGGAGGCATCAATCTTGGCGGCGTCCTGCAAGATCTCCTGGATGGTGTCCGCCGGACATGGAACCCTGTTGGCGTGCCCAGTTGCTGGTATGCCTGCCCCTCTGCCAGGGGGATGACGGGCTCACCCTGGATCTGGAACCCCGTTGTCTGCACCGAGTCCCTTTTGCTGCCGTCAATGTGCAGAGTTGCGCACTTCTTCGCATTGAAGCGGAGCCCCATCCAGTCAGTAGCTCGGCTGGTGGCATCTAGCATACCTTGGAGGCTCTCTGGGTCATCCACGGTCAGGACCAGATTGTCCGCGTAGGCCAGAATGCTGAGTTTCTTGCCGTGCAGGTCGAAGCCGGTCGGGCTGCTGGAGATGGCTCGGATGAGCGGTTCCATGGCCAGGTTGAAGATGATGGGGCTAAGGGGGCATCCTTGTTTCACGCCGCGGCGGATGGTGATGGCGTCCGTCTCTCCGTCCGTGGTGCGGATGGTGGTGGTGCAGTCCTTGTAGAGGTCCCAGAGGATCTGGATGAAGGTTTCTGGCATCCCGAACTCTCCCAGGGTGGCAAAGATGTGATGGTGGGGTATGGACCCAAAGGCGTTGGTCAGGTCAAGCCATGCTACTGCACACTGCCTCTTGGACCTCCTGGCCTCCTGGATGGCTGTCTGAAGGAGAAAGTTGTGCTCGTAGCATCCCTCGCAGGACATGAAACCCTTCTGCACTGAGCTGACGGCGCCCCTGCACACTGACCAGTCTGTGATCCTTGCCGCGAGGCAGCTGGCATACAGCTTGTAGATGGTGGAGCAGAGGGAGATGGGCCTCCAGTTGCCGGGGTCGTCTCGGTCGCCTTTTTTGTGGATGAGCATGGTCATGGACTTTTTCCAGGAGCGGGGAACGCGATGGAACTGCTTGCGTTTGTAGAAGATGGCAGCGAGCACCAAGCAACCGGGGTCTCGCTTCTTCAGCAGGGGGTAGTGGATGCCATCTTTTCCAGGGGCGGTGTTTTTGGTCCTCGACAGCCTTGCCTGCACCTCCTGTGGGGAAAAATCTCGCCGCAACTAGATCCCCATGGCTGGACAGTGTCAGTCGACTTGGGCTCGCAGGGCTCAGGCTGTGGGCTGTTTCATTGCAGTGTAAACTTCTAGGCTCGTGCTGGAGCCCAAGTCCCTCACAGAGAGAGTCCTGTACTTCTTTCTGTAGGAACACAGAACTGCTTCCCAATAATAGGAGCTACACAGTTTAAAGGGGGAATAAATCCCTATGGTTTAGACTTGCAGCAGGATTTTAATTTATAAAGGTGGCCCATGTACTGCCCTCAGGCTGCAGCATAACTGTCACTGTGGTCAAAGGGAGTTCTGTGCGGGATCATGGTTAGTTTATGCCCTAAGAAATCAAACCTCCAACACTATGCTCAGTAGGCACAACAGAGTAATATCACGGCAGCATCCTGTTATACCTAAGAATTAAAGCTATAGCAGAATAAGGATTTGTCTATCTCCCTAAATTGTTACCATTCTTCTTGTAGTAGTTACCTGTCCATGCCTACTATAGTGCCGCATCTTGCTATAGTACTGCATATAGGAACATTCTGAGCCAGATTCTTTCTGATGCAAAGGTGCCAGAAAGCAGCTGAATTTCCCCAGTGGGAGGAGAGGAGAGGTACCTGGTTCTGACACCATTTCCCTGCAGCACTTGGATTAGGGAGCGTCCCGTCCCAGGAATGGGAAAAGTAGCTTTACTCCCACAATCCTCAGGCAGCTCTTTGGGGCACATAGCCAGTGACATAGATCAGAAAAGCCTGGTAGCTGCTCTCCTCTGCATCAGGGCTGGCCTAGAACCCGCTCCAGAATTAGAGCCAAACCAGCTTTCTCTCGCCCTCTTGCAGCCAGTGGAAACCAGGCACAGCAGAGAACCTAGCACTTTATTTGTTGAGAAGAGCTTCCACTTTGGGGGAATTATATAGCTCATTGTGGACAAAATGCCTCAGATTCCTTCTTTTTTTCTCTATCTAGAATTATCCTAATGAAATCTAGATCCTTACTTCCTATCAGGAGAACCAATATCTCTATAAGCACCTGCCTCCTGGTCAGTACTGCCACTTCCCATGATTAGAATATTTGGTCACACTTCTAGCATTTTCCTTTGGTCTTTAGCTTATAGGGATTCACCAAAGTTCCTCTGAGGTGCCCCAGCACTCTGTCAAATTTCATTTCATTCTTTTTTCTCAAAAAGACAGCCAAACTCTCATTCCCACTTTTTCAGCACCTTATTGTGTACAGAACAAAACATACCTGTATTCTGCTTAACTAGCAAATTATGCATAAACAAAATAAAACTCTTACTCACTTTTTGTTTCATGTTTTCAGCTCTACTAGCTTTCCAAACTAACCAACTTGCTCTATGCAAGTATTTTTTGCAATGTTCTAGTGGTACGTTATGATACCTCATATGTCTCTAAATAGAAATATGTGTTTGTTCTTATTTCATATATTATTTAAACAGTGAAACCTCTCTCTTTCCAATGGAGACACATTGCTGGACATGCACCCATCATTCATAAAGTTCATATTTCCCCAGACTAGCCACATAGACTAAGCATTCTGCACATTTCACAGTTTTAAACGTATGTATTAAAGGTTGGAGAAACAGGAGTTTTTTCAGGTCAGGGCATGTTATGGAAAACTGTAAGGAGAGCAGGAT
Organism: Emys orbicularis; assembly: GCF_028017835.1. Lineage (NCBI taxonomy): Eukaryota > Metazoa > Chordata > Testudines > Emydidae > Emys > Emys orbicularis. The sequence goes on from NC_088683.1 coordinate 249,778,515, forward strand.
TTTGGCACTTTAATTTGTTTAAACTGATCCATTTCCAGATCCACCCAAGCTCTGTTATTAAATACCATACAGTACAGTACATCTCAGAAGAATAATTCCAATTAAAAACATGATTTGTTGCTAGGCTGCACTTCAATATATATGCTAACTGCAGACCACTTTCTCCTCTTTAGCCATCATTTCTAACCTTGGGCCAGATTATCTGGCTGATACTAACAGTACAGGATGTCATTGGCATGCAGACACCTTCCTTATCACATGGATAGTGGATTAGCCACCTCTTTGGCACTGTACCCCCTACCCAGACCCAGCAAAGTCATCTCTGAAGTATCAAGGCTCAGGAGAATTGAGCTGGGGCCAGGAATGGGAAAGCCCGGGACTGAGCAGGAGTTATTTCATCCATTTATCCATTCAGTCCATTCATCTCCTGTATTGTACTGTGCAGCTATCAGATTGGGGTAGTGTTAAGCCACTTGCTCAGAAATCCAACAGTTTTGCTGGATTCATCTTTGTGCAAATCTGATTACAAAAATTAACATGGCTGTAGAGATTTAATGGCTGTGGTAGCAATTTTAGGTAGAGACAAACTCAATCCTGCTGTCTCATCAGCTCAGGCACCACAGTGATCGGCATGGAATTGACACTTAGATAATAGTCTTCAGTTGCTTTCAGAGATGGCTTCCTGCAAATGCCAGGGCAGGAAATCCTCCCCCGGCCAACCCTGATCACTCTTTTCTTCTTTGCTCATCATCCCTTCCACTGCCAGTCCCAGCTCCACAGAACACTTCTCACCCTCACCCACCCATGGCGTCTGTCATAACTATAAAGGGAAGGGTGACAGCTCTCCTGTGTACAGTGCTATGGAATCCCTCCTAGCCAGAGACTCCAAATCCTTTTACCTGTAAAGGGTTAAGAAGCTCGGGTAACCTGGCTGACACCTGACCCCAAGGACCAATAAGGGGACAAGATACTTTCAAATCTTGGGGGGGGAAAGGCTTTTGTGTGTGTCCTTTGTTTAAGGGGTTGTTCGCTCTTGGGACTGAGAGGGACCAGACATCAATCCAGGTTCTCCCCATCTTTCTAAACAAGTCTCTCTTATTTCAAAATTGTAAGTAAAAGCCAGGCAAGGCGTCTTAGATTTACTTTGTTTTCTCAACTTGTAAATGTACCTTTTACCAGAGTGCTTATCTTGTTTGCTATACTTTGAACCTAAGACAGAGGGGATTCCTCTGAGCTCTTTAAGTTTGATTACCCTGTAAAGTTATTTTCCATACTGATTTTGCAGAGATGATTTTTACCTTTTGCTTTAATTAAAAGCCTTCTTTTTAAGAACCTGATTGATTTCTCCTTGTTTTAAGATCCAAAGGGGGTTTGGATCTGTATTCACCAGGAGTTGGTGAAAGGAAGGAGGGGGGAAGGGTCAATTTCTCCTTATTTAAGATCCAAGGAGTTTGGATCTGTATTCACCAGGGAATTGGTGAAAGGTTTCTCAAGGCTTCCCAGGGAGGGAATTCTTAAGATGGTGGCAGCGGACCAGAGCTAAGCTGGTAGATAAGCTTAGAAGTTTTCATGCAGGCCCCTACATTTGTACCCTAAAGTTCAAAGTGGGGATACAGCCTTGACATGGTGGCACAGCGGTGGGATCGTTTTAAACCCAAAAGCCAGTAAGATTTTTTTTTTCCTTCTAGCTGCTTGGAAAGCAGAGCTGAAGGTAGATGCATATCTTATCTCTCCTTGCCTGAAGGCAGAGGTGTTAAGTTTTTTTTAACAAGGTCCTTTGTTAAGAGAAGGGTTCAATTAATGAGCAAACGACTGGTAAAAGGAATTTACAAGCTGAATTGTTTTTTTTTTCTTTTTACATCCTCGTGGGTAGCTAGTTAGAAAGTCTCTGTTAACTCAGCAGCAGCCAGAGCTGAGTACATCCCAGTTTCAGTCAACTGCAGAGGGGTGTGGCCCAGCACAGGAAAGCAGGAAAATGACTACCAGTGAAGCAGCTAACAAACTAGAACTGGCCAGACTAGAAGCAGAAGAAAATGAGAAAAAACATCAGAGACTGCTTCAAATTAAAAAACTCGAGAAAGAAGCCAAAGAGGAGGCCCACAAGAGAGAAATGGAGCTGGAAAAAGCCAAAGAGGAGGCCCATGAAAGAGAAGAGAAAGCCAAAGAGAAAGCCAAAGAGGAGGCCCACAAGAGAGAGATGGAGCTGGAAAAAGCCAAAGAGGAGGCGAGAGAAAAAGAAAGGAAGCATGAACTGGAAGTAGCAAGTGCTAGGCAGGGTGCATCAGACCATCCTAACAACTCCTCTCCAGGTACCGCTTCCCATCCCAGGAAATTCCCCACCTACAAGGCAGGCGATGATACTGAGGCCTTCTTAGAAAATTTTGAAAGGGCCTGCCTTGGATACGACATCCCTCCAACCCAGTACATGGTAGAGCTGAGGCCGCAGCTCAGTGGACCCTTAGCAGAGGTGGCGGCTGAAATGCCTAAGGAACACATGAACAGTTATGAACTTTTTAAAAACAAGGCCAGAATCAGAATGGGGCTAACACCTGAGCATGCCCGTCGGCGGTTCAGAGCCCTAAGGTGGAAACCTGATGTGTCATTTACCCGACATGCCTACCACATTGGGAAAAATTGGGATGCCTGGATATCAGGAGCAAATGTTAAATCTACGGAAGAGTTGCCCTTCCTATTGCAAATGGAGCAGTTTTTAGAGGGTGTTCCTGAGGAAATAGAAAGGTACATCCTAGATGGGAAGCCCAAAACTGTAACCGAGGCGGGGGAGATTGGAGCCAAATGGGTGGAGGTGACAGAAAAGAAAAAAGCTAGTAGCAGTTGGAGCGAATATCAGAAGGGGCAAGCCGAAACAAAACCTTATCACCGGGGACAACCCAAGGCCCCACCCACATCCCAAGGGAAACCCCAGACGCCTTCTCACCCCACCACACCAGTCTCCAGCAACCAACATCGCCCCGGTGATACCTTAGCAGGGCGATGTTTTAAATGTAATGAACTGGGGCATATAAAGGCTCACTGCCCCAAGAACCCCAACCGATTACAGTTCATTACACCCCAATCACACCAAAGAAACCCAGACCCAGATGCCTCTCTCATACCCTCGGAGCGAAGGGAAACCTTGAGAGTGGGCGGAAAGAAGGTTATCGCTTGGAGGGACACTGGGGCACAAGTGTCAACTATCCACCAATCCCTAGTGGACCCCAAACTCATCAACCCTGAGGCTACAGTGACAATTCAACCCTTCGTGTCACAGTCTGTAACCTTGCCTACAGCCCAGTTGCATGTCCAGTACAAGGGCTGGTCAGGAATGTGGACTTTTGCAGTCTATGACAATTATCCCATTCCCATGCTGCTGGGGGAAGACTTGGCCAACCATGTGAAGCTAGCCAAGAGGGTGGGAATAGTCACCCGCAGCCAGGCTAAGCAAGCTTTCACCCCCATCCCTGTTCCTGAGCCGTCCACCAGGGCCCCGTCTGTGTTACCGGAGACCCAAACACAGGTGGTGGAACCGGATCCCCTGCCAACGACTGCAACAGCCGTAGTGGATCCAATCCCAGAGACCCAGCCAAAGCCAGTCCCAGAACCGGAACTGGCAACGCAACCAGCACCAGAACCATTGCCAGCACTGAGTCCAGCGCTTGCAACCCCGTCTACAACTCCAATGCCAGAGGGCACCAGCGAGCCTAAACTGGCGGAAGCAGCAGATAACCCTACCCAAGAGGCTCAGCCAGAGCCTGAAATACCACATAGTGCACCAGCGGACAGCGGTTCACAGTCAATGGAAAAAGCCCCAGCACCTGCATCGCTTCCAGAGGGACCAAGCCCCAGTCCACAGTCCAAGGAGGAACTGATGTCTCCAGCATCAAGGGAACAGTTCCAGGCCGAGCAGGAAGCAGATGACAGCCTTCAAAAAGCTTGGGCAGCGGCACGGAGCACCCCACCGCCTCTCAGCTCTTCTAACCGATCCTGGTTTGTTGTAGAAAAAGGACTTTTATACAAGGAGACTCTTTCTGGTGGGCACCAGGAAGACTGGCATCCTCAAAGACAGTTGGTAGTTCCCACTAAGTATCGGGTAAAGCTCTTGAGCTTAGCCCATGATCATCCCAGTGGCCATTCTGGGGTGAACAGAACCAAAGACCGGTTGGGGAAGTCCTTCCACTGGGAGGGAATGGGCAAGGACGTTGCTAATTATGTCCGGTCTTGTGAGGTGTGCCAAAGAGTGGGAAAGCCCCAAGACCAGGTTAAAGCCCCTCTCCAGCCACTACCCATAATTGAGGTCCCATTTCAGCGAGTAGCTGTGGATATTCTGGGTCCTTTCCCAAAGAAGACACCCAGAGGAAAGCAGTACGTACTGACTTTCATGGATTTTGCTACCCGATGGCCGGAAGCTGTACCCTTAAGCAACACCAAGGCTAAAAGTGTGTGCCAGGCATTAGCAGACATTTTTGCCAGGGTAGGTTGGCCCTCCGACATCCTTACAGATTCGGGAACTAATTTCCTGGCAGGGAACATGAAAAACCTGTGGGAAGCTCATGGGGTGAATCACTTGGTTGCCACCCCTCATCACCATCAAACCAATGGTCTGGTGGAGAGGTTTAATGGAACTTTGGGGGCCATGATACGTAAATTCGTAAATGAACACTCCAATGATTGGGACCTAGTGTTGCAGCAGTTGCTTTTTGCCTACAGGGCTGTACCACATCCCAGTTTAGGGTTTTCACCATTTGAACTTGTGTATGGCCGCGAGGTTAAGGGGCCATTACAGTTGGTGAAGCAGCAATGGGAGGGGTTTACGCCTTCTCCAGGAACTAACATTCTAGACTTTGTAAGCAACCTACAAAACACCCTCCGACACTCTTTAGCCCTTGCTAAAGAAAACCTAAAGGATGCTCAGGAAGAGCAAAAGGCCTGGTATGATAAACATTCCAGAGAACGGTCCTTCAAAGTAGGAGACCAAGTCATGGTCTTAAAGGCGCTCCAGGCCCATAAAATGGAAGCGTCGTGGGAAGGACCATTCACGGTCCAGGAGCGCCTAGGAGCTGTTAACTATCTCATAGCCTCCCCCACCTCCAACATAAAGCCTAAGGTATACCATGTTAATTCTCTTAAGCCCTTTTATTCTAGAGAATTAAACGTTTGCCAGTTTACAGCCCAGGAAACTGATGACGCGGAGTGGCCTGCAGGTGTCTACTATGAAGGAAAAAGGAATGGTGGCGTGGAAGAGGTGAACCTCTCCACGACCCTGGGACGTCTGCTGCGACAGCAGATAAAGGAGCTGTGCACAAGCTTTGCACCGATTTTCTCAGCCACTCCAGGACGGACCGAACGGGCATACCACTCCATTGACACAGGTAATGCTCACCCAATTAGAACCCCACCCTACCGGGAGTCACCTCATGCCCAAGCGGCTATACAAAGGGAGATCCAGGACATGCTACAGATGGGTATAATCCGCCCCTCTAGCAGTGCATGGGCATCTCCAGTGGTTCTAGTTCCCAAACCAGATGGGGAAATACGCTTTTGCGTGGACTACCGTAAGCTAAATGCTGTAACTCGTCCTGACAACTATCCAATGCCACGCACAGATGAGCTATTGGAAAAATTGGGACATGCCCAATTCATCTCTACTTTAGACTTAACCAAAGGGTACTGGCAAGTACCACTAGATGAACCCGCTAAGGAAAGGTCAGCCTTCGTCACCCAGGCAGGGGTGTATGAATTCAATGTACTCCCTTTCGGGTTGCGAAATGCACCCGCCACCTTCCAAAGACTTGTAGATGGTCTCCTAGCAGGATTGGGAGAATCTGCAGTAGCCTACCTCGATGATGTGGCCATTTTTTCTAATTCATGGACAGAACACCTGGAGCACCTGAAAAAAGTCTTCGAGCGCATCCGGCAGGCAGGACTAACTGTTAAGGCTAAAAAGTGTCAAATAGGCCAAAACAGAGTGACGTACCTGGGGCACCAGGTGGGTCAAGGAACTATAAATCCCCTACAGGCCAAAGTGGATGCTATCCAAAAGTGGCCGGTTCCAAAGTCAAAGAAACAGGTCCAATCCTTCTTAGGCTTGGCCGAATATTATAGGCGATTTGTACCACACTACAGCCAAATCGCCGCCCCGCTGACAGACCTAACCAGAAAGAAACAGCCAAATGCAGTTCAGTGGACTGATAAGTGTCAAAAGGCCTTTAACCAGCTTAAGGCAACACTCATGTCTGACCCTGTGCTAAGGGCCCCAGACTTTAACAAACCGTTCCTAGTAACCACAAATGCTTCCGAGCGAGGCGTGGGAGCAGTTTTAATGCAGGAAGGACCAGATCAAAAATTCCATCCTGTCGTGTTTCTCAGCAAGAAACTGTCTGAGAGGGAAAGCCACTGGTCAATCAGCGAAAAGGAATGCTACGCCATTGTGTACGCGCTAAAAAAGCTACGCCCATATGTTTGGGGACGGCGCTTCCAACTACAAACAGACCATGCTGCGCTACAGTGGCTTCATACCGCCAAGGGAAATAACAAAAAACTTCTTCGGTGGAGTTTAGCTCTCCAAGATTTTGATTTTGAAATACAACACATTTCGGGAGCTTCTAACAAAGTGGCTGATGCACTCTCCCGGAAAAGTTTCCCAAAGTTAACTGGTTAACAATTGTTCTTGAAATAAAACATATTGTTAGTTTTTATATAATCAGTAGATGTCTAAAGGTATGTGTGTCTTATTAACTCTGTTTTCTCCTAGAGCTCCAGGAAAGAAATCACAGCCAGTGTGGAACCAAACATCCAACACTATCTGTGATTTGGGGGGCGTGTCATAACTATAAAGGGAAGGGTGACAGCTCTCCTGTGTACAGTGCTATGGAATCCCTCCTAGCCAGAGACTCCAAATCCTTTTACCTGTAAAGGGTTAAGAAGCTCGGGTAACCTGGCTGACACCTGACCCCAAGGACCAATAAGGGGACAAGATACTTTCAAATCTTGGGGGGGGAAAGGCTTTTGTGTGTGTCCTTTGTTTAAGGGGTTGTTCGCTCTTGGGACTGAGAGGGACCAGACATCAATCCAGGTTCTCCCCATCTTTCTAAACAAGTCTCTCTTATTTCAAAATTGTAAGTAAAAGCCAGGCAAGGCGTCTTAGATTTACTTTGTTTTCTCAACTTGTAAATGTACCTTTTACCAGAGTGCTTATCTTGTTTGCTATACTTTGAACCTAAGACAGAGGGGATTCCTCTGAGCTCTTTAAGTTTGATTACCCTGTAAAGTTATTTTCCATACTGATTTTGCAGAGATGATTTTTACCTTTTGCTTTAATTAAAAGCCTTCTTTTTAAGAACCTGATTGATTTCTCCTTGTTTTAAGATCCAAAGGGGGTTTGGATCTGTATTCACCAGGAGTTGGTGAAAGGAAGGAGGGGGGAAGGGTCAATTTCTCCTTATTTAAGATCCAAGGAGTTTGGATCTGTATTCACCAGGGAATTGGTGAAAGGTTTCTCAAGGCTTCCCAGGGAGGGAATTCTTAAGATGGTGGCAGCGGACCAGAGCTAAGCTGGTAGATAAGCTTAGAAGTTTTCATGCAGGCCCCTACATTTGTACCCTAAAGTTCAAAGTGGGGATACAGCCTTGACAGCGTCTCCCTTCTGTTGCCACCCTGAGCACATATAATTCTTGCCCTTTCCCTCATGCAGTATCTAGGGAATACTGAGGCCTGACACCTGGGATCCAGCAAATCTGAAAAAGTGGAGTCACTGCATCCTTGAGATGAGAGGCCACTTTTTTGAACATATTTGTGTATCCTTAAATAATGCACTAAATAAACCTTACAGAAACGTACTTTTTGCTAAACACAAAACAATATAGGTAAATCAGATAAAAACCTTATAAAGAATTGCACTGAAGAATAAATACAAACATAAAAATATTTCATATTTTGCAAATGAAATTATATTAAATTTAAGCTCAAATATGGGTCAAATATCTCAGATATTTCTGGATTTCCTCTGAATTGATAAGTAATATGTTCTAATGGGATACACGCATTCATAGCCTTAATCCATTCTGACACTGAAGGTACAGATTCCTTTGTCCCACAGCCTCATTATACATGTTCTTGCTACTGAGAACAGTACTCCAATAATTTTATTTTTATATCTATTTAATATAACTTCTTCTAACTTATTTTAAATTCAGACAGCTGGATTAAATAAACTAAACACGTTCAGCAAATCTTGCATATAGTTGATCACATGCAGTGGTACTGGAACAATTTGTATAGTCGGGGTGCTAAGACCCATTGAACCAAACTGTAAACCCTGTATATGATGGACATCATTTCAAACCAGGGAGTGCGGCTGCATCCCCAGCATCCCTATTCCAGCACCTGTGATCACATCTGACCAGAACTTTGCGTTTCTAAATCACACACATAAAATTCTCAGTCTCTATGTTATTGTTTTAACACAGTTCTTCATGTCACGGATATTTATTTTTGAATGATATATAATTATGTTCAAATGAAAAAAAGGTCATCTTTTTAGTTGACTAAGTTGTTTAGTGCTGTACTTATCAATAATAATTTAATGCACTTGTATACCAACCTCCAATCTTCCTCTAGATAATTTTTCATTCTGTCTTCCTCTTGACCTTTGAAAATATCCCTCATAACTGCCACTCAAAAATCTATATAAATTAGAAGTATTTAATGTAAAATTCATGAGGCTCTTCAGTTCATTTAAAACTATACTTAAAAAATGTCTGAGTAATAAAAAGAGAAAAATAGAATATCCCACTTTCATTTTATCATTGAAAAAGAAATGAATATTTCCTTGCCAAAGAAGGCCATTAAACTAACTATGTCTTTCCCAACCTTTTTTAAAAAAGGATATGCCATCTAGAGTTGTTATTTAATGGCCGTAAGGGAGATACATTTTATTTTCTTATATATTATTAAACCATCATACCAAAAATAAAGTCCTGGTATCACTGGATCATGTCTGAAGTCCTTAATTTAACGTAAACAATACACAAAGAAAGCCTTACCTCAATTATAATGTTTTACAATATCCATTTACACACTTATCAAACGTCCCTGTCCCTAGGAAACAAAAAACAAAAAACCAACCAACCAACCAACCAACCAAACAAACAAACAAAAAGGATTGGTTTCAGAGTAGCAGCCGTGTTAGTCTGTATCCGCAAAAATAACAGGAGTACTTGTGGCACCTTAGAGACTAACAAATTTATTAGAGCATAAGCTTTCGTGGGCTACAACCCACTTCTTCGGATGCATCCGAAGAAGTGGGTTGTAGCCCACGAAAGCTTATGCTCTAATAAATTTGTTAGTCTCTAAGGTGCCACAAGTACTCCTGTTATTTTTGCAAACAAAAAGGAGGAAACCAATAGTAATGTATTAGGTTTGAGGCTTTGTGTAAGTTGGTAATAGTTTCATATTGTGGATTTTATATGAGTGTTAAAAAAAATGGACAATTACAAGATAGATTTCTGGGACAGAACGAGTCCCGTGCCTCTTCTTCACCTTACTATTTCAGTAGAACTTTCAAATCATTTATTAAGACTAGGTAACCAACAGAAAGGATTTGTTTAGGGGAAAGTAAACATGAGATATCAGATAATACCCAGATCCTTTCATACCCTTTAAGAAGAGCTCTCCCTAAACTTCCTGGACCTGATTCTTATTGACACTAAAGTCTCTTTACACACTTGCTCCCACTTAAAGCCACCTTTACACTGTCAGAGTGCTGTAAAGGGACCTTAGTACAAAGATATGTTTTTTAGAAGATTATCATTTAGAGATGCTTGCTCATAAGCATGGGCGGCGGGTATCATAGGCCGGGGTAGGCTGTGCCTTCCCAAACAGCTTAGCGGGGCTCCGCCCCCAGGCCAGGCCTCCCCTGCATTCCAGCACTCTGCCTTGGCTGGCTGGGGCTGGCTGCCCCACCTCCCTCAGGGAGTCAGGGCGCTGGTGCTGGGGCCACGCTGCCAGGAGCACCGGGGCTGGCCGCCCCGCCCAGCTGCCCAGAGCACCAGGGCCGGGAGTGCTGCCGCCCGGTGCACTGGGGCTGGCTGTGCCACCCAGAGCACTGGGGCTGGAGCCTCACCCCCTGGCTGTCCGGCACTGAGGCCAGGGCCCGCAGTGGAGTGCTATGGGCTCCTGTGGGGGTGGGGGAGCAGTAGGAGGGGCAGATGGGAGGGCAGATGGGGAGGGGCGGGGCCTTGGAGGAAGGGGCGGGGCCGGGGGCTAGCCTCCCCCAATGTCCGGGTCACCGGCCACCCATGCTCATAAGGGACAGTATTATGAACATAGGAATTTGAAGATGTGCCCTAAAGGCAAGAGCTGGGAACACCCCATGGCTGTGTGCAGCAGTTCACCAGAGAGATGCTCTCCGGTTTGTTTTGTTAAAGTTTTATTCCTTTCTCATTCACTGATTTGTTATTTAATGAACCCCAAGATTGTTACACGTAGTGCCAATGAGAATCAGACCCCCATGTTCAAACAACTCCTGCTCTCTTCAGATTAAAAACAATTCCACATTTTTAACACAGATTTAATTTAAATTCTCAGTCTCAGTGTTCAGAGACATGTCCTACCAGTGTTTCTCAAACTGGGGTCGCCGCTTGTTTAGGGAAAGCCCTTGGCGGGCCGGGCCGGTTTGTTTACCTGCCCCGTCTGCAGGTCCGGCCGATCGTGGCTCCCACTGGCCGCGGTTCGCCGCTGCAAGCCAATGGGGGCCGCTGGAAGTGGCGCGGGCCGAGGGACGTACTAGCTGCCGCTTCCAGCAGCCCCCATTGGCTTGCAGCGGCGAACCGCAGCCATTGGGAGCCACGATCGGCCAGATCTGAGGACGGGGCAGGTAAACAAACTGGCCCAGTCCACCAGGGGCTTTCCGTACACAAGTGGCGACCCCAGTTTGAGAAATACTGCTCTATACACATACTATTCTTAAATTGTGTCTCTCTTCTTGATACTTTTCACCTCCATATACAGTCTTGATTGCACCAGAAGTTCTGCCACTAAGATTCTGTGTACAGGACAGAAGACACCCACCTCTACCCAAATTAAAATGAACTGACTTGTTCTATTAAACCACATAGCCATTGTGACTGAGATATAAAGTATCTTGATTTGTTGATGAGTTTTATCACTTGGCTATATTTAGTATGCACAGGAACTCCCATTATTGCCAATCAATGGCCTTTTCCTCTCTGTAGGAATATGGTACTTCAAGAGATTTTGACATTTTGAGTAATGTACAGTGCGTTAGGTAACTCTGTAATATTGTCTGCTAAGAGTCTACTTTAGATTAATCCCACTTTATACAGGGATAACCAGAAAAGACAGAAGACTCTGTAATTTATCACCTGGGGACTTGACGAGTGGTTTACAATCATGTGAGTTCCTGCAGTTGGCGCATAATTTACAGTCTCTGCCTGTATTTAGATAATAAAAATGGTCACTTTCCCAATGAAAAAAGATATCTGTCATTGTAATATAAAAATAAAAACATCCAGCAGTACTGGTGCCAGTTGCTCCCTGAACACTTCTAAAATTAATCAAAGATTCTATCCTCTTTTGGTGTCTTATCCCTGCCAAAAATCCAGTTAACTTCCTAACTTCTAATAGTTCTTTAACAGTTAGTCAACATATCTGGTTATCTGTCCCAAAGATATGGAGAGAGAGAAGTTTTATGTAACTCATTTGCCCTACATTTATCTCTGGTCGGCCCTTATCTTGTAGTACTATCTAAACCATACGCATACTGTATTTCACTCTTAGCATTGGTTTCTTTTCTGTTCCTATTTATAACTGAGGATATAAAGATATTATTTTGTTGAATTTCTTTCTGTATAACCCCTTTGAGAAGCCAATATCCACTCTTCTCTGAAGCTGGATAGAATCATCTTGCCTTCTGCATCAAATTTAGGCTCCATGTCCTCATTTTCAAACCCATACATAACTTATCCCCTACCTGCCTCTCCACTCTTCTCTCTTGTCAGGTCCTTTGTTGCCAGTTAGCTCAGCCTAAATCACATGACTAACCAGCCCAGTCATGTACTTGTCCCACTTTCATGCAGGTGCTTTTGACCATGCAGCATCCTAGGCCTGGATTCTCCTATCTGGGCCAATCCACTACACTGCTGTCCTCTTCTCTTTCAATTCGCTCCTTAGAATGTTGTTTATATTACAGAAGTACCTAGAGCCCTAATCAAGATTAGGGCCTATTGTGCTAGGCACAAACCCATAGTGAAAGACCCTGTTACAAAGAGTTTATCATCTAAACAGACTAAGGGTGAGAGGGGGATGGCACAGAGCAGGAAAGCGACTTGCCAAAGATCATTCAGCTGGTCAGTAGCTCGGACTAGAGCTCAGTCCTGTATCTCAGCCCAATGCCCTCTCTACTAAACCACACTGCATCCCTATCCAGTCATATACAAACCCTTTCCATGCTTCCCACAGTTGCCTGCACATGCCCGCTCTCCCCTACTCTCATTCCACATCCCATTCTATACACACCTTCTTTAATGCCCCCAGGGGCTTTTGATCCCCCCTTCCCCGCATGACTTGCTACTACACTGCCAGTTCCCTGCCTCCTCATTAGACCTCTCTTCTTGCCTTTTCCAGAGCCTCCTTACATGACTAGAAAACATGGCTCCATGCCACCCTTCCATGTCTCTCATATTCTTGTAATTTCACTGTGCACTCAGATTTCCATTTGAACTGAATAGCAAACTGCTACTCAGATTCCATTCTGAACAGTAGCTGCATAGGGATGACAAACCCACAGAAAGGATCTTTGCTTTTTTTGTCTTTTTAAAAATAAATAATCAAAGAGAGGAAACAGGCAGAGGTCCATCATGCCCCAAGAAAAGCCTGCATTGCCAAGCAAAACTTTCAAGTATTTAAACCATGACAAAGCAGTAGGAGTAGGAAACTTGCAAACCCAAGATTTGAAAATATTAAGCTCAGTTTATGTGATGTAAAATCAGGGCTGTTTACTGTTCTTGGAAGTAGTTAACAACCCAGTATAATTTGGCCAACTTTTAAGAGCAGAATGTCACCCCTGATACATCGCTTCAGGAAGAGCTGGAATTGTGATTAGTTTAAATCAGACTGAAGTTATTACAGTAACTATTTCACTCACTCACATAGAGCAACTTACAATATTGAGGCTTATAATGCATAACTTTGGAGAACACTTTTGAAAACACAGGGCCAAAATTTGTCCTTTTATACAGGAGTACAGGTCCCACTGAATCAAAATTTTCACTGGTGTAATTCCGGTGACATCAACAGAGTTAAACCTAATTATGTCCCTTGTTAATAATGTCCCACTGATTCAATCGAATCAATGGAAATTGCAGGTACATATCATCTAATTAGAATTAGGTTGACAGTTCAGCTCTGGACCCATACTCTGGTGTTTAGTTTGATACTGGTACATTAGAATGAGAGGTATTTATTGCTTACTGAAAAATTAGAAAATGTCACACTGAGACAACTTAAATCATCATCACCACTTTTCTGTGGATCCATAGAGTGGTTATCATTCAGCTGTAGCAGAATGGATTAGGGGTAGGTTAGAAGAAGCTAAATAATAAACTGACCAGAGTAGTGGAGTCAAGCAGAATTTATATAACTAAGCAAAAACTGGGTGATTCTGTTATTTAATACATTTTTAAAGTATTAGGAGTATCTGACAAGCCTTCCCAAGCTTAGGAGGTTAATTTTCAATGACCACATCCTTATTCCCCCAGAACTGTTTGGTTATGGGTTTCAGCTGCTGTTATTTTGTTTGGGGTTTTTTGTTTTGTTTTGTTTTTTTTGTAGGGGATGTTTTTGCTCTCCTCTGGCAAAACAAATAAACAAACAAATAAAAAATAAGGTATTATAGGAGGGCTCTTTGTCGAGCCCATTGTAGTTAAAGTTGTAAGATACTTTAATTAACCTTATTTTCATGTTAAGAACATTTTGAAACGTTTCCCTTTGCTGGCTGAAATTTTTCATGGTTAGGCTTTGCCCTCCAAATGATTTTTTTTTTTCTGGAAAGTTTCAGCATAGTCCACTGAACAATTTTTGAGTTACAAGGAAAAGAACCTTTAATTTTTCTCATGGTCAGAAATTCTAATCAGACTTTTCTTTTGATGGAGCCACAACAAAATCTATTGAAGTTTGAAACTTGTAGCTTAGTATGGGCACAGTCCTAATGCTTTTTCTTTGATTTAGAGGAACTTTTGACAATTAAAAAAGCTATAAGCAACTGAAAAAAATCACTTCTGAATGTATTTAATTGGAATCTGATATACACTGAAGAAGAGCTTCATGACTTAATTCTCTCTTTGTAACATAACTATGACTATTCACCCTACCTGGCCTGATATGGGGGCTCAGACAGAGGTAGGGACTGTTACTGTCATGTTGCTATTAGGTCTGTTTATATGTGGATGATTGTAAATGTTTCACTGAAAGGCACACAGTAAAATCTCCTCCTCCCCCAGTACTCCCTTGACATCAGGGTCAGGATGCAAAAAACTGAAGGATTTGGTTACCTTTCTGCCATTTTAATTGCATTCTGCAATAGTGAAGCTTTTGTTTAAAAAACAACATGTTGATCTTTTTCTATTGTGAAGTTAGTTCCATCATAAATTATGTGTTGCTGTCCTGTTTACCGAACCTGGCAGATAGCTGTAACTAGGGTAACCAGATGTCCCGATTTTATAGAGACAGTTCAGATATTCGGGGATTTGAATTATATAGGTGCCTACTACCCCCCACCCCTGTTCTGATTTTTCACACTTGCTATCTGGTCACTGCAGCTGTAACCAACCAACAACAGCAGTAAGAAAGATGACAACTCACAATTCATGTACCTCACTGAAGCGTGAACCTTAGCTTCAGAAATCTTATTTCCTACACAGACCCTATAAAGATACTTTGGAAAATATTTTACTGTATTTAGTATTTTATTTTATTGAAGAGCATTGTGCAAAATGAATTTCACATTACTCCGTGTTCTTGTCTGCATGCAATACTACTGGCAATTGATTTTCTGATGGTGCATGAGTTGCTAATGCAAAATCTCTCCAGAAGATTTTAGGGTGAAATTCATTTCTGCCACGGAAAGCCCACATAATCTGGTTTTATACAGGAGAAATGTATGTGGACAGTGCAAGTAAAATCAACTCCACCCCACATTTCAGTGAATGAGAGAAGATGAAGTGGACTTCCCACCCCACAGCCACTACTCCAAACTATGAGGTAGAGTAGGTTTGCCACCTTTCTAATTGCTGGTAACTGCCCCCCCCCCCCCCCCGAGGCCCCAAACCTGCCCTGCCTCTTCCCCCAAGGCCCCACCCCTTCTTTGCTTCTTTCCCCCATGGCCCTGCCCCTGCTCTGCTTCTTCCCCCAAGGCCCATCGCAAGCGCCTCTCCCCACTCTGCCCCTCGCTCGCTGGATCATCTCAAGGAGCCTGCCTGCAGGTAGGAGGCAGCCCTGGCTGAGCAGGGGTGGCATGGGTTAATGACCCAGCACCTCCCCTGCCCTGAGGTAACTGGGCTTTTGGTTTGGGTGTCACTTAGGGTTGCCAGGTTCCCTTTTCAACCAGACTTTTCATTTGAAAACTGGGCACCTGGCAGCCCTAAATGGCACCTGGACACAGAAGAAAAAACTGGACTGTCCGGGTAAAACTGTAGCAACACTAGTAGGGCCACTACCTCTTCAAAGGGTTGCCAACCCTCCAGGATTGTCCTGGAGTCTCCAGGAATTAAAGATTCATGTTTAATTAAATATTATGTTGTGATGAAACCTCCAGGAATACGTCCAACCAAAATTGGCAAACCTACCTCTTCATGCTACTTGCACAGGGTGTCGGGACTACTGCATGTGGGTAAATACTGACTTTTGGCCCCTTCCCTCTCCCTCCTTTGAACTGTGTACATTGTAACCCTCCACACTGGCCTATATAGGACTAGCAGGCAGACACTAGGCCAGATCCTCAGCTGATGTTCTGCCCTCTCTTTGTGCAGCACATAAGGGTTCTACTGACACCAACACTGTGCACATTCTCCATCCCTGACTTCAACACATGCTGCAGTGCAGGGTGTAAGTGTGCAGAGGCTCTTGTGCTAGCAGTACTCAGCACTACCCACTAATGAGTGCAAGTCTACAGACTGTTATCTATGTGAGTCAAAAAATATTTTATAGTGGGCCAGCTGTAGCAAATATTTAGAGGGCTTATTATATTTTATAGATGTTAAATTGATAACACTAGTTTTCATGACTGTTGTATTTAATGCATATTCTGCTGATTAGTTCAAGAGTAGCTGAAGACAGTGTATGTTTGTGTCAGTGCACACAGCTGCCTTTCTGTCCCTGTGCTTAAAAGGTAACCTCCTTTCATTCATTGGAAACCTCTGGGCCCGAATCTGATTGCAAGTCCACTTGCATAAATAAGAGAGAGTCTGTTCGAGACAATGGAGTTATATCTGTGTAAAATCAGCGTACTGAAATCAGAGTCAGGCCTTGTATGCTTTAACAATCTGCCTTCTCCACAAATACATTTGAGGAGCAAATGTGTTTCATTGCTGAAATGATATTGCCTACAGTATCTGCTGTTGTTGGAACACTGTGAGTACTTCTGAAGAATAGCCTAATTATAGTCATTTAAGAATTTTTTTCCATCTGTTCTGCTCATTTACAGATCCCCCCATATTCTCCTTATCTCCTCCCATCCCCCATCGATAGTTGCCTTTTTAACACTGTCTCCCCCTCAGACTTCTCCCATCACATATTTCACTGTGAAGTCTATTCTCCTCTCATTGTCTGAGTACGGTTTCCATTAACTATTAAGTTAAAGGATACTCTCGGGTGGTTTATACCCCAAGCTTTGGCTTTGCAAAAACAACAAAAAAATTTAAAACTTTATATTACTAGAAATGTTGCCATTTGTTTGTGTTTAAACATCCTCCTGCAGCCTTTGCAATTAAATCATTACAGCATTTTACATGAGAATCAGAATGTGGAGCTGACTAGCAACTGACTAGAAACAAAAGTGAAGCTGTCTATTTTCATTGTCCAAACTGAAAGTAAACAATAATTGGCAAAAGTAAAATAGATTTTAAAATATCTTTTAATTTTAATAGTCTACGATGATTAATTTGATAAGCATGGCAATTTATTTTTAAATTTACAATTTAACTTGACAATCTCTTTATTGTTAATGGTCTTATGGGAGTTATGTATATGGTTGGACAGAGGTGAATATATTTCAGTAGAACATTCATAATGCCTCATTGACAACCCGCTGACTTTTGTAGTTAAAGCTACATTGAACCAAAACATTAGAATGGGTTGCCAAGAGATAATCAAGACTTGGAGTCTTTAAATCAAGACTGATGTCTTTTTTAAAACATATGCTCTAGCTCAAGATGTTGGGCTAAATCCAAGAATCACTGAGGAAAATTATATAACTTGTATTATGCAGGAGGTCAGAACAGATTATCATACCATTACTTTCTGGTCTTACATTCCATATATACTTAATAGATTTTATCAGAGAAAGTAATGTGATTTGAGCGTGTATCCTGTAAGTTCCACATTTTAAAACCCCGGAACAAAAATTTCAAACTTGGCTTCCTAGCACTAAATTAAGGCTTAGGTATCCTATTTTATGTTTATAATAACTGCTGTTGCTCTGTACTTCAGAAAAGCATGCCATCTGTTTAGATGCCAGAGTTATGGATTCAGGTGCCTAACTATAAGCACCCAAGTTTTAAAATGTTTATTATTACTTCTATTCTTTATTTAACCTTGAAGATTCACTGTTAACAGTCATGTTTTGTTATGTGGGTTAAATATTTGGAATAAAAGGATAGGCAAAAGAGCAGGCATGGATGGTTAGCCATGGAGAAGGACCCACAGGAGGTGAGCTTTAAGGGAGTATTTGAATAAGGAGAGGGAAGTTTTTTGGTGCACTGGAGGTAGGAGGCTATTCCAGATATAGGGGGTGATGTGATAACAGGTGCAGGTGTCGTGAATGGGAAAAGTAATCAAAGAAGGTGGTAAGGAGGGAGTAGTTAAGAGAGTATATGAGAAGCAGGGGTGACATTGTGCCGAGCCTTGAAAGTGAGGATAGGAGTTTGAAATATGGGCCTAATCCATCTCCCATTGGAGTCAATGGAACAACTGGGTATCAGGCCCCACATGTGGGCAGGACTGGTTCTCTAAAGTCCTCTGAAATAGAGAGGCAGAGGATTCCAGGTGAAATCTACTGAGAGTCAGGATCCAGGGACATATCTCTAGAGGTTTGTCTTGACTAGGAAAGGCAGTCAAGTTTAGTTCAGATTAGCTAACACATGCTACCTAAACCTGACAAACTCAACCTTTTTTCTAGTGTAGATGCAGGTTTTACCTGGTTGAATTGTAGCCTGGGCTTCAAGCTAAGGGTGTTACTCTGCATTTATCCAAGTTTAGCTAACCCATGCTAGCTATGCCCATCCTAAACTCAATTACTTTTCCTAGTCAAGGTAAACCCCTGGTAAGAAGGGTGTTAATGCCTGCCATTTTGTTCAAACTACTTGAATGAGAAAACATTGCTTTTATAGGCCAAGACACCCATAGAGTTCCAGTGGAAAAAAACCCATAGTTATTTCAGTGACAAACTATGGCCATGACTACGCTACCACTTTTGTCAGTAAAACTTATGTGGCTCAGGGGTGTGAAAAAACACATCCCTGAGCGACATAAATTACACAACAGATGCACTGGTGTGCACAGCACTGTAGGCAGGAGAGCTTCTCACACTGACATAGCTGCTGCTGCTCGTGGAGGTGGTTTTATTATGTCAACGGGAGAGCTCTCTCCCTCCAGCATAGAGCAGCTACACGAGCGATCTTACAGCGGCACAGCTGCATCACTGTACAGCTGTGTCACTGTAAACTCACTCATGTAGATATGGCCTCTAATCCTGTTCCCTACCCACAATTTTGCTCTATGGGAAGTCTGCGAATGCTCAGCCACAAGATGCCAGAGCAGGGGTAGACTTCAAGACTTTTTTACATCCAAACAACTGTTTCACACTTTCTTGAATCTATTCAGCAACTTTTTCAAATCATGCCCTTCTTTCTTCCCTCTTTCCCTGCATGAACCTGCTTAAAAGAAAACCTCCCTTAGCTCCCCTGTCTAGTGCTTGACCTACCTTGCATAAAAGAGAAAAAACAACCTGCCATGATGAATAAGGTTTGAATGTAAGACTAATTTACTAGGGTTACCATATTTAACAAATAAAAAAAGAGGACCCTCCACGGGGCCCTGGCCCCGCCCATTTCCCACCCCAGCCCCGCCCCAACCCCGCCCCTTCCCCGCCCTCTCCTCCCTCCCACTCCCAGCCACGCGAAAAGGGCTGCCCGAGCGCTACCGGCTTCACGGTTTGCCGGGCAGCCCCCAGACCCTGCGCCCCTGGCCGGCGCTTCCCCAGCGCAGCTGGAGCCCGGGAGGGGAAGCGCCCAGCCGGGGGCGCAGGGTCTGGAGGCTGCCCGGCAAACCGTGAAGCCGGTAGCGCTCAGGCTTCGGGCAGCCCCTATGCCTCCGGACCCTGCGCCCCCAGCCGGGCACTTCCCCTCCCGGGCTCCGGCGGCGCAGGGTCCGGAGGCATGGGGGCTGCCTGAAGCCCGTAGCGCTTGGCTCTTAAACAGAGCCGAAGAGTCAGGGGAGGAGCAGAGCCGCCGCGGCCGGAGGCTCTGCTCCTCCCGACTCTTTGGCTCTGTTTAAGAGCCGAGCTGCCCGAGCGCTACCGGCTTCGGGCCAGGGCCGGCTCTAGGCACCAGCTAAACAAGCTGGTGCTTGGGGCGGCACATTTTTAGGGGCGGCATGGCCGGCGCCAGAATGCCGCCCCTAAAAATGTGCCCTGGCCGCCCTAGCTCACCTCCGCTGCTGCTGCCGCTCGCGCGCCGCTACTCGCCCTCCCTCCCAGGCTTGAGAGCCTGAGAGGGTGGGGGAGAAGCGGCGCCCGCGCCGCAGCCACTCGGAGTCTCCCCCTCCCTCCCAGGCTCTCAAACCTGGGAGGGAGGGGGAGACTCCGAGTGGCCGCGGCGCGGGCGCCGCTTCTCCCCCTCCCTCTTAGGCTTGAGAGCCTGGGGGGAGGAGGCAGGGCTGGGGATTTGGGGAAGGGGCGGAGTTGAGGCGGGCCGGGGGTGGGGTAATTAAAAAACAGGGGGGCGGCCAAAATTGTTTTTGCCTTGGGCGGCAAAAATCCTAGAGCCGGCCCTGCTTCGGGCAGCCCCCATGCCTCCGGACCCTGCGCCGCCGGCCGGGCACTTCCCCTCCCGGGCTCCGGCTGCTGTGCTCCTCCCCTGACTCTTCGGCTCTGTTTAAGAGCCGAGCTGCCCGAGCGCTACCGGCTTCGGGCAGCCCCCTTGCCTCCGGACCCTGCGCCACCGGAGCCCGGGAGGGGAAGTGCCCGGCCGGCGGCTGGGGTCCGGAGGCAAGGGGGCTGCCTGAAGCCCATAGCGCTTGGGCAGCTCGGCTCTTAAACAGAGCCGAAGAGTCAGGGGAGGAGCAGAGCAGCCGCGGGAGGGGAAGTGCCCGGCCGGCATTTTCCCAGACATGTTCGGCTTTTTAGCAATCCCCCCCGGACGGGGGTTTGATTACCAAAAAGCTGGACATGTCTGGGAAAAACCGGACGTATGGTAACCCTAAATTTACTCCCTTCCTTTGAAAACCTGTGGAAGAGGTAAAGTTTTGTTTAAAAATGCACCAGGTTGATGATGCAGAAAACCCAACTCATTGTCCCTTTGCTTGTAGGGATTAGCAGCCAGGCAGAAAGGCAGGGAACTTGGCCTTCTATTTGGACAGAGCCTGAAGATTCATTAGGCATCCTAGCTCCAAGCACCCACAAATCCCTTTGCAGTCCTTTCAGGCATCCCTCTACTTCTCCCCTGGCAGTATGGGCTCTGCTGCTATTTGTCTCCCCGTTGATGATTGTGCATTACTGCCCCCTCTGAGTCAGTTATAAACCGCAGATGGGAAGTCAATGTTGATAACTCTGAGCAGCATTTACTTCTACAGAGATTTCTTCCAGAAACATCACAAGTCTGTTGGAGAAGCATACCACCTAGAGCTGCTCCTTGTAGGCCTGGCTTGACGTGGGTGAGGCCTCATTTCTTGGGAGACAGGATTAGGGAGGTACATGGATCAGCAGGCTGGACACAGAATGTCTGTACTACCTAAGATAAGGGGGGGGACACTCGGGGAACCATTTACCATGGACAAGATAACAATGGATAAGATAAATAAGGAACGTAAAGATGAGATAACAAATAAATTGTACATGGACAGAGTGGGGACAGAGCATGTTGTACAAGGATTGGTTCCTACAAGGTAACCAAGTCAATCCCGAAACGTGTGATGCAATGTATAATAAATGCAATCTAATGTGTAAATGTATATAAAGGAAGAAGTTTGCTGTGTAACTTTGGATGTGTGGTGTGCCCTGTAACCACCCCCAGTGCTTGAGCCTAATCAACTCATGCACAGTTTGATGGTATAGCTATAAAGAAACCTCAGTGATGAGTTCGGAGTTAAACTGAGTTGCTGGGAAGTGAGTGGATAAGGTCTCAGAAGCCACCCCAACATACTCCTGAGTAGATAGGGACTCAGAGGCTACGCCAACACTCCTCACATTCACCCACCCACCACTCGCTCCAGCTAACAGAAATCACATGTGGTTCCAAACAAGAATTGTTCATGTGAGGGACTGCCTCCTAATTGGAGTTAGGGGAACATGTTGAGTACCAGGCGATGGATGCCAAGTATTTGTCCTTGTTTGCTGCCCCTTTTGACATGGAGTGTAGAGCAGCAAAGGGCCCAAGGTCTGTCCCATCATTTGCACCATCACAATCTGCAGTATTAATTAAATGAATCCTTACCCATCTTCCTTCACTTGCTCAAAAACTTCAAGAGGACATCTTCAAACTACATTTACTTGGTCTTCCATCTGCTGGTTTTCTATTCTCCTAGTTTATGTTTACCACTCTCAGTGATCCTTAACCTTTGTCATTTTTGTTTTTCCTTTACAGTAACTGGAGATTGTTTTGCCCTCTGTATAATGTACACATACAAAGACCATTCCAAATATAGGTTTTATATTTAAATTATTACATGAACCATGCAGAAAAATATATTACTAATGATCTTTAAAGACTGAAATTCAAATGATCAGATTCCACATGCAGCATTATGAGCGTTAATAAAGGCAAGGAAGACTGAACTTGGTAAGTTTTTTGGGGAGATGGTATGATGAGGTTGCCTACAATGGCATATGGCCCATCTGCAACTGCTGTGAGTAAATGTCTCCAGCTGCTGGACATGGGACAGTAGATGGGGAGGGCTCTGAGTTACTACAGAGAATTCTTTCCTAGGTGTGTGTCTGGTGGTTCTTGACCACATGCTCAGGATCTAATTGATCACCATATTTGGGGTCAGGAAGAATTTTCCCTTAGGTCACATTGAAAGAGACCCTGGTGTTTTGTTTTGTTTGTTTGTTTGTTTTTTGCCATCCTCTGCAGAGATCACTTGCTGGTTTGAACTAGGTAGTAAATAGTGGATTCTCTGGAACTCAAAGTCTTTAAAGCAAGATGTGAGAACTTCAGTTACTCAGCCAGAGGTTATGGGACAACCACAGGAGTAGATGGCTGAGGTTCTGTGGCCTGCACTGTGCAGGTCAGACTAGATCATGATGGTCCCATCTGGCCTTAAAGTCTATGAATAAGACTCTTATGGACCAACTTCTAGTTGGAACAAATGGGATTGCTACTTTGGGTCATACATGTCTCATGTCTGGAAAGCAATTTTCTGGAGTACTTATATGTGGTATCAAGTCTAAGCAGTAAAGGTACTTTCCATAATTAAACTATAACAATTTATAATTACCACAATACAAGTTCTAATTAGTTTTTTAATGGTTATTGTTTTCACAATGCAATTTAAAGTATCAGTAAATGAATACATCAAGAGAAATTCTTGCTCTACTTTTGGCAAATCTGCATTTTGCTAGCTACCCCAGTGTTACATATGTAATGTATAAATTTAAACCAGCTTCACTTTTTTATTTGTGCACTAAACGTTATCACCTTCTGCAGGATAATGTTAATTAAGGTCTGCATTCTAATTTTTGTATATCCACTTGTGTCTTGCAGATTGCCCTTCCCAGCTCAATGGTGCATATTCCACAAGGAATTCTGTTCTACAGATTTTGAAAATACATGGCCATGTTCTGGAGAGATTTGGGTATTTGTGCAAAAGGACTGGAATACCAAATCATGTGGTATGTACTCATAGGAAGTCTCTTTTTTCATGACCTTACAAGGCCTGCAGCCTTTATGCGATACCTTATTGTGCAATACAGGGAAAAATACATCAGAAACAAAAAATGTCTTCTGCTCCACTCCTCACGTGATGCTTTCTTCCCTCACACACTTTTAGTTTGCCAAAGGGTCATTTAACCATTGTTTGGCAATTTCCAAAGGGGGAAAAAATGCTGGGTTACATCCAAAGGAAGGGAGGAGCTTTTTAAAGTTTTGTATTTAATCTGATTATAAATACACAACTTCACCCTTTTAACATTAGTCATGTCTGTGCTAGAAGGGAGAGTACAAAAGTGCCTGACTAAAGAGTGCAAAATTTTCCATAGTTTGGAACTGTAGACAGGCAATTCAAACTAACATTTCAAATATATCATACTCAGCATCAGAAAGCGCAGCAAATCAGGAGCAAGCCTAAAAATAAACAACTTCTCCTAGGATCTAACACATTTCCTTATATCTCACTGGCTACTTTTCAGGAGTATTAGACAAAAATAATACAAGTGGGAAATAAAGAGAATGACCTACTTTACAAAAAAGAGCTCTCTGTAAAGGTTTTGCTCTAATTGACGGTGTGGAGTTGCATAACCAAATAAGGAGTTACTGTTTATGCCTGTAGTAGCTGAGAACCTTGCTTTAGGTAATGGAGTTCTATGGCCTGATATGGTTCCCACTGAAATCTATAGCAAAGCCCCCATTAACTTAAATGGGGGCAGGGCCCATAGTCCTCATTATGGACCCAGCCCTGTTATCCTCCGGTCATGGGACAATCAATTAATCTCATGTACTGGGAGATAGCCATCAAGATATAGACAGGGAGGAGGCAAGGATACAATGTTTTATGTTGCTATGCCTTTCCATGGGATCGGAATATTTCTTCTAGTTGTGGATCAGTGGTTTGTGATGTTACTCTTCAGTTTCAGAATTGTACCTTAGAAGACGGGGCTGTTAGTGAAAATATGGTATTTAACACTTATGCCATAAGTAGCTTGTTGGGTTATAGTTGGCTAAACCTGAGGATTCTCACTTCCTATAAGGGGTGAGAAGGATGGTCTTGTAGTTGAGTCATGGGTATAAGAGCTTGTGAGGGAGGGGTTCTGTGGCTCTACAACAGACACCCACTGTCATCACCTAACCCAGTGGTTCTCAAACTTTTGTACTGGTGACCCCTTTCACATAGCAAGCCCCAGAGTGTGACCCCCCTTATAAATTAAAAACATGTTTTATATATTTAACACCATTATAAATGCTGGAGGCAAAGCAGGGTTTGGGGTGGAGGTTGACAGCTCGCAACCCCCCATGTAATAACCTTCGGACCCCCAGTTTGAGAACCACTGACCTAACCTCTTTGTGCTTCAGTTTCCTCAATTATAAAAAGGGGGGAGTGATATTTACATCTCTCCTTGGTGTTATGAGGCTTAAATCATTAATATTTATAAAGGGGATCATCAGATGAAAGGCTCAGAGTATTATTGTTTTTAAATTGTGCATATAGCAGAGGGTTGTAGGGTACAGCGATCCTACCCTCTCTAACCTGGTCACTATAGCAGGAGAGCGGCGTAGCTAAAGAGTTTTAAACCCACACTCTACATTTTCTGGCCAGCTTAAACTGCGATCGTTCCTTGGGATCTGGAACACCGCAGAATTAGCAAAGATCAACTGCCGCTTTATGCTCTGTCGTTCACTGTGCATATGTATAAATATAGCTAAGTTGATATTTGCTCTCGGCATTGTGAAGAAACCCTCCCTGTTTTTTCTTCTTCTGTGCTTTCTCTAGCCCCAGCGTCTCCTTTTCTTGGATCCTTGCCTGTCTCCTCCCACAGAAAGAGGGGGGGGGGAGAGAAAAAAGGTCACGTATGTTTGGAAAAATATGTAGGTCAGTGGAACATTTCCTGCACTTGTGCAAAGGGAGGCAGGGGAGGGAGCGCTCCTCTCCTTCTCTCTGCAGCTTTTTCTTCCCCACCCTTTTCCTCCCAAAAGCAAAACCACCCGCTCTTCAAAAGGGGGGAGACGGGAAGCGATCACCGGGTCCCTTTTCAGCCCTGACCAATTTTGCAGCCCAGCTTCATTTTCCTTGCAAGAGAGTCCGATTCTAGCAAAGCAGCCCCCGCCTCCCCCCTCCAGCTAATTCGGCAACCACGCACTAGCACTCCCGCAGGAGCTGCACCCCGATGATCGCCGGGCGCAGGCCGGGCTGCGCCCCAAAAGCTCTGCTGAGCGGGGGTGGGGGACGATGCAGGATTTGCTGGGAGGATGCTCCCTCCTCGCCCCCGGGGCACCAACTTTAAGGAGAAGTCCCGGGATTGCAGCCTCCCTGCCTCGCCCCTCAGTGCATTTAACTTAATGCACCAGGACGGACCCCAGCCAGCAGCCCCTCTGCCCCCCTACTTCCTTCTCCTCGCCCCGCAGCAGCCCGGGGTGCCGGCTGGTTGGCGGTCCCGGTGGAGCCCGCGCTGCCGCGTGTCTCTGTGCGGTGCGGCGGGGAAGCGGGAGCCCGGCATGCGGCGTCCCCTTGCACCATGAGATACAGCGGGGGCAGCAGCAGCAGCAGCCCCAGCAGGAAGGCGGCGGCCAGACCCCCGGGCTTGTCGTGTGCGAGGACGAGTTTGCCGGCTCCCGAGCCTGGCCTCTTGCGCGAGTGGAGCAGCCGCCGCCGCAGCGGCACCGGGAGGCACCAGAAAAGCGGCGGCATCAAGCCCAGCAGCAGCCGGTGTCAGAGCGGCCGCGGCTCCCGCGCTCAGGTCGCCACAGCGGACAGCAGCAGCAGCTGGGCTAAGCCGGCCCGCCTCCCCCAGCACCCCAGGTAAGGCGCAGCCCGCCGCTCCACGCGGGGGGGACAGACAGCGAGCCAGGGGACTGGCTTCAGTGTGTGTGTGTGTGTGTGTGCGAGCACTGACACACCCGTCGCTGGGTCAGCCCCCTCACACTCTTCGCATTTTCCGCGCCCTCAAGGACAGGGAGACGCGTGTGGACACACGCACAGCTCCACTCTGTCTGGGCATGATAGGCTACCCCCGCCTGAGTCTAACCAGAAGGGAACGGAGACTGAGCCCTCAGGGCTCTGCCCCAAGCCTGGGTTTCATACTGTGGGCGGGGTTTGATCCCCTGTGGCCCTCTGGCAGAGGCACATGTACAGAGCCTCACACACGAGCTTCCCTTCCTGGCTAGCAGGATGGAGGTTGTGTATTCTGGGTTACTCACTCATGTCAGGACGCTGTATAGCAAATGGTTTGCATTTTAATGGACATCACCTCTGACAGTAGGAGGTGTCAGCAAGAACTTGGGTTGTCAGCTACTGTCCATTCAGAAAACACACACACGTGTTCGTTTTAATTTTTGAGTATTTGGCTTGAACATGGAAAGTGAGTTGGGAAAGCACTGATGGTCCCATTGCCTCAAAAATTATCATGTGGCTGTATTCATACAGAGTTGAAGAGTGATCTGGGGATCTGGGCATTGATGCTGCAGTCCTTATTCAAGCAAAGTTCCCATTAAGGTCAGTGAGAGTTTTGCCTGAGGACTGGGCCACAAGGTTGTCATTTGCCAAGAGCTTCTTGTAATTTAAACCGTTTGTCAGTTTTCTTCTAGTTTTCTTTTCGTTTGCAGGCCAGAAAAAAGTTGCTAAATAGACTTCTAACAACATGGACCTTGTTTCTTAAAGAGTTGTGTAGTGTTCTTTTCCTGTCAGGGCACTGGAGTGATTTAGCAATTAGTGAGGATGCTAATCCAAAAACTTTACTTGATATTCCTTAACTGCTTACAGGATGATATCTTACTTTCACTCCAGTGATTTAGAAATAATTAGCTGTTATAAATATTATAGCCAGCAGAGGAACTTTAATCTTTTTATGGTACTAAATCTCC
This sequence comes from Emys orbicularis, assembly GCF_028017835.1. NCBI lineage: Eukaryota > Metazoa > Chordata > Testudines > Emydidae > Emys > Emys orbicularis. The sequence continues at coordinate 249,805,754 of NC_088683.1, forward strand.
AGAAAGGCTATAAAACCCCTTAGTGTGGGCATGCATAAAATGAGCTTTAAGTGTACAAATTCAACAAGTGTCCACTGTGGCTGTACCTTGAAGTGGAAAATTGTCTCCTTCACTCATGTATGAAATGCTAATTTGTATCCCATAGTGATGTTTGTTTAGTTAGATTAAATAATTAGTGATTGCAGCTTCATGATGTAATCAGCTCATCCATTGATCTGTGTCTGTTTCTGAAACCTATTGGCTGGCTAACGAAAGGCCCAAACAACCAGACTGCATTTAGGAGTAATGTTATTCATGTGAGTACCCACGAGTAACCTGCATGTGTGAGGGTTTGGGGCCAATAATATATGTCATGAACTTAACACTAACACTGTTTGTCTGTTCTTGTATTTTAAGATACAGAGCTATGATTTCATCATCTTTTCAGTAAAATTTTCAACAAGCTTTTCTGTAACTTAATTATAAGCAGTGCAAGTAGTGACCTGTATAGTTAAGGTTGCCCAACACTTCCCATTATAAACCTCTGTTTTCAACTGCTTAACTTTGTGAAAAGTAAATGTTTTGGGCTGAAATTTTCCATGTTGGTGTCTGCCTAGGGCTGATTTTTTTTTTTTTTTTAATTTTGAGCTAAAATAGTCCAGTCACTTCTGAGAATGATAGTAGGGGAAAATATTGTTTTGTCCATGTTAAAAAAAAAAAAAAATCTTACAACCATTTCTTTGGGAAGCTCTAATGCCTCCATGATTTTGAGCAGGGAATTAAAATTTGGCAGGGATGTACCTTTTGTTGCTTCTCTGAAAATGTATGCAAATTTGGCCAAGTTATAAGCGTTTAAAAAACCTCAGTTTGCACATGCTCAGTGGAGACTTGTTAGAGTTCAGCTGCTAAATTTTCTGAAGACTCTGCGCTGAGCATGCTCCATCTCCTCACAGCTCCACTCTGTGCATGTGCCATCTCCACAGAGTGACTGAGCATCCTCCAACCTAAGGCTGCAGGGGCTGAGCAGGCAGCTTCCCTGTGGTTGCTCCTCCTCATTTCCAGAGGCTGAAGTGGTGCTGAGCACCAGAACTGAGAGGAGGCACTGTGGAAGAGATGGAGGAAACAGCTATGCTCAAATGAAGAGGAGTGATAAGTAGTGGGGAGAGGGGAAAGAGATGCAGGGAGGGAGCATTTGGGCATGCAGGGGTTAGGAGCAGAAGTGTGGGATAGGGCAGGAGCTGAGGGGGTCAGAAGATGGGGGGGGGATGGGAACAAGAGGTGGAGAAGGGCAAGAACTGGGAACGGGGAAAGACAGGAATGAAAATGGGTTGGGAGTTGCAGAACAAGGGCAAGGTTGGGAGCTGGGGGAGAGGAAGGGTAGGAATCCAAGTGGATAGCAGCAGGTGAAGAGATAGGGGCAGAAGCTGGGGAGGACAGGTACAGAAGGATCTGTAATGACTAGAGCACATTCCCCTCCAGAACCTGGAATTGAACCTATTATTCTGGCGACGGAACATTCCTTTGATAGCAATTTGTTGTGAAAGCTACTGGCAAAGTGTGTGTCTCCATCCTCTTCTACTGGCAGGTCCATATAGAAGATAACCTTCTACTGCTACCAGTTACTCTGTTAACTCAAGTGATAGAGGACTTTGCTGTGGATCTAAAGATCCCAACCCTGCTGATGACCCATGTGGGGCTCAATATGCTTCATGATGGAATTTTTGTTTTTTCAATTTTAAAGTTTTTAAAAATCTTTGGAAATTGCATAAAAGTACATTAAAAAATATTAAACTTGCAAAATTCTATGGAAAAATTGTATATGGTGATGTAATTAAAGGCTATATCACAAGGGGGCCAAATTAAGATTACATGGGCAGCCTTAATTGTGGTATTTCCTAACTTTTGAGCACTTGACTTGGCAACCTTAATATTCTTTTCATGTAGGGTTTTTATATAATGAGCGTAAAGATTTGAAGAGCTACTGTCAGTTAAATACATATTTGTTTAAACATATAATTTTCAACCTACATACCAATTACCCGTATTATTACTATAATTATTAAAAGTGAAATAATTTTTAAAATCCAATATATTTGTCACTATGTATTTTCTATGTTTACTTTCTGTATTTCTCTCATCTCATCCTGGACAATATAGAATTTTAATGAATTTGGCTTTATTTTTGTTTATAGTTAGTTTCACTTTCAGGTTCCGAGTGCTGCAGTGTTTGAGTTTCAGATTCTGCAGAGGAATATTTATTTGTGTAAACACAGCAGTTTCTGTTGGTTTGATTTTGTTTTGCTGTTGGCCCTAGGTTTTATAAAAAATTGTTTATTATAAAATTAGGGTTAGATCCTTCAAATACTTATTTTTGTGAATAAGTTCTCTCACACAAGTAGTTCTGTGGAAGTCAATTCAAGCTGACAGTACCCTTTTAACAGATTTGTTATGAGACTGCTTAATTACGTTTTAAAAAATAAATGGTTTATTGTCTGACTTAAACAAAATACAGAGGTATTAGTCTTGCTGGTATTATGTTATTATCTCGTATGTCACAATATTTATTCATAGTATAAGGCTCTGGTCCTGCTCTGTGATTCACTGTGGACTGCTGGGCCTGCATGGAGCCCAGTTGACTTCATTGGGGGAAAGGAAAGGAAGGAAGGGGGCAGGATGGGAACAGAGAGTGACAGCTTCGTTTCTATCCACTAGGAATTAATCAAAGATTTCTAAAAAGTCATACCAAATCTTTTCAAATTTGTGTGAGGTCCCTCTTTGAAATGTTACCTGCTTTTTAGATGTCAGGTCAGCCAAGTTGCTGTGCCAAGCGTCTATCCCTGGCAGCAGTCTGCTCTTCCATCTAAGCAATATGAGTCATTGGGCTACAAGCTCTGTTCTAGAGAACCAAGCTTTCCTTGAATTGGAGAGTTTCTGAGATGAAGGGATATATGCCAAATGTAGTTCTGGGAAATAATTTTAAAGTTGTCTTGTTATTATATAAGTCCCAAAACATGTGAGCAAGTGTGGCTCCAGGTGATGCACATTTTCAGCAGCAATCTGTTTAGGCAAGGCCCATGCACTGTAGCCTATGCAGGGACCAAGTATATTTTTTAATGCTAGACTATTTTTATCATAATGAACAAAATTTACCTTTTTTATCTAAAGACTTTATATTGTTGCCAGCTTCTGGATGACGAAATAGTAATTTTTTTAAATTAAAAGTCATTCTGATAATATTTGCTAGCTTTTAGATGAACTCATCCTGATTTTTTAAATAAACAATCTCTCACTATTTTTAATCAGTTGCTAACACTACTCTGTTGTCTGGTACAGACACCAAAGTTGGCAGTTTTTTCAAGCTAGCAAATACACACACACGACTATACTATACTGGGTGGATTGATTTAAATCAAAAATATATAAATCACCAATTTTAATCATGATTTAAATCAACAAGCAGGAAACCTTGATTTAAGTGATCAATTTTAATCATGTGTTGTATTTATGCTTTTTATTTTCCTAAAGAGAGGTTGATTCTCACTGGTTAATTAAAACATGTTGCATTGTAACTAACTATATTCTGTACTCTAAATTTGGTGCATTTTTTTTGCTAACCAGGAGGATATCTACATCTATAAACATTTAATGAAGCAATTATATAGCTTAACTAACATTTATTCAGATTCTTAACTTTTAGATTTTTTTTAGTATGTTAGAAAACACTGAAATATGCATTTCTTATTTACCAGAATATGACTAATTTTTTACTTGTGATTTGTGTCAAGCTCTATGTGAATGGAAATTCAAATTCAATCAAAAATGCACAAAAACACAATTTTAATTTTTTAAAATCAAACTTAAATGTGCTGGATATTTAAGAAAAAAATTTTTTTTTCGTCCCAATCTCCCTCCCCAGGCTCCTTTTTCAATGTCAATGCCCCCCCTCCCCTGCCACCAGCTCCTTGTCTTAGTCTCTTTGTCCAATCATAGTTCTCCCGACACACCCCAGCTCCTTGTCAGATCAGTCTTCTCTCATCTCCTTCCCCTCGCCCCCCTGGTTCTCAGTCTCAGTTTCCTTGTTCAGCCAAAGCCAACCCCTCCAAGTCCCAATCTTTCCTCCACCCCAACTCCCAGTCCCAGTTTCTCTCATCTCCCCCTACAAGTCTCCAGTCCCAGTTTTTGTCACTCCCAACTTCCCCTCCAAGCTTCTTGTCCCAGTTTACTTCTCCTTCCCTCCCTGCAGGTCCAGCTCTTGTCTATTTGAATCATGAAGCTTCATCCTCCATTCTGACTGGGCCCAGCAGGGAGATCATAAGAGCACAGACGAGACAGTCTCCCCGTTCTCAGTTCATGTGCTTGGACCCAGCATGGCCTGCATCAGCCCAGAGTTGCAATTGCAGGGGAAGTCCTGCTGAGCCCTGGAATAGAGCATGCTCAGTGCAAAAGGAATCTTCAGGATGATAGCTGCTAAAATCTAAGAAGTCTCTACAGAGCATTTCAAAGGCTGAATTTAGGCAGATTTTCACACGGACAGCAAAAGGCACATTCCTGAGACAAAAGTCACCCCTCTACCAAATTTCAAATCCCTGCTCCAAAGCATGAGGGCCCAACAGCTTTTTTTTTTTTTAATGGATAATGTATTCTGCCCTAGCTACATTTTCAGAAATGTCTGAACCATTTTCACTAGAATTAAAGAACAAAAATCAGCCTGAATAACACATCTGGCATGTAAAATTTAAGCCCAAATAGTTAAAAATTGGTAAAGTTATAAGCAACTGAAAACAGGGGCTTATAATGGGGAATGTTGGCACCCTTAATAATAGGCAGCGCTACTAGTCCTGACCATAATTACTCTAGAACAATCCACAGTTCCCTAGTTATTGTTTGGTTTTGAGGTCTCTAAGACAACTGTGATACTGTCATCCAAGAAATGCCAGATCAAAAAGCAAAAGATTGACAGAATAAGAGATTTTTGTCATCAATGAGTAAACCTGCAGAATGGCTGGGCAAAGAGACTGGGGAAAAACCTCCAGAATGGTTACTAACTGGATAAAAGTACAGAAAAAATGTATGGCTTAAAGTAAGCTCTCCTCTATAAGGTGTACAATATAAACTTTGGAGGAACATGTTGTTTTCTATAAACCCTACTGCTGATCTAAGCGTGAGAATGAAACCAACAATTAACACTATTCAACATACCAAGCATTGGAACTCGCTTACTTATTTTCTACTTATTCGGTCAAAAACTGACCATCTTGCAGAACTATTTTTTAAGCTAGCTCCTCAGAGGCCTTACAGTACCTCTCTCTCTCTCTCTCTCTCTCTGGCTGCATGATGCAAAACATTCATCTTTATTCACTAGAGGCAAACACATTTCAGGTCCAAGGAAGAGGTGAAAAGATCATTTTGGTACCTAAATCAATTTAAGTTTTGCAGACTAAACTGTGAAGGCTGCCTTTTCCCCCCTGAATAAAAGGACTACAGAAGCAGTCAAAAGAGGCAGCAATTTTTGATTTTTTTTTCTGCTGTTGATAAAATAGAGAGACAAGATGGGTGAGGTAATATCTTTTATTAGACCAATTTCTAATCTCAGTGCCATCCTGTCCCACCCATGTCCTTGTCCCAGTGTCTTTGTCCAGCCAGTCCTAGTTCTCCCTGTGCACTCTGGCTCCTCATCAGATTTATCTCCGACCCTCCTCAGCTCCTTTCATCTACTCCACTGGTTCTCAGTCCCAGCCTTTCCTATCTCCTCATCCAATTTCAGTCTCTACTGAGCACTGGTGAACTATGATTTTTTTCCAAACTTGGATGTGGATGGATTTTTACAGGAACAACAAGGACATATCTCTGACATAAAGACCACACACTGCCAAATTTCAAATTCCTGCTCCAAAGAATGGGAGCACTGGATCTTTTCAAAGAAAATGGCACCAGAATTTTTTTAAATAGACCATGTATTTTTCACTAGCCTTGTTCTTGGAAATGGCTGAACACTTTTGACTGAAATTTTCCAAAAAATTCAGCCCAAGGCAGATACCCAGCATGGAAAGTTTCAACCTGAATGCTTAAAGTTTGGCAAAGTTATAAGCCCTTCGTTTTCAGTTTAAACTGATTTTTACCGAAAAAAAATATCAGATTTTAAGTATTACTTGTTTTTTTCCAGTTTTCATCCTACTTTTGTATCATTCAAATATATAAAAAATAACTTGTTTTATTAGGAAAATACAATACATTGCATGAGGTACATGTATTAAGATTATACATTAGTCTGTGTGTATATGCAAAGCTGCCTGTTGAAGTAAGGCTATGTATTAGTCTAGAAGATACACGTAATAAACAAACAGGCATACGCGCAAGTTCTGAAGTCTGTGCGCATTTGAACACACTGATAAATCTCACCCCCACCATGTACACATTTCAAACTGTTAGTGGATAATGGTGTAAAGATCTGACACAGTAAAATGGGAAGAAAACAAAAATCTATATCAGAATACATTTCAGAACACAAGGAAGTATTCAAAAGTTTTAATAAAACAAAAACAGGAGAAAAGGATGAAGCTGAATGTATGTGCTGCAAATGGTGTATCCCAATTATTAAATGTAATTATTTATAGGCTACTAGTTCTAAGTCTACAACAGTAAACTGTTTATTCAAATGAAAATTTTATTTGGGGATTAGAGATTTTTTATTGTTTTCTTAAACTCAGAGGTGGCATTGTGTTTTGAGTTCTGTTTTAGTTCTGCAGCAAACCACATTGAATTCCATTCATCAAAGCATTAATCTACTGAATACTTTTTCCCCCTGCCCATCCATTCACCAAAATAAACCCCAATATTTATCCATAAAAATTATTAATAGTTTTATCCACCAATTTTCATCTGTTTTTGTTGTAGTAATAAACACTGATAAATTCCCGTGAAAAATTAAATAAAATAAAAACGGAAAACGAAGGGCCCTAGTTATAAGCAACTGAAAACAGGGTCTTATAATGGGAAATGTCATGCAACCTTAACTATATAACTTAATAATAGGTGGTGCTAGCTGTTCTGCCCATAATAAGGTATAATGGTCTAAACCAGGGGTCGGCAACGTTCGGCACGTGGCTCGCCAGGGTAAGCATCCTGGCGGGCCGGGCTAGTTTTATTTACCTGCTGACGCGGCAGGTTCGGCCGATCGCGGCCCCCACTGGCCGCGGTTCGCTGTCCCGGGCCAATGGGGGCGGCGAGAAGCGGCGCGGGTGAGCGATGTGCTGGCCACGGCTTCTCGCCGCCCCCATTGGCCCGGGACGGCGAACCGCAGCCAGTGGGGGCCGCGATCGGCCGAACCTGCCACGTCAGCAGGTAAATAAAACTGGCCCGCCAGGGTGCTTACCCTGGCGAGCCGCATGCCGAACGTTGCCGACCCCTGGTCTAAACAGACTAGAAGGAGAAATTAACATTTTACCCTGCAATAAAAATGACCTTTTTCTTCTATAAAGTGTTCAAGGCTAAAGGTTTTCTCCCTTGATCACTCTGTGATGTTATAGTAAAGTGTATTGAGGGGCAAGTCTTCCTGTCTTCTCAAATTACTGTTCTTTTTACTATAAAATTTAGGATGAGGGAAAATTTAAAAGTCACATTTATTCTTAATTCTGAGATCTAAAATCAACAGGCTACCAGTGTGTATATACAAAGAAATGAAACAGAAATGGTATTACATGCACATTACATGCACATTGTGGGCTGAATCCAGAGTTACACCTGCAGAAGGTCTGGCACAGTTTAGGGGTCCAAAGGTGACTCTAAGCTGAGCTGGTCAGCAGGTACAGTGTACAGTAGTCGAAAGCTAAGTTATGCTGGTGGCTAACATTCTGGCAGCAGGGGGTTGGGAGGGTGCAGGCAGGGCCGGTGCTACCATTAAGGCGAACTAGGTGGTTGCTAGGGCACCAAGATTTGGGGGCGCCAAAAAGCGGTGCCCCCAATTTTTTTTTTACAGCATTCCTCCCCGAGCGCGCGGTCGCCACTTCTTTTCTCCTGCCTCCCAGGCTTGCAGCGCCAATCAGCCGTTTGGCGCCACAAGCCTGGGAGGGGAGGAGAATTAGAGCGGGGGCGGTGTGCTCGGGGAGGAGGCAGAGCAGAGGTGAGCTGGGGTGGAGAGCTGCCGCACGGCTCCCTGGGGGGGGGGGGGGCGCAAGGTGGAAGTTTTGCCTAGGGCGCGAAACTTCCTTGCACCGGCCCTGGTGCAGGGATGCTCTGGTCATGTCCCTGTTCTCCAGCCACATCCCCTATTCTGGTGGCCAAGATGGGGGATGACATAAGACTCACTACAGTGGCTCTATGGCACCTAAGCCAAGGGGAATCCTTCAAGGAACTGTGTCCATTGGGTTTAAGTCTGCTTTGTGCCAGGCAAGCAGTGCAAAGCAGATTTAGGGTGAAATCCTGGCTTCTTTGACTAAAGTGTGACCAAGATTTCTCCCTCAATGGTTTGGAGTATTTAGGACTACCATTGGGATGCTCACCATGACTAACTATAAATTAAGGTTGTGTAACAGTTTCTATTCTATCTCTGTTTCAACTGCTCATAACTTCCTGAAATTTTCACCTATCAGGCAGCCATTTTTCAGGCTTGGTGTCTGTCCCAAAGTGATTTAAAAAAAAAAAAAAAAACAATAATAAAAATGGTTTCAATGTCTGAAATAAATGAAAAAATACTTTCTCCATTATAAAACAATTCTGATAACGTTGTTTCTGAACATCTATACAGCTAAAAAAAGATAGAGTAGAAAGATTAAATTTGGCTTGGAAACTGTAATCTGAGTAAATTTAATGAGTAAATAATTGAGAAACAAAATAAATATTGAATCCCGCTGTCATTTTTACAGTCACTTTTCAGAAAAGAACCACAGTTTAGGAGGCATTTGTTAAATTAAATTACATCCATTTTGGTATAGGAGTAAAATCAGATTTGTCAAGATTTTTTCTTAGCGATAGCTGAAGTCATATGTTACTGATGATCATAAATAATACACTGTTTTCTTTTTAAAGCCATGCATATTGTATCTGATTGAATATTAGTTCATATTTCAAGTTATTTAAAATGGCTATAAATATATATTTAATATGAATGATTTCAAATATCATCCATCTGTAACAAAACTTAAGACTGAACAGGGTTTCTAATTAGTTTCTGATCTTCTAATTCCATCTCTTTCAAACAGATCAACAGACATGAAAGAAACTTTTTATGTACACATTTATAAATTATACACTGACAAAATCTAGTGCAGAAGACATTTTATTCTTATGAATTTGTTCTTTGTCACAGGCAAAAACAAACTTTAGGAATCTTGCTATTACAAAATGTTGTCTCTCCTCTTGCATGTGCTGTCTGGCAGTATGTCTCCGAGTCAGCAAATTCAAGCTTACCTTTGAACTCATGCTCATGGCCCTTTTGCTGAAGAAGAAGGGACTTAAATATATGCTTAAAATTAAGCACATTCTTAATTACTCTGCTGGACTGGAGACTATGTCTTATAATAATCTAACGGTGCTATATTTCTTGTTACTAATGTATATTTTTCCCCTCCCATCCAGTATGCCTACAAAATATAACCCTTTATGCCCCTTTAACCATATTTTTGAGGAAATTATTTTTTTAGCTGCAGAGACATAATTTATGGATCAGACTTTATAGTATACTGCTGGCAATCAGATATAATAAACAGAAAATCAGTATGTAAACTATGTTGTGCTTTAAAGCTTGAAGGACAGAGGCATAAGTGTCAACTACAGTGAGTTTGCAGATATTTGCATATGCAAGGGTCAGATAATGTAACTATTCCTGAATAATAAACCTGTCCTTTTTTCTAACTAAAGAGCATAAAAACCTTTCAGGAGATAGTAGTGATTGACCAATGTTATAGGTGATGCATATAAGCTAAAATCAGTTGCAGTTAGTCAGACACTGTGATGAGAGTTGTGTATGAACAGAGCCCTACATCTTTCTTTGTCACTATGCAAGGCTCTGTGACGTTATTGACATAAACTGGGACCATATAGATCATTGTTGCAACCAAGGTCCTGTAGTGGCACCCAAATCTTGTATAAAGGGGGTCAAATGGGGTGTCTAAGACAAGGTTATGGTTTACTGGTTATGATTATGCTGTCTATATGTGTGTATCAGTTTTGTAGTTGAAGTTATGAATATTGGCTCTATACTGTCTGTATGGCAAACTTATGCTATGCTTCTGGGTGACATTCCAGACAAGCTGGGATTAGCTCTGCCTAGCCTGCTTGATGGCCCATTAAGGACCATCAGCTATACAATGGACCCATTGAGAGAAGGCAAATATGCCTTCAGACTCAGCAAAGTACGCAGGGACTGGCCCATGTGACTCCAGGCTCCATTTTGCTGTAATTTTCCACAGTAAGAACAAAGAGGTGTTCTTACACCTGGAAAAGACTATATAAGGCTGATGCCTCATCTCCATTTTGTCTTCAGTCCTGCTTCTTACCTCTGGAGAGACTTTGCTACAAACTGAAGCGCTGAACAAAGGACTGAGGACCCATCCCAGCGGGGGATGTATTCCAGAGACTTGATTTGAACCTGCAGTTTATTCTATCGCTGCTGCAAGCCTGAACCAAGAACTTTGCCATTACTGTATGTAATTGATTCCATTTAACCGATTCTAACTCTTATCCCTATCTTTTTTCTTTTATCAATAAACCTTTAGATTTTAGATTCTAAAGGATTGCAAGCCTGAACCAAGAACTTTGCCATTACTGTATGTAATTGATTCCATTTAACCGATTCTAACTCTTATCCCTATCTTTTTTCTTTTATCAATAAACCTTTAGATTTTAGATTCTAAAGGATTGGCAACAGCGTGATTTGTGGGTAAGATCTGATTTGTATATTGACCTGGGTCTGGGGCTTCATCCTTTGGGATCAGGAGAACCTTTTTTTCTTTTACTGGGGTATTGGTTTTCATAACCACTTGTCCCCATAACGAGTGGTACTGGTGATGACACTGGGAAATTGGAGTGTCTAAGGAAATTGCTTGTGAGACTTGCGGTTAGCCAGTGGGGTGAGACCGAAGTCCCCTTAGTCTGGCTGGTTTGGTTTGCCTTAGAGGTGGAAAAACCCCAGCCTTGGGCTGTAACTGCCCTGTTTGAGCAATTTGTCCTGAGTTGGCACTCTCAGTTGGGTTCCGCCAGAACCGCATTGTCACAGGCTCCCAAGCTCTAAAAAAGAATAATGATGTAAACAAGAAGAGTAAAAACCTTCATTGTGTACATACTTCAAATCCTGCCAAACTGATGCATTAACTCCATGGTTTATGGACTTCGGTCAGCAAAAAAGTGAGCAAGCTCATAATTAAAAGTTTGATTTGTTTTTTCATTATTAAAAATATTAAATACATTTAAAACCACTTTAGAGGCATTGGACATTGTTAAAAACATTGGCTAATTTGAAAGTGAATTTAAATTATCTATCCATACGTTCAGTTAAGAGAAACGTTCTTTCATGTAGAGTGTGGAAACCAAAAGCTCTTCCATAAACTTTCAAGGGACCCAGTTAACATTTTCTGAAGTCCAGCCGTTATAGCTACAGTAAATACGCTGTTGTCATGGTAATACACTGATCAAAGTCTGAAGGAAAAAAACTCAGGCGTTGTTATGCTTCATAGTGTGAGATGAAAGGATGGCCTGACTAGAAATAAAATAGAATTGATAAGCATTTAGTTCAAGTTGATTTTCCATCCTTCCAGAAAGGCATATTTAATTTGAATTTTAAATTAAACTATTTCAAAATAACTATGTGATTTCATATAGTTATTCAAAGTATAGTTAGTACTCAACATTATGCATGTCAACATTATCATGAAAAGGCAACTTTTTGATACAGATAGTACTGTATAGCTGAAATCCATTTCTCTCAGTTATTTTGAACAAGATTAATACTTTCCCTTATGCGTCTATGCAGAGGAGTAAAGGGCAGTACATCAAAGCACACTATGGAAATTTTAGTGTGTGGTAGCAGGGTCCACATGGCAACTTAATGTGTGGCAGGCCAGTGCGCTGTACATTCACACTGTGGTTTTTCACGCACTAAGTCTCTGTCCAGAGAAGCCGTTAGATACCAAGGTGCTAAGGTAATTAAAAATTACTTTAGATATATTCCACAGCTTGTTTTTTTCCCCTGAACTACAGTCAGGATGTGGGGGAAAGAAAACTATAAGACAACAAAAGGAAACAAGCAAATTAGAGTATTAAGTGATCCAGGATACCCTACAGATAGACTGTAAGTAGAGTGTAAGGGCAAGGAAGAAGTTTTCATCGGTCCTGAAGCAGCATTTAACTTTGTGGAATATCATGTATCCAAAGGAAAAGGCCAGAACTTCAAAGACAAAGGAGACAGTGTCCCTTCAATACTGCTTGCACAAACTTAAATTTGTGCCTGGCATGCATGCATTTAAACACAGCCTTTAATTACATTGATTTGGTGCATACTAATTGTCAAATATCATCCAATTTTTTGACAACCTTAGGTATACATAATTTTCTCCTCTATATTACTCTGTGTGTGCCAGGCAAAGAGAGTCAATGAAAGATGTGCATAGAGGACATGATCCACAACCCTTTTAAATCAAGCAAAAAGCTTCTGTTGGCTTCAGAGGGCATGAATGAAACAAGGGCTTCTGTATATTCTAAAATTTCCTTTCAATTTTCTTTGATTGCTATTGGAGGATAGTATTGGCCTAATGCTTTTCTGCCTCATGGGCTGTCTCATATAGAGTAACACAGGGATCTATTCTGGCACCCCCGCCTGCTCAAGATATATCAGAGGTAACTACGTGAGATGGTTTGGGTTGTCTGCTGTGCCATTACTATTCTGATGATGTTCAGTTCTGCAGTACACATGTTTCACTGAATGCTGAAGTTGCAGTTTTTCGGTTTTCCAAGCTTGTGTTGGAGATCAGGTCTTGGATGGGAGCTTGTGGCCTGAGGATCAGCCTAGACATGAAGCTGGTTGGGTGACAGAAGGATCTTCAGGATCTTTTGACTGAGGAAGTCTGCTTTTGTCACTATTGTTTAGAGTCTAGGGGTGCTATTGGAAGCTGTCTGCTTTTGGAAATCCAGATGGGGGAGCGGAACAGTAACCAAGAATGCATTTTTCTGTTTAGACCTGGCTAGGGGGTTATGACATTTCTTTTCAGAAGAGGATTTAATAGGGGTTTAGGTATCTAAATCATCAGTGAGTTGCCTAAAATAAGTATCCAAATTTGCAATTTCCCCCATGGTATTTTACATACTTGAAATAGAGTATAAATGTGGTTTATTGAATCCTTAGTCATGTTACAAGAGTAAGGATGAAATGGACCTGTTTACTGTTACTGTTAGTTTATTATAAACCAGAGCCCTGTTGGTTTCACATGGACAGACCCTTGTGTCTAGGCAGAGCCCTACTGAAGTCAGTTGAAACTACAGTCTTCCATCCACAGTGAGCCCAAGGGCCTGATCCAAAGCCCAGTGAAGTTAATGGAAAGTATCTCACTGATTTCAATGGGCTTTGGATTGAGCCCATAGTAAATAAGATCACCATATTTTTATGTATACAGTTTTAAAAAGAAAAATATCATTAAAACAGCAGCTAAGAAAGAAAACATATATGAACTGTAAGGGACTGGCTTGTTAGGAGATTAGCAGTGGGTAAGGCTGTATTATTTTCATGGGTCTAAGTGAAAATGTGAAATTGACCATTTTCAGGGGAAAACCAAAATCTCTGCAGAACCCATAATCCGACTTTCTGCTGCTTCATTGCTTATTGTGTTCAAGCACAGAAAAGCCTGAAATGTAGGTGTTATTGAGGGCTAGTCTACACTAGAATCACTACTTTGGCTTTCCCGTCAGCATAATTACTCCACCTCTGCTTTTTCACACTCCTGAGCGATGTAAGTTAGATCAGCATAAGTGGTAGTGCAGACCTGCCCTGAGTAACCAGTCTAACTGAGGTAGGGGATAACGTGCAGGAGGCAGGTAGAGATGTGAACTTAGCCTTAGCCAGCTGGCTTATTCTTGGGCTTTCTGAGGCTAATCATGTAGACCAAATGACGGAGGGTAACAAGGGAAAAGGCAAATAACCTTGGAAGGTAAGGAGAAAGAGGATCTTCCCCTCCTGCCTGAAACTTCTACAATACCACTGATAAATAATAATGTTCTTAATTCCACCACCACCCCCTCCATTTCTGAATAGTTCATTCCCTCTCCTAGCAGCAGGCTCTGGCTACCCTGATTCCCCTAGATGAATTACTACTGTAGATAAGCCAGACTGACTTTAAACCTTGAGTTACTGTGCATGGAGTGTAAAACATTGAGACAGACAAAAGTATATTCTAAACTAGGAAATATTCCTGCCAAATTTCAGCAGCTGCTATATAGAATCATACCATTTCATGTGTTAGATGATGTGCTATTTTGCACTGTCCATACATTATTCCAGTTGACCCTCAAACAAAAACTATACTGTACTTGCTACATAGAAGCCTAATCACATAACGCGTAAGAAACATTGATTCTGCTGTAGCTATTCGCTGGGAAAAAAGGTAACTGAGAAAGTGGTGTTTGGCACAAAAACAGTGCAATGAGTAATAAAAAAAGTAGTTCTTTTTAAATTGTTGGAAACATTTGCATTTGCTAATATTCCACTCTGTGCTCTGAGTGATACAATTTTGCATTCCTACCTGAAAACAAACCTTAAATCTACGTTCGTAGAGTGGACGGTCCAGAATACGTATTGTTCAAAAACACAACAAATTTTAATAAAATATGTTGTGCATAAATTACTCTTCGATTCTTGGACCCAGATTCTTGGCTACTGCAGAGGAGCAGACAGCACAGAAACAGGGGGGATGGCCTTTTTACTCTCCCATTCCTGAGCCTGATATATGCCAGGCTAGTCCTGTGAGCTGCCAGTGGCAGCCAATACGACAATCAATATGGCAAATGGGCATCTGCAGGGACATATGGATGCCTACCCACACCACCTTTCCATGCCCACACTGTCTACACTAGCTGCAGGAGGAAGTGTTTGGAGGTGGGGCAATGTAAGACCCACAATGCTGGCTCTATGCTACTGAAGGATCCCCCTGCACTGGGATGGCTCCTCCAATGGCCAATAAAGCCAACTTTAGGGCCATGCTCTGCAGGCAGTGTAGCATCAGGCAGATGCACTGCGCTGCAGGGTGTGGGCCTGTGACTTTTTCAAAGAAAAGCTCCAACAAATTAAACAGTAAGGGCAGGTTCTGTGATTCTTCCTTCAGGTTTGTACTCTTTGGCTTGTGCTAGACATTAAAATATGTCTTTGTTAAATTTATGGCCAAATCCTCTACTGTAGTCAAACCTCAAAGAGCACAAATAGGAGTGTGTGTGTGTGTGTGTGTGTGTGTGTGTGTGTGTGTGTGTGTGTGTGTGTGTGTGTGTGTGTGTGTGTGTGTGTGTGTGTGTGACTTAAAGCTCACCTTTGCACTCCCCAGTCTTCGTGCTGTGTATGCTAGTCCACTTTTGCCCTATGTTAGAACAGCCTGAGTGATGCTCTAACTTACACCAGGCTACAGTGGCCACAGGGAGCTGCAAACACAGGTAAGGACTGGCATAGTGCGGGGGTGACCTGGCCAAGCCCCCTCTCATCTGACCATGCCCTTTTCCCCTTCTATACTGGCAACAAGGAGGGGATGTGGGGTAATAGCTTCTACACTGGCACTGCACCCCTGGAGGATCATATGGTTTACTGCCAGAAAATGCCAGTGGCTCAATGCAAAGCATACCTTTGAATCATACCCCAAAGTATCTTGCCCTTAAAGTTGTTCTATGATATTTGCTATTTTGCTTCATGGAAAAAAATGCAGCCTTAACTGTATGTGTGTAGGTATGTGTTTAAGTATCCAAAAAGACTAATAGAGTCTTTCACTTCCATGTCACCAGTTCAAATTAAGCTCAGATTGGTGGTGATCAAAAGACTCCTTCCGATGTGTGTTTGGTGGCTTATATAAACTTATCTGGATCTCAGTACTTCATCCACCAACGGTGGACGCATCACAAAAACACTATTACAATTCACACTACTATTGGTGGTTCTTGCACTGATTTTGAGAACAGTAAAAATGCAGTTTGTTTAATTTAGATCATTAGTACCGTTCCATTAAGATGATGCCCACTTTCCTGAGCAAATAATTACAATGCTATTTACTTCCACACTATGTTTTTACAATAGAGCTGAATCAGTTAATCTGATTCCAGTGGAACTTGATATTATAATTATTTGATGAGCTCTTTAAATTAATTCCATTTAGACATTCAATTTAATGCCGTTTACCCTGATGGAGTTAAATTAGCTATGACTGACTAGCTATGGCGCCAAAAGAGAAAAGAAAAAAAATTTCGGATTAGATACCTGAAATAGGTTTATATATTGATATATAAAAGCTGCACAGTATAGTTGTAAAAAGGGCCGTTAGTTATCACCTAAATAGAACCAAACCAGTCCCAAAGTCCCTCTGGCTTTTTTTTGGCATTTGGGGATAAGATCAGGAGCCAGTCCATTTCAACACAACTACTGTCCAGATAGATCAGATGTTATATACTTCATTGCTATGGCCTAGCAGGTCTTGAGCCGTCTATGGGAATTCCACTAGGTTTAAAGCAGCCTCACAGCATACCTTCAAAATGATTCTCTCATTGAAATACGTAAGACTTAAAGCTCTAGGCACACTTTTACAAAGTACAATTACTACACAGGCTATGCCTCTAGATCTGATGCCAATTCATGAGATGTCAAGTAAAAACAGTGACCCATCTTTAGAGGATCTCTATTGCTTGTTAATCTCCGAAAACTGGAAATCTGTATGGACAATTCTCAAAGGAGAAAAGTGATCACTTATTGTAGTAGCTTTGTGCAGGTCAACCCTAGAAGCACTACATCGGCGCAGCTGCACCGATGCAACTGCGCCGCTGCAGCGCGTCTGGTGAAGATGCTCTATGCCAACAGGAGAGCGCTCTCCCATTGGCATAATTACTCCACCTCTGCAAGGGGTGGTAGCTATGTTGCTGGGAGAGCGTCATAGTGCCAGTGTGGACAACGCTTAGGTCATTGTAACTTCTGTTGCTCAGGGGGGTTTCTTTTTCACACCCCTGAGCAATGTAAGTTAAATCGACTTAAGCGGTAGTGTAGACCTGCCCTGTGTTTCTCCAAGATGATTATATGTATGGACCCTTACTCCTAGCCCACCTTCCCCACTTCCTTGAAGTATCAGGTTAATGATTCCTGAATTAGTGGAAGGAACTAAAGTGTGATTTGGAGCATTTTATACCCTGGGGGACCTGTACTAGAGAGAAGAGGCATGCCATCCCGTAGAGACTGCTTGTGAAAAGCTTTTGAGCTTGTGTGCGAGGCGTTCCCTTCTCCTATGAACCTCAGGACCACTGAGATGTCTGACGAGTAGCTATACTTTTACTGTAAAAATCTAAAAGCCTATGTGTTATTTCCATAAAGGAACCATGCGTCCCAGTTTTACAGGTGTCCCAGGGATTTCACTCAGGGCATCTGAAATGTCCCAGTTTTATATTTCATCAACCAAAAGTTTTTGTAACTACAAAATTTTGTACAAGATGTATTGCTACCCTGGTATCAAATGTTTAGTATGCGCCTCCTTCACTTATGTCACATGCCAGTGTGTGTTTCACATCGACCATTGCTCAGGGTCACACTTGCGAAATGTGCCAGGCCACAACATTACACTACGAATCTGATGAGTTGATGACCACGTCTAGTCAGTGCAAAGCCTCTGTTCCGGACTTCTGGTAGTGAAGGGGGGAGGGGAAGGGGAGGGGATTGGGAAGAGAGGTGAAATATTTGGTGGTGCTTCTCTCCTCTCTTTGGCCTCCCTAGCCAAAGAGAAGAGAGCAGCAAGGGTCAGAGGAGCACAGGAGAAGAGGTGGAACTCAGACGTTCTTTGTTCTCCTCTAATGCCCTGGGGGAGCCTTTCCAACCCAGATGGAGCAGATCAAAGAAAGCCAGAAAGAGTATTTTGAAGCCCTAAAAAATGTTGTCACAAAAGTGTCCTCGATCTGTATTTTGAAACTATAGTTCCTTTATAGTGCTATGCCCTCATCCCTCGCCCTCCCCCCCAAAAGGCTGTGATCAGAGTAAAGGTTTGTATGTTTTTATGTGATTTTGAGAAATTGGACATGTGTGTTGCGGGCTTTTGTAAGCTGAATGTGAAAGAGAATTTATTATGGTGGTGAGGCATTTATAAGAGAGTTTGGGTGTTATGATGTTTGGGTGATAAAATATGTGAATTGTGGTTGTTCTAAATGTTCTTGTAACTGGTAATGTCCTTGATTTTTAGTAATTGTTTTGATGGAAAATGTATTTGAGCAAGCTTAGTTCTAATTTAATGATTTTGTGTGTGTGTGTGTGTGTGTGTGTGTATAGGCGGGGAGAATTTCCCTGTTTCTTTAAAATTATCTGTAAAATGAAGTCTTTCTCACTCAACAGATATGTGTGTACAGTTCTTTGCATTTGCTATTATTTAATTTCATCTTATTGATATCAGACCAATTCTCCAATTCATCAGGGTAATTTTGAATTCTATTCCAGTCCTCCAAAGTGCTTGCAATCCCTCCCAGCTTGGTGTCATCTGCAAATTTTATATGCATACTGTCTATGCAATTATCCAAATCATTAATGAAAATATTGAATAGTACTGGACCCAGGACAGACCCCTGTAGAACCCACTGATACATCTCCCAGCATGACAGCAAACCATTGATAATTACTCTTTAAGTAGTCTTTCAACCAGTTTTGCACCCATTGTATATAGTAATTTTATCTAGACCACATTTGTGTAGTTTTCTTATGAGACTGTCATGTGGGACTGTATATATCACATCTACAGCTTCTCCCCATCCAGTAGGCCAGTAACCCTATAAAAGAAGGAAATTAGGTTGGTTTGACATGCTTTATTCTTGACAAATGCTTATAAATAGATTGTTTAATAATTTGCTCCAGTATCTTTCCAGGTATTGAAGTTAAGCTGACTGGGCTATAATTCTCCTGGTCCTCTTTGTTCCCCGTTTTAAAAGACAGATACTATGTGTTCCCTCCCCAAGTTCTCTAGGACTTCACCCATCCTCCATGAGTTCTCAAAGATAATCAATCACTAACAGTTCTGAGGTTGCTTGAGCTAGTTCCTTAAGTGCCCTAGGGTGAATTTCATCCAGCCCTGCTGACTTGAATAGATCTAACTTATGTAAATATTCTTTAACCTATTCTTTCCTATTTTGGCTTGCATTCCTTCCCTGTTGTTGTTAATATTAATTGTGTTAAGTATCTTGTTGCATTAACTTTTGCAGTGAAGACTGAAGCAAAATAAGCATCAAACACCTCAGCCTTCTTGATGTCACCTTTATTAGCTCTCCTTCCCCTCTAAGAAAAAGACCTACACTTTCCTTCATCTTTGAGGTGATGGGTCAGTCCCTGGCATAAATTAGAGCGGTCTGGCAGGGATGCTGGAACAATTTGTATAGTGGGGGTGCTGAGAGCCATTGAACCAAATTGTAAACTGTATATAATGGAAACCACTTCAAGTCAGGGGGTGCTGCTGCACACCCAGCACCCCTACTTCCAGCACCTATGCAGTCTGGAAGTTTTAATTTACACCATTGATCAGCTGGGCATAAAAGAGCCCCTAACATGCTGCCTTTTTCCTTGGCTACATCCCTCCACTGCCCTCAAGAGGCTGACATGGGAGACACTGGGCTTTATGAAATCCAAGGATTTCCCTGCTCAGGGGGATCAATCTGCTTTGGGACAGCTGTGTGCCAGCCGGGTGTTCCCTTCCAAAACTACCCCGGAGTATGGGAGAAATGGGCTTTTGATGTTCCACTCCCCATTTCTGTACCTCAAAGCTTCTTGAAAAGCTAATTGTCTTTTGTTTTGTTTTGTTTTTTATAAATCTGTAATGTCTTATTTAACATTTTAGCTTCCTTCTTATTCAGCACAAGACTCCTTGCAAGCTCCACTCCGCTGAGATTTTGTGTTTAGATTATCACATTTTCCATCCATTTGGTAGGGAGGTACATAAGGTTGGGTTTAGCAGTGCTTAGATTAGCTGTTGCATAGAGTGGAGTGTTAATGTTGCTTGTGTATATTAAAGTAATGACAATGCTGAGGATAGGGGAAAAGAATCCCACAGGAACAGAACATGAACATTAATTATAGGGAAAAAATATATTATTAACATCAGACCTCACGCTACAGGAGGTCCCAGTGTGACTATTATGGGAACTTAATTACTACCTTCCTTTACCTTTTCAAGTCAACTCTTCCTCATAATGAGAATAATTTCACCATTGATATCACCAGTGTAGTCAGACATTACAGAAAAATTATCTTTTCTGGTATTCCAGGCAGAGAGAGAGAGAGAGAGAGAGCATGTGTGTGTGTGTGTGTAAGTGCAATAGGTGCACCTGGTCCCCTTTGCGGTCCCTTGTGTCTTACTTCATTGTTTACAAAACACTGTGATATCCTCGGATAGAAGTTGCTCTGCGATAGTAAATGTGAAGTATTGTTAAGGCCACACAATGTGGCAGTGCCAGGAATACAGTCCAAGAGTTCCTGGCTGCCAGCCTTCAGCCCAGTCACTGAGCCCCTCATAGTCAGTCCACTGCTTACATTATCTGTATTGGCCCATATGCAGTGATATTAGATTTACACATTCCAAACTAAATAACTCTAAAAATAGCGAATCAACCTTTCCAAAAATAATTAAAGGCACCAGTCCTCTTTGGGGCCAAGTAAATATAATAAATTTGGAGATTCTGGACCCAAACATTTTTAAAGATATTATGTTCCTTTCATCCCCAACTCCCTGCAAAAAATAAAAAGAAGAAGAACATTTTAAATAGTGAAATACTCCAATTTTGTAAGCAGCTGTATCTCACAATGCTTTTTCCAATTCCTTGCAAGCTTTAAAAATATCTTTACTGGCTGATAAGTGTACATGAAAAATTTCTGCTGGATTTTTTGATAAATTCCTAAGTAAATTCAAAACTGAAGTAAGAAAGCTAGTTATTACTGAAACATACGTAGTACCCTCTATGGCAGTGGTTCTCAACCTGTGGCCCACAGGTGCTTGCAGCCTAATCAGCACACAGCTGCCGCCCATGTGACATTCTCAGGGCCATACAGGTAGTGTATATATTTTGTGGAGTGACCCACATAACACATAGAGAGCTGCATATGCGGCCCACAGTGGTAAATAGGTTGAGAACCACTGCTCTATTGAGATATAGGAATGTAATGAATTGGCTGTGGATACATTATTTCTGTTGCTTTCTTGATCACCTTATAAATCACAAGTGACGGAGTGTGAGGGAAAGTAGTGAGTTATGAAAAGTCATCAATTCCAAGAGGAAATTATATATAGGAATCCCATTAATTATTTTATTTGTGCATCAGCATTAATCATAGAACTAAAAATTAGTGGTAGCTTAGGTTCAAATGATCGTGACTTGATCACATTTGTAATGTGTAAACAAAATAAAGTCCAAACCAGTAATAAAGTTGGTGCTTTAACAGGCTGAGTTTCACAAAGCTGAAAATAATTATGAGCCAAATCAGCTGGGAGGGAGAATTTAATCAGAAAAATGTGAATAATAATTGAGACTTTACTGGATGCCTAAAACGCCACAATCAAGGAAGAAGGTTAAAAAATTGACTGTCTTAGAGGGGAAGTGAAGGCGGCTCTAAAAGTATCTTGATCACAGTCTATAAGTATCTACATGGAGAACAAATATTTGATAATTGTCTCTTCAGTTTAGCAGGAAAAGCTATAACATGATCCCATGGCTGCAAGCTGAAGCTAGACAAATTCAGACTGATAATAATGTGTACCTTTTTAACAGTGCAGGTAATTAAGCATTGGATCAACTTACTAACATTGTGATGGATTCTCTATCACTGACAATTTTTAATTCAAGCTTGGATTTTTTTAAAGATATGCTGTAGTTCAAAAGGAATTATTTTGGGGAATTTTTATGGCCTGTGGTATACAGGAGGTCAGACTAGATGTTCACATTAGTCCCTTTTGGCCTTGGACGCTATGAATTTATGAATTTTGCTCTCTCTGTCTCTCTTTGTGGTAATCTTCATTGTGAGTTTTGTTTCTGAAATCAGAAACAATTGATCTCACTGTAGCTTTTAATTTTCACTTATAATTTTTTAAAAATACAACTCTAAATTGAGGGAGTGTTTAGTGTGTTTGATTTCACGTTAAAAATATTTATTTTATATCAAGACAAAGCTTGAAACATTCACAAAGTGATAAAAAAAATGTATCCGCATGCCTCTGCATATTGTGGAGAGAAACAACCATCACAGAGCTCCCAGGGGCCTTTCCTTTTCAAAATCTTTTGGAGGGCACACCAGTGCCCTCCTGTGTCTCAAGATAGTCCTGGAATAGAGGCCAATGTTGATCATGCTCCCCCATACTTCCCATAAAGATTAGCCATATTTTTCCCTCAGGACAAGATTGTCTTTTAGTTGATGTACTCACTGGCCTCTGTGTGGTGTCTTTTTCCAGAAGAATAAAATTCTGTGTCTCACTGCAGGGTCCTTATTTGGGGTGAGGGGTTGAAATCACTTTTTCTTTATTCTGAAGGGCAGCAGCCTACTAACAGAAGCTTCAGGTCCAAATGTCCACTTCCAGAAACATATTGATTATGTCCTCAATTATAGTTACTAGCAGGTCCCTAAATTCCTGTATCTAGAAGGGTTTAAACATCTAGCTATATATAATCCCAATCTTCTGTGCCCTTATACCCTCAGTCCACATTCCCCTACACTTTGCTGGGTAGAGAGAACTAAATCTCCTGAAGCTCAAAGGATATTAATAAATTAATTGGCGAAATCACACCAATAACTCCTTTCATCTGCAGAAAATAGATATCTTTCAGGCATCCAGCTGGATTCTGAACCAGTATATGACTTCATTAAATAAAAGAGAAGAGAGTTAACAGTAATTGGCCTGGTAACAGGGGAAGTGATGCTGAAAAGCTAACTTACAGTGTAATGACTGCAAAGGGTTTGGTTAAAATGATGACACAAAAATAAATTAATGTCTTTATTCACTAAGGATGAACTTCACCCATGGACTTCTGTACCATGTAAGCCCCATATTGGTGTTACACAGGGTGGTGAGAACAGTTAGAGGGGCTGCACATTTGTTCCTGCGTCCCAATAGCGCCACATGTTCTGGCCCCAAATAGGCTGGCATGAGAAAGGTGATTGGGAGTGGGGGTGGGGCTGCAAGATCCACTCTTATGTGGATCCAGGGGTCCTATAACCCCACACAGAACTGCAGAAGGGTTGCTTTGCAGTTCTGTGGCCTGACCCACAGACTGAGGGTGGGTGGGATCCATCTCCCCAAGTTTCTGTGTTGTTCCCTGCACACAGCCTAAGTATTTGGGCTTTTCACAGGGTGTATGAATGAATTTTGCTCACAGGCAGATTTTCACACTATGGGACTGAGGCCTGTTATACATTACAAAGCTAAGTCAACCTAGCTACGTTGCTCGGGGTATGAAAAATCCACACCGCTGAGTGGTGTAGTTAAGCCAATATAACCCTCAGTGTCGATGGTTGAATTCTTCCATTGACCTGGCTATCACTTCTCGAGGAGGTGGATTACGTACATTGATGGGAGAGCCTCTCCTGTTGTCGTAGGTAGTGTCTACACTGAAGCGCTACAGTGGCGCAGCTGTAGCTGTGCTGCTGTAGTGTTTCAAGTGTAGACAAGCCATTATTTTTTTTGCATCAGGAAAAATATACAGTATCTTGTTCTTATGCAGTTAGGACAACACCCCAAGAGAGGAGAGAATCATACATTTGCCCAATGTGCATATCAGTGGGATGTATTGCAGTTCTATCAGACATCAGTGAACTGCTTTCACCAGTTTATTCTGTGCTGCAAATTACAGAGGAAGAAATAGATAAGCTTATTGTACTGCACTGAGTCGCATTGACCCATGTGATCTTCCACACTATTGGTAGATAATGTGATTGCTCTGGAGCAGGTCAATGCACATTCTCACTTCCAGTTATTTTGGGCCAGTGCAAACTTACCGTACCATGAAAAATTGCATCACATAACATGGCATCCAGAAGATGATGTATGCCGCTACTGTGATATTTTTATTATGCCTCAGAGAAAACCCATTTTAAAGCACAGCTGCAAAAAGAATTGCCAGTCTTACAGTGAAAAGACACAAAGCAACCAATATATGTAATCTAATACATGGGGGCCAACATTTTCCTTTACATAAGTTGGCAGATCTGCAAAAACCCATAAGACAGGGTATCGGCTACAGCTTTCTGAACATGTTACACTTCCAGTGGGAGACAGGTAAATGTGAATTGAATTAGAACCTAATGTCAGGTTTTGTAATAATGCCTGTCTGGCAGGTTGTGAATTTCTGATGGAGGAATAAGAGAAAATCCTGGCACAAATATGTAGTCTTGCGATATCGAGGGACCAACACACAACATTAAAAATGTTATTAACTCACAAGGGAGTTCCTTTGAATTGACTCTAGAGCAAACATTGCACCCAATGTGATACACATAGTTGTAACTGTGTTCGTACAGGAATTTAAATCATTAGGCCAAATTCTGATGCACAGCATGGAACATAGTCAGAGAGTAGTGCAGTAGTGCAGACTGGCCAAACTCCACACCCAAAGCTTAGGTGGATCCTGAGTAACACACCTGCTGATGGAAGGCTACATAGCTGCTATGTGTCCACTCACTCAAACTCTCTTCGAGAGGTAGAGTGTGTAGGCCTGATTCTAGTTTCAGATCAGTTTTACACTAGTGTAACTCGGTTGATCTCAAAGTAGTTACTATTGATTTACATTGGTGGGAATGAGAACAGAGTCAGGCCTTATGTATCTAGTCCAGCTGGGTGCTGCAGGGTGTGTTGGGAGAGACAGTGATTCCATGACATCGCAGTTGGAACCAGTGGAGTGGGTTCCCCTGATAGAATGTCAGGTTGGTAGTGAAGATTGAATGGTTTGTTACCCCAGAGTAGGTCAAAGTTCAGACTGGGCCAAAGGTCATCTGGCTTGATAGATTCAGAATATGGAAAAGCAGCTGTCCCCTAAGACATGACAGGACCATCAGGTAAAAAGATTTGCTCCATAGTGATCGGGGCTGAGAGAGAGAGAGAGAGCAACCTTCTGTGACTTGACACAAAGCTACATTTTAAAAAAAAAAATCTCGTTTGGGGACACCCGATCTTGACCCTCCTTTTTCTTCATAGGCTTCAGGTGGAAGTCGTTGCCATCTCAAGAATAGCATGGAGAGAGAAAAATCTAAGAAGGGCTGCATACAGGAGTGGCCCTAGCCATTTTGCCAACCAGGGTGGGAAATATCTGTGTCGTCTCTCCCCCCTCCCCTCCCCCCCCCCCCCAAATAGCAGAACAAAAAACAACAACAGCCAAGCAGCAGCACAGCTCTCTGGCCTCCCCTGGAAGTTGGCGCTCACGGTGACCACCCTACTCACCCAATCCTAGAAGTGTCCCTGGTTGATCGGGAAATGAGACTGTTTAAATGGAATTTCTGACTCCCCTCCTGCTCAGGTCCCCTATCAACATTCTGTGACATTGAGTCAAAGTTAGAGTGCCATCTACTGAATCATCAGTGACATTTCCAGCAGTGCTTGGGTTTTTCTTCAAGGTCTCTCATCCAAGTTGTCACCCAGCCTGACCCTATATATCTTGTGAGACTGGAAAGCATCCCAACAATTTCATAGCAAGCTAGCTATGAAATTAGGATCTGTATTAGTAATGGGTAATGGGCATGGTAGAATCTTTCAGTATTTCAGAAAGAGTACAGTAGACTATTCTACTGTGGACATTCTGCCAGAGCTCTGATCCAGAATCTCTAGTTGAGAATCCATATTTTTTCTAATGAAATAGTAATTCATTCAGATAAAAGCTAATGACCTGAACTTTGAAAATTATAATCAATGTGTTAATTGAGCACACATACAATTACCTGCTGTAGAAAGGCATGTGATGCAGTTTTACTCTTAAAACAATGGGGAAAATCCAGAAAGGAGGCTTTGACAAATGTTAGGACTTCCATAATAAAAAAGTTGTTGTTTTAAAAAGTAAAATGGCAATACTGAACATTATGGATAATGGTATATTATGCATACTGCATAAAAGGACTGGCAGTAATTTTCAAAACACAGCTTGCTTGCTCTCTGTAATGTTGTGTTTCACAAATTTATGGTCATTCCATTAGTTATCTATCAAATAGAATGGACATCACAAAGTATTCTGCATTATTATGAGACTGTGAAGGTTGTGCTCTTGGCATTTCTAATAGTTTTGTGTCATTGAAAAGATCTGGAAAGAATCATACATTCAGTCAGTCCACATAATGTTATGCAATATTTTCTTACTCCCTCCTTAAATATCATCCATGTCAATTTGACATGTACAAGCTAAAACAATGATGGGATGGGAAGTTAGGGAGAGAGTTTTTGTTTATCGGGCTGTAAATTAAATGACGTGTTGTCACTCATGGGTTGCCCCCTTCCTAGATGGTGAAAAGGCAGGCCCGATCCAAGACTTCTGTAAATTCTGTTGAACTATTAAGAGATGCTTCCCAGTGATACTGTTGGTAGAATCTCCATTTCTCACCTACCCCTACCGTTACTGCTACCTTCTTTAGACTATGTATAGCAGTTTCATGACATATCTTCACTGGTTGCTCCTAGGTCTTCTACATAGCCACACAAAACACCAGCATTACATATGTAGGCCGACATTTTCAAACTTGGGTGCCTAAAGTTAGGCATTTAATCCCACATTTAGTCACCTGAATAAGTGGACTGACTTTCAAAGGTGCCGAGCACCCACACCTGCAACTGGTTTCAGTGACTTGTCACCATTAGGAATTCTCTTGGCATTTCTTAATAGCCTCAATGTAATTCAGAATACTTTGTGAGACGCATTTTATCTAACAGATAACTAATATAACCATCGTATATCTATGAAAAAATTAACATTACAGAAGGGGGCTGCATCAAATCAGTGGAAACCTCTGAAAATTCAATCACTTATGTAGGTGATTAAATATAGATTTCGGTGCTTAATTTTGAAAACCCAAGTTTAAAAATTTTGTCCCAAGCCCAGCCAAAAAAATTTGTTTGGATAGACACCAGTATGAGGAGCCCAAAGAAAATACAACCTACTAAAAATACAGTATAGAACTGTATCAGAAGCCAGACTCTCTCCCCAAGCCAGGAGGGGAGGGAAGGAGTTTGCATTAAAGATTGATTTTCTCATGTTTTTTATAGCATCAGTAAAAATATTTTATAACTATAGTTCATGGTAAAAATATTGGTTAAGCTGCAATCCTCCATAGATTAGGAGTATGTGATTTGTTAGTAATTTAGAGGATTATGCATAGTGCTAGAACAAGATAATTGGATTTACAAAATAAGCAAGATTGAGGAAGCTGTCTGATACACTGATGTGCGTAATACATCTTTATGACCATATGAGTCCAAATTTAGTAGCTATATTACCATCCCTCATATTGATATTTCCAACTGAAAAGGCTGAAAGGCTGAAAGAAATAGAAAAATTCTCTAGTATCGTACACTGCTATTTTTTCTCTCTATTTAACTGACTATAAATTTATTGCAAGCCTTAAAGTATGGTTTTAAGAACTGTGACTTCTGTCAAAATAATCTCTGTGTTAACGTGGGTTGGATTTAGACCCTGGAACATTTGAAGTTGCTGAAATTAAAGAAATAGCTCATATTAGTCAAATATTTTCTGAGTTATAAAGACATAAGAATAAATGTAAGGAATACTGCTGTTTTACTAAAACATTGGCTTTTCTGCAATGCCTGTCTTTCATCAAAGCCATGGTAACGTAAACCCTTTTCGGCCCACTGTAACAGCATGGCTTGCCCTTGGGCTGGAGAGCCTGGGGTCAAGACAATCCTAATTACAGAATGGACACCTCATCTTGAGGGGAATCTGGCAATTTTCTATAAAGTGCATAAGGTGTCTGCAGCAAGGGAGGCTGTAGTGAGACTGCAGATTGTGAGAGAGACTCCTGCAAGGAAGGCTCTGAGACCTGGGGAATTGCTCTAGCTAGGAAGGGCTGGGAGTAGCCTGCTAAGGGAGGAAGGACTCCAACCATACCAGAGGTATTTGGATTGTACCTGGCTGGACGGTGTTCAGTTATGAACTTTGCTACCCTAACAAGGGCTGTTGTGACTGGACTGGAAAAATCCAGTGTGACGTTTATTTGGGGATCCAAGACGGGAAATTGAGGTGAGGGGCTGTGTGCTGGGCTGCCACATCCACCCACCCAGATTCCAGTTTCCTAGAGGCCAATGCATCTGTTAGGCTTTCACAGAATCCCAAAATTTATCAGAGGTTACTTACACCATCTCCAAACCAACTGACTTCTTCACTTGAGAAATAGGAATGGATTATATATGACTATACAAAGTGTTGATCCATTTATCCATTAGAATTGTGTCTAACTTTTAAGAGGTCTGTTTTTTCTAGACGATGTAAATCCTCAGCAGATGTAAATTGGGGTAGCAACATTGAAGACAATGGAACAATGCAGATTTACACAAGGTGAAGATCTGTCCCAATTGCAAGAGTGTTTATTAAACTTCAGTGTAATCTGTCTAAAAGTTTGTTACAGCAAATAAAGGAACAAATAGTATACAAATACAGTATCTGAAATAAGGAGCAGGGGGTGACCATGTACAAATTTATTTGGCAAATGTGCCGGTCTTATTTTTTTGGTGTCCCATGATGCTCAGAGTGAGGTGATTTAACATTCTGCGTTGGGATGGATATTCAAAGGATTGAGATTTGGATGCCTAATGCCCTCGGGCCCCTTTGGAAAATCTGAGCTCTAATTTCTGGGATTTTAGAGGCTCCCTACTGCATATTTTTGAGGTACTGTACCACGTTCAGTCATAGAGAGGATAAAGTGTAGTTAATTCTCTGCACTTTAGGTAGTTTACATTGGCAACATCTGAGAGGTTTAGGAGTTCTGAATTTTACAAATTCACAAGGTCTTGGTGTTCAGATTAAACATTTTTTTTAACTTAAGTATGAAACAATAGGAACCGGCATAAAAGCTCTCTCAGGAATTTACCCTTTGAAGTATGTAAAGGAAGAAGGTTTAGGAAAAAACACCCACATTGAATCAGATATTGTTTAAAAAAGAAAATCCAAACAACCTGTAGTGATGGAGCCAAAGTATAAGTCATTTAAAGTGGAATGCTGTGATGTCAGTAGGCTTGTACTAGTTTTTGTTACATTATCTAAGATGCCTTACTTTATATTACATAATTATAACCTGATTGATCAAGTTACCTTTTCATTTCACTGGGGGCATTGATGGGTCAGATTCCAGAACTTTACTCACATTGAATAATGTTGTACTATATATGAAGTTCCATTAAAATCCATGTACTACTTTTGAGTAAGGATATCAAAGGATATAAAAATCTGGCACTGTTTTTGTCCATAACTATTTTTGTTCTCAGTAACTGTTAAAAATATGCAGCATTATGTAACAGCTAACTTTTCATGTTGTTCAGGGATATAGGCAAATACTTAATATTTCTATATGAATTTTGAAATTCCTGGCATATAAATGTCAAGTTGGCTTGAAGTACTAGTAACTTCTAGTTTTCATTATGGTGAATGAGATAAACATTATTTGGAACTGGGGTCAGCTTCCACTGAAGTCAATAAGGCACTCCAACTGAATTAATTTGCAGTAAGTTTGGGACCCTAGTGTGTGTTGCCTACTTTATTTTGCACAGTACTTGAGACTGGGATGTTTTTCACCTTTGTGAGCTAGCATGGCAGTATTTGACTAAAGTTTTTGCTGTACTTTTTTTTATTTTTATTTTTCCAATATCGTTTCATATCTGACAGAGGCATAATTGAGTAGTATTATGAGATGGGTTAAAGTTTGTTATGGGTTCAGTTTATACCTATGTAGCACATCCAGATCTGGTTCAGACACAGAGTATATCCGTATGTAGGGCTCCTTGGCCCTGGGCTGTAGGTCCGTCGGGCAGTCATAGTCTCTATGTGGGAGTAGTAAGTCTGCATTCTTCTTCCCGAACACATCCAAGTAGTCACAATATTTGTCAGAGAAGCTGAGGTTCTGGCCTGGAGCTACTCCCGTCTAGCTAGCCCCTGCCATCCAGGGTTCTGTTTCTGAGGGTCTCCTCCTATCCTGGGGCCCCGGGGACAGGTCACCTAGGGTTGGTTGCTTTGTTGGAGTCACTTTCTGACAGTATTCAAAGGATAAGCTAATGCTCCTTCACCACCAGGAGATATATGGATCATGCTGTGCCAACCAAGGAATGCCAAGAATTATCTGGAAGAGCAGTGAGCAGATCACATTGAAGCATATCGTTTCTCGGTGCCCTTCCACTCTGGCCTCTAAGGGGATGGTCTGCTGAATCTCCTGTTCAGACAAGAGGGGTGACCCATCAATCATTTCCATGGATTTATGTGGAATTCAGCCGGAGGGGGATCTGCAGGGTTTTGGCTGCCTCAGCATCTGCAGGGTTTTGGCTGCCTCAGCATCTATAAAATTGGCAGCAGCCCAAGAGTCTATCATTGCTAGTTCCAGCAGCAACTGGAAATGTGAGGAGACACTTGGTTCTACTTGAAGGCGGGGGGTGGTTCTGGAGCATGGAGCTCTGGTGGTGTCCAGGTCATACCCCCGTACTGGGCCAGGGCTCGTCCATTTCCTGAGGTCTTCTGAGCTGGACAGGAAGCAAGGGCGTGTCCTGCTTCCCCACAATACAAACAGAGATTCAGCTGCCCAGGTTGACGTGCATTGGTTCGGGGCTCAGTTCTACTGGCCGTGGCATGGAGGGCGAGCAGCGGGGTGTGAGGCCACCACTCCTTTCCTCTTTTCATTCATACTGCCAAGAGTCAATGCACAGGGTGAGGTCAATAAAGGTGCCTGGGTGGGTGGGGTTTTCAATGTGGGCCAGCTCATCTTGTACTTCATTACTGAGCCCCTAGGAGAACTGGTTAAGTTGGGCTGCCTCATTCCACCCAGCATCAGCTACAAGCCGTCGGAAATGGATGGCATAAGAGGTGGCCAGCCCTTGTTCCTGGCGAGGCTTCCGGAGGGCAGCCTCTGCAGAACAGATGTGATGCTGGTCATCAAAGAGAGTTGCAAAGGCTTGTAAGAAGGCATCCCAGTCAGAGAGCATGGGGCTGTTCTGCTTCAACAGGGGGGAAGCCCAATTGAGCGCCTCACCAGAGAGCAGGCTGAGAGCTCCACCTTAGTCTGGCCTGTGGAGTATGTTCGGGGGCAGAGCAGGAAGAGCAGCCTGCACTGGTTCAGGAAAACACAGAATTTACGATGATCCCCGTTGAATTGTTCAGGTAGTGGCACCACAGGGGCTGGTTCCGGTGATGCATTGTCCGGGCCCGTAGTGACACCACTTCTCTCGGTGAGCGTGGGAGTTGCTTGCATAGAGGCCATGCTCCAGCAGTGAGCTGTGCCACTCGAGCCTGCAACTTGGTTACTTGCTTGCACAGGTCCTGTGCTTCCAATGCACACTGCATAACATGGGTCTGCAGTGTGAGATTCTCTGCCGGCAGACGGGTGACTTGGTCCTGTGGGTCCCTGGCCCTCACGGGGCTGCTGGTTGGAAGGCGTCCTGCCCCTCTATTGTCTGTGAAGGGGTTGGATGGATTTTGGGGGAAGGGTGGGAGCGAAGGGTGGTCTGAGTAAACTGTCACAACCGCGATGTGGGTGGTCAGACCCTAGTGGTCAGAGCAGGGGTTGGGTACCAGCAGGTTGGCGTCTGAGACAGGCCAGAGAGCAAACCAAGAGCCAGGCGTCAGGAGACAGGCAGAGTCGCAAACCAGAGTCTGGGGTCTCTCACACGGGGACTGAAGTGAGTGGAGGGAGAGAGGGAGGGAGACAGGCAATCTGTGCTATTGCTCTGATAACTCCCTGTCATGGCTTCCTGGCTTAAGTACTGGTGCTGGCCAATCAGTGGGCTTCGAGGAGCTGCCACTCAGGTTCTGCTGGGCAGTATTTGCTGCTGAGGTTATATCCAGCCTCGGGGTCCTCCCTCAGGAGCCTAGTCAAAGCCTCCTATGTTATGTGGAGGCGTCAGCAACCCAGAACCCCCATGTTCCCAGTTTCTAATCCTGCAAATTCTTACAATACTAGAGGCCTTCAATTTCAGCTTCCAACTGGAACATCCCCAGAGCCCTGAAATTTGACTAGCTACTCAGGTCAAAAAGGAGCAACTGTATTTTTCTATTAGCTATGAGCAAGGTTTGGACCTTTAGTAATTTCTCTTTATTAAAACACAGCAATTAAGAGAACATACTAAAAATTAAGTTCAGCGTACACTCTGTGGACCACATCCTGCTCTCAATTGATGCGTGGGAGGAGAACAGGCTAAGGCTTCTTGAAATCTTTATTTCAGAGTAGTTGATAGGAATAGTTTAATATACACTATGAAGTAAGGATGTGCTTGAGTATGAATGATAAACACTGAAAAGAATGGCTATAATTCTGCTTCATTACCCAATTGTCAGAGCCTTAAAACTGCTGTGTGTAGATATTTAATATGTTGCTAAAATGCACTAGTAATACCTAGAAATACAATTGATTTTACTATCACTTCAGATAAAATGTACAGTACAATGAGGAACAGAGAATGATATGGATTCTAGAGCTGGTCCAGAACTACTTGATTCATGTGGTTTTTACTTCAGACTATAACTTTAAATTAAATGTATAACTAAATCTATGAAACTTGTTCAGTCGCATGTTCTCCAAGGATCACTCTCTTCCCCAGAGTTTCAAAATGAGCTGGATACAGGAGCAACTTATCTTAAAGGAATAGGAGTGGGGTGCAGAATATGCTGCATGCTTTAAAAGGGGTGTCGCAGATTGGTCTATCCCTGTACAGCTGTGGAGCTAAAGAAGGTATGGTGGACAGCATTTCCCAAGTGCTTCTCCTGGAGCGGTGTGGCTCTCATGCACACCTAGACAGAGTTGTGACTAAATGCCACAGTCAAACCCATGGTAGAAAAAAACCTGAATGCAAATAAAACAAAGATTGTAATTAATGAGGATTCTGAGAATTGCAGGTGTGTGTTTTTCTAAACGGATGCAAGACTATTATTAACAAATTAACAATTCTCATTTGCAGTTTCCCTTTTAACTGTTTAACCGCCCACCATCTTCACGATGGAGTCTGATATATACATCAACAGCGCCATCCCCTTCTCTGCCCTAAGTAATACAAATAAAAACCTTAAACAATTAAACTGTGTAATAGAGAGTGTGAACCCTTGGATTTCTGTGGTACATACCGCGCTTTCTTGGAAGCACCAAGTCAAGTGTATTCTGCACTGATGGGCATAGTATGTTATAGATTCATAGATTCAAGGACTGGAAGGGACCTCGAGAGGTCATCGAGTCCAGTCCCCTGCCTTCATGGCAGGACCAAATACTGTCTAGATCATCCCTGATAGACATTTATCTAACCTACTCTTAAATATCTCCAGAGATGGAGATTCCACAACCTCCCTAGGCAGTTTATTTCAGTGTTTAACCACCCTGACAGTTAGGAACTTTTTCCTAATGTCCAACCTAGACCTCCCTTGCTGCAGTTTAAGCCCATTGCTTCTTGTTCTATCCTTAGAGGCTAAGGTGAACAAGTTTTCTCCCTCCTCCTTATGACACCCTTTTAGATACCTGAAAACTGCTATCCTGTCCCCTCTCAGTCTTCTCTTTTCCAAACTAAACAACCCCAGTTCTTTCAGCCTTCCTTCATAGGTCATGTTCTCAAGACCTTTAGTCATTCTTGTTGCTCTTCTCTGGACCCTCTCCAATTTCTCCACATCTTTCTTGAAATGCGGTGCCCAGAACTGGACACAATACTCCATTTGAGGCCTAACCAGCGCAGAGTAGAGCGGAAGAATGACTTCTCGTGTCTTGCTCACAACACACCTGTTAATACATCCCAGAATCATGTTTGCTTTTTTTGCAACAGCATCACACTGTTGACTCATATTTAGCTTGTGGTCCACTATAACCCCTAGATTCCTTTCTGCCGTACTCCTTCCTAGACAGTCTCTTCCCATTCTGTATGTGTGAAACTGATTTTTTCTTCCTAAGTGGAGCACTTTGCATTTGTCTTTGTTAAACTTCATCCTGTTTATCTCAGACCATTTCTCCAATTTGTCCAGATCATTTTGAATTATGTCCCTGTCCTCCAAAGCAGTTGCAATCCCTCCCAGTTTGGTATCATCTGCAAACTTAATAAGCGTACTTTCTATGCCAATATCTAAGTCGTTAATGAAGATATTGAACAGAGCCAGTCCCAAAACAGACCCCTGCGGAACCCCACTTGTTATGCCTTTCCAGCAGGATTGGGAACCATTAATAACAACTCTCTGAATACGGTTATCCAGCCAGCTATGCACCCACCTTATAGTAGCCCCATCTAAATTGTATTTGCCTAGTTTATCGATATATACTAATGAGAGGTTTCATTTTAGCCCTTGAGATTACTGTTCCTATAAATTCTAACAGAAAAGTAATCTGGTTTTCAAATACCGTGTGCAAATGTGCCATCCCATCTGCATTCTAGAATAGACATTGCAGATGTCTTGCAGATGAATTGGTGCAATAGTGGGCAATCTTTATAACTCAGGGTGTCTGTGCTATCAGTTATATAATTGTGAGGCAAAATTAGCCAGCACATCTGCCATCCACAGGGTAGAAAATAGGTGGCCTTATTTCATCCTTGTTCTGCACCATATGTTAGTAGTTTATCAATGCAAAACATATACAAAATAGATGTAAAACATTGCCATTCTGGTTTGGGAGTATTTTGTGTTCACTTTGCACTGGTGGAAATGATTACACAACACACAGGCAACAAAGAATAGGCCCTAAGAAGAGTGTTGGAGGTTAGAAAGAGGAATTTTGCTGACTGGAAGACTGAAGGAAAAAGACAGATTGAAACTGTTTGTGATGGTAAAATTTAAAATAAGAGGTTCTAGCAAGTAAGGTTAAGTAGAGAGAGAGATATTAAATATATAAATTCAGGCATAATCTCTTTATAAAAAGGGTGATGAAATATGGAACAAACTTTCAAACTCAACAATAGAATAGAAAGTAGAAATGTAAGTGGTTAATGAGGCAGTTAAGAGGACTTTGGATGGAAAGCTTTGGGGTGTAGTCACTAAATAGGTTTTTGGATTTAAACAAATGATATAGAGTAACAGACCATATATGTTTTCCTGCTTTAAAAAAAAAAAGATTCCTAGGCTGTATATTAAAACTGTTGAAAAGATATAGGATTTAAAAAGGTGGTTACCCAACATAATAATTAGAATAATTGATGTAGTTTACTAATTATTAATGTTGTTAAATAGTAGGGTACAATGTAGACCAGATCAGCAAAATTCTACTCACCTAGAACAAATGATTTTTTTTTAATCAGTGAGAAATATTTTATAAGCTTTCTCACTTTAACCATCATCATGGTAAAGAACAGGCAAGTAGATTTTGTTTTTAGGCTGGTAGGTGTTCACGTCTCATTGTAAGGCTGATATACTGTACTCAGTGTGGTATTGTTCCTGTGACATGTTAAAAATTTCAGCAATGGACTTGTCCACTGGAAATTATTTTCTAATTACCAAGAGCTGAATTATACATTGTTCCGAACTAGGAGGTACAGTTAAAAAAAAAAATGAACTGGAGAGCCTACCAACCAGAAAGAAGTTGCTATCCCTTGAGGTTACATTTACATTATGTAAGACCATGTAAAATGATTATGGAGGGATTTTCCTGTTTTTGTGCAGACTAGAGTTGTGAGGATTCTGCTTATATATTCTGCTGAACTTGAGTCTTAAGAGTTAATACAACCTTAAATAGAAAAAAAATACAGGAATTGTGATATCCACCTTGGCACACTGAAAGTTCGGATTTTGTGTGTCGTACTGTGTAAGAAATATATGGTATAAAAACAAACCTTAGTTAAGCAACTGCTTAACTGATTACCCATACCACCTTTCTTAGGATTCTTTTAATTTTTCTTGCTTATCTAAAGAAAAGGACCCAAGCATTGAATTTAGTTTTATTGAGTTATTAAATATCCTTAACACCAGCATCTAGTAGTATAGGATCTAAGAAGATAAAAATAGTACTGGACCATGATTTGGCTAACACAAACTAGAAAATTGGTTGATATAACCATTCTGGTTTTCAGAATCAAATCGCACAACTGCAGTAGAAAATAACACTTGTACTTACTCACTATCTTGGGAAGGTGGCTTTGTATTGATTTTTGACTCAGAGTCCCTCAGATAGGGCCTCATTTGTGTCAAACTGGTTATTAATTCTGGTGTTGCCAACACAACAGAGGGGAAGAAAATCCAAAAGTAACGCATAAGACAGTTTGTTCAATTACTTACATGCCAGTTCACCGAGCTCTCCTTCCCAATAGACTGCTAATAGTCAACCCTCTTAACCTACTTCTCCACAAATTATACTAGCCCCAGGATCTGACTAACACTCAGAACTATTTAATATAAACCCCTACATTTATGACAGACTATATAGAAAGAATGCAATTCAAGAGGCTTGTATACTTGTTCTGTTTTATATTTGTATGCACCTAGAACTTGGAAGGCAGTATGAAACTGTTAACTCTGGTAGACACATATGCAGAGTTCTATAGTCTTAGTTAACAACAGTAACTTGCTCAGTTTCAAAACTACTTTACAACAATCTTGACTGGGATCCATTACAAAATAAGGACACATACTGTAACTCTGTGACAGTCTTTAAAGCACGTATATACATGCATGTACCACTCCTTTATTAGTTAGGTACCCTGTTTCAGGAAGTGGTCAGTTGACTGATTTGTGTTGTCACCCGAGAGAGAGCCTGCATCTTTGCTCAGCCATCAGCTTTCAGCTCAGTTATTGTTCACTGCGGGAGTTGACACTGCAAACATAGGTGTAGCAAAGGATGGAAACCACTATTGTCTGTTCCCAGTGTGCTAGTGGGCAATTTGAATTGCTGGAAAATAAAGACAATTAAAGATGTCTGTCCAAGATAGGTATTTGATGTCACCAGGAGGACTCCCAGGTGACTGGCCCAGGACCTCAGTCTTCACCCTTCCACATGTCCATACTTTCAGGAAGTAATGTGCTGAAGGAGATAGGCCGTTTTATCCCATTTCTTATAGGTGGGTCCAACTTGGTTTCTCTTCTTGGAGGTGCTAGCATGGCTCAATCAGAGGGTGACCCATACTTCTGCCAAAAATTCAAAATATCCAACCAAAATGATAATTGTCGTCTCACCATCCAATCAGGGAACAAGACATCACCTTTAGAGTTTTTAGTGCTAGGACTGGAATTTTCCAGACTCTTTGGGCAACACATCTTGTCACACCGGCTTGTGTATGACAAGTTAGTCCATTGCTGTTGGTATGACGTGATCAGCAACTTATCTCCTCTGCAAATCACTTTCTGTGAGCCCCTCTGCAGTGCATCCCTTGGCCAGTTTTGCTGTTATTCTTGCTCAAGTTTCAGTTGCGCCATCAACACTTCACTAGCTGTTGAAATGTCCAGTTTATAGTTCATATAATTTATAAAAAGTTCCTTCATATTCTTTGATGCTCTTTAAACTTGTTTCAACAGTCCATTATACAATGCAAAGTCATGTCAAGAACTGTTGTCCTCCAGCAGGCCAGAACAGGTGTATAAATCTTCTATGTATGGCTAAGCTGAGTCTGTGCATTATTAATCAAATAGCTACCTTTCTGATGATTCCACTCTGTGATCAAATGCCCTTATAAATACACTATTTTGGTTACAGTTCCTTTTATTTACTGCCTCTTTCAGCCCAGCTATGTTTCACTGACATGATAGCATGAGCATGCTTTATGGCAAATATTAGCCTTACTTCTTCACTTTGTCACTACTAAAAGAAATCAATATGAATGCAACCTGTTTCTTTTCCTAATAGGATTAATAAGGTAAGCCCTGTCATTAAAGTTTACAGTGTATTGTCCAAAGCTGAATCACTTAGTTGACTTCCCTTTTATATATATAACTTCATTTAATCATAATATTAGATTCCATCTAGTTCCCTTTTTTTCCACTACTTTATCTGACACATCATATAGTAACTTAATATTTAATATCAATTTTTAAAGTTTTTTCTCTCAGTCCTC
This sequence comes from Emys orbicularis, assembly GCF_028017835.1. Taxonomy (NCBI): domain Eukaryota; kingdom Metazoa; phylum Chordata; order Testudines; family Emydidae; genus Emys; species Emys orbicularis. The sequence continues at coordinate 249,844,087 of NC_088683.1, forward strand.
TGTCCTGGGCAATTCTTAAATAGTAATAATTCATAATTTTGGGCCTTAGTTACTACAACTGTTTTGTTTTTCAAATCACTGCATTCTTGGTAGTATTGCAAAATATTATGTCTTAATACAGTTACTAATAAGCATGATATCAGCACAGACCTATGAATGTTTATATGTTGAGCTCATTGAATAAAGAAGTTTATCACTTATCTGTGAGGAAGCTTTTAATTACTTTTCTGAATTGACTCCAGAGGTTAATGGGTAGATAAAAGATGCTTTATTGTTTTCCTTTATCTTTATTGAGATGTCTGTATTTGTATTAAGCTCCACCTTTGATCTTTTACTCTTTCTTTGCATTAGTAATTGAAAAATATTTGAGTGCAAACAGATTTTAATATGTAATTTCCATTAGTCCATTGTAGTTGTTACCAAAAGCTTTTTTTTTATTTAGTCCTAGCAGTGATAAATTCCACTGTTCACAGTGTTAGAATTGAACATTCAACAACATACTTCAATGAAGAAAACAACATAAGAATTGCTGTACAGAATCAGAGTTTTGATCCATCTAGTCCAAACTCTTGTCTTTGACACTGGCCAGCACTTCAGAGGAAGGCGTAAGAAATCCTGCAGATGGCAGATGTAAAAAAAACTCCTAATATGGAACAACTACACACAGTATGGGTCAGATTTGATGGGCCCCTCTGGGGATGTAGTGAGGACAGTGCAAGGAGCCTCTTCCATTTGCAGGCTCTGTGCAAGGGTATATCACAATCGTGATCTTTCACAGAGCAGGATGTGCAGGCATAATCCTGGATGCACAATAGCTCCCAGGATCCCCCTAGCTTTGTGCAGGTCTGCACTACGTGCAAGGTGGACCATTGCCTGAATGCCACAATTTGGCCCTTTGTTTGCACTAGAAAAAGGGTAGCTCAGGTGAGGAACCAATAAGAGGCTTTCTATATTCCCTGCCTCTGTAGAGAGCTGATATGCAGCTACCAACCTGATAGAGGGAAAGGTTGGGTCTGGGCAGGGGAACAGATGGTTGAATATGGGAGGGAGCTTTCACCCTTTCCTTATTAAGCTCCCTGAGTCAAACCAGCCTCTTGTGAAAAACCACAGCATGGCTAGTGTATGTACCTAGTACATGCCTTCAAGTTCCTATGTGATGGCATGCTCTCTGTGCCTTCTCCATTCCAGCCCCAAAACTCTTTCATCTCCTTCTACCACACATGTCTATGTGCCTTTTACTGTACTGCCCTGTATGACTGGAATGCTTTCCTCAAACCTGTTCACCAAGTCACATGCCTGGACTAATTTAAATTCTTCCTAAATACTCCTTTCTGTCACCTTGACTACAAGCAATGGAGGTGAAATGAAAGGTAAAAATAACAAAAGATGTGTTTTTCAGTGAAACCAACGTGATATATCCATGTCTTACTGTGCAATCACATGATCTTGTTGTTGTTACCCGAGGCTTTCCTGTCTCCCATAACTAGGGCCCTATGAAATCCGTTTTAGTATTGTGGATTTTTCAATGAATTATTTTCTGATTTTGTTTTTTTTTTCCATTTTTTTAAAAATTAACTCTGGACCCACATCTGCCACTGGGGGGCAGAGAGGGAGGCGCAGAGCTCCTCTGTCCCCCGATACAGAGCTCCTCCAGCATCGGGACTGCAGCAGAGAGAGAGAAGGGATTCAGTGTTATAGTTTTGATTCCGCAATTCTGTCCATTTCATAGGGCCCTACATAACCTTTTCAGCAAGACTTCTATTGTCCCCTACTTTAAACTATGGCTCTGACCCTGCAAAGATTTATACATGTGCTTAACATGCATGGTGAATAGTCTCATTGCAGTCAAATGGGACTACTCAGTCCATAAAGTTAAGTACTTGTGTAACTCTGTGCAGGATCAGGGTCCTTAAAGTTTTACTGCCTAGCAGAATTCTAGGAGAGGGGAGCAAAAGTACCACAGACTGCCTTTCACTGGGTGAGTGTCAAGCTGCCTTCTTGGGTGTAGGGAGCTGCAATTTGCATTCCCTTGCACCCAGGGAGGTGAATCAAACCTAAAAGAGGTCCAATTCATCTTTAATGTTCTGTCTACTCCATTTGTCATGTCTTGGAAAGACCTGCACTTTCTGACGTACAATAAAGTATATCAATATCTTGAATAAACAATGCATAATTTTTGTTAGGAATGTTCCCTTTGTTAAGTATAAAGTTCAGCATTATAATTTTGTTAGTCTCGTAATAGAGAGATCAAAATGTTTATTAATGGCACTCAGAAGCAGAGAGTTTGGTTATATTAGCTACAAAAATATAATTATTATAATTAAGATTGCAAAGTACTAATGAAGTTCTGTAACAGTTACTTCTTTTCCTCAGAGATTTACTTTGCAAACCTGATTTGAATTTTATATTACATAGAGGAAATCTCTATCATTGTAAAATGGAGACCATGAATGAAGGCTCCCTACTGTTAGGGCTGTGCTGAGGACAGTGAAGCCCAGTGCAGGGGTGGGATGGTTAGCGGTGCTATGGGGAGTTGCTTGGCAGGGGAGACCACTCATTTAGATGTGGTTCCTGGTTTCTCTCTCTCCTTGCACTAAGAGATTTCTGTGGACCTAGGGTTCCCTCTAATATCCCTCATGGAGGGACAGAGAGGGACCAGGCAAGTCCCCAAAATTAAAACAACAACTTGATGTCTTAGCAGGGGAGGTTACTGGGAGTAGAACTGAGTCCTTTCCCCCCTAATCACCTAGGGTTTCCTTTGCCCGGTTAGGCCCCATACTCCACTCCAGCAGACAGCTGTATAAGAGAACAGTCAACTGGGAAATCACTGTCGTGGGCCATGCAATCTGTTCAGTCTCCTGGCTGGTAAAAAGTCAGCTCACTGTGGAAATGAAAATAATAATAAACAGCAGAGCACAGGAACTGCAGTTGCAGCTCATGCCTGTGTGGAGTGTTCCTTGCTCCAGCTCCCCCTACCCCCTTCCATGTGCACTCAGGCAAGGAAAGCCACAGTCTGGCTCTTCATGTGATTGTGAAGTAAAGAAAGAATTCTTGAAGATGACCGATTGAGCCACCCTTCATTTCAATGATACTGCTTGCTGAGTATGGCACTGCTGAGGGTGAGTAAGAAGAACAGATTTGTCCACCGCCTGATTAAAAGAGTCTTCTACTGAACAGTGATGTGTTTCTTAGATACATTACAGCAACGTATTTAAGCGACAATTCTTATTAATACTTATTTTCAGCAAGTAAGAATGTCTTACAGCTAATACTTTGAAGAAGACATACTGGTATGGAGCCAAACTCCTCCCCATTGTAAACTCACTGGAGTCAATTGAGTTATACTCAGGATGAATTACTGCATCTGTCATGTAAAAACATATATCCAGCATGCTTTACTGTACACTTTCAAACAAAGGACTCTATTCTGCTTCATTTGAAGTCTATGGTAAAACTTGCATTGTCTTTATGGGGCTCAATTATGAAATTGCTGCACCATCCCACAGGAAGCACCAAGAGGTGCCCTTCCTCCTAGAGCTTGCCTGAGTGCAGGAGGAGCTACATCCTTTCATCCAAACTCCATCCCACAGCCCCACCTAGCTGGCTAGCCAGTATGCAGTAGGGCAGTGCTATGGCTCAACCTCCTCCCCTTTTTGCCCCTTTGGAGGAAATAGTGAGGGAGAAGTGCCAGTCACATTTATAAATTAAATAATGCAAGGTTTTAATTCAGAGCTAGCTGAAATAAAACATTTGCCTGATCTACTCACAAAGTGACAACAGTTTAGCTAAAGGTCAGATGTTGCATGAGGTTAGTTAAACCATGCAGCTTTGTGTATGGACACTCTTACATTGGTTTAAATTTGGTTTACATTAGTTTAACTTGGCCCAGTTCTATACCATTATAAGACAGTCCACACACAGAGTTGCCCTGGTGTAACCAAATCAGAGGTGTCACAATTACAGGTGCTAGCTGCATTTCTCTCCTCTTTCTGATCTCTCTCAGTGCATCCCCATAGGTGTCAGGCCTTGTGTCTATACCTCTCCTGGGGTGGAATTCCGCAAGCCTCCCACACCTAGACCAGGCCCTGTGTATCAACTTTGCTTATGCAGCAGGATCTGACTGGCTTCTGCACCTATAGTTTGTCTCTCTGGGAGTCTGTGTTATACAGAGATCAGACAAGCTTCTTAAAACCAAAGTATTGTTTGTTTATTTTAGCAGTAGGAACAAAACATTTAGAGAAAAGGGATTTTAAAACAACAGTCTTCACACGTCTTTCTTATGTAAAGGCTTACTATCACCTTATAGTAGCATAGGCAGGCCTAACTTCTTCCTACGCCACCGTGGGTCACGTGTTTCAGTCTGGTCACCTGACCACCTACCCTTAACCACCCCCTCTTGAGAGGGGCAATGCCTTTTTAAACATATACTGTTTGATCTCCTGGTTCCCAGACCTTGGCCCTGCTTGTTAAAACCAGTTTTGTCAGCTGGCTGGAGCCCCAAGGTAGAATCTTCCAAGCTAATAGTTCGGGAATTGTCTTTTAACAACCCGTACGTGTTTACCAATGGGTGGTTTATCTTGTGCCATTGTTTCCCTTCCTACTTGTTCTCCTTTCTGTCCCTTATTAAACTACAGCAATATAGTCATACAGTACTCATCCCAATAACCAGGTCAATATACAATATTAGTAAATTATTGCAGAGCAGCTGCAATTCTGTCACAGCTGAAACATCCTACCGTTAGTTAAACTGGTGCACCTTCTGTGTGTAGACACATGGCTAATGGAATCTCTTCTTTGCATCATTTACTCAGACACATTTACAGAAATTTAAAGATTAGTTTCTATTTTAAAAATATACTACCAAAATAGCTGTACATGATTCATCTCCCCAGAATTATTAAATATCACATCATGCAGAGTAAGAGCAAAAATGTCATCATGTTATTGATGCAAGGGCAGTGGATTATTGGTGTTAATATTTGTATTTATTTTTACACTTCAGATAGGAAAATAATTTTTTTCTATATTATACCTGACTTAGGGCTTGGTTTTGCCTCTTCTCTGCAGCTACATGGTTACACATGTGGGAGGGCGTAACATGATCTGTGTAACTCCAGTTGTGCCTTCCACCTAAGGCTCAAGTATGTTATTGGGAATAGAGTACAGCAATGATGTAGCTCCCACTTGACAAGGCAGGATGCTGGGGCAACCTGAAAGGGCCATTCTTCATCCACAGCAGTCCTGGGATCTGCACAGATGGAGCCTGAGTTCCTGCAGCGGGTAGGGCTCTATGAATCTTCAAACCTCTGAGCTTTGAAAGGAGATGAACTTCATGGAGTTGCCTATGTATTTTTTCCTTCCTGGGGGTTCCCCTGGGATCAGGAACATGTGACTTCATGTTTGGAAATATATTTACTGGGGCAGATCCTCAGCTGGTATAAATTGTCATAGGTCCATTGAAGTCAGATTCTTCTCTGCTGTAAATGTCTCTGAAGTCAGTAGAGTTACACCAGAGATGAATGTGGCCCATAAACTTAAAAATCCCAAAATGATTTGGTCCTTTGCAAGCCATATATAAATGGTTTACTAGACGAAGGGAGGATAATGAGTTCAGTCTATTTCAGCTCATGGATGTCCTGTTTTGAATGTAGTGCTACTGTAATCTGTTGATTTAAAAGCATATTCTCTTTATGATAATATTAGCAAACAAACTCTCCTTCTACATGGTTGCATATAGGAGAGGGAATTGTGTGGATAGGATTAAAAGGATCCTGTCAAGTTTATTGCTATACCAGAAAAATAGGCCTACCTTGACAGTAGTCCCATCTCGAAAGGCTTACTTTGTGGACTCCTAGGGCTCTACTGTTCTTAGTGTTTTCCATCCCCTGCAGACCAAACCAATTAAAAAGCAGCCTATGAGGTTTTTGTCAGACTAACAATTACAGAACCAGTGCACATATATGCTGTTGGTGTGTATGCACTGGCTCAGTGTTTGACGATCACAATGAAATGGTTGCAAAAATAAAGAAACAAATTTTGGGGGGATTTCAGAACTCTGAATATCTTATAGTTGAGACTATTTTCAAGGCAAGCTTTTTTGGGCTATTAATTATTACACTGTTTCTTCAAATTTCTATCAACTAATCTAATCACCAATCATAGGGGTATCTATGCATGATGTCTCAACACCTAAGCCCCAGTCCTGCAAAGATTTACACACATGCTTATCTTAACCCTATGGGACTACTCAGAGTGCGTGACGTTAAGCATATTTGTAAGGCTTTGTATAATTAGGGCCCTAGATACTGCAGTTTCTAGTACTTTATAAATACCTAAGACAGACAGGTAGATGGGTACATAAAGTTATAAAAAATTATACATCTTTGCAATTGAGGGCCTTTCTCGGGAGAATTTGTTTTCTATTATCATAAAGAGATATTATCATATATATTTTAATCATTTTCTAAAAATGACAGAACGAACACATAATGTTTAGACCCAGTCTGTATTAAGATGTTTGTCTTGCATTCCTTTCTTAGATGACAAGTATAAAACAGGAGAGGCAGGTCAGTGTGGGGGCGTGCTATATTCCCTGCAAGATAGCAAAAACTTAGTAAAATAGGCCCTGGGAGTTTATCTAATGTGTGAACATATCCAGTGTAACTGACTTGCTTAGGGTGTTCCTGATAATAACGAGATTTGAATATCCAGAACTGAAGTACAAATCAGTATACCTTATTGTCAAACAGCAGGGCTCTAGTATGTTGTGCAAGTAAACACTTAGTACAGTTGGGTTTTTTAAACCTGTGGTCCCCAGACTGTGGGGCGCACCTCTCTAGGGAGGTGCAGAGGAATGTCCAGGGGGCACAGTGGGGCCCAAACCAGCCCCCACAGGGGGCAAGGAGGGAGCGCCACCCAGCCCTGCTGTGTCCCCAATAATTATTTATTTTTTGTTATAGAAAAGAAAAAGTGTTTCCCCAATGTGTCCTCAGTCTTTTCGGGACATTTTTATATTATCCAGAAATCTTTAGTCTAGGTTCACCAAGTGTGGGGCTGTGCCCCATAAAGCCCTGATTTCCAATCCCAATGATGTCACTGGTTTACTGCACCAGCTTGGCAAAGTCAATTAGGAGCAATTTTTTAGAACACTTGGAAGAGCTCTTGGGGACACATGGTGGTGTAGTAAGTATTTATAATCTGAGACATTCTGTCTGGGCAGGGCAAATGTAGACACAGTACCTTAATGGGGGGTGTTGGCAGAGCCATCCTTTGCAGCTGCACTGACTTCTGCTTGAGGTGCCGCATACACCCTCTGCCTTTGTTGATGGATGCTAACTGACATACCTGGTTGACTACTCATCCTTGGAACTGCGAAGTATTTCCAGATATGCTGGACCTTCTGCCTCCCCTGCATTCAGGAATGCTAATGGTAACAATCTACCTAGTTCTTGCATAGTCATGCAAGTAGGGTGCAGTATCTGTGCAAAAAGAGCCAGAATATAGTTTTAAACTGCTCTGTGCCTCAGTTTCCTTTTCTGAAACGTGGATGATCATACTAATTTACTGCAGAGGATATCATGTGTGTGTGTTCCTTTGAAATTGTCTGGTTGTATAAACGCTAAGCATTATTATTTTTCCCAACTGGACATGTTTTCCCCCCACAAAGTGTGCAGTGAGCTACGTTATTATTATGTGTCCTGTGACAAGCCCAGGTTCATCATCACTATAGTCAATTCAGAGTGAGAGGTGACTGTGAACAGACCATTACAATCACATCGTCAGTTCATCACAGGGACCAATGTTACTGAACTGACCTACTTTTGCTGTACGCCTACGGAACGCTAATCCTGTTTAGCATTGCTGGAAGGGGACAGGCGCACCAAGGAGCATTCTGAGTTGTACAGATGGCAGCCTTCACTGATGAATGTTACTTTAATTTGTTAGATCTTCTGTTTTCTGTAGTGTTAGGAGTGATCTGGGCAAAATTTAATTCACATGATATATTTGGCCCATTCACCAAAGGTTGAATAATATTAATAATTAATACAAGTAAAAATTAATAAACATTTATCTAGTGACCTTCCATCAGAGACCCCAAAGGACTGGATAAACTTTACAAACTATGGATATGACTCTTCTCATTTCTTCTTCTTTCTTCTTCTTCTCAGTGCATGTGCAATGTGCCTCAGGTGGCATGTGACTAGGATTCATCATCAAATTTGATCCGCTGGGTTGGATCATTAGCTTCCCCGGCTTGGGCCGTGTACTGACGAGGAATGTGACATGAATGTTTATCTGTTCCCTCCCCCTCACTTGTCTCACTTATATCAGTGTATCTCTGTTGAATTCAATAGGGTCTGGACTGGCTCACGACTGTGAGTGCCAACCTCAGGGCAGATAATCAACAAGCAGGACAGAGACCCCAAACTGGTGGTATGTTCTATAATTAGATTTCACCAATTCAGTAACAAGCAATATAACCGTCTTACCATGGAATCAAACAGTCCCCTTGGGCATTCCAGTCTATCTTGCCACCCACGCAAGCTGGACCATGTGATAGATGGTCCTTTACACCAAAAATCACAAAAAATATTCAGGTAACTCCCAGTCCCAAAGGACCAGTCACTTACCCCAAGTCATTTGTACTCAGATCTCAATCCAAAGACAATGTTTGTAGCCAATCCTGTAATTAACTAAAGATTTAATTAAGAAAATAAATGAGTTATTTACAAGGTTAAAACAGGAAACACACACATACATGAGTTACAGTCTTAGGTTTAAAAAGGTAATATAAGCTTCTATAATAACCAGTTCTATGTGTCCTTTAGGGCTGACCCATGCCAAGCAGTATGGGGATCTCAAGCTTATGTTTAGGAATCTCTGTCCCTCAGAGTCCGGACAGCATAGAGACCAAATTTCTCCTTGTCAGGGATTTTTTATATCCTTCACCCCAGAGAGAGTTAGGAATGCAGTCAACAAGATTTTTGTTCTTCGATGCTATGCAATGCCTCATTTGCATTCAGTGGGCCATCTTGGGTGCAGACTGAGCAGTTCTAACTTAATTAACATTCCTTTTCCTGTTTGGTGAGTTACACAATTACAGAGGGTTACAATGTACACACTCAATATAACTTCATACCATGGGATACAGATATTATAAGTAGGATTAAAACATGCAGTATCCTACAAGGATTCCATAAAGTCTAAACACTAAACACATTCTTAAAACAATGATATCTGTTTTAAATATACTAACCCACAGGTGAGCCAGACTGGTTTCCAGCTATGCATTTGTCAGCATTCAGTGAGGCCCTGGTCCTTGGCATGAGCTGGCTCCTGATCTGCCAGCATCACAGGGGTTACTCCTGATTTACCTGGTGAGAGGAGATTTATGCTGTGTATATATAGGGCTCAGTTCACTCATCACTGAAATACAACCATCTCCAGGATGGAATGGAGAAGCAGTTTAATAGTGCAAAGCTATACCATACAACAGCTTCTACAGATAAAAATGATTCTTTTTTCCAACTAACCATTTTAAGTAGGCAGAGTGTAAGGAATATAGCCAAAATACATAATGTGCCTTTTCTTCTTTTATTATAATCCCATAATCTTCAGATGTATTACCTACAAACATCTCCTCATCCCAAAGCCAGGCCAATGGAACATTAATATATGTCATACTCCATAATTTTAATACCCATATTTGTTTTCTTTAGATATTTTTGTGTTGCTTTAACCCTGAAAACATCTGAAGAGCCATTATAAACTGAAGCATGAAACTCGGTGAAATATCAAATTTAGAAATATAATCATTCCATTTAAATAACTAACCAGAAAGGTTCATTTAAAGAAATATGTAAGTCTTTTTTGAAAATTTTGATGAATATCTTCTATGTTTTTGTAATCTTCTTATTCTGTGTCTGGTTTTAAATGTAATCTTTTTTATGTAAGGATCATTCATAAATATTGAAAATGTAAATATTTTTAAACCGCAGAACAAACTATTCTCTGCCAAGAATCATTAGCCTTCATCAAGTCTAGAAAGTACAGTTTTCTTTTGACTGTGTTTTGTCCTGTTTGAAAACCCAAAACATTCTCTTTCCTAGTAAAAACAAAATTCAGCGCGCTGTTATTGAAAGGAGGATGATTAAGTTAGACATGCTTGGGCAAAAATAGCTCTAAAGCAGCACACTTACCGTTCCTGTGGATTTTACCTTTGCACTTAAATACAGTAATTCCCATAGCAATTGCTGCATTACATGACTTCTAGTAACTTTGTTAATGCTACTATTCTGCCACAAAAAAATCACAGGGCCTTCTCAAAATAAAATGCACATTAGAATGAAAAGGGATTTTCTTATATTTGTTAGTTACTTTCCGGCAATTGTGCTATAGACAACTCTATGTTTTCAGTTCTTTAATTCAATTTGTAATTTTTCATTAACTTTTCTTTTCCCTTTTGTGTGCTATTTTTAGCAGTAAACTGTAGCATGTTTTTGTAACAGTTCAGAGGGTTATATTTGGCCAAGATGTAGCAATAGGTTGAATTCCTGATTCAGATTTGATTTGCGCTCAAATCTGGTCATTTATTCTGATTTACTGTATTTGTATTCAGAAAAATCCAGCCTAATCATCCATCTGTTGCTTTGATTTTTCTATGGCATCCAGCATGGCAGGACTATCTAAGTGCCCCATCCAAAAAAAATAAGAGTTAAAATCAGGTGCTTAACATGGTCACTGCCGTCTTGCGACTCTGTTATCTCTCCTCCTACTCCTCACATGTTAACCTTGCTCTGGTAAAACAGCAGGACATTGAAGTGAAGTTTAATAAATATTAGTAAGTTTTACTTTGCTTTGGCGCAGTCTCACAACTCAGAAGAAAAGAGGACAGCTGCTAGCTCAGAATCAGAATGAAGCTCACTAAGTCTTGGTAAGATTCATTTTGAAGTCCTACTGTGGAGCAGCCAGTGAGACAGGGAACATGGAGATTAGAGCAGGGGTTCTCAACCTTTTTCTTTCTGAGCCCCATGCTACAACATGCTACAAAAACTCCACAGTCCACCTGTGCCACAACAACTGTTTTTCTGCATATAAAAGCCAGGGCCAGAAGTAGGGGGTAGCAATCAGGGCAATTGCCCAGGGTCCCCCACCATAGGGGGCACCACAAAGCTTAGTTGCTCAAGCCATTATCTTTGAAAACTCATGACGATCGGGGGAGGTCCCAGATGACTAGAAAAAGGCTAATATAGTGCCTATCTTTAAAAAAGGGAAGAAGGAGGATCCGGGGAACTACAGGCCAGTCAGCCTCACCTCAGTCCCTGGAAAAATCATGGAGCAGGTCCTCAAGAAATCAATTTTGAAGCACTTTGAGGAGAGGAAAGTGATCAAGAACAGTCAACATGGATTTATCAAGGGCAAGTCATACCTGACTAACCTAATTGCCTTCTATGATGAGATAACTGGCTCTGTGGATGAGGGGAAAGCAGTGGACGTGTTATTCCTTGACTTTGGCAAGGCTTTTGATACCGTCTCCCACAGTATTCTTGCCAGCAAGTTAAAGAAGTATGGGCTGGATGAATGGACTATAAGGTGGATAGAAAGCTGGCTAGATCATCGGGCTCAACGGGTAGTGATCAATGGCTCCATGTCTAGTTGGCAGCCGGTGTCAAGCGGAGTGCCCCAAGGGTTGGTCTTGGGGCCAGTTTTGTTCAATATCTTCATTAATAATCTGGAGGATGGCGTGGACTGCACCCTCAGCAAATTTTCAGATGACCCTAAACTGGGTGAAGTGGTAGATACGCTGGAGGGTAGGGATCGGATACAGAGGGACCTAGACAAATTAGAAGATTGGGCCAAAAGAAATCTGATGAGGTTCAAGAAGGACAAGTGCAGAGTCCTGCACTTAGGACAGAAGAATCCCATGCACTGCTACGGACTAGGGATCGAGTGGCTAGGCAGCAGTTCTGCAGAAAAGGACGTAGGGGTCACAGTGGACGAGAAGCTGGATATGAGTCGACAGTGTGCCCTTGTTGCCAAGAAGGCTAATGGCATTTTGGGCTGTATAAGTAGGAGCATTGCCAGCAGATCAAGGGACATGATCATTTCCCTCTATTCGGCATTGGTGAGGCCTCATCTGGAGTACTGTGTCCAGTTTTGGGCCCCACACTACAAGAAGGATTTGGAAAAATTGGAAAGAGTCCAGCGGAGGGCAACAAAAATGATTAGGGGTCTGGAGCACATGACTTATGAGGAGAGGCTGAGGGAACTGGGATTATTTAGTCTGCAGAAGAGAAGAATGTGGGGGGTGGGGATTTGATAGCTGCTTTCAACTACCTGAAAGGGGGTTCCAAAGAGGATGGATCTAGACTGTTCTCAGTGGTACCAGATGACAGAACAAGGAGTAATGGTCTCAAGTTGCAGTGGGGAAGGTTTACGTTGGATATTAGGAAAAACTTTTTCGCTAGGAGGGTGGCGAAGCCCTGGAATGGGTTACCTAGGGAGGTGGTGGAATCTCCTTCCTTAGAGGTTTTTAAGGTCAAGCTTGACAAAGCCCTGGCTGGGATGATTTAGTTGGGGATTGGTCCTGCTTTGAGCAGAGGGTTGGACTAGATGACCTCCTGAGGTCCCTTCCAACCCTGATATTCTATGATTCTATGCTCCAACTGCCTAGCTCCTGACCCTTCAGCCTCCCCTGTATCTTAAGCACAGCCTCTCTCAAACTACAGCAATGTGGGTGCTCTGGGGTCACATGCTAACCCTTCAAGGACATATGATAGGTGTTGCACATAACACAGAGAGACAGACTTTGCACAGGATTCTAAAACACCAGTGCTCTTTACTTAAGAGCTAAAACATAAGATAGTGCCCCTCTTGGGGGACTGTTTAGGTTCCCCCCACCTCATCAGACTCCTGCAGCAGCGTCCCTCTTTTTGAGCTGGTGAAAGTGACCAAAGACACCAAATAGATCAGCTTCTGCCTTTTATAACCTTTCAGTCCCTCTGCCTAGTAATTCCCAGATCAGCCTAGTGAGTTGGTTGCCAGAAGACCATCCCCAGACAAATCAGTAAAAAGACAATGGAGAAGACAAAGGGCTACATATTCAAAATGGAGTTTGCAGCTTGATAATGAGAGAATTGTAAATTGACAAATTACCCAAATTCATATACCACTCCCTGAAAATCAGGCCCAATTTGTTTCAAGTTGGGCATCTAAAAACTGAGGCATACAAGGGCCATTATGCCATCTGGGGATTGCTGGAGCTTAACAGCACTGCAACTGCACACCTTCCCTGGACATGCCCCCGACTTGCTTCCTCCAATGTAGGTTATGAAGGGTGGTGGCTTAGAGGTAAATTCACTGGCTCTATGCTCCCTTGGATTTTCCCATGCTGGGGAATCCACAGCACCCTGTTCTGGCAGCTTTGTGGAGGAAGATCTGTCCCAATATGTACATGTGGTGAGCTGAGGGTTTCTTTCTTTCTCTTTAGGTATGTTCTCATTGTGAACTATCTATTTCAAATGCTGACTGATTTGGTGGCTCACTTCAGTGAGAGACTCCTGATAGTCTTCTCTGCTGATTCAAGCTGCTTACTATCTTTTGCTTACTATCCACCTGCTGACTCCTGCCATAAGAGTAAAGGCACAAACATGATTGTCATTGCTAAGTACTCTTATGGCTGGAGTCAGCAGGTGGGCCTATTATTCATAGGGTTGCAAGTTCTTAATGTGTGAGCACTGTTCAGTCTTTGAAGAAATACTGTATTGTTGTTAGTTTTGTGATGCAAGTTCTTTTGGGAGGAGCTGTGGCAAGGAGCAAACGCATTTGTTCTCTGCCTTAATCACTCTAACGAGAGAAATCTCTGGGACTCAGTTCCGAAAGAGGGTGTTCTCTGTGTGCTGTCTGTGACCTCCCTCCCCTCTGTTCAAAGACTGGTTGGAATAGTATAAAATTAAAAAGTTGCACTAAGAATATACCCAGACTTCATGTCACTGATTTCTGCTCCAACAGGAAGCTGGCCTGCAAGGCCCAGACATCTTCTACAGCTCCTCAGAGGGGTGACACAACTATTTAGCAACAAATATAATTTGTTCTGCCATATCTATTTTATTGAGCACAGTTCTAATTTCATATGCCAAATACAGACTCACAAACGTTGTTAGCAACACTTAAGGTGCTCTGGAGATTTGGCTGTGTCAACAAATGGATGTGGAATCAAAGTGGCAACTGGATAGTGTCTGATACTGGCAGCATCACAGCAGCTCCTAGATGTGACAACAGTCAGTGAGAAAGCCAAATCCTGTACAGAACAGAAGAGTTAGGTCTATTGCCAGTGAGTATGGGCATATGCTTCCCCCACAGTATAATTCCATGTATTCTGTAGATATCCAGTAAAACAGTTGTTCTTTTTCTCTTCATTAATAAAAAAGTATAAAATGGTAACAATTACTGCAGTACTCAGAATCAGAGTTTGTGTTCAAAACAGTGCAGAGGCCTAACCTAGTGATTTGAGCAAAGGCCTAGGGATTTAAGGCAAGGAACTTCTGGGTTCTAGTCCTTGGTTCTGTGACTGCTTCTGTGTTCTTGGACAAGTCATTTAACCACATTGCCTCAGTTCCTACCAATGGGCAAATAATTTTAAAAACTACTGAATTATTTGTTTGAAAATGTCACTCCGTTTGTAAAATATATTATTTGAGAATATATTTGTCAGTTCAGTTTATCAGTCTGACTCTGTGGCTCAGTGAATAATTTAAAAAAATATTTGTTGATTAATTTTAGAACGGTAATGAATGTTGTCAAATAAATTATTTGCTAAATAATATTCAGCTGGCTATATGAATTTCCCCATTATGAAATGTGGCTGATGATACTGACCTGCCTCCTGGGGGTGTTGTGAAGCCTGATTAGCTAAAGTATGAAAGCTTTATGAGCACTACTTACTATTATTTCTTTGTCTATATTCTGGATTACAGAACACAGCAATTCCAATTGAATTCCAATTCAATAAAATCCAACACGTGCCCTCTGTATTTCCTATTTATGATCCTCCACTACCCAATTAAAATCCCGTTAAGCTTCTCACCTATGGTGGCTTTATCCTCAGACCAATGAACAGCAGCTTTTAACCTCCTGCTGCATTTTTATTGTTACAAAAAATTAACAGGATAATTTGCATATATATCTCATATTTCTTAGCTAGCATGTGTCTCATGAGCTAATGGAGGATGACTATCTACTAGCTACTGACAAAATTATCCATAATTCTTCCCATTGATCAGTTTTCATTTTTGTTTTTAAACAAATATTCTTGAGACAATAAAATTCCTGAGCAAAATCATATGTTGAAATCATATTCGGCCTAAGTAATGCATATTCATTAACTTGGCCCTCCTTTTTTAACTTTTTATTGTATCCTGCTTCCTAAATTTTGTGGAATCATTTAATGGAAGGAATAGTGACATGGGATGCCAATTTTCAAATGACAGTGTAGGAAGTCTAAAGTTTGAAACGTTGTGCTGTTGATCCTGAAAATCCTTGCGTGGGGTGCAGCAGGTGCATAAGGGTTTTGTGCTCTGATACAAGTGGGAGTACATGCCTTGAATGGACACAGGTAATGATAAACGCGACGCTTTGGTCTCCTCACTGCTTGGTATTATGTCTCAAGCCTTCCTTCTTCAAAAGAGCGCTTGGCAAAAGAGGGGCAGGCAGTGGACAGAGAATGAATGTATCAGGCTATGTACACGTTACCACTTACATCGGTATAAGTTATGTCGCTTGGGGCATAGGCGCCGACTCCATGGATGCTCCAGGGCTGGAGCACCCAAGGGGAAAAATTGGTGGGTGCTCAGCACCCACCGGCAGCTCCTTGCCCCCCCGCCCAGCTCACCTCCGCCTCCACCCCTGAGTGCGCCGTGTGCCCACTTTTTCCCCCTAGCGCCCAGAGCTTGCACTGTGAAACAGCTGTTTCACGCGGCTGGGGGGGGGGGGGGGGGAGAAGGGGGAACGCGGCGCGTTCGGGGAAGAGGCGGGGCCGGGGCAGGGATTTGGGGAAGGAGTCCAATAGAGGCAGGGAGGGGGCGGGGTTGGGGCGGGGAAAGGGTGGAGTCTGGGCGGGGCCGGGGATAGGGGGTGCGAGCACCCACCGACGCCGGGGAAAGTTGGCGCGTATGGCTCAGGGGTGTGAATAAGCCACCCCCTGTGCAACGTAAGTTACACCGACCTAAGCGCTGATGTGGATAACACTATGTCGGTGGGAGAGTTTCTCCTGCCAACATAGCTACTTCCACCTGCGGGGGCTGGAGTAATTAAGTCAATTTAGAACGTCTGCACTAGCAGTGCTACAGCAGGGCAGCTGCATCGGTGCAGTTGCACCACTGTAAGCTCTGTAGTGTAGCCGTAGCTTGAGGAGACACAGCTTCATCCTCGGCTGTGCTGAGTTAACACGGCTTTTTACCTGTCTTGCCTACATGATTTACCTATTTTACCTACTCTTCTTATGAGCTATGGCTGGCCCTTGTCTGTATCTATTGCAGGCTCAAAATGGCTCATTCTTATAGAAGTAATGGACATACACCTTATGTCAGATCAAGAATTTAGTCAGTATCTGACCATTCTGTTCCAAAAAGGTTAATACTGACAGGTATGGTACATGTTCAGTTTTGCACAGGGATTGCATTTTTTCTGTGTGGCAAGTCAAGTTGGTCTAACATAGGATTGACAGCTGCACCGCTTAAAAACCTATTGAACTCTAAAAACTAAGCTCAAGTCAGATAGTGAGAAGGCAGTTCAGTCTCCAGGCCCATTCAACCCCTGACCTCTTGGCTGAGACTTCAACAAGGGTCTCAGATGTTGTTAGTTGCAAGGCTGGTTTTTGCAACGTGGAAACCTGTACTCTAGGAACCAGACTGTGTCAATAGGACTTAAGTACATTCTTCTGAGCTTTGTGGAATTGGGCCCCTAATGCATCCTCATATTACCTTTGACTTTGGGGTTCCTGCCGAGCTCTTATAGGAACTTTAAGCTTCCCCCAGCTGGAGGAACCACCCGAGAGGGCAGGAGTGGAAACAATACCTGCTTTTCCCCAGGGGTGAATCCTCTTTGGGACAGGGGGCCTTGAGTCTGCAGAGGGGTTCCATATTTACCTCCCTGCATCTAGCCCAATGGCTTTCAACCCGTGGTCCATGCTACCCCCTCCCTCCCCCGGGGGAGTCCACAGACTATGTCTAAGGGGTTCGTGAAAGGTTGTCGTTACCATAGAGCAGTGGTTTTCATCTGTGGTCCGCAGACCCCTGGAGCTCTGCAGACTATGTCTGAGATTTACAAAGGGATCCGCACCTCCATTTGAAATATTTTCGGGGTCTGCAAATGAAAAAAGGTTGTAAACCACTGATCTAGCCTAGTAACTTGGAGAAGGTATCCACAGTAGACAGATTAGACTGTAAACTTTTCAGAGGAGGGACTGCCTTTTTGGTATGTGTTTTTACTTTGCCTACCACAATGGGGCCTTAATCTCTGATTGGAGCCCTTGGATGCTATTGCAGTACAAATCATTAATAATGAATCATAACATCTACAATAGATGGTTCTTAAAATTAAGGACTGAGTTTAAAACCCTGCTGACACACTTATTTGGCTTGGGTACTGTCAGTCTGTTATTACAGTAAAGCAGAAGTGACTCTGAGATTAACCTGAAGGTAGAGCTAATGACATGACAACTTATAATAACTCTGCATTCTTTCAACAGAAAAAGCTATTTAGACAATCTCATGGATGAAAATGAGAAAGACAGGGCAAAGAGGTGAGCACTTTTTTTCTTTTATAACACTGTTCATTTTGTTGTGAACCTAAGATTTTATGTTGCTGCAAAAACTGTTTTTTCCATCCTAATTAATCAAAAGGGAGAGAAAAATAAAGCCAAATACAACTTGAAAAACTGATGAATCACAAAGCACTATTATCAGCCATCCTTTAAGAATAAAAGCATGTCAATAGTGCTTCCTCTGAAAAATATCAGCAAGGCAAATACAAGGGTTATTTTTTCACATTACTGCATAGGATCAACCGAGGAACCTACAGAATGCTATTTCTGCCACAATACAACTGTCTAGTCTACCATGTGTATAAAATATCCATGTTATCATATAATCTTTTATGGAAAACACTTTGTAAAAGAAACACCGATTGTTCATTGAAAATAATGAGGTTTTCTTATTATGTTACTCAGTTTATACATGGGTAATTATCTGATAATGATTTTGGGGAAAAATAAAACAAAAAATGACTAATACTCTCAAATCACCTTATCACCAAAAACCAATAACATTATAAACATTACTTCAGACCTAAACATAGTCTCCTTTCATATGTGCTTGTTATGGATTGGGTTAAACCCCATTGAAGCTAGGCTAAATGATGGCGCAGTTAAATGCCCCTTTGGTTAGTAATAGTCAAAACAATAGAAGCCACCACCAAACACACAGATCCACTTGGCAAGACTGAGTCAGAAGCTATGCCATGCAGGGTGAGGGGTTTACCGGGATTGATACAGCAAATGCAGGGGTTAAAGGATTGATTGATGGAGCTGTTGTGTGTGTCTGTGTTTTTGTGGAAAACCAGAGAAAACACTAGAAAGCAAGGGCAGAAAAACCAAGGGCACAATCAGAACAAGCACTGGGAATGTGGTCTTAAGAAAACATAAGCAAGAGTTTAGGGAAAGAAAAAAAAAAGCTAAGAGAGACAGCTTTTGAGCTGAGTGCTGATTGGAAAAGGTGCCTGCTACTGTGAGCAAAGACACTGTCTCTTGTTGTTTCATTCCTGCTGTGTTCAGGGGAAAAGGTCTTTGTACATTCTTTGTAAATAAGCAGTGTTGCTTCAAAGAAACATCTGGTTCCATTACCAATTACTGCTCCTAACTGGAACAACCCACAAGATGCTGAATTTTTGGCTAATTGATTGGGTCTAAAGCAGTAACGTGCTATTAACTACAGTGGTAAAGTCACAGTTAATACATACACAGGAAATTGCTACTAACACTTTGTAGGGGTTGCCTTTTCAGGTAGAAAATCATTTGTTGCAGTAAAACTCCATAATAATTGGCTGGCACCAGGAGTGTCACAGAATCTGTTTGCTAGCAGTTTTTTTGGAAGTGTGATCAGTACTGCAACCAGCAGTTTAACTGGTGTAGAAGGAGCCTTAGGTTGCATGTATTTTTTTCCTTTGTTCTTTCTAATGAAAGTATTTCCAGTCCAGGCACAACTAGTTGGTCCAGGCTCGTCTCTTTTGATTCTTTTCCTGCTTCTTCCCTCCTGCAGCCTTTTTTCACTAATATAGGTCAGAACGCTCTGCAGCCCCGCTCAACTGTTCTCCTTTGCTTCTTTTCTAATTCATGCATGCTCGAGATACAGAAGCCCACTGTTTGATACCAGGAGCAATGTGCTGACCTAACTGCTGCAACCACTTAGGACTGCAAGGAATGTCTTCTGAGGCAAAGGGCCTATCAAAGTTTTCCCAAAGCCACTGTGCCAACAACACGCTTCACAAGGGACTTAATGCATGAGAGTTGCTAAACATAGTATTATTAATGCACACTACAAAGAAGCACAATGTAAGGATGCGCCTAACCATCTGTAAATAATGTAGACATCTGTGAATGGAGGAGGAGGATGAAGGGAATGGATGCCTCATGCCACATTACATCATGAAAAAGATGTCTTTGGAAATGGTATATCGCAGCTGAAAGTTTCATACAAAGTGTCAAGAATTATAACATTGCTGGAATGCGGGGTTGTTTTGCAGGGAGTGGGGAATGAAGCAAAGGGGAGAATAGAGGGAGGAATTCCAGATTTAACTGTCACTACCAGTTCACACACTTAGGTTCAAATTACTTTTATGATGCATGCAAGGCAACCATTCAAAAAGGGGGTTAGCGAGCAACATACACACAGAACGGACATAGGAAAACACATATCTTAAATAGTGGTAGTTATTACCATCTGCTGACATTTTAATGCCTCTTTTTTTTTTTGTAAGGAGCATTTTTGGTGATATATAGGGTCAAGCCTTTGTTAATATTTACTCAGAATCAAAATTCCATTCAGACAGTGTATCTTTTTCCCATCAGCATATGCCATATTGCTTTGAAGATAACCAGGAGGTACATAACCTGGACTAATGGTATGAATTGTGCAATCAGAATATGCTTCCTTTAATAGTTTGATATAGTTTGTGTCGATGCCCTGCTCTGCAAGAGCTTTCAACGCTGCATTGATCTCTGTGCAGATATGACCTTGTTTGATACTCTCGTTCGCATCCCAGTTAAGAAAGATGTGAAACAAGGAGACACGGTTTCACCAAAACTCTTCACAGCCTGCCTCAAAATGGTAATGAGGCGAATGAATTGGAAGGGTGGAATCAACATCAACGGAGAACAGTGAAACCATCTCAGATTTGCGGACGATATTGGGTTGATCACAGAAAATTATATCAAACTACAGAAAATGCTGCGAGAACTCAACACAAAAAGCAGCCAAGTCGGACTGAAAATTAACCGCTCCAAAACAAAATGTCTGCGGTCTGATACCTGGCCAAAAGTCCAAATAACAATCAAGGGAGAACAAATAGAAGAAGTTGAGCAATATGTCTATTTGGGCCAAGAAATTAACATGTGCCACGATCAGGAAGGTGAACTCTCGCAAAGAAAGAAAGGTGGTTGGTGCGCATTCAGTTCTATCAAGGATGTCCTCCAAGGAAAAATCAACAAGGCAACATGCGGCAGCCTCTTCAACTCAACAGTACTGCCAGCAATGTTGTATGGCAGCGAAACATGGGCACTGATGAAGACAGAGGAGCAGCCACTGTCTGTCACAGAGAGGGCTATGGAAAGAAGAATTCTGGGAATTTAAATGCGAGACTGAGTCCCCAGTGAAGTGATCAGACAGCAGAGTGGAGTGCAGGATGTCGTTGTTGAGAGCAGGCATAGTAAAATGTGATGGGCCAGGCATATAACGAGGCTCACTGACAATCGATGGACTACAGCTGTCGCTGAGTGGTACCCACAGGAACTGAAACGACCACTTGGCCAACCTCCAAAGAGAAGGGAAGATTTTATCGTGAAAAGACATGGCTGCACATGGAGAAGGAAGGCCAGGATACGAGACGAATGGAAGACGTGTTGTGATTGGCACAATCTGTATGAGGGCTGAAGGACTGATCCATCAAGGTGATCAAGGTGAATGGTATGAAATTAAGATAAAGACAACTTCAGCAGAGTATCAGGGATAGTGCCCTAATAGTGAGATTTACTAGACTATGGAATACGTTTCCAAGGGAAGTGATGGAACCTGCATTGTTCAAGACATTTAAAACTGGACTGAACAAAGCACTAGCAAATATAGAATCCTGCATAGGCAAAGGGATAGATTAGATGACGTAATCAGGTTTTCTGTTTTCTTCCTTTAAGGATTCTACTCTGTTCATTGATTTGGCTCTTGGTAGAGTTATTTCCACTACAGAAGTTTTCAGATTTCCTTTGTGAATAAAATGTCAAGTGTTAAAAATAGGTACTTTCTGGTTTCTGTCAAAACATCTTTTACTTTCTGGGCAAGCAACACATACTCTATATATGGTTGGGGAGTTTCAGTTTTTGAAGGAATGGGAGCCTTCAAGCTAACCCGGGCTGAGGATTGAATTACATGAAAATAAAATGTTGGTTTTCTTTAAATCTACTTGAATTGTTCGGAAATACGATGAAGATGGATTCAAATCTTGTCCCAACAGTCTTCTGCACGTGTAACAGGAGTAGGCTTAAATCCATTAGACAGCATCCACCTAACCTTTTGTGTTCAAAGCTGTAAAATAACCAAAGATTGGCTTCTTTCCAGTGCATCTCAAAAAGTATTCAGGCCAGAGAGCAAGACAAACAAAAATTACACACACACACACCCCCGTCACTGGTAACGTATGGAAGCCTCCATTGTGATATCTCTGCTGAAAATATTTATTGCCATATTGGTCCTTAGAGGAATGTCAAAGTTGTATGCCCAGGTTTCTTCATTAACTGCAGTGGTATTACTGGATTGACGCTGGTGTTACTTTTAGAAGAAGTTGGCCTGTTAATTATTAAATCCTGTCTATTTCTAACCACATTTTTAGCTCGTTATACATTTAAGCCAAATAAATATTAGCCTATGACGTTCTTGTTTGCCTGGAACCTTTCAATGGAGTAAGCAGAAGTTCTGGCATATTTTACAGTTCATTTTCTGCCTGGTCATATAAGCCTAGGAGATACCCTCCTAGAAAACTGTCCATTAACATACATAAAAAAATGTTCATACTGGGAGACCAAGGGTGCACTGAAGAGTACAATTCTTAGTTTATAGATTAGTGTACAATAAATAAAAATTAAAATACAGCTACTGAGCAGATTGTTAGAAACAGTAATAGTAGCATTATGGTAGTGTCTAAAAGCCCCAGATGAAATTGGGGCCCCATTGTTCTACTGTACAAACACATAAAAAGAGACAGTCCCTGCCCCAGAGATGCTGGAATTAGGAGTTTGGAGGGTGCTGCCGCAACCCTTGGCTTGAAGTGGTTTCCACTGTACGGAGTTTACAGTTTGGTTCAATGGCTCTCAGCTCCCTCACTATAAAAATTGTTCCAGCAACCCTGCCCTGCCCTGAAGAAATTTACAATTTAAATAGACAAGACGCATAAAGGGAGTCGTATTATCCCCATTTTACAGATAGAGAATTGAGGCACAGTGAAATTAAGTGACTTACCCAATGGCACATATAGAGTCTGTGACAAAACTGGGACTTGAACCTAGAATCACAGTCCAGTGACTAAACCACAAGACCAACTTTCCTTTCTACAATTAAACTTGTGCAGGATGCTTATAAACTGCCATAGTTTTTTTACTTTTTTATCTGACCAAGAAATAATTTAGGATACCTAAGTGTTTTGATCAGCCCAAAAGTTTGAGCATTATAAATTGTTTTCTGGGCCAACAAAATGTGTTGCCATATTATTTACCTTGTCTACTTACAATCTTCCTTTACGGAAAGTACCTCAGCATAGAATGCATGAATTTTGAGTACACACACACATATGAAAACCAGTGCTCACAAGACAAGCTTTATGATTTGTCAGAAAACAAGGACATGAAATTCCTCCACATCTTGTCCTGCTGCTGGAGTGATAGGGGGAGGACAGAAGAGCCAACATGTGCTCACTGAGTGAGCACAGGAATAAGATAATAAAGTCACAGAGCAGAGATGGGAATAAAATCCAGCTCTGTTGTTTCCCAGCCTAGCACTCTATCCATTGGACCATGCTGCTTTTCAAGATGTCCCAGCAAAGAGGTCACAAAGATGACAGTGAGAAAGGCCAGTTCTTGGTTGCTTATTTAGCTTTGCCTGGTGCCAGCCATCAGTGTTCACACACTGATGCATAGAGAGTTCATTTTCTAAATAATATGTCGCAAGAAGAATATGTAATGATTACTCGTTCTAGGTCCATTCATAATTTTTTTTTCATACTTATAGGGCTTCCCGTAACAAGTCTGAAAAGAAGAGACGTGACCAATTCAATGTTCTCATCAAAGAGCTCAGCTCCATGCTTCCAGGCAACACCCGTAAAATGGACAAAACTACAGTGCTTGAAAAAGTCATTGGCTTTCTGCAGAAACACAATGGTAAAAATTGCTAAACCTATCCATGCACCGTCAAACTGTACCAAATCCTTGTTACTCCAGTGATGGTCAGAGTGGCTCAAGTGGTTAAAAATTTCATAGTAAGATTTTTTCCAAGTCATAGTTTATGCCGAGAAAACTTAAGGGTACCATGCAACTCAAATCAGTCTCCTCAGCTGCTCCTTGGTACAGGGTAGTACTTATCCTACTTGCTCTGTAGTATAATGCCTGTTCGGACCTGATGGGCTTGCTCAAGACTGCCTTTCTTGATCACAATATTCCTTTTGATTGTTGGGCTCAAGTGAATGAAGCCGGTCAGTCCTTTGATGTTCTAAGGCACAGGATGTGTGCCTCCCTAGCTGACTGAATATCAGGCAGCCAGGGAAGAAATGCAAAGGGCACAGAGCTCTGAAGTGGACCTGTGAGCTAAGCAGGGGAGGGACTTGTGCTCTGAACAAAAAAGTGATCAGGAGGGAAAGAGGAAGCTCCCTTCGCCTGACACCAACAGACTTCTGACTGGAGGGGGGAAATATTTTTCTTAGCTTCTCTAAAAGTAGATGTAGGGAGCCAGTCTATTCCCTCCTGGGGTATTGTGAAAGGGGGCTGTGACTCCTGCACACTGTGGGCCCTGAGTATGAAAAAGAATCAGCTTCTGAGGATAGGGGATAGGGGAGTTATCATATGAGAAGCTTGCCTGTGTGCCTCTGTACATTCCTGGTGGGTATGGAGTGGGGTTGTTTTCCCTGGATAAGCCAACCTGCTACTAAGCCAGCATCCATAGTCTTGTCTCTCCTAGGTCTCAGTTTCTACTTCATCATGCCCACTACACCTTTTAACAGATGAAAATCCATCAAGCATTCTTTTTAAAAAAAAAAAATTGGAGAAAGTGAAGGCTCAAGGTTGCAAATTTAAATAATTTTCTATACAGAAAATATCTTAAAGAAAGATGACATGTCATTCTTTCTGGCTGTAAAATATTGATCATTTTTTCTCTGGCACTTGGATCCATGTGCCATCACACCAAGCAGGCTGAAGGGTGAAGAAAGGAGGGGAGCGCAGAACTAATGTGTGTATAGTGTAGTACAATGGGAAATTCTGACATTAAGGGCCTAATTTTTAAAATTGGTTTAATAAATTGTATTCACAGATATTTGCTTGCATAAATTTGGGGGACTTCTACCCAATGTGCACAAGCAAATACCAGTTTTTCATTTGCATAACATGTAGGTGCAAATTTTGTTTGATTTTGAGGCCATTTGCAAATTTGGCATAGAAGAGTACAATAAAGACAGCTGCTGAATAGTGATGACGGCCAGACATTTATTTTAAAATATATCTGAAGGGTGAATTTTTATTCTCATAAAAACGTGCCAGCTCTACCATTATATCTCAGTACTGATCTCTAACCCTTGCTGTTCCCTTGGGGGCCACTGAACAAAAACTATAAATGTGCTGAATTGTACCACTCATCTGTGATGTGAGCAAAGTTTAGAGACAGATCACCTCTTGCTGAAGGAATCCTGAGGCTAGGGTGGAATACTGCAAATTTTGCCTTGCAGAGGCTGATGGTTCTACCAAAGATGTGGGGTTGCCCCTGCCTCATACCCCATGAAATGGGCAGATCATAGAATCATAGAATCATAGAATATCAGGGTTGGAAGGGACCTCAGGAGGTCATCTAGTCCAACCCCCTGCTCAAAGCAGGACCAATTCCCAACTAAATCATCCTAGCCAGGGCTTTGTCAAGCCGGGCCTTAAAAACCTCCAAGGAAGGAGATTCCACCACCTCCCTAGGTAAAGCATTCCAGTGCTTCACCACCCTCCTAGTGAAATAGTGTTTCCTAATATCCAACCTAGACCTCCCCCACTGCAACTTGAGACCATTGCTCCTTGTTCTGTCAACTGCCACCACTGAGAACAGCCGAGCTCCATCCTCTTTGGAACCCCCCTTCAGGTAGTTGAAAGCAGCTATCAAATCCCCCCTCATTCTTCTCTTCTGGAGACTAAACAATCCCAGTTCCCTCAGCCTCTCCTCATAAGTCATGTGCTCCAGACCCCTAATCATTTTTGTTGCCCTCCGCTGGACTCTTTCCAATATTTCCACATCCTTCTTGTAGTGTGGGGCCCAAAACTGGACACAGTACTCCAGATGAGGCCTCACCAATGTCGCATAAAGGGGAACGATCACGTCCCTCGATCTGCTGGCAATGCCCCTACTTATACAGCCCAAAATGCCATTAGCCTTCTTGGCAACAAGAGCACACTGTTGACTCATATCCAGCTTCTCGTCCACTGTGACCCCTAGGTCCTTTTCTGCAGAACTGCTACCTAGCCATTCGGTCCCTAGTCTGTAGCAGTGCATAGGATTCTTCCGTCCTAAGTGCAGGACTTTGCACTTGTCCTTGTTGAACCTCATCAGGTTTCTTTTGGCCCAATCCTCCAATTTGTCTAGGTCCCTCTGTATCTGATCCCTACCCTCCAGCGTATCTACCATGCCTCCCAGTTTAGTGTCATCTGCAAACTTGCTGAGAGTGCAGTCCACACCATCCTCCAGATCATTAATAAAGATATTAAACAAAACCGGCTCCAGGACCGACCCTTGGGGCACTCCGCTTGAAACCGGCTGCCAACTAGACATGGAGCCATTGATCACTACCCGTTGAGCCCGACGATCTAGCCAGCTTTCTATCCACCTTACAGTCCATTCATCCAGCCCATACTTCTTTAACTTGGCGGCAAGAATACTGTGGGAGACCGTATCAAAAGCTTTGCTAAAGTCAAGGAATAACACATCCACTGCTTTCCCCTCATCCACAGAGCCAGTTATCTCCTCATAGAAGGCAATTAGGTTAGTCAGGCACGACTTCCCCTTGGTGAATCCATGCTGACTGTTCCTGATCACTTTCCTCTCCTCTAAGTGTTTCATAATTGATTCCTTGAGGACCTGCT
Organism: Emys orbicularis; assembly: GCF_028017835.1. Taxonomy (NCBI): domain Eukaryota; kingdom Metazoa; phylum Chordata; order Testudines; family Emydidae; genus Emys; species Emys orbicularis. Next base: position 249,870,725 of record NC_088683.1, read on the forward strand.
CCATGATTTTTCCAGATGCTTCAGCCCCCACAAATCATAGAGCCCTTGAGATCTTGGGAAATGATCTGGAAGTCTTGACCATTCACTTGAAGGCTTTGTGCAGGCTCCAAGTTCCTTGCAGGATGGCAGTGGCTCTCAACCTTTCCAAACAACTACACCCCTTTCAGGAGTTTGATTTGTCTTGCGTATCCCAAGTTACACCTCCCTTAAAAACTACTTGTTTACAAAATCAGACATAGAAATACAAAAGTGTCACAGCCACACTATTACTGAAAAAATTGATTACTTTCTCATTTTTACCATATAATTATAAAATAAATCAATTGGAATATAAATACTGTAATTACATTTCAGTGTATAGTATATAAAGCAATATAAGCAAGTCATTGTCTGTATGAAATTTTAGTTTGTACTGACTTTGCTAGTGCTTTTTATGTAGCCTGTTGTAAAACTTGGCAAATATCTAGATGAGTTGATGTACCCCCTGGAAAATCTCTGCGTATCCCCAGGGGTACATGTACCTCTGGTTTAGAACCACTGCAATGGGGGAGATCTGCACACGGAGGGTTCCCTTATGCATGCACATCAGCCTCAAATCAGGAACAAGACTAAGAGCACCAGAATACCGTATCACTTGTAATCTAAGCCAACTTTGACAGTAGGGCACAGTTACCAACTTTCATGCGGTAAATAAGCTCCCTGACTTTCACAATAAGCCAAAAATCAAGCTAATCCCATTTCAAAACAAGGCCAAAACAAGCCAATTCCTAAGAACCCCAACACTCTATGGGACTAGATCCCCCTGGCGTGCAGTCGGGGACTGTGGTGGGCCCGCTGTGCACCCTGACTCTCTCCCTCCCTTGCCCCTGCTTGCCCCCTCTTGCCCCAGCTTGCTGGGAGCCGATCAAAAAAAAGAAGCAACAAGCTACAACGAGCAAGAAGCTACAAGCCAAACAAGCAACAAGCTACAAGCCAAAAACTAGCCAACAAGCAACTCAAAACAAGCCCAATTTCTGCGTTTTTTTCGCGGGTTTGGCATGTCTGCAGTAGGGACTGATTCTAATTTGATAAGGCCTCTTTACACTGCTCAGGTAGTGTATACACAGTTCTGGAACAGTGTAAATGGGCCACATCTCCAGATGTGACAGTCCTTAAGCCCATTTGGAATCCCAGTGACTTCACTAGAACTCCATATGGGTGAAGGGGTCCAACCTCACAGAGCAGCTTGCAGGACTGGGGCCTAGTGAATTAGTCTATGCCACTTTGCTCTCTTTTATTCCTTGGACAATCTTTCCACCTTCTCAGAGTTGAGACGTATGGGTGTAATGAAGAAGCAGATAAAACTCTTACATCATGACACCAACATAATTAAGTCACAAATGTCAAAATAATTGAGGAAAGAATGATAGTTAATCTGTTATTGCAGTGATGGTTTTCTTTTAATGAAATATTGCCATAGACAAGATGATTTCATGCAAGAGGGCATGATTGAGACATCTGAAAGTTTCATTATATCTGTTATTCTTTTACAGCTTCTTTGGTGACCGTAATGATATATCTTTCTTTTTAGCTGCCCAAGGCAGAGTAAAGGAAGATGTTAATATGCACACTTTAAAAAATCAACTAAAGAACAACCACATAGGAACTGAATAAGTGTAAATGAAGCAGCAGATAGCGCCAATAATTTACTCAAAAAAGGCATTTTACTTTCTTTTACCCGATTGTTCTCTGTTTAGTAAACAGCCTATGATTGTATATAGAGGTTGGACTGAATTGCTACTGGTTTTGTACTCTTTAAAAAAAAAGAAAGAAAGAAAAATACTTTTCAGACAAAAATCTATTATTTAAAAGTTTAAATCAATAGTAGATATGCAACATACTACAAAACAAACAATACAGTTTAAAAACATTGCTTTATCCACACTGCATATGATAGTTTTATTTGTTGTATTCAATACTATTTTCTCTTACATTCAGCTTTCTAAACCAATAATTTAGTTATAACAGAAAAGCAGATCAATTTTCAGATTTCCTGCTCAAGAAAGAGTCTCTTTCTATTAATCCAAGGAAGCTTGCCAAAATTCAAATAATTCTTCCAGAAATTGATTTTTCAAATATGCCATTTTTTCCATGCTAGTATCTACTGTAAAATATTCTGCATTTTGCAGGGTACATAATAAAGAGCTGATTGGAGCTGATCCTTTTTTCCCCCAGCCATCTGCTGAACATTCTGGGCCGGTAAAGCCACTGCATTGTGGTATCAAGACAACCCCAGCAATGCTGAAAACGTTAATTTAGTGGGAAACAGACTGCTGCAGCTCCACTGATAAAAGCACTAACCTGTGCTTGTGTGCGTGCTTTGGTTTACTTCCATGAGACACTTCACACAGACACTGTTATAGGTTTACTGCCTTTTAAATCATTCAGCCATTTTTATGTTTGTGGTCAGTCTCCTGAAACAGAGAGAACGTGGTGTTAAGTGCTCTATAAATGTTGATAGATTAGGTGAACCTGAGTAGAGTAGAGAGGCCACATTTACCCTCGACTGGACCAGCAGTGCTAGTGCTCAAGTGTACTTTTATTAGAGCTGGGTGAATACTGAACAGAATATTAGGCAAATTTTGAGAAATGAATCAAATAATTTATCTGACAAATACATTCTTACATTACTTACCCACTGAGGTCCATAATATACCAGTACTAATTGGAAATGTTATTTGAAATAAATTATTCAACAAACTCTCATTTGGGTTCAGTCTTAACTACAGAGCTGTGATTTATAATTATCATACACTTGCACTTCTCCGAGTGAAAACTTACAAGGGACGAGTGCCCTAGGAGTGTTTATTGGACGGTGCTTCCATGTGGCGGAACAGAATGCCACCATCAAACCACCAGACAGGTTCACAGTCAGATTTTTATTTTAAAGGATAGGAGATTGCATTTTCCAACTGGTTTTTGTGAGTGAAGCTCTGGTTTGCTCCCCCATCCTCCGGCCTACACTGCACTGTGGAGCTGGCTGGAGATGCTGTGAGGGGAGAAGGATGCTCCATCACAAGAGATGTTGTAAATTGTACATTCCACCTGTGCACCAAGCAACTGGGGAAGCGATTGTGGTTTCTAAGGCACAGTCCTCCAGCTTCCTCAAGGATGCTTTTCACTGCCCCTACTCGGCGTTGTGGCTGTAGGCCAAAATCTAGCCCTGGGTCATTCCCATCCTGAGTCTGAAACTCAGTAAACCGTAACTACATATTTGATATATGCTAATCCTCATCCTGATTTTAATTTTGCTCAGGCCTTTTTTTTTATTATTCAGTATTCACCTAGGTAACGCACTGATTGAAAACAATGGCCATTTGACTGCAAACTCCCATTGAAGACAATGGGGTTTGGCTGAATGAAAACTGAGTAAGGACCTCCGGACATGGCCATATTCTTCATAAGCTCCATATTCTTGCACTGCATGCATGACCCATGCTTGAAAATCTCTATTCATTTCAAGTGATACAAAATATTTACATCCCTTAGCAGCAGTTTGTATAAAGTTTTGCAAAATATACTTTTTCTTTGGATTTTAAAAAAAAATTGTAATGTTGTTATTTGTTTAGAAGTCTCAGCACAGACAGAGATTTGTGAAATTCAACAAGACTGGAAGCCTTCGTTTCTCAGCAATGAAGAATTCACCCAGCTGATGTTGGAGGTAAAAATGCATATACTTTTGCTATGGATGTGCACATTGTTCTAGAGCAACAATATGTCTGTGATGCCAAAAAGAGAAGAACTTTAGATTTTATTGTACTTGACCATAAAGCAGAGCCACCATGAAACAAAAAGACTGGAAACCAATACGGTTCCATGGGGTTCCATTCCATGCTTGGACACTGCAGTAACCGAAGTACTGCAGTCAATAGAAATCCACTTTTTAAAAAATGCTACACACACATATTAAATGTAATACATAAAATAAATTCAAATTATGATTTACATTTTATTGCTACAAATATAAGATAGGGAAAGAGAAAGCTTGCCATATCTCTCCTTTTTTGTATATATATTATTATTATTTTATTTAACATTTATACTGCATTGGCACCTAAAGGTCATCCATGCCACAACCCTATTGTGCTAGGTATTATAGAAACATAGAAAATGACAGCCCCTGTTGACTTGACGCCATTAATACTGCCAGTGCAATCATTTCCAAAGTTCCTTTCAAAGACATCTTTATTATAATAGGGAGCACAAGCACTTTGCAATTATATTCTATTAAATTACATTTAAATTATACCATAGGAGTTTCTAAAACTAGCAGCGATTTTTAGGGAAATGACTCAATGATGTTTGTGTAGGTTTGATATGAAATCCAAATGAGCTGCCAAAATGTAATTTTCTATCTTATAAATAACTACAGCTTTGTTAATTGTCTTTTCTGATACTAAAAATGTAAAGGTTATCTGGTTTTGGAGTGTCATTTAATAACATGTTTTCACTGCGTATTTGTTTTCTCTGCTGTGATTTATGGACGTTAGTATGAAGAAAAACGTGTGAATGGACGTGATTCACTGTATGGGTGCAGGGAGATACAAATAGTCAGCAGGAGCAACTATCCTGTCCTGGGAGTGGGTAGCTGTAAATTCTCTCTGAGGCGCCACTATTTGGTCACATTACCTTTTAGTTTTTCATGATAAGTTTTCTTCTTTTTAAATATTTAACTTCCCTTTCTGTTAATGCTCATGCTTTGAAGCAAATGGAAATAATTAACTAATAGTTTTGTTTGTTACAGCTGTTAGTTTGCATCTGTTGTATCTGTCTTGGGTTTTTCTATGGCACTCGTGAATGTTGCAGGCCAGTTTTTAAGGGACACTTCATTTGCACTTGCCTGGCATAATTGTAGATTCTCATTTCAGTGCACAGGAATTTACACACATAACTCCCTTCACATTGAATTAAAAATATTCCCTTGAGGTGGAAACAAATGAATGGACAGATGACTTGGGTTCTTCTTCGAGTGCTTGTCCCTGTGGGTACTCTCTGTGGGTTGGAATGCACTCCGTGTGCCTGAGACCGGAAGTGTCCACCAGTCCATGCCTGCACCCTACCCCACCTCCTGCTCGAAACTGAGAGTACAAGGGGTGCTGCAGACTGACCACCTCTCCAATTCCTTTCTACCACTTGTGGTCTGAGAGGGAACCCCTCAGTGTTTGCAGCTTTTTGCTAGTGTTCCCACTCAAACTTTCTTGTATTGTATTCTTAGATACAGTGGATGCCACTTGACAGCAACCCTGATATCAACAACTTCTAGTTAATAGCAACATTTTGCCAGAAACTAATCCCATCCCATCCCATCCCATCCCATCCCATACCATACCATACCATACCATACCATACCATCGACTTCAGTGTTAACAGGATTTGGATATTGGCAGTGACATGCCACTTATTGAGAACTTCTTTTAGAAGAAAGGCCCTGACTGCAGGCAGGTTTGTGAGGCTGGAGCTAGGGAAGGAAGGGCTGGGACATGTCTTCCTTGGCTTCAGCCCCGCAAACCTGCCTGTGCTCAGGGACCCCACAGGAGGCATGGGGATGGGGGCCCCACATCTCCGTCCAGTGGGGGAGCCCCTGCTGGAGTACTGATGCTGCAGGCTGGGTGGGGAGGCTGTGGGCAGGGAAAGGGGCTGCAGTCCAGATGCCAGGGTTTTCAGCTGGGAGCTCGCAGAGCTGCACGGTACCTCTCTCTGTTGCTGCCCTGCCCTCAGCTTCCCCTCCTCCTGGAAAGCCCCCGCATCCAGGCTGCAGCCCCCTCTCCCCACGGCTGTCGTGCCTGCAGGCAGGTTGGGGGCTGCAGCGAGGGAAGGTACGTCATTGCCAATATCTGATACCCCCCAGCGAGTGCACTCTGACCCCGAAAACGGTGGAGAAAAAGTACATTTGTGTTCCCACCCCATCCTGAACTCTGTAGTGGTCCAGGTCGGGGAGGCTTTAGCCAGGGTCCATGGGTGTAATTGCACCCTCAGAAATCAGACCCGAATTCACTTGCATTTGGCACAGGACCCCTATCTCAGGTTTGGTCCAGCTGGGCCAAATTTGCATGAGTGGCATTGCAGCCTGGTGTCTGGGGGCAAAGCAACAGGTTGCAATGCCTGGAGTGGGAAGCTGGGCCCAGCCCCATGGAACAGGAGCTCCCACTGTGGGGTGAGTGCAGGGTGGGTTCACTGTCCAGCCACCCTCTCCCTGGGTCTGCCCACCCCTCCTAACTGGGCTGGGATTAGGCTTGTGGTGCCAGAGCAGAAGGTGTTGCTGCAGGTGGTTGGTGCCTCCATGGAAGTTCAGTACAGTGCTCCTATTGCAGGGTACCTTCACTCTGAGGCTACATTCGCTGCAGGTCCAGGCTGCCAACGAGCATAACAAACTGCTCCAACCTAGGCCCACCCCTTCAGACCAGGATGACAAGAACTAGATCTCTTCAGTAGGAAAAACAAATTTCAGCCAGGCCCCAATTCCGGGCCATCTTTGACTACGGGAAATTGTTGCCAGACCATCTCATCAAGTGTTGCTGGATGCAGCGGATATGTTTTTTCATTCCATGGCGACTTCGGTCATCATGAGGTGCATGACTGCAATCCTCGGGGTTCCCCAAGGAGGTCCAGGCAACAGTAGAAGATCTCCCCTTGTAGGGTAACAACCTGTTTAGCGAGAAAACAGATGAGTCATTTCATTCCCTTTAGAACTGTCACACACCACTCTGCTCTTTGGGGAACTGTACCCTGGCACCCTGGAGGAAATATTCCCAGCTGCCTCCTCCATCCTGTCCCTCTGCCCTTCTGTCATCCAAGGGTCTGTGAGCCTCCTTGGAAACATCAAAGGGCGCAAAGTAGCAGGTAAATGCACCACTCTTTAGTCCCAGACTCCCACCAACAAAGGATGCTTGAGAATCACCAACAAGTCTTCGCACTGCCCTTTCTCTGCACTGCCCTTATCCCACACTCTTTGGGGGCTGCCTGGCCCCTTTCCTCCTTATGTGGCATCACATCACATTGGATAAATGGGTCCTCAACAGCTTCTCGACTGGCGACACTATCAAATTCCTGTCTTCCCTTCTCCAAAATCCCATTCCCTGTCCTTCTTCAGGGACCCTTCTCACAAGAGGACTCACACACAGGAGGAGGGCTCCCAAATCCAGCTAGATAGAGCCTGTGCCTCCTCAACTCAGGGGGAAAGGCTTTTACTCCAGATATTTCCTCATCCTCAAAAAGAAAGGGAGCTGGAGACCCATCCTACACCTCAGACAGCTGAATGTCTTCATGTGCCCATTTGAGATTCAGGATGACCACCTTGATCTTAATAATCTCCTCCCTACAGAAAGGCGACTGGTTTGCGGCTCTCAATTTGAAGGATGCCTACTTTCATATAGACATTCATCCAGGACACAGGAGATTCCTGCGCTCCACGCTGAGTCTCGAGCACTTTCAATTCAGAGTTCTTCCCTTCGGCATCTCAGCGGCCCCAAGAGGTTTCACAAAGGCACTTTCCATGGTAGCAGCAAGTCTGAATCTGTAAGACAGCCCAATATTTCCTTACCTTGATGATTGGCTGCTCACAGGTCAGTCGTATCAGGAGGCGCAGATGGCGGTCCTCTCCTGATGCAATCGCTTTTACTTCTTGGGACTTCAGGTAAATCTAGAAAGGTCCACTTCAGGCCCCACACAAGTTTTAGAATTTAACCGGGTGAATCTGAACTCGATTTTGGGCAAGGCGTACTTAAGTCAGGATACATTCCTCACGATGAGGGATCTCACCACCTAACTTCGACTCATACCCTAGATAGCAGTCCGATCCTGCCTGGTTCTTTCCAGGCCATATGAATTCCTGCATCTACATTAGTGATTCTCATCCAGGAGTCTGGGGCCCCCTGGAGGACCGCAAGTAGGTTTCAGGGAGTCCGCCAAGCAGGGCCGGCATTAGACTTGCTGGGGCCCAGGGCAGAAAGCCAAAGCCCCACCACCTGGGGCTGAAGTCTGGGGCCCCGAGGCCCACCACCGGGGCTGAAGCCTAAGCCTGAGCAACTTAGCTTCACGCAGCCTCCTGTGGTGTGTGGCCCCAGGCAGTTGCCCTGCTTGCTACCCCCTAACGCTGGCCCTGGCTTTTATATGCAGAAAAACAGTTGTTGTGGCACAGTTGGGCCGTGATTATAGCATGTTGTGGGGGGGGCCTCAGAAAGAAAAAGGTTGAGAACCACTGATCTATGTGACACCCTTCCCAAGTCTGTACCTCTGGTGTCTTCAGGCATGTTTGTGGATGGTTTACACTCCAAGTAGGGACACCCTTGACAAATGAGTCTTGCTTCCTCAGAACACCCTAATGTCATTCACCTGGTGGGAAATCAAAGACACTGTCTGCATAGGGGTTCCTTTATTCCCCTACCACCAAAAAAAGACATTAATTATGGGTGCCTCCATGCTTGACTGAAGCTAACCTGGATGACCATCTAGACCATCCTGCACTTTACAAGAAACCAAACGGCATAACAATCTTTTCAAGCTTTGGACAGTGCATGAAGCTCGCAAGAGGTTTCTTCCCTTCATCTGTATTGCACATGTTGAACTCATGTCAGACAACATGACTAAAATATTTTATATAAACCAACAAGGAGGAGTGAAGTCTGCCCCACTCTGCATGGAAGCAGTCAAACTCTGGAACTGGTTCATCCGGCATCAGATCCCCATCTCAGCAGTGCACCTACTGGCAGTAACGAACGTCTTGGCAGACAGCCTCTGCAGGCTTTTTCCATAAAGATCATGAGGGGGAGATCCACCCTTTGGCCATGCAGTACTTCTTCTGGTAGTGGAGCTCGTTCCATCCTGGGACGTCTTTGTGACCCAAGCGACCAAGAAAGTGTCTAGTATAATGCTCCTAAGCTGCCCACAGGCACAACTCCAGAGGGATTCCTTCTTATAGTGATTGGACCCACCAATGTATGCCTTCCCTCCCATTCCCTTATTCCCTGGTGTCCTCAGGAAGATCAAGCAGGTTGAGACAACAGTAATCCTGTTAGCACGTTGCTGGCCAAGACAACTTTGGTTCACCACCATCCCATAGGTGGCCTCTCGCCCATGCATACACCTGCCACCGGAGCACAGGGAGGTGCCTAACAGATACTGCTACTGAAATATCTTCTAATCTTAGGCACAAGGAGCGCATGTGCACTCACAGTGAATAACCATTGGGACCACACATCTCGAAGAATTCCAGTTATTACAAGATAAGTAACTTTCCTTTTTTGCAGACTTTTCTTGTAGGGTAGTTACCAATAGAAGATAGCACTATGATTCTTCATGAGCCGGTGCTTAGTAGATATTGGGAGGTCCTGTTGAACTGCGTGCTCGCGCTCTCTCTCTCTCTCTCTCTCTCTCTCTCTCTCTGTGCTTGGTCACCCAAACAAGTCCTAACTTACTATGTTTGGACAAGACTCTGTTTAAAAATATTCTTTGTCCAGCTATAAAAGCTTGCTTTTTGCAAGCAATGGCTCAAAAAAAAACCCCAAAGTGTATTTGACTGCAGTGAAATGGCTGCTGTCTTGATAATGACCTGATCCTGCACCATTCTTGAGAGCATGAAAGCAGAAGCTGCTAAAGTGGGACTTTGAAACAGTACACAGAAGATCAAGACTATGGAGATAGGAGAGAATGCTATCAACACTGGCAGATGTGAAATTGAAGGAGAAGAGTATGAAAGAGTTGATGACTTAGTCTATCTTGGAAGTACAATATCTGCCAAGGGCCAGCTCACTAAAGAAATGAAGGCAAGAAACAGTAAAACCAGAAGTTCATTTTCCTGTTTTTCAATCAGCTGGAAGAGTAAGAAGATGATGTATCTTGCACACTACAAAGAGATTGTACAATGCTATTGTCCTTCCAACACTACCGTCCACACCTCAGAAATGTGGCAGATGTGGAAGCACACAACAGGAAGCTGAATGGATTCCACCATGTTGTTTAAGAAGAATCCTGGGAATTCATTGTAGAGATTGTGTGAACAATGTGGAAGTGTGGTGCCCCTGGTTCAGCAGACTGTGGACTCAATAATTAGACAGACACTGCCACAGTGATTTCACCATGTTATCATGCGACCCTGTGGCAGAAGCACAAGGTACATCTTAGATTGGATTCCACCTGGAGGGAAGAGAAGGGATGGAGGACAAAGAATGACCTATCACAGGAGGATTGAAAAGGATGCTGCCAGCATGGAGACATCCTACGAAGGAATCAAACACCTTGCTCTGGACAGACAGTGATGGGAAAAATGGGTTGACTCATGTGCCAGTAGGCACAGGAGATTCTAAGTCTAAGTTTAAGCACCATGGGAATTTGGTCGTTGATTTAGAAGGGAACAGTATTAATTTATATCTGTACAATTGTAATTTTTACAGCTGAATAACCTTTGATGAGAGAGACACCATATTAATGTTAGACGGACTATTTTCAAATAAGTAAAATAAAATTATATATGCATATGTTAATTTGATTTCCCCACAGAATTATAATGTGAGTTAATTTGTATGATTTGCATCAGATATTAAATACAGACTTAATACAAAACACCTCACCATAGTAACAGGCATAACCCAGCTGCCCTGCAGTGCCACTGTTCTCCTTCCTGGGTTAATTGCTTTAATGCTTTTAGAAAATATTTTAAATGTATGACAGAAAAATATTATCTGCACCTAAATTTAACAGAACCAAACTAACTATAAGAGCTAGTGAACATAGTCTTCCACTGAGGTATAAATTATTGACCTGATTGTCAAAGGTTTGGAGCACCTGAAGATCTCATTGATGTAAGCAGGCATGGGTGCTCAGCACTTCTGGCAACCAAGACATATGTTTATTTATTGAAAAATATTGATTATTTTTTAAAATGTCTTGAATTATATGGGAATTCCTGAGAGGTGCCAGGTCACCCTGAGTTCTCATTGGAGTCAATGGGACGTAAAGGTACTGAGCATCTCACAGGATCTACCCCTAGACTGTCATGATTTGGAGGTCATGCAGTATAACATCATTAAAAGGTAATATTCCCTAGATTTGCAATAAGATCTTGCATTTAACCTATGACCTCAATGTCACAGTAATCTGGCTTTTTGCAATACACCTGCACAGTAACAGATCTCTCCAATAGCATATGTATGAGCCTTATTCTAATTAGTTAATGTTTGTAACATTTGTGTTGCTCCAATAATGATCATAGAATCATAGAAGATTAGGGTTGGAAGAGACCTCAGGAGGTCATCTAGTCCAACCCCCTGCTCAAAGCAGGACCAGCAGCAACTAAATCATCCCAGACAGGGCTTTGTCAAGCTGGGCCTTAAAAATCTCTAAGGATGGAGATTCCACCACCTCCCTAGGTGACTGGCACCAATATCAGAACTTTGATTGATAGATTTATGGATCCAGACCTGCTCCCACTGAAGTCAATGGGAGTTTTGCTATTGGCTCATCAACTTCAGTGGGAGCAGGACTGGAGCTATGAATTTAATACTGTACTTGACCAAATATTGTAAGTGCTTCTTATTTGTTTGCTTCTCCTTGTTGGAGTAGTAGATGAGGCCTTGCTTTAGATACACTTAGAAGGTTTAGCTTGAGACGGAATAGGCTATTGATTTCAGATATGGCTATGAGCAAAATATTTTTACATGATAAAATATTTTAGGGTGATATTTTCTCCGATGCAGAGGGCTGGTACAAGGCTGGTGCCCCCACTTAAATCCCAGGGCTGGAGAATCTGCTGCTGTGTGGGATTTAAGTAATGCTCAAGTGCTATATTGGCTCTCTGCACAAAGGTGAATTGTACCACTAATGAATAATCTAATACCATGATCTTTAAAATAAGTCACTCAGTTAAATCTGAAGCTAAAGCTTATTTGATCATTTCTCTTGCTTTTATTTACATGAAAGCATAGTAATATACAATGTTACATTAATACAAACAGATTAATTTTGTGGGTAATTATTATTTGAGATAGCACTGCGTCCTTTCATGATACTTTGATATTTACACAGAGCTAACTTTTTTTAATAAATTCCAAGGATCCAGGCTTAGCCATTTTGCATTATTATTAATTTAAAAACTGATATTTGAAATATTCTTGTAAGCCTTTTGTTGTCTCAGCTAGTATATTTTGCTGAACTACAAAGAACACTGTATAAGTGAGATAAGACTGTGAAATCAGAGAATTACTGTTGTGCAACTTGAGATAATGTTCCTACAACCTACTAATAATGTGGTGGTGAGGTAAAAGGTTTTGATCAATGTACAATGAGAATTACTAATAAAAGCCCATACTACTGTTAAAGAACTCTCCACTTGTGCATTTCTCTTAGGCATTAGATGGCTTCCTTATAGCAGTCACAACAGATGGAACCATTGTATATGTTTCTGACAGTATTACACCTCTACTTGGACATTTACCCGTGAGTAATTCTTGCACACTCTTTTGCAGATACAAATTATGGGTCAATCCTGTAAACACCAAAACCTGCATGTTGTGCTTATTCTTGTGAGTAGTAATCCCATTGATTTCTATGAATATTCACTCTGGGGGCAGGACTGGGCCCCCAATTTATTTCTAGCATTGGTTAAAAAGGGGGGGGAGATGAAAATGTTGTGACTTTTTCCCATCAAAATTAAAAATTTATAATTTCTAAAAATATCCAACCAGTGATCTTTGGGTTTTTTTAGTATGATTCATACACTTCAGTTCCCTGTTGCTGTGAAACATTTAAAACTAGACAAGACAAAGCTCTGAAGGATATTCTGGTGCGGAGAGGGACAATATGACCTAACTTCTTTTCCATCTTTGGTTTCTAGGAAAAATATAAAATGGTTTCTAGTTAAGGCTAAGATTTAGTCACGGGTATTTTTAGTAAAAGTCATGGACAGGTCCTGGGCAATAAACAAAAATTAATGAGAAATACCCATGACTAAATCTTCTCCTGGGGCCCTGCTGCTCTGGAGGGCCCTGAGGTGCCGCTGCTCTGGGAGGCACCTACTCCAGCAGTGGGGGCTGACTGCCCTGACAGCCCACTGCTCCGAGGCCCCTGGGGACTGCTCTCCCGACAGCCTCCAGGGCCGCTTCTCCAGCCGTCCCCGGGACTGCTGCTGCTTGGACAGTCCCCAAGGCTACCCCCAGGACTGATGCTGCTCAGGCCAGCCGCACCGGCCACTGCAGCTGCGGAAGACAAGAAGGTCACGGAAAGTCATGGAATCCGTGACTTCCGCAACCTCTGTGACAGAATCACAGTCTTACTTATAGTTGATGGGGAATAGTGCTGCTGGTGATGATGGCCTTCTGAGATGTGCACTGAAGGTCTGGTTCTACTCCATTGAAATAAAGGGCAAAACTCCTATTGACTTCAGTGGAATAGGATCAGATCCTGAACTGGTTGACTGATGTCACAAGGCTGTTGGGCTGTGAAGGTCTGCTGCTGGTCTGGTGCCTTCCAAAGGAAAGCAGGCCTTTTAAGGATTGTTCCCAGGAAGGTGGGAGTGGTGGAGCTGCTGCTCTATGTGGCTGTGTGTTGGGGGGGATTGGTTACTGGCTCTCGTGTCCCAAAGATGTTCCTGTGCTATGCTGTGTCTAGCGTGGGGAGCAGAGGAGAAGAGTTGGGTTTTTTCTGCTCCTGCTGGTGATACTGGACTGGGACAGATGGTATGATAATTAAGGCATTAATCCTCACTCATTTTTAGTAGTTCAGTCTCCATATAAATACACAGCCAGAAGCAACAGGAAGCACTTTTATTCCACATGCTTTTTTTTTTTTGCTTAGGAAAATTGTAATTATGTTTTACGCTCATTTCGCCATTCAGCCAAATATGTTAAATATATTCCATCCAACAAAATATACCTAACATATTCCACTAAACTATAATACGATGAGTAATTATTTTCTCCTTAGGTGAAACAATGTCATGAAATAAGGAGGCCTGGTGGTGAACGTAGGAATATTGCTATGCAACAGTAACAAAGTAGCTCAAGCTAAAACCACCTACTTCATTTTTCTTTAGTCCTCCACAGTGCAGGAGTTCAATAATCTTTCTGTCATTTGTGGGCAGAGAGATTGCCTCTTGCTGTCCTACGGTCTGTTGGGCCCAATGATTTCCACAGAATTTCTTCAGTTTTCAAGGTTTTTCAGATGTTTGTCTCAGTGTTAAGGAAATGCTTTTCATTGCTTTCCCCTCTACTCTTGAATCCTACTGGAAACTAGGGATCCAATTCAGGAAAACATTCCTACTCAGGAAGGGCAATTAAGCATGTGTTTAAGTCCTACTGAAGTCAATGAGACTTAAACCCTATTTCAATAAGGACGTATTTAGGCAGGTACTTAAATACTTTCCTGAATTGTGATCTAAAACTGTAAACTGGTTATTCTTTCCTCGCCCTATTAGCCTTTAGCATGATAACCTTGTCTGAAATCCAATCCCAAATATGGAAATGGATCATTATTATTTATATTGTGGTAGCTCCTAGGAGCTCTAGGTATGGATTTTGATTTTGAGTTAGCTGGGGTTGGACCTGCTTTGAGCAGGGGGTTGGACTAGATGACCTCCTTAGGTCTCTTCCAACCCTGATATTCTATGATTCTATGACTTTATTGTGCTAGGCACTGTGTAAACACAAAACAAAAAAGATGGGACACTCCCACCCTGCAGGGACCTAGAGCCCGGGCTCCAGCCTGAGCCTTGAAATCTGAACAGCAGTGAAACAGCCCCGCAGCCTGAGCCCCGCAAGCCTGAGTCAGCTGGCACGGGCCAGCTGTGGGTTTTTCTTTGCTGTGTAGACATACAGAGTGTGGGCCAGACTGTGCAGTTAAGCCAGTGGCCTATTGGTGGCATTACAGAGCCCCACCAATCCAGACGGGATTGTGCTTGAGGATGCACAATCCCTACCAAAGCTCCCCTATGAACACAAGGGGAGTTCACGTGCTGCACTGTCCCTTTGGATGGTGTAGCACTCCTCTACCGTTTGCTTGACCAGCTCTAGCTGGGACGGGGGACATAGGCAGGGGCAAAGCCATGGACCCACCTCTTCCCTGCCTCCCTTTACTGGTTTGTGCTCCTGGAGGCAGTCACTGCACATCCCAAAGCTCAGAAACTGCAATTGTGGCTGTGCTTTGCAGGTGGGAAGGCTCACTACACCCTCTCTTCCACAGTCTAGCCCTATATGATCAGCAGGGACTTCCTTTGGAATGGGTTACCTTTAGAGGTTTAATTCTAATGAAGAAAACTCAAGCTTAGGGGAACTTCACAAGTGTTAATGGAGTTACACCAGAGATGGATTTGGCCCAGCGTGTACTACTTTTGTTCAGTATAATATCTGATGATGACGATACAGAGCACAATTTTAAGAAGTGTCTGCCTAACTTGTGTACCCACTTACCTATTTTATACCAGAACAACAGCCCATGGAAGACCACAGAAAGATTCCCACTGACCTCCATAGGCTTTGGATCTGGCACTTTGTGTATTTAAGTGCCTATGGGCATGGAAAGTTTAAACAGCTGCTTATGAAAATTGGGCCTTCTGTTTGGTTTCGCAAATAAAATTCAGTCCCAATTGCGGAAAATGGCAGGTTGGTAGAGAATGAGAATTCCACTCTTTTTTTGTTTTGATCATTTGTACTTTCTTTTCTTTGCAGTGTGACGTCATGGATCAGAATTTGTTAAATTTCCTCCCAGAACAGGAACATTCAGAAGTTTATAAAATATTATCTTCTCGTATGCTTATGGCAGATTCTGCCTCATCAGATTCCCTAAAGAGTACGTTTTTTTTTATCATTCCCACTAAACAAAAAGCATGGGAGAGAGAAGATTTCTCTCTTGCAAGGGTGGAGTTTCTCTGTGATATATGTCAGTATGAATATTTTGCATCTTTAGATATATTTTCATTCATTTTGAAACAAATGTTGCCACCAGGAATGATGCTTCTGTTCAATTTCAAACTAGATTCATTGCATTTATTTACTAAAGCAAGACTGCTTGCAGCTATGTTAATTATAAAATATCGTGTCTTAGGGGAGAGCTAAGGAAAACAGGTTTGACCATGGAAATTTTAGAAAAGTTCAGTGGAAACAAATCACATCTTAATTGATGTTTGAACCTAGTACAGTTATATTCTGTCCATAGATACTCTAGTGATGCACACCTGTGTTTTACATTACATTTGAAATATGTGTAAATTAATCCGAATTTATTTTATCATTTAACTTTTTTTCATAAATAATCCTTTCACATACTTCATCTAAATTAGCTCTAAGAGTGTGGGAGGCAAAAAATATGGAACACATGACAATAGAATCTACACAATTTTTTTAAAATCTACTATATAGAAAACCCTCTGCTATTCCAATGTTAATTTTAAAAGAAATTGACAGTTTTCCCCCCAAACAGAAGACATGAAAAATCTGTGAATTATGGAAAGAAAAACCGAAATAAATAAGGGTTTTAAATTAAGGGCCTGATTCTGCACTCCATTATACCAGGTTTATGGCAGTGTAATTCCTTTAATAAAATTGGCATAATGGAGTGGAGAGTCAGGCCCTAATTCTGCAAATCAGCCATGAGAAAAAAATCTGTTAGGAGTGTTGAACATTCTGGATTTATTTAGGGTTCTTTTCACAGAGGCTTCAATCCTGCAATTAGCATGCTGGTGGACTGCGCTCAGTGGGGCTCTGAGCGAGTGTAGTCATACACAACTAGTTGCAGGATTGGGACCAAATTTTCCACTCGTGTTTAGTTTAAATAGCCTATTTATTTATTTCTCCTTTTTCTAACAATCCAGCTGACAATGATTTAGAGTTTTACTGTCATCTTCTGAGAGGAAGTTTGAACCCGAAGGAATTTCCAACATATGAATACATAAAATTTATAGGAAATTTTCGGTCTTACAGCAATGGTAAGCCTTAACTTTTGTGTGAATGAATGTTACTAAACATTTTATCTGTGCAAAAAAAATATATGTGGTTACATAGAACCGACAGACTTTAACTGAAAAGGTTATTTCTAACGTTATGGGGTGAATTTTAGTTCACATGGAAGTTAGCAACTGATTAGTAACCGCCAGATGTATATCGGTAAAGTCAGTAGCTGTGTAAATTCTCCCTGTCAATGCACTTCACTTCTAGATTGTGACCCCAGTTATCCTGTTCTGGGTATCTGCTACCTTTGTCTGATGGTGAAAGGCTTGGGAACAGTTTGATTACATTGACTAACACTAACAATGGATAAAATTAAGATCCCTAAGCTCACTTTCACCTCTGAAAATTTGACTCCTCGCAGGCTCCATTGCTGAAAAAAACTACTGAACTTTCCCCTTCACCACCTCTCCAGGGAATTGTTGTTAAATGTTGTAGCACTTCATGACAAAGCGTATGATATTGTAGGCTCCCACGAAATCCCAGCCATGTTGTTAGATTTGCCCCTTGTGCCATTGCGGCCACTAAAGCATTTAGACTGGATCCTCTGAGATGCCAAGCAGGCTCAACTCCCATTGACTTCAGTGGTGGTTGGGGTCACTGAGTACCTCAAAGGAGCAGATCTATGAATCCCAAACTGTTCAGTTTTGCATTCCGTCCCCAGTACCCTGTACTTATAGAATAAGAAGGGTAGAATTAAATTCAGCAAAAACCTTAATACAGTATATTCAGACTGAGGAGATAATTTTTCAAGGGATGAAGAATAATTTGTATGTAATGTGTTTTAACAAATAGGTTGCTATACAGCTATTCAGAGAAAGAAAAGAAACACTTCATTATTACTTCTTCTTCCCCTGCCCTGCAGAGTTTGCCTTAGATATTTTGTCTGAATTCCAAAGAGTAGTATTTCAGAAGTTGCTGTTATTGTTCCAAATGGGTCATCCTCTGCAAAAATTCCTCACTATGCTTTCCAAAAGCCACACACCACATTATGAAAAGCTTTCCTGCCCCATTTAACTTTCTGGTCTTGATCCATATGATTAAAACAGAAATGCACATACAGCATGGTAAAATGTATTTCTTACTTAGTTACATGTGATTTGTGGGTTTATTCATATAAAAACATAAAACTGCCTTTCTATTTTCTATGTTTATTCTCTTTACTGTGCTGAATGACGTGAAATTTAGCAGAATGACATACACACAAACTGAGCTGTGTAGCTTTCTAGAACAGAAGCTTGATTTCCAGTGATGACGCATAAGGATACATTTCTTACTTGGAGAGTTTTTGATCAATTGATCTACAGAGATTCTCAACTTTTCTCCATTCATGATCCTAAAACTGCCCTCTATTTTCCTACCATGACACCATATATCAGCACACAGACATAGCTCTTTAATAAGGGGCAGTTGCTATTGTTCAGAAAAATAACTTTTTAAAAGTCTGTCCCTGGAAAATTCTCCCCTAGTTTAGTGTGTTAAAAGGTTCTCTCTAAGGGCCTGATTTGATGTCCATTAAAGTCAACGGGAGTATCTCCATAGATGTTCATTGGCATTGACTCAGACCTCAAATGCACCAATTTATAGCTTTCATATGTTGGCAGGTATTGTTTTGTGCTTTAATTCATTTTTGTTCTTCGTCTTTTTTTTCCTTCTGACCTAGCTAAAATTTAAATCCAGGCAGGTTCCAGCATTAAAAACGCCAGAACTTTCCCCTTCACCTTTCATGGCCCCTTTTTCTAAATCTCTCCCTCCGTTCTTCTCCCTTTCATCCTCTCATCTGTCTCAGATCCTTCTGGTTGATAGGTGGAGTTTTGCCTCTCTCTGTCTCCACTTGGCAAGATTTCATCTCTTGGAATCTTTCTTTTTCTTCCATATGGCAGAGATGTGGGATCGGGAAAATGCCACCCACCTACTTCAAACTATGGGATCAGTGGTGATTGGGAAGCAGGAGAGCACAGGTTGGAGATAATAGGAGTGGCCCTATCTCCTCCAGAGGCTCTGTTGACCTATTGATCAGCTGGAGGAGGAGAGAAGATGATTGGTCTCTTGCTTTTCCCTTTAACTGATTTAAACCTTAGCCTGGGTCCTTAGGCGTCTGTTTTTCTTGTTTCAGCAGCCCTGCCTCGCCTCCCCTTAACTGTGGGTTTGGAGCTGTGTTTAGCAGATGCTGTGGTTCTGACTGATTGCCTGTTTTAGGGAGTCACCAGGGAATTTCTTAGTTCCATTGGGATCAAATTGGCAGAGGCCTGATGGGCTTTTTTGCCTTCCTCACAGCCTCCTGGAGGCACAGTTAGGTTAAATAGTCATAGAATTTAGTAATTACAGACGTCCCCCCAGGGTACTGGTAATACTTGATAGGGTTGTTAGTTCTTCACAGGTTTCTAGGATGGTTAAAAAGATAAATGGGCCAGTTCTCAGAAGTAAAAGACCTGAGAATTTGCTGACAGGCCTTGTGCTCATGGGATAGGGGTGCTGTGGATGTGGGCTTGTGTGTATGCGAAAGGATTCAGAAGAGGAATCTGAGTCATAGGGGTAGGCTGTGGAGAGTCTACCCCAAGTTATGGGTTGTATGGTAGGAGCCCTGTAACCTCCACATTGGAACCACTTAAAATGCCTGGTATGTGAGAGTATAGGTGACAGGTGGGTAGCTCCCTCCCCCTTTGTGCTAAGTTTAATAAAGTTGTGGCTGTTTAAAATCCATCCAGTGTCTGTTCTCATTCACCGACATCTGTGTTAAGGGGAGAACTGCAGCATTCTCTTCTTGATTTTGGTTGGCCTCTGAGTTGTTAGAGGGCCCAGCAGCTTCAGTGCCATTGAGTTTTTGGTGTGAACAGAAGTGTGCTGGGTTTCCTGCTGTGCTCCGTGGGAGAAGGCTCAGTAAGGCAGGAGCGGTGCTCCCAAGATTCAGGCTCTACTGCTTGGCAAAACTCTTTTCTGTTCCTTGGCAGGCTACCAAGCTGTTACTTCCCTGGTACAGAGGGAGCTGTATGTGATTGCCAGATGGAAATGGTAGAATTATCAATAGTAATACAGAAAAGGCAGAAGTGTTCAGTACATATTTCTGTTCTGTATTTGGGAAGAAAATAGGTGATGTAGTGTCATATGATGGTGATAACAATCTTTCCATTCCACTAGTATCTTGGATGTTAAACAGCAGCTGCGACAATGAGACATTTTTAAATAAACAGGTCCAGATAACTTGCATCCAAGAGTTTTAAAAGAGCTGGCTGATTAGCTCGCTAGACCATTAATGTTGATTTTCAATAAGGCTTGGAGCACTGTGGAAGTTCCAGAAGACTTGAATAACACTAATGTTGAGCCCATATTTAAAAGGGGCAAACAGGATGACCAAGGCCTGTCAGTATGACATTGATCTCAGGCAAAATAATGGAGTGACTGATACGGGACTCTATTAATAAAGAATTAAAGGAGAATAGAATAATTAATGCGAGTCAACATGGGTTGGTGACTTGGAAGAAAACATAAAATCATCACTGATAAAGTTTGCCAAGCATACAAAAATTGGGAAAGTGGTAAATAATGAAGAGGACAGGACACTGATTCAAAGTGATCTGGATCGCTTGGTAAACTGGGCGCAAGCAAATATGTTTTAATGGGGCTAAATGTAAATGAGTATATTAGGAACAAACAATGTAGGCCATACTCACAGGATGGGGGATTCTATCCTGGGAAGCAGTGACTCTGAAAGAAATTTGGGGATTATGCTGGATAATCAGCTGAACATGCGCTCCCAGTGCAACTTTGTGGCCAAAAGGGCTAATGTGATCCTTCGATGCCTGCATAGGGGAATCTCGAGTAGGAGTATTTGGCACTGGTGTGACTGCTTCTGGAATACTGGGTCCAGTTCTGGTGACATAATTCAAGAAGGATGTTGATAAATTGGAGAGGGTTCAGAGAAGAGCCACAAGAATGATTAAAGAATTAGAAAACATGCCTTATAGTGAAAGACTCAAGGAGCTCAATCTGTTTAGCTTAACAAAGAGAAGGTTAGGGGGTGATTTGAACACAGTTTATAAGTACCTACACAGGGAACAAATATTTGATAAATTGTCTTGTCAGTGTGTCACGCAAAGGTATAACACGATCCAATGGCTGGAAGCTGAAGTTAGACAAATTCAGACTGGAAATAA
This sequence comes from Emys orbicularis, assembly GCF_028017835.1. Classification (NCBI taxonomy): domain Eukaryota; kingdom Metazoa; phylum Chordata; order Testudines; family Emydidae; genus Emys; species Emys orbicularis. The sequence continues at coordinate 249,891,846 of NC_088683.1, forward strand.
GGTGTAAATTTTTAACAATGAGGGTAATTAACCATTGGAACAATTTCAAGGGTCATTGTGGATTCTTCATCACTAGCAATTTTAAAATCAAGCTTGGATGTTTGTCTAAAAGCTCTGCTCTAGGAATTATTTGGGGGGAAGTTCTGTGGCTTGTGTTACACAGGTCAGACTAGATGATCACAATGGTCCCTTCTGGTCTTGGAATCTGTGAATCTATGAAACAGTAGGCCGTGCTGTTTGGTTGGTGCTGTTCCCTCAGCCCTGCAGGAGCAGGAGTGTAAGGGAAACACAACAGCTTCAGTGACCGACTCAGATTGCTCTGTAGCTCACCATGGGGTTGAGACCTGCTGGTCTAATGATTAATTATTCTTTTTTCCATTAAATAAATACCAGTTTTCCAGCCAGTTTCCCTTTTTCTGCCAACCACACGTTGGCACCTCAGCAGGATGCGACGTCAGCACTCCTGGACAAAATGTCCAGGATAGAGGGGTGTGAGGAGTGGGAGGGGAGAGAGATTCCAAAGAATTGCACTGTGGTGCTCTTCCCCGGCCCCAGAATCTGTCTTTGAAAGTTGTTCTTGAAGGGAAAAATAATAAAGCTAGGAATAGGAAAACAATTAGCCAAGTACACTGGGAAGGAAGAAGAAAAAATGAAGCTTAATTAGCAAAGATAATTCCTCATGAATGCATGCAAGAATGTTTTTCCTTGTAGCATTTGACAGCAGTGAACATGTTTTTACGCATGGGGACTTGGTAGAGGATGTTCTTCCTTTAGTAAAGATCTCTTATTTTTTTTAGTCGTTTGATGCCGTTTCTGACCTAAGTTTTTAGCAACTTGTTTTGGCTCTTTCTGGGAAATATTCACTGAATGTACTCTGACCTCATGTTTCTACTACATTAATATGAGTTCCCCTTCAGCTTATTTCATGCAGGCTGTATCTGATCAGAATATGTAATTGTTAAGTTCTGATTCATGTAATGTCAGACACATTCATGATAGGAACAGTCAGTCTAACAAATCTTTTCCATGTTTCCTTTTCATTTAACCTTCATTAAAGTTGGAAGTTTCACTAGATCCATGTTGCCTCACATACTCTTATTCAAAACTTTTTTTAATAAGTCACTAATTTTCTTTCATGTGACCTTCCCTGAAGTATCTGCTCATTAACCTCAAAGGTGCATTTATTATTTTTAATTATTTATATTACAATAGTGTGTAATACCCCAACTGAGATGAAAGCCCCATTGCGTTGGGCACTGTACAATCACACATCTCCTGATTCCCACTCCAATGCCAAATACACCTAGGCCATGCTGCGTCCCTAGGAGATATGTTTGGTCTTAGAGCAGCATGTAAAGATGGACTTTAGTGATCTAATTCTGAAGGTTGAGATTTTCGAAGCCAACTAGAGGTTTTACTCACACAACCCTCACTAATTTCAGTGGCATGTCTGGCTAAATCCCCTAGTCAGCTCTGAGTCTCAGCCATGAGCTTTTTTGTTTTGGTACCTTGGAGATGCTACAGAGACCCTTCCATATAATACAGTGCAGACACCTTGCATGCAACAGGCTGATTGTTTGACAATTATTTTCACTTTTCAATGATCCAGATCATATACCCATGGCTCCACCCATGTAACGGTCCTCCACTCGTTGAACATCCCTCCTACACGCAGAAGGAAGGCTCAAGACACCTTCCTAGCACCTTGTCCCCACCCCTATGCCCCAACTGAGTGGAAGGGGCTTTGTGAGGTCTGGAGTCCATGCAGCAGGGAAGGGAGGGAGGCAGGACGGAGATGCTTATGGCTCAGTGGAAATTACCCAGAAAAGTTAATATAGCCAAAGGCACGTATTCACTCTTCTACAGATCCCCTTACCCCAGGGCCTCAGGGACTAGCCACAGACAGAGGGGATCCCTGGCAGCATAGCTGTAATGGAGCTGGGCTGACAGAGAGGAAACGGGGTGCTGGGAGCCAGAACTGTAACACAGGAACACTAGGTTTGGAGGCAGGTTCCATGGCTTTGACCACAGAGAGACAAACCCTGATCCCTGATGATGTGCTGTGAGGCAATCTCTGTGACTGTGTCTTCACTGCAGAGTTAATTTAGCTCCAGTGGAGTCACCTCCTCTCAAATTAGCCTCGCTTGAGTGAGAGTGACCTCACTGTCTGAGCAGCACAGAGTGATTGTGTTGACAGCTGACAAATTGCGCTAACTTAAGCTGTTGCCTGTCTCCTCTGATGTGCCAGACACGTGTTTGTGTGTGTGGATGAGACTCGAGTTAGGGGCAACACTCGAGTGATAACTTGAGTTAACTCTGCAGTGAAGACAAGCATTGTAAGGAAGTGCTTCTGAGCATAGGCGTCGACTCCGTGGGTGCTCTGGGGCTGGAGCAACCACAGGGAAAAATTGGTGGCTGCTCTACACCCACCGGCAGCTCCCCACCCCACCCCCCTACCCCAGCTCACCTCACCTCCGCTCCGCCTCCTCAGTGGTGTAGCCAGCTTCTAAGAGGAGGGGGAGCAAACATAAAAAAGCCCCCCCCCCTTGGCTCCTCCTCTGGCCGCACCGCCCCTTCCCCCCCCATGGGTCCTCTGGCCCTGCCGTGCCACCCCCGTGGCCCCCCCCCCTCGCTCCTCCGGCAGCGACTGCCGGTCACCATTCTGCGCCCTCCCCGCTCCTCTGGCCGCGCCCGCCGCCCCCCCATGGCTGCCGGCTGTGCTGCGGGCCGCCAGCCAGCGCCCCCCCTCGTTCCTCCGGCCACGGCTGCCGGCCGCCAGCCTGCGCCCCACCTTGCTCCTCTGGCCGCAGCTGCCGGCCGCACTGCGGGCCGCATGCTGCGCCCCCCGCTCCTCCGGCCGCGCCCCCCCCGCTTCTCCGGCTGTGCCCGCTGCCCCCCCATGGCTGCCGGCCGCCAGCCTGTGCCCCCCCTCACTCCTCCGGCCGCTTTTGGAAAGGCGCCGCTTATGGAACGTGCTGAGGGGAAGCGGCTGCTTCCCCTGCACCCCGCTAGCTACGCTACTGCGCCTTCTCCCCTGAGCATGCCGCTGTGTCCTGCTTCTCCCCCCCCCCCTCCCAGCACTTACGCTGCAAAATAGCTGTTTCGCACGGCAAGCCTGGGAGGGAGGGGGGAGATGGGGGAACGCAGCGTGCTTGGGGGAGGAGCTGGGGTGGGGATTTGGGGAGGGGTCCAATAGGGGCAGGGAGGGGCGGAGTTAGGGTGGGGACTTTGGGACAGGGGTGGAGTTGGGCGGGGCTGGGGGTGTGAGTACCCACCGGCGCAGAAAAAAGTTGGCGCCTGTGCTTCTGAGTCCACTGTTTCTCCAGATTAGCTCTTTAAATGTTAACAGGCTTCAACGACAAAAGATTTTTAAAATACTTTAGGATTTCTGGGAGCCAGCAGGGGAAGATGCCTACCTAGGCTTGGAGCTCCTGCTTGACACCCCTCCCCCCCTTAAAATCTGCCAACATCCGCTGTACTAAGGCTACAGTTTTTAATCTCTGACTGCACCTTTTACTCAACCCCCCCCCCCCAACACACACACCTTCTACATACTAACCAATTATTTTTTAGTAATAGGTGGTTTGGTGAGCTCTGTTATTAACAATGAAATAAAATTGATTACAATCTGTGATCGTGCACCTGTGGTATTGCAAGCTGTTGTCTCCTGAAAAACAAGGGACTACCAGAAGATGGGGGTAAAACTCCTCTTTACTACTTGACACACAATTTAAAAAGTGTGTGGGGAAAAAGAATTTTTTTCTTTGAGACGAACAACAACCCTTTGGTCTAGTGAGCAACACTTCCAAGGCATACTTAAGGGGTAGGATGATATTCTATTTCTCCCACATAAAGAGAGCCAAACAAGCTGAGCTGGTGAATTTAATGGAAATGCTCAAGGAGGCAGACCTCAACTATGCTTATTCACCCACTTTGGTTAAACTCCAAGAGGCGACCAGTGTCAGATATGACTGGTTTGAATTTGCACAGGCTGAATTTGCTTTGGTTAGACTGAAACAGATGTACTGGGAATCTGGCAATAAAGCTGGGTAATTATTAGCACGTGGCCTTACAATAAAATCACTAAAAGCTAAAAATCAATTCAATTCACTCTAGTCAGGGCCAGAGTGTCACTGGTCATTAAAGAATTAATGAACAATTCTCCAAACTTTACCAATGCTTGTATTTAGAGGAAGACCGCCCCATCAACCAGTTCTTTGAGGAATACACCCAACATCTGCAACTCCCCCAACTAACAGAAGAACACTAAATTTGGCTTGATTTCTTATTACATTCCTCTGAAATTATGGCTGCTGTAAGCAACAGGAAATCAGGTATGGCCCTGGGCCTAGATGGCTTTCCAGCTGAATTTTATGCCCAGTTCAGACACCCTGGCTCCCAAACTGACCGAATTATATACAGAAGCTTTTGTTAGAGGAACCCTTTCCCTCTCAGTGAATGAAACCTTATCTCAGTCACTCTTAAGTCTGGAAAAGATGCTCAGGAATGTAAACCAATATCCTTAATCAACTCCAACATTAAAATATTGTCTAAAATCCTAGCTGGACAATCAGAAAAAAGTAAAAAGGAACATAATACAGGTGGGTTTCATATAAAAGAGACATGAGTTGGACAACACTGGTCAGGTTATCGCTGTGCTGTCCTACTATCAAAATCCCTTGAAACCAATGGCAGTTGTGTTACCGGATGTGGAAAAACCCTTCAGTAGAGTAATTTGGAGATATTTGGTCCTCATTCTACATAAATTTGGATTTGGTCCCTCTTTCATTTCCTGGATTAGACTTTTGTAGTCCAATTTTAGCTCCCATATCATAACCAATAACTATATCTCCTTTTCTTTCAATCTCCACCATAATTCTAGACAGGGCTGTCCCCTGCCCACCCCCACCCGCCTTTGATTTGGCCTTAGGGTTGCTGACAATACAAATAAGGGCATATCAGGGGATACAGGATATAAAAACAGGATCCGAGGAGACAAAAATAATCTTACATGCTGATGATATGCATTTATTCATCACGAACCCCTTCAGACCATCCCTAACATATTACAAATTATGGAATTGTTTGGGAAGATCGCAGGGTACAAAATTAATTGGCATAAGTTGGAAGCTCTCTCTGTCTCCCAAGGGGTGCATAATTGTGCCCTTTTAGATAATACATTTTTCCTGGCAGCAGGTGCAAATCAGGTACTTGTGAGTCCTCTTTCCTAGGAACATAAAAGAAATAGTAAAAATTAATCTCAAGCCTTTTATCACACAGAAAGCTTTGGATTTACATAGATGGCTAGCCCTCCCTCTATCCCTTTTGGGCAGAGGTAATATATTAAAGAGAATGTCCTCCCGAGATGTCTATTTGTTCTTAGCTCCTTGCCAGTTTATAGTCCCCCAAATATTTTTTTTCAGATTTAACAACCTTTTAAAGTCCATATTGCAAGGTGTGGGCAACAAGCCCAGAGTATCCTTTGGGAAAAAAAAAAATACAGCTGCCTATTCTGTCAAGAGGCTTTGGTCTGCCCAACCTTAGGTTTTATTATATATCCTCAATTTTGAGCTAAATACCACAATGGCTGACCCCTCAACATGAGTCTGAGAAAAGGGACCTGATGTTGGGGGGGGGGGGGACCCGATAACAGTCTTCAAATATATTAAGGTCTGTTATAGAGCAGATGGAGAACAATTGATCACCATGTCCACTGAAGGAAATAACGGGCTTAATCAGCAGCAAGGTTAGATATTAGGTTAGATAGGAAAAACTTGCTAACTATATGGATAGTTAAGTGCTAGAATAGGCTTCCCAGAGAGGTTTTGGAATCCCCATCACTGGAGGTTTTTAAGAATAGTTTAGACAAACACCTGTCAGGGATGATTGTACTCAATGCTTTTTTTGCCTCTGTCTTCACAAACAAGGTCAGCTCCCAGACTGCTGGACTGGGCAGCACAGTATGGGGAGGAGGTGACCAGCCCTCCATGGAGAAAGAAGTGGTTCGGGACTATTTAGAAAAACTGGATGAGCACAAATCCATGGGGCCGGATGCGCTGCATCCGAGGGTGCTAAAAGAGTTGGCGGATGTGATTGCGGAGCCATTGGCCATCATCTTTGAAAACTCATGGCGATCGGGGGAGGTCCCGGATGACTGGAAAAAGGCTAATGTAGTGCCCATCTTTAAAAAAGGGAAGAAGGAGGATCCGGGGAACTACAGGCCAATCAGCCTCACCTCAGTCCCTGGAAAAATCATGGAGCAGGTCCTCAAGGAATCAATTATGAAACACTTAGAGGAGAGGAAAGTGATCAGGAACAGTCAGCATGGATTCACCAAGGGGAAGTCGTGCCTGACTAACCTAATTGCCTTCTATGAGGAGATAACAGGCTCTGTGGATGAGGGGAAAGCAGTGGATGTGTTATTCCTTGACTTTAGCAAAGCTTTCGATACGGTCTCCCACAGTATTCTTGCCGCCAAGTTAAAGAAGTATGGGCTGGATGAATGGACTGTAAGGTGGATAGAAAGCTGGCTAGATCATCGGGCTCAACGGGTAGTGATCAATGGCTCCATGTCTAGTTGGCAGCCGGTTTCAAGCGGAGTGCCCCAAGGGTCGGTCCTGGGGCCGGTTTTGTTTAATATCTTTATTAATGATCTGGAGGATGGTGTGGACTGCACTCTCAGCAAGTTTGCAGATGACACTAAACTGGGAGGCGTGGTAGATACGCTGGAGGGTAGGGATCGGATACAGAGGGACCTAGACAAATTGGAGGATTGGGCCAAAAGAAACCTGATGAGGTTCAACAAGGACAAGTGCAGAGTCCTGCACTTAGGACGGAAGAATCCTATGCACTGCTACAGACTAGGGACCGAATGGCTAGGTAGCAGTTCTGCAGAAATGGACCTAGGGGTCACAGTGGACGAGAAGCTGGATATGAGTCAACAGTGTGCTCTTGTTGCCAAGAAGGCTAATGGCATTTTGGGCTGTATAAGTAGGGGCATTGCCAGCAGATCGAGGGACGTGATCGTTCCCCTTTATGCGACATTGGTGAGGCCTCATCTGGAGTACTGTGTCCAGTTTTGGGCCCCACACTACAAGAAGGATGTGGAAATATTGGAAAGAGTCCAGCGGAGGGCAACAAAAATGATTAGGGGTCTGGAGCGCATGACTTATGAGGAGAGGCTGAGGGAACTGGGATTGTTTAGTCTCCAGAAGAGAAGAATGAGGGGGGATTTGATAGCTGCTTTCAACTACCTGAGGGGGGGTTCCAAAGAGGATGGAGCTCGGCTGTTCTCAGTGGTGGCGGATGACAGAACAAGGAGCAATGGTCTCAAGTTGCAGTGGGGAAGGTCTAGGTTGGATATTAGGAAACACTATTTCACTAGGAGGGTGGTGAAGCACTGGAATGCTTTACCTAGGGAGGTGGTGGAATCTCCTTCCTTGGAGGTTTTTAAGGCCCGGCTTAACAAAGCCCTGGCTAGGATGATTTAGTTGGGAATTGGTCCTGCTTTGAGCAGGGGGTTGGACTAGATGACCTCCTGAGGTCCCTTCCAACCCTGATATTCTATGATTCTATGATCTAGGTGCAGGGAACTGGACTCAGAGCCATCTCTTGGGAAGGATGAATCCGGGCGACTGCTCCCAGCCCCGCGCTTTGGTAGGCCCTGCAGGCCAGTGCAATTGGCTGGCATGGTCGGTCCTGGAAGAGATGAAGCCATCACTTCCACCCCGGGCCCCGCACCCTCCTAGGGATGGCCCTGACTGGACTTGATGACATCCAGTTCTTGAGGTCCCTTCCAGCCCTACATTTCTATGATTCTATGCTCCCCCTCCCCCAGGCTCCTCAGCCTGGCTGAGCAGGGGGAAGGGACTGTAACCCCACTGCCACTAGAATAAGTCCTGAACTCAGACCTCTACCATTTCCATAAAGAGAAATCCGTTACAATTTTTGCTGCTAGGAAAGCCTGGTATCTGGTTGCTTCTAAGTTTAAGTATCATCCCTTAGTACACTCAAAGACTTCGATTTGGAGTAACTCCAAAATTTTAATTGCCCATAGTCCTGTTCTGTGGCTTAATTGGATTTTAAAAAAGGATTGTGAGCATAAACAACATAATTGAAAATGATTCCTTCATGCCCTTTCCTCGCCTTAGGGAGAAATTCCAACTGGGCCCAAAGAAGAAATGGCAATACCTGAAACTTAGACAAGCTCTGCAACTCCAATTTGGGCCAGATGCCCTTGCAACACTGGACCCCCTTAGTCTTGGGGCTTTTTGAAACTGTTATACTGCCTACCTAGGTCAGGGGCCAGAGTGTATTCCTATCCATCAGGCAAAGTGGCAATCAGTAGTGACAATGATAGAAGGAAATAGGAACAAGAACTTTCAGTCTCCCTTACCAATATTCAGTGGACTCAGATTTGTTCCAATATACATCACTGCTCACTTGGAGCTAAGATTAATGCATCAGAAAATTATTTGGAGGATGTACTGGACTCTATAGAGACTTTTCAGATCCAGAGCAGTCACCTGTGTGACAAATGCTGGCACTGCAATGCAGCAGCACTAGTTTATACCACATGTTGCCCCTGTAATCCATCTTTTTTTTGGACAGAGGTAAATATTTGGGCCAATTTCTTTCTCTTTATCAAGATGGAACTGCAGGCTGACCATGCCATCCTAGGCCTAACCAATCCATCTTGGAAACTGAAATCCTTCAAAAAACTTTGGTTGGAGAGCTCTGATGGTAGCTAAGTGTCTAATTATACAACAATGAAAGTTCCAAGTGTGCCAAACTATTGAGGAATGGTACCCTGACTTGGTGAGCTTGGCAGCAATGGAATGAATAACGTTTTGCAATAGAAACAAGATAGGCTTATGGATATATGATTCTCATTTTTTGGAATTATTGGAATAATCACTTAATCAATTAAATTGCCCAATGGGTAACCCTATTTTTGTGTGCAGTGCTTCCTAGTCCCCTCCCATCTTTCCAACTCATCCCCTCTTCAGTTCCCTTCCCCCTCCCCCCTCTGTCCTATCATTCCTCTCCTGCCCTCTTATTAACGTTTTGGGCATTTGCTTGATCATTTTTTCGCTCTCTATGCTCTTCCTCTTCCATTTCTCATTTTTTTCTGAAAGGGAATAACTACGTGGATTAGTTTATGATTTTACTTTACAAGGAACCCCAAACTGGGGCTGAACAACAACATGACCATTGTTACAAATGTCTTTAACCAGTCAAAGATTGTCTTTGTTTTATTACTTTTTGCCCTTAATAATGAAGATGTTTGGACTTATTTTGTTGTAAAATCCCAATAATTGACTCTCTACTCCAGGTTAGATTCCTTTCTTCTCTTTGCTGTTTCTGTTATGTTTATCATCTGTGTTAAGATAAGCAATAAAGAATAAATCACACACACATTCAAAATGTAAACAGCATATATTAGAGGGTTGGAGTTGTATAAGAAACAAATGGTCTGAAACATTCTAAATTAAAATAAAAAGTGTGGGTAGACCAGTTGGATGCTGTGTCATTCTCAACTAGATAATGGAGTCTTTGTTTCATAAATATATTCCATTCATTTCACATGCAGTGATCTCCGTCTCCAAAGGTAGAAATATTTGTATCCATGGATTTTAAGGCTTGTATTCTTTTTTTTTAATTTTGTTGTAACATCTATGCCCCTAATATTCCTGCTTCTGATTTTTTAAACTCTTGTCAACAGTAGCTCTGCTCTGTCAATAGCAAAATCCCAAATTTGACAGATAAATTTACTGTATAGCAATTCTTATCCTTTCTGGATTACATTTTCCTCTTGGGAATATAATGCACTATTATATTTTGTAAATGCAAAATTTAGGACTGTGTTTTGCCTTTTTGTACAAACACAGAAGTCTCTCTGATTTAAGCTTGTTCATACCAAATAACCTAAAATGCTCCAGTGGAAATACCAGCAGTATTTCTCAGCCCAACAGCTTTTCTGTTGTGTCTTCCCCACTGAGCAGGTGCTTCCCACAAGTTAATAGGCTCACTTACCAGTTTTTTTTAACTTATCACACCTGCATTTAGGAGACTTTGCTTAGGCCCTTTCGGCCTCTTAGGATCCATCCTGCATACATTTAACTATTAGAATTAAGGGTTGCTATTGGGAATGGTCCTGTTGACTTCACATGTGACTGCTCATGGTGTTGAGAAGTATGCCTGGAAGTAACTTTTTACAGTGCCCTTAATATGAGTGTGTATCATGCCATTGATTTTTAAACAGAACTCCCTTCTGAGATTCAGAGTACTGCAAAATACTCAGTGGCATGATAAAGCCCATGTAGAACAATGCAAATTGCTGCTTATGCAGGTTCCTCCTATTTTCCTGCAGTTCATACTCCTTTTCCATTTTCTCCCACCTCTTTTATATAAGTCCCACAGAAGCCCTCATATATGCATACAAATGCAGCAGCAGAATTGGAATACAAATTCTTAGGAAGTCCTAAGAGGAACAGCAAATACACGCCTTACTTATGGAAGGAGAATATTTCCCTTAATTTTTATGTTAATAATACAGTCAATTATGCCCTTAAGGCTCAGGTAGAGGATGTTTCATGTCTAGAGGTTTTTTTAAATTATACAGATGCTGACATCTGCACCACTTTCTTAAATGTGGAATTTTTCTTTTCCTTTGTACTTTTTGGCTCAGTACATAAACGGATCCACAATGGTCTGATCTGATTAATCACAGATGTGAATTCTCTACAGACTACTTTTTTTTTCTGTTTCTCACTGTTATTCATGTTATCAGCTATGTATTGGTATATTGTGACTTTACCATAGCTTGCATTGGGTTCAAAAAGCATGTGTAATAAGTTGGCTTAATACATAAGCCAGTGAAGAGAAGTCCATTATAAAAAGCCAGTACAGCAGATACCCAACATAAAAACTGCTAGTGAACTACCCATATAGACTAATATACAAATTGGCTGAAAGGCAGCCTTTCTTCACCAAAGGGCACATTTGCCTCTGTTGTGTGGTACAGAAAGGAGCCAGTGTAGGAGGGCGTGGCCATCCCTCCCTGTCAATCTCCAAGGGAGGCCACATCTCCTCCCCATCACACATTTAGAATGGTAATCTGTAAAAGGGGAGAAATTAGCTGTCTCTAGAGCTCAGGCTCTCTGGCCTGGGCCTACCAGTTATCTGTCATCAGGGCTCAAGCCCTCAAGCAGAGCAAAGCACCCAAACAGTATAAGGGGCCCTCAGGCAGGACAGAGTAGTTTATAGTCCAGGAGCCCAGGCCCTTCAGCAGGGCCAGGCACCAAAAGTCTAAGGCAGGCCTGCACAACATGCGGCCCGGGGGCCGCATGCGGCCCGCGTGGGCTCATTGTGCGGCCCGCGGGGGGGTGAGTAGGCAAGCGGCGGGTGAGGGAGGGGGGCTGAGTAGGCAAGCGGGCGGGCAGTGGCGGGGAATGAGTAGGCAAGCCGGGTGGGTGGAGGGCTGAGGAAGCGAGTGGGCGGGCAGTGGCGGGGGGGCAGGTGAGCCGGTGGCGGTGGCGGGGGAGCTGAGGAGGCGAGTGGGTGGGCAGTGGCGGGGGGTGAGGAGGTGAGCCGGGCGGGTGGGGGGCTGAGGAGGCGAGCGAGCAGGCAGTGGCGGAGGGTGAGTAGGCGAGCCGGGGGAGGGGGGCTGAGGAGGCAAATGGTGAGTCGGTGGCTGACCTGTTCTACTGATCTGGTCTGGCTCCCATCCCCTCTCCCAGGGCCGGCTCCAGGCACCAACAAAACAAGCAGGTGCTTGGGGGCGGCATATTTCTAGGGGTGGCATTCTGGTGCCGGCCATCATAGGTGCCGACTCCGGGGCATGGGGAGAAAGTGCCCTCGCCGCCCCAGCTCGCTTCCGCTCCACCTCCGCCTGCTCCCCTGAGCGCGCCGCTGCTGCTCCGCTTCTCCCCCCTCCCTCCCAGGCTTGCCACGCGTGAAACAGCTGTTTCGCGCAGCAAGGCTGGGAGGGAGGAGAAGCCAAGCGGTGGGGCGCTCGGGGGAGGTGGCGGAGGTGAGCTGGAGTGGGGAGTGGTTCCTCTACCCCCCGTTACTTCCTGCGCCCCCCCACCCTAGCTCACCTCCGCTCCGCCTGCTCCCCTGAACGTGCTGCCGCTCCGCTTCTCCCCCCTCCCTCCCAGGCTTGCCACGTGCGAAACCGCTATTTCGCGCAGCAAGGCTGGGAGGGAGGAGAAGCCGAGCGGCGGGCACTCAGGGGAGGCGGTGGTGGTGGAGCGGAGGTGAGCTGGAGCGGGGAGCAGTTCCTCTACCCCCCCGTTACTTCCTGCGCCCCCCCACCCTAGCTCACCTCTGCTCCGCCTGCTCCCCTGAACGCACCGCTGCTCCGCTTCTCCGCCCTCCCTCACCTGAGAGGGAGGGCGGAGAAGCGGAGCGGCGGCACGCCCGGAGGAGCAGGTGGAGCGGTGGTGAGCTAGGGCAGGAGGTCACGGGGGGCCCGCAGGAAGCAATGGGGGGGGAGAAATGCGGCACGCCGGGGGAGGAGGCGGTGCTGGGGATTTGGGAAAGGGGTTCGGAAGGGGTGGAGTTGGGGTGGGGCCGGGGGCAGAGGGGCACGAAAAAGAAAGGTGCCTGCCTTCCACGCCTTCCTCATTCACACCTCATTCATTCAACAGGGCAATTGATTACAAAGTGGGGGGAAGATCTTATTCTACTTCTAGCAAAAAGACATTTTTCTTTTACCTTAATTATACTACCTTAGGGGCCTGCTATAACATATTACCAAGGTTCAATACTGCTGTTTCGGCGCTGGGGAAGGAGGCGCTGGGGAAGGAGGGTTTTTTTCCGCGGGGCAGGTGGCGCGGGGGTGTGTGTGTGTTTCGGCGGCGCTGGTGCTGGGGGGGTTGTTTCCGTGGGGCGGGCGGCACTGGGGTGTGTGTGTTGTGTTTCGGGGGGGCTGGGTGGCGCTGGTGGGGGGTTGTCGGCGCTCGGAGGGTTTCGGCCCTCAGCTGTTTTCTTTCGAGTAATATGGCCCTCGCCACTTTACGAGTTGTGCAGGCCTGGTCTAAGGCTTCAGCCCTCAGGCAGGGCAGGACAATACAGGGTCTAGTGTCCTAGCTCTGGAAGACAGTAGACTAACATTGGCCTAAAGTGGGGAGGCTGCCACCCCAGGGGTGAGGTGGCAAGAGGTTAGGGGGACACAGGTCCACCCAACTCCACCAGGAACCAGCCCTGGATCCTAAGAGTGGCAGATTGTTCCACCACTGGGTCAACAGGGAATCCACCCACAACACAGTGGCCTGGATTCAGGCAGCAACACAGCCAGACTAGAGTAAGTTGTCCCTGGGCTACTTTCTACCATCCCCTCAGGGTGTACCTAGGTCCTGGGGTCACCCTCTGCTTCCCCAGGATATACCACCAGTGGCAGTTCAAGCAGCTCCTCAACATGAGGCATGTCTGGCAGCTCTGGTGAGTCCTGGGGACAGCAGAGATCTTCTGCAGGCTCCTGCTCTAGCAGCAGGTTGGAAGCGTCTGTCTCCCTCAGTGGCTCCAGCCCAGCTGAGCTGCAGGACCCGCCTTTTGTACTTCCTGTTCCTGTTCCGCCCCTCTTCTTCTGGCGGGGCGGGCATGGCCTTTCTGCTTCCGCCCATCAGGGGGGTGTGCAGCCATCCCTCCCTGTCAATCTCCAAGGGAGGCCACTCCTCCTTGCTACAGCCAAATTGTGAGAAACTTGAGAAAATAGAGTCCAGGCCACAGACAGAGGAGAGAAAGCTCTATGGTAGCATCCCCCCACCTGCAATTGCTATGCAGATTGAACTCTATGTGTCGAGGAGCTTGGTCAGCTGAAGAGTGCAGGAGTCAGGGAATAGCTCCTCACCATGCAGGTTCTCCCAGGACTGTTCCAGTTCCCAATTGAAGTCTGTCGCATTGACTTCAGAGGTAGCAGGATTGTGATCGCCAAGCAGCATAACTTGGGGTGTAATTTTCTTTACTACAAGTGCTCTGAAGAGCAGGAGTTCATCCTCTGTGACACTAACATACATTGGGATCACAGGCTAGCTAGAGGCAACTTGACAACTTTGCAAGCCATTGCTGAGAAATGAGGGCCTGAGGGGCATGCAGGTACCAATGGACCCTGAACATGACATGAGACCAGTGGAATCATTAAAGACACAGTTAGCAGGCCACCATAAAAAATTGTGGCTATAACCCTTCCTTTTCAGCCCCTCTCCCAGTCTACTGTGCCAAGAGAGAATGGGGCAGTGACTCTCAAAAGATGCCCTACTCTGAAGACTAGCACTACATGCTAAAGCCTGCTAGATCCTGCTTTTCTTTTGCTTAAAATAATTATTATTTTCAAACCTCAGTGATATTGGGAGGAAGGGACTGGGAAGGATTGGGAAGGATGAGCGAGAGGATTAGGGTGGACAGGGAGGCTGGAGAGGGCCCAGTGATGGGGGGCAGGTTGGGATGGATTGAAGGGAATGCTGGGGGCCAAGGGCTCAGGGAGAGGGTGTGGGTGGACTGGGGAGAGATTGAGGAGGAAGTGGGGGCTGAGGATCCCCACTGATCCAGGCTGGGAGTGGGGGGATTGGTAAGGACAAGGTGGTTAGGGTAGATGGTGCGGCTGGAGAGGGCCCAGGGCTGGGGAGGCTGGCTGGGATGGATCGAAGGGGATGTCGGAGGGCCTATGGCTGAGAGAGAGGGTGTGGGTGGACTGGGGAGGAGTTGGGGAGTGAGGGGGGCTGAAGGATCCTCACGGATGCAGGGAGGGATTGGGGAGGATGGGCAGGGATGAGAGAGAAGGTTAGGGTGGATGGGGGGGCTACAATTGGGGTTATACATTTTAGTATCTGAAGAAACATGCCTACTAACTCCATGAAAGCCTCAGTGATATTGGTCTAAATGTTTTGCCACCAGTGACTTGAATAACACCCTTCAACCTCTAACAACACTTCTTTCATCTACTGCCTACAAGTAATGCAGTAAGATCGCTAAAATGTATATTGTTATTGTGAACGGTGAAAAGGAGCAACTGGATGTGTAGGGTTTCTTTCCAGAAAGCTGTTGTAGATACCACCAGAAGGTTTGTTCTTACTTTTTATAAACACACTTCTTACTTTGAGTTAAGCTCTCATGTCTTTTTGCCTAACATGACTGACTTCGATTCAAATATATGCATATAAGCTTTAAAAGGTTTTGAGACACTCCTCTGAGTAAGATTTCTTATTAGTGCTTTTCAAATCTGTAAAATATTCAGTCAGGTCAAACTTGCTAATCTTGCTTTTTCCCTTCCCAGTGCCTAATTCCACTTGTAACTGCTTTGATGGTGCTGTTCCACAGGCTTATAGAACATCACTAGGAAAACAAGTCTGCTTTGTTGCTACTGTTCGACTGGCAACACCTCAGTTTTTAAAGGTAAGTGCATGTAATGGAGTACATTAGTCTTAGAGGTACTGTATATTCTTTCAATCTCTGTACATGCAAAATTCCAAATTTTACTAACAGAGTTGATCAGAATATAGAGACTTCACAATCATGAATCAAAATCCAATATAGAATCATAGAATATCAGGGTTGGAAGGGACCTCAAGAGGTCATCTAGTCCAACCCCCTGCTCAAAGCAGGACCAACACCAACTAAATCATCCCAGCCGGGGCTTTGTCAAACCTGACCTTAAAAACCTCTAAGGATGGAGATTCAACCACCTCCCTAGGTAACCCATTCCAGTGCTTCACCACCCTCCTAGTGAAATTGTATTTCCTAATATCCAACCTAAAGATTCCCCACTGCAACTGGAGACCATTACTCCTTGTTCTGTCATCTGGTACCACTGAGAACAGTCTAGATCCATCCTCTTTGGAACCCCCTTTCAGGTAGTTGAAAGCAGCTATCAAATCCCCCCTCATTCTTCTCTTCTGCAGACTAAACAATCCCAGTTCTCTCAGCCTCTCCTCAAAAGTCATGTGCTCCAGCCCCCTAATCATTTTTGTTGCCCTCCACTGGACTCTCTCCAATTTTTCCACATCCTTCTTGTAGTGTGGGGCCCAAAACTGGACACAGTACTCCAGTGAGTATACACTATATACAGTGAGTAGGGTTATTGGTCTGTTGCAGGGTTGATGGAAATGGTGATATATCTATTTCTTTATACTGGGAAATGCAATCAGGGGATGCCACTTGGGTGTTAGGATGCCTAGTGTGGCATTCCTTAGCTGTATTTTCCCAACACTGGGATGGAGCAGCAGAGTAGAGATGCTGACACCATGCCCTCAGTTGGCTAGATAGGTGCATTAAAATGACCCTTCCCACTCTTCTCCCATCATGACACTAGGAAATTCACTTTTTGAGGATGGGACACTGCATTCAGCCTAGCACCAGCCACTGCTGTTCTTTAGTTGGCAAATGTAAGCTGCTGTATCGGCTGTCCTATCCTCTGAGGTTAAGAAATCTAATTGAGACAAATCTCATTTGACAGCATTGGTCGCTCAACCTCACTCCAATACTGCACAGGGATTTTTAAAGGCATTCTTGACTGATTCACAGCCCTGACTGTACAGTCTCCTCTGGAAAAGCAAGAATACTTCTCATAAACCGCAATAGTAGTATTTTTACTAATAGTACTCTGAATTTCCTTTCCTTTGTGTAGTTAAAACTCAACGTTAATGTTGCATTAACATAAACTGCCAATGATAATAAGTGGTTGTGTGTTGTAAGTGACCTGGAAACGGCTCGGGGAGCCAGGAACTGCTGAATACAAATCTTGGCTCCTCAATTTACTTGCTATGCCCTGGGACAAGTCATTTAACATCTGTGTCTCAATTTCCCACTCTAAAATACTGATCTTTCTGATTGAGCAAAGCAATGTCTAGCACTCTGCTCTCTCTCTGTTTGTCTGTAACATGATAACGTTTAAATGCCACATCTGATCAATGGGAGTGGGCACAAAGGAGAAGAATGGGAGCACACAGACATGGGAGACATCCCCTCCCAGGCATGGGGGTGTGGATTGCAAGGAAGGAGATGAGAGGGTGAACACAGAGAACTTGTGGGGTTGAATGGAAGAATGCAAGGAGGCCCTAGTGTGTGCAGTGAGGTCTGCCTAGAGATGCAACAAAGTGTGCAACCCTCTAGTATATTATTATTGCCATCATCGCTCTGGGTCAGGGATTTTATTTTTTCACAAAGAGGCCCCAGTCCTACCTACCATAATATGTTTACTAATTATTAATATCACTTGCTCCTATAGGCGTTGGGAGGCTTAATGAATTAGGGCCAGGTTGTTCCTGGCTCTGGTATGAATGCATGTAGGAGTGGGACGTGAGAACAAGGTGAAAGGAACCTACCTCTTTATGCCCCTGTACAAAGGCTGGGCAGAGTTTCCGTCCTTGCACTTAGGACACCCAAGGACTATGCTTCCAGGTAGCATGCTCCAGTGGTTAGCATGTGGGCATGGGACTTAGGATACCCAGATTCAGTTCCCTGTTCTGCCACAGACTTCCTGTGTCACCTTGCACAAGTCATATACTCTCTCTTTTCCTTCAGTTCCTTAGCTGAAAAATGGGCATAATAGTATTTCCCTATCCCACAGGGATGCTGTGAGGATGAATGTATTAAAGGATTGCATAGTGCTCAGATACAGTGGTAATATAGGAGGCCACATGCGTACCTCAGATTGATCCACAGAGGTGTGCTGCCCCTTCTCACACAGGCCAGTGGTGTTGAATTTCTACAGAAGGAGAGAGCACAGGTTCAAGGGTGCAACAGCAGCTAAGGGCTCCTGGAGGCAACGTGCCTGCTAAAAGCACAATGCTTCTTAGGGTGTGTCTGCACTGCAGTTAGGCACCTGCGGCTGGCCCATGCCAACTGACTCAGGCTCATGGGGATCATGCTATGGGGCTGTTTAATTGCAGTGTAGATGTTCGGATGCAAGGTGGGAGGGTCCCAGAGCTTGGGCTGCAGCCCGAGCCTGAATGTCTGCACTACAATTAAACAGCCCTTTAGCCCAAGCCCCTCAGCCCAAGTCAGCTGGCATGGGCCAGCTGCGGGTCTCTAAGTGCAGGGTAGACATACCTTCTGAGTTCCTGCCTGGGTTGTGCACTGTCCTCTAATGTGGGCTCTTACAATGCAGCAGTTGTGCTCTTGATATCTGTAGAGTGCTTTAAAAACATAACATCCTATATACTGTAAGAAATAATAATGATTATTAACTTGGCATGTATTGTAGAGTATTCTTTTCTTACCCTATGCAATAATGTTAGTATCAGTTTGTATTAACATTAGATTTCTATTCAATATTACTGGTTGACATCTGTACTTTCTATTTGATTATATTCCTCATACCTGCTGTGTATTCCTATTTAACAAGAAACAGATGAAGCTGAGAGATAAAGTTAACAATCTTAGTAAACAGATCTTCTTCCCAATGCAGGAAATGTGCATAGTTGAAGAACCTTTAGAGGAATTCACTTCAAGACATAGTCTGGAATGGAAATTTTTATTTCTGGATCACAGGTTTGTGAGCAGAAAAACATACTTGGTTTTGTTTGTGTCTATTTACTGCTATTTTCATTAGCTAGATTCTAATAATATTATGCTTCACATCAAAATAATTTGAAGAGCCTGGTTATTAGCACTGTTATGACTAAAATTGCTACAAAAGCTGATGTTTGATTTCACTGATTCTGGAGCTGGCTGATTTTGTCTGCATTTATTTTTTCATCAATCTTTATTACACAACTACTGTGTATTAAAAATGGTTTTTTTCCCTGAGAGTATTTTGATTAGCCAGTCCTTATCTGTATTAAAATGGCAGTAGGCTATGAGTCTAAGAACAACAATTTCCAACTAGTATACAGCTAATTGGTTAATCCAGAAATCAGAGGTAATAAATCCAAAAAGTCAGGAGGAGGATAGAGTTTTTTGTGTGTGTGTAACCTGTGCATTGTAGAAAAATGTGCCATGAAAATATTACTTTCCAAATTCAGCCATGTGTGCAATTCCCATTGGGCCAGTTCTTGAGGATCATGGAGGGCAGCTTTGTGCTGGTTTGACCCATCTTGGGGCAGTCGGGCTGGCAAGGTTAGAGGTGTGAAATGGCTGCTCAGACGCTCCATGTTCAGGTCCTGCAGAGGCCCACAATGAAAAGAAGCTTATGCGTGTTATCTCCCTGTCTATTCCTCTGGTCTCAGTGGGTACTCTTTGCCATGTGGGAGCCATAGAAGCTGCTGTTGCCTAGAACAGTTGTGGTTCTAATGAAGTCACTTGCCCCAGGGGAGAAACAGGGAAAAGCCTGAGAACGGGGGGGTGCTCCTCAAAGCAGGTTCTTGAGAGGATATTGGGCATTCCTTGGGGGCTCATTTCCCTGTTACCTTTTTCCTGCAAGGGAGATCTCTGTCTTACGGGTCTATGACCTCTCTAGCTGGCTGGCAACTTTGTTCAAGAGCTGCTAGCTAGCTCTGGCACTGGGTGGGGAGAGATATTGCTCAGCTCCTTTGCTGTCTCTCCAGGTCTAACTCAGCCAAGGAGACTCTGCCTCCCCACAACAGGAACATCAGGGTGACACCACGTTACTCCTGTCACCATTCCTTGGTGACACCACTGCCATGTAAGGCAGTTGGATGGGGACTGAAGTCACAGGCAGTGCCTTGGGGGGAAGGAATTACTATAGATCAGTGCCATGGTTGCTCTCCAGTGGGACCTCCTCTCTCAGGATGCCCGTGCCACTCTGCAGGTGTGGAACCCAGCCAGGGAACTGAGTTACAGCTGGGCTCCCTGCCCATAGAGCAGAGAAGTCAGGATTTGGCCCATTGATTTCAGTGGGAGTTACGCATGTGTAAGTGAGAGCAGAATTTGGCCCAACTGACTTTCTGAATTTCCTATTTACCAGAGGAAAAGTTGCTGTGTGTTTCATTGTTTTGATGAAATAATTTGTACTGTGCCCATATGCAGAGCACCGCCTATTATAGGATACTTGCCTTTTGAAGTGCTGGGTACTTCTGGCTATGATTATTACCACATAGATGACCTAGAACTCTTAGCAAGGTGCCATGAACACTGTAAGTATTGCATAATGTAAGCTCATATGAATTCATTGGCATGCCTGTTCTCAGTAAAATGCAGCTTCAGTTAAGATAGGTGTAAACTTGGCGGGCCAGGTTCTTACCTCTGGTACACTGCTATAAACCTGTGAACTGACTTTAGTGGACTCGTTTCAGATTGACTGTGCGGTAGCTGATAAGACTTTGGCCTAGAGTTCTTTAGCACTTAGAAGGCCAGATCCTGCTTTTGTTATTCACACAAGTAGTGCCAATGACAAGCAGTCAAGTGGACTCATTGCGTGAGTGAGGCAACCAGGATTTGAGCTACATTCTGTTATTCCAGTAAACTCACACATCTTGGAGAAGGTCACACTTTGTAAACTTTTTGCAGATTGTTATCCCTGGTGTTGTTCAATATATATTTAAAATCAGGGATTATTTAAATGTATTCTATTACGATTTTAAAAAAACACCATTTGCTAAGTGAAGAAATATAAAAATCAAGCAATCTTATTCAAATAATGCTTATAGCATTGATGGAATGTCTCAGTCTTATTACTCTGCTATGGAGTGAACACCTTCAGTCAAAATTAGTTTTGGGATTTTGACATTAAAATAGAAGGCTAAATGCATTGAAGTGTGAGACCCTTGATGTTAATAAAACTAAAGCAGGGGTGAATTTAGCCCAGGAGGGTTTAAAACATTCAGGACAAGTGTAAACTACAAAATTAAGTTGACCTAAATTACATCAACGTACAATCACCACAGTAACTAAATCGCTTTTGCGTATCCACACTAAACTCCTTGTGTCGGCGGTGTGCGCCCTCACCAGGAGCACCTGCACTGATTTAACTGCCAGTGTGGGGCATTGTGGGACAGCTTCTGAAAGGCAGCAACAATCGATGTAAGGAACGCAGTCTCTAGTCTACACTGACATTGCATCGACCTAGCTACATCAACCTAAGCGCTACGCCTCTCACGGAGGTGGAGTTATTAAGTTGGTGTAGTGGGCGAGTTACATCAGTGGGAGCTACATTTTAGGGTAGACACTTACAGAGTTAGGTTGACGTAACTAGCTGCCTTGCCTCGACCTAACTCTATAGTGTAGGCCAGGCCTCAGTCATGTCATCTCTGAAATCTTGACTGGCTGGGGAATTCCATTCAGTTTCAAACGATTTTCGTCTATGCCTTATGTTATCTCAGTGTATAGACTTAAGGCCAAATTTTGCACTGATTTGAACTATGTCATAGAAGCCAGTGGATTTGCACAGGGTGTAAGTCTGCACAGGATTTAGTCCACCTTTTAAGGCATTCATATGCTGTATTTCTCTGCTATGGAACTCAGGCCTTTCACATACAGTATTATAGTCTTAGAAATCAATGCCAGGTGCTTATTTGGCTAATTTGTGACCGGCACTTAGAACACAGAAAGAGTTATATATAAGTTGTAGTTATTAATACATTAATACATGGACATAGTTAGCATTCATCATATTTGTGCTATTTATAAGTATACTGTTGTATATTTAAAATTTCAGAAAGGGATACCTGGTGACATACATGATATGTGCTTTTACCATAAATCTCAGAGAGATTTCTTATGAAACTTTTTAAAAGATATTTTTCACATTTTAAAATTTGTTATATGCAGTGTCCATTTTCTACTAACAGTGATGCAGTTTGGCAAGGGAAAGTCTTGTTGTTACCGGTTTTTGACCAAAGGACAGCAGTGGATCTGGCTGCAGACCCATTACTATATCACCTACCATCAGTGGAACTCCAAGCCAGAGTTCATTGTATGCACACACACCGTAGTAAGGTAGGGAAAAGACGTAATTATATTTGTCACCATTGTAATCAAGTCAGACTCTAGGGACCTAAAAGCACAAGAACATATGGACATTTTAATGATTTCATAAAGTCCGCTTAAGAGTCTTTCACATAACAAAAATGAAGTCTGAATTCTGTAGAGAAAATAAGCTTCATTAAACAAATATGATCAGGTTAAGTCTGTCTTCATGCTGCATGTATCATATGAGAACAAAATTTATTTGTCAGTCATCAGACTCTTAAAATCGGGGGCCAGATTATTGGTTGCATTTGGCCCCCTTTGTGCCAATCCTACGATAGAAAGGGGCCGTGAAGTATCACATTACAACTACTGGAGAATCCCCTCTTCTAGGTGTAACCCACACACCTCCTGGGTGTGGTGTTCTGTCCCATCTACTGGCACTGAGGCCAAGAAAGAGAGAGATTAATGAGTTTGCTCTACAGCCTTAGCTAACAGCCATGTGGTTTTTAGCTCATGCAGTAGACGCTCATGCACTAAGCTCCAGATACCCCAGGTTCGATCCCAACGACTGGGGTCTGTCACTGTTATAAGTGGGGGCTCATCTGGGAGTCTCTGAAGCTTGGGATGTGCTTCCTTAGCTAGGGGAAGTATGTAACCACACACCTCCTGGGTGTGGTGCTCTGTCCCATCTAGTGCCACGGGGAGGGGGAGAGAGAGAGAGATTGATTTGCTTTACAGTCATATGGCTTTTGGCTGATGCACTAAGATCCAGAGGCCCCAGGTTCGATCCCGCCTGCTGACAACTGGGGTCTGTCGGTGTTACATAGGGATCATCCATGCATGGTGTATGGCAAATGTAATGGCAGTAGGCCGCCTCTCTAACAGCATCTGACACAAGCACCAAGGCTAAAGAAAAGAGAGCGAGGCCACAATATTGATACATTCCAGCTGTTCTTGGCTGGGGGAGTGGCCCCTTGGGGCCAGGGGTGACTAGGAGTAGGTTAAAGCAGTTGACCAGCTCGCAAATAGGGGAATTGCAAATTTGGCTTAAAGCTACCTTTCATCCCCATCCCCTCTGCTCAGCTGGAACAGAGAATCAGGACATTCAACTGTATAAAATAGTACAATACAGCTTTTGTGTTGTGTTAATGCAGTGTAGGTGACAGGGTATTTCCAGTGTTGCTTTTGAAACAGACCCCAATAAGGAGGAGGCATCACTCCCAGCTTCCTACACAGTGTTAACATAAAGAACAAGAAAATTAAAAAGCTTCAAGCATATTTCAGAGTAAATAAAATTCTGATGTTTTGGGGACTTAGACAATCACAAGCCACTGAGGTCCTGATTCTGTCCCCTGTTCCAGCCCCGACACCCCACTCCAGGAGCATAAAGAGGTCACAGTAGGCTAGGCAGGAGAATCATAGGGCTGCTGTAAGTGGCCCGATGCTGCCCAGGCCCCGTAGGATCCAGTGTAAGGGGTGTGCTAGGAGCAGTTGTAGCACTCAGTGCAATGGGGTTGTAGGGCTGCAGAGCAGCCGATAGACAGCCTGCTTAAGAGTGGGGTGGGGTGGAAGTGAGTGATGAAGGTTTATGTGGCAGTGGGGGAACAGGCTTAACTTAACACTTAATTTTCATTTCCTGACATTCTAATATTTGGGTTTTTTTAAAGTGTGGAACTTTTGTAAAGAAATTGTAACATTGTTTTGGGTTGGACTCAGGGCCGGTGCAAGGAAGTTTCGCGCCCTAGGTGAAACTTCCACCTTGCACCCCCCCAGCCCTGCGGCAGCTCCCCGCCCCCCGCCCCCCCCCCCGCCCTGAGGCACCACCCCCACGGCAGCTCCCCCCCCCGCCCTGAGGCACCCCGCGGCAGCTCCCCCCACCCCAGCTCACCTCTGCTCCGCCTCCTCCCCGAGCACGCTGCCCCCGCTCTAATTCTCCTCCCCTCCCAGGCTTGTGGCGCCAAACAGCTGATTGGCGCCGCAAGCCTGGGAGGCGGGAGAAGTGGAGCAGCAACGGCGTGCTTGGGGAGGGGGCATAGCAGAGGTGAGCTGGGGTGGGGAGCCCTGCGTCAACTCCCCCCCGCCCTGAGGCACCCCCGCGGCAGCTCCCCACCCCCCTGGCCCGGGGAGCTGTGCGGCAGCTCCCCACCCCAGCTCACCTCTGCTCCGCCTCATCCCCGAGCACACCGCCCCCGCTCTAATTCTCCTCCCCTCCCAGGCTTGCGGCGCCAAACAGCTGATTGGCGCCGCAAGCCTGGGAGGCGGGAGAAGTGGAGCGGCGACCGCGCGCTCGGGGAGGGGGCGTAGGAACGCTGTAAAAAAAATTGGGGGCACCGCTTTTTGGCGCCCCCAAATCTTAGCGCCCTAGGCAATCGCCTAGTTTGCCTAAATGGTAGCACCGGCCCTGGTTGGACTCCAACGAAACACACTTTCAGCCTTAACGCTTTTTTAACAAATGTTTTGTTTGTGAATGGATATATAGAGCGGGTTGAGCAGAAATTGAAAATAAAAACACAGTCCTTCAAATCATATGCATTAAATGTGACTTGATTTCATTTATCACGTAATGATTTACAATAACATATAATGTTGCTCCGTTTGTTTAAAATGCATTTTATAAAATAAAATAATGAAATGTTACTCATGTAGAATTACATTTTTCAATTAGTTATGCAGATGTTCGAGTGGAAAGGAGACAAGAACTGGCCTTGGAAGCTGCACCCTCAGAAGTTGTTTCTTCAGCACTAAAGGTATAACCAGATATGTTTTTCATAAACATGCAGTAATTGTGACCCATTGTGTTAACATTTCCAAAGATCTAGTAGCAATGCTGATCTAGACATATTACCTGAATTTTATACTCCAGAATTCATTGAGCTCTTGAACAATTATTTAAGTGAACTGGAGATGAGCATAAAAGGACAAACTTAGAGATCAGAGAGAGTGGTGAAAAACAAAGCCCGGGCATTGGCATTGTAAGCTTTACCATGCTTCCTTGCCAACATGCTACGATTTGACCTAGAGAGACCATTTCTAAGAGTGAGATTCCTTTTGGAACAATCATCTTGAGATTGTTTTTCATGCACAAGAATACTGCATCCTGCATATGAATGCAGAGTGTACAAAAGTTATTTATAAGCAGTACCCTGTCATGATAATACCTGAGTCTTTCATGTAATATATCACAAAAAGCATCTGAAATCTCCCTAGATCAACACATGGTGATACCAAGATAAGCCAATTTTAGGAGGAAAAATTCACTCCTGTGTTGATTTGTCTGCCAAATTCCTGCCTAGAGTGGATCAAAGAGTCACATGTATTACAACCTGAAAAACAGGCTTTAAATGAAATTGCCAACTCATCCTTAACTACACACTGACATGCATATGTCTGAACCTGTCCAAAACGTACTATCTGAAGAACAAAGGGTCCAATTTAGTGCATTGCTGAGTGGTTCTGGGTGTTGTCACTCACCACTGAAGGAAGAAAGAGATTCTGCAACTCAAAGGACTGGACTAAAATTGAATAGGGCAATAGCTTGCAAGGTCTTTCCACAACAGTAAAAGCTCATTCATATGCAATTGGAAGGTATAGCAGAAGTAGATGTCATAGACATTCTGGTCCAGGTCCTCTGCTGCTGTAGATTGCAATAGCTCCATGGAAGTCAGTTTATACCAGCTGAAGATCTGACCCTACAAGTACTGTTAGATACATGACAGAACACCATACCCTGTCAGATGTAATATGATGGGTTTTTTTTTTAAATTTTAGGACAGTGGCTTAGGCTTGAATGCCGAACTGCACTTTAATGCGCTTGAAATAGGCGTCTCAGTTCTCAACACTAGTCGGACACCCTCTGTATCATCTAGAAGCTCACGCAAATCTTCCAACACTCCCATGTCTGACCCTGCATGTAAGTAATGTTATTATGGAGCTACTGTATCAATACTTTATTTTAAAATTAGCTAAATTACCCCAATTATCATTCCTGGTGGTATAGTAGTTACTGGTGAGATGCTGAAGGTGCTGACGACATGTCCATTAATTCCATCGCCCATGGACGGGAATGTATTTAATTGAAGATGGTAAAATGGGCTGATGTAATCATCCATGTCTTTGGAATAAAGGAGGCTAGTTATGAAGCCTGTTGCTGTTGAGTTCTATGGAGATGAAATTTACAGTTGCTAGGCACAGTTCTAAGCTATGATATTATACTGTGTTGGAAGTTAGTAAGGTCATCAGCTGGAAAGTTCTGAAACTCAAGGCTAAATTCAGAAGTCATGCATAAGGTTTTAGTAAAGCCCAATGGTTCTCAACCTATTTACTATGGTGGGCACATGCGGCCTACAATGTGTTATGTGGGTCGTATCCAATACTACCTGTATAGCCCTTAGGATGTCTCATGGGCCGCAGCTGTATGCTGATTGGGTCACAAGCAGCCCACGGGCCACAGTTTCAGAACCACTGGTACAACCAAATGCACGGTGATACACGTAGGAACAAAGAATGCAGGTCACACTGACAGAGTGGGGGACTGCATTCTCGAAGCCATGATTCTGAGAGGATTTAAGGGTCATGATCGCTATCCAACTGAATACAAACTCCCAGTGAAATGCTGTGGCTGACAGCGTTAATACAATTTTTGGAAGTACAAATGGAATTCTGAGTAGGAGTAGGGAGGTGGTATTACCTCTGCATCAGGCATTGGTAAGACCATATCCCCATTACTGTGTCCAGGTGTGGTGTTTGCACTTCAAAAAAGAGTGTTGAAAAGTTGGAAGAGGTTCAGAAAAGAGCTACAAGAATGATTGAAGGTCTGGAAAACATCCCTTACAGTGAAAGACTTTAAAAGCTCAATCTGTTTAGCTTGTCAAGGAGAAACTAAGAAGTGAATTGATCATGGGGTGTGAGTACCTATAGGGGGAGAACAATTCTGATAGAGGGCTCTTTAATCTAACAGGACAAAGGTATAATGAGCTCTAATGACAGGAAGTTAGAGCTAAATAAATATAGACTAGAAATAAAGTACAGATTTGTTAAGGTAATCAACCATTGAAACAACTGACTGATGCATGTGGTGTATTCACCATCACTTGAAGTCTTTAAATTTAGATTGGCTATCTTTCTAAAAGAGATGCTCTAGCTCCAACAGAAGTTATGGGCTTGATGCAGGAATTATTAGATGAAATTCAATCACCTGTGTTATGCAGGAGGTCAAACTAGAGGATCATAATGTTCCCTTCTGACCTTAAAATCTATGAAGTGGTGTAAGTTAGACTCCCATACATGCACTCAGACCCAGGGCCGGCTCCAGCTTTTTTGCTGCCCTAAGCGGCGGAAAGAAAAAAAAAAAAAAAAAAGGAAAACCCGATTGAGCTCCCGCCGAAGTGCCACCGAAGAGGAAGAGACAGCGTGAAGGACCCCCACCGCTGAATTGCCGCCGAAGACCTGGACGTGCCACCCCAACAACTGACAGACTACCACCCCTTTCTATTGGCCGCCCCAGGCACCTGCTTCCTTCACTGGTGCCTGGAGCCGGCCCTGCTCAGACCCCATACCTGCACACACTTATGTATCCCATAAACTCCTGAGGCAGAACCCAAGGGGTGGCACAAAGGTGCCTTTAAATACTAGGTTTGTGTTCTCCAGATTTGAGGGCATCATTTAGAGCAGGGGTTCCCAAACTGTGGGCCATGGACCAAAGATGGGCCACGACACAGTCCCGGGTGCCCCCCTAAACTGTATATATTGGTGGACTGGAGGCCAGCGATGGCCCCCACCCAGGGCTGGAGGAGCCCAGCATCTTAGGTGGGTGGCAGAGGGCAAAACAGAGCCACTGGGTGATGGGCGCAGGGTGAGGAGAAGGGGCTGGCCCTGAGAGGCAGCAGCTCCCAGGGCAGCTGGAGGAGGCTGGATGGTTCGTGGCCATTCCTGCTCCGAGCCACTGCACCCCATGATCCATGGCTGTTGGGCTCCCTGGGTTATTGGCCCTGTGCCTACCCCCATCCCCACAAGACCAGGGCTCGGCAGTGTTGCTCTGTTTCCACCTGGACAATGCTGTGATCTGGATTGTCAGGTGATGGCCGGGCCTGGCCCGAGCGCCTGCCTTTGCCTGGCACTGGTGGCCCCCGAGCCCTTCCCTCATTCCCAGGCAGGGAGTGTCTGTGAGAGCACCTGCCTTGCCCCTTCACCCTCTCGCTGGCTCTGGCCCCTGCTGAGGCGAGGGGCCGTGCATGTCCTGCGGTGCCCCTCTCCCTGACAGGTGCATGTTAACAGCGGGCCGCAGTGCTTATTGCAGCTGCACAGGTGGGCCTCAGGGGGAAAAAATTGGATAACTCCTGAGTTAGAGCAGCATCAGGCCACTCTGACTTCGGTCAGCAGTAACAGCCCATGGTTGACGTTCTGATGGCCCAGGATCACTGGAGCTGAAGGCCCTTTAGCCGTGCCCCGACACACCTGGTAAACAACCTCCTGTCATGTGGGCTGGAACAGAGTGCCATAGAACCAGCTATGCGAATTCTACTCCAGCCAGAGATTCACCTATGAAAGAGGAACCCTCACCTGCCCTTTTGGGACACCTTTTTGGACCCTTTGCTGCACTGGATGGAGCACAGGCTGAGTCTGGTCCAATATATACCTTAACATTTGTGTGGATCCTCATTCTCAGCTGTCAACTGTCTTTGGAATCATTGGTTCCCCTTGACTCCAGCTGGAGTTTGATCAGACCCTATATTCATGGGCAGTGGGTATAATAGGCCAGGGGAGGCTCTGCCTCCCCTGGTGCTGCTGTGGCCGCCGGAGCCCCAGTTGCGGGATTTTGGGGGGAAGTTTTTTTACTTATTATGCCCCATGCGACTGAGGAAACAGTATGTGATATCCAGCTTCCCAGGTTCATCAGTAATCTCCCTGGACTCCGGCCGAGGGGGTCGGGGTGCTTGGGCCTCCGGCCAGCCTGGGGCTCCTCCGGCCCGGGGGCAGGGTGCTCGGGGCTCCAGCTGCGGGAGGGGGGAGGTGTGGGCGGAAGGGGCGGAGCCGGGGCTAGCCTCCCTGAATTGGGGCTCCACCTGCCGCCCATGCCTATATTATTACCAACCATATCTCATCATTCTAATTTTATATGGTGATTATTCTTAAATACGAACAAAAAATTCTCTTACAGCCTCACCAACAAAACTGATCACAGAGTCTAATGTTCCCTCCTTGCAAAGAACACCCAGCATACAGCAGGATTCATCCATGCAAAGACTCAGTCAACCTGTCACTATTCAGGTAGGTTTACAAATGGGCATCAAAATAAATGGAATTTACAAGTAGGAGTTAGATAAAAAGTCACATGTAAAATATGCCACAGGTTCAATTCATCAAATAAAGAAAGAGCTATGCAAAGGCAGTCACATTAGGAGAAGACCTGAGATTTAAAGTAGCCATGCATATGAATAAAGTTTGTTTTATTTTTTTTAAACCTAGGCGTCTTTGCCTTCTCAGCCATCATGTGAGCTTCTCCCACAGCAGCTGCTGGCCCAAGCAGCTTTGCAAAATCAGCCTACATCTATGGCACAGGTTAGTTGGGGGCTTGAAACTGGAATAGGTTACTTAACCATCTCATGATGTTTTCCCACTTCACCAACCAAAGCAAGGAATATAGGGACCCTCTCAAGTAATTTTGTCGTAAAACTACACAGGCTATAAAACTTATAGTGGGAATGTCCTCTGGATTCTAAACACACACACACACACACACACGCACACGCACGCACACGCACGCACTTAAATCTACCAATCTGTTGCTGAGAAGGTTTTTAAAAAACAACAAAACATTAATCTCTCTTTTACAAAGACCCTTAATATTTGTTTTGCTCTGATGATGCAGAGAGAACCAGCATCAAAGAAAACACAAATTCAACAAGTCCCATTCCCTGAGTTATGCCATATCAGTGTTGATGCACATGAGGGACTAACTCCTCCATTGGGATCCACCAGCATGGATCCCAGAAGTGGGTTTGGTTTTTGCTCTGAATATCCAACAGGTCTAATAACAATACAGGTTTTCTTGGTACTTGATTAGAAGGAATAAAGAATTTCAATACTGTGTTTTCTCATAACATTGTTTCTGTCCTTCCACAGTTTCCCAGCGATGGAGCCTCTCCTGGCTCTGTCGCACACCTCTACTCCTTCTAAGAAGCATATGTTGTTCCCTTATAGCTTATGCCCAGGAGGCTCTGGAGGACCACTGATTTAAAATAACAAAATCCCATTTCTCCTTTAAATTTAATTTGCCTCCATGACTCCACACCAGCGTATAGTGAATCAGTAAATAACCCAATTTATCATCTCTTAGCATTAATTTTCTTTTGCAGATGTTCTTGTCTGCTAGTCTCAAATAAATTTTGAAACAAATTTATTTAATTTTATTTTTATATAAATTTGAGTATATTTCCCTCTTGAATTTCTGTATTCACATTTCTTCTCTGCCTTCAGAAGTGAATCTAGAGAGGAGATGCCTCCTTATTTGTTTCCCACCAGCCCCAGCTGTCCCACCTCATCTCATTGGGATCCCAATTCCATTCCTTTCCACTCCAGTTCAGAGTATAATCTATTCTGTTCTGTTCTGTTCAGGTTCTTATACCATGCCCATCACCATAATATCTGAGCACTCTCCAGTCATGCCTTAAGCAATTTGACAGACAAATATTTGTTCTCTCATCCTCTCCCCACAGGAGAAGCATGTACAGCGGAGTGTCACATTTTGCACATACTGCTCAAACCCTCCCCTCCTCCTACCTCCACTTTCTCCACATAAGATCTCACCAAGAGAAAACTGACAAAATACAATGTGACCATCTACCTCTCCTCAGCTTGCCTTGCCTTCCCTTCCTACAACTCTCACCTCTCTTTCCCCTGCCACAGATTAATAGGTCAGTTATTGGTTCGGTACCAGAATGCCTATGGACTGGCTGAAGTTTGATTAAGTGGAAGCAAACCTGTCTCAACACTGTTATCTAGCAGTCATCTTTTGGACAGCTACGCTCAGCCAATCATTACAGTACCTCTGCAAAAGCCCAAGGGGCAGGACTTTTTCACTCATTAATGCTTTCAGTGAGGGCTGCAAATAGACCACGGCTAAGGTCAGGCTGTTGTCACTTTCACCCTACATAAGAGAGATCTCTAGGAAAAGGTAGCAAGGAGGATTAAGTTACAGAGAACTAAGGCCACTTGATCTTGAATGAGGTTATCCACGTGGGGGTTTAAGGCACTTTAACTTATGCACATTGATTCGCCTTAACTTTCCTTAGTGTCCCCACATTACTGCAGACAATCCCTAAGAGTTAGTTATTTCTTGTCTTCCTGCATTCCTACAACGTTTTACTCTATATCTGTTTCAGGAAGTCACATCTCTGCTAGAGGCAACAAAAACTTATGGTCTGGTTCTTCTTTACTCTAATGACCAAATTAAATTTCCATCCACTTTAAGATCTCTTTACACTGCCAGAACCATGGGCGGCGGGTGACCTGCTGGCTCGGGGAGGCTATCCCCCGGCCAGCCTTGCCCCCCTTCCCTTACCAGAGCCCAGACCCCCCCCGCAGCCACCAGTCCCCCTCCTCCCAGCATGCCAGGCAGGTGGCACGCGGTATCCCCCTCCAACCTCTCCCCTCCCCTGAGCACAGGGCAGGCAGCCCACTCCCCCTGTGAGTGCCAGGGGGCTCCCCAGCGCTGGACGGCCCCAGCCACCCCAAGTCCCGGCCACACCCGCCCTAGCCCCAGCCTGCTTCCCTGAAGAGGAGTAGCCGGCCTGCCTGGGCTGGGTTTGGGCCAAGGGGGAAGGGCAAGCAGGAGGGGACCTTCTGGTGGAGCGTGGGTGGGGCCATGCTGGGCTGTTTGGGGAGGTATAGCCCCCCCCCCCCCCCCAGCCTACGATACGTGCCACCCATGGCCAGAACCTTACTGTAAACTAGACTTGGGCTGCAAGGGCATAGGCGCCGACTGTGTGGGTGCTCCGGGGCTCAAGCACACACGGAAAAAAATAGGGGGTGCTCAGCACCCATGAGCCATAGTGGTTCCTGACCCCCGTCCCCCCAGAGTTTCATACCTGAGGTCTGCTCACAGCACATGCCCTAGACCCAGACGGAGCTTGAAGCCTTGGCTACACTGGCGGTGTACAGCGCTGCAACTTGCTGCGCTCAGGGGTGTGAAAAAACACACCCCTGAGCGCAGCGAGTACAGCGCTGTAAAGCGCCAGTGTAATCAGAGCCTGCAGCGCTGCACGCTCGCTCGCAGCGCTGCAAGCTACTCCCCTCGGAGAGGTGGAGTACATACAGCGCTGCAAGAGCTCTCTCGCAGCGCTGGCGGCGCGACTACACTCGCACTTCACAGCGCTGTGAAGTCCCGAGTGTAGCCAAGGCCTCAGTGTGGAATGTGATGAGTTCTGTGCTGCTCTCAGCTTCCACCCTTGGGGCAGGGAGTTTGTTTATAAACAGAGGCAGGGTGATTAAGATAACAAAAGGCCTGTCATTAAATTAAATTAAGGATCATTAGATGATCCTGAAAGCATTGCCAGGCACTCCAGTTAAAAGATAGGAAACAAAGGTTAGGAATAAATGGTCCATTTTCAGAATGAAGAGAGGTAAGCAGTGGTGTCCCCCACGGGCCTGTACTGGGACTAGTGCTGTTCAACATATTCATAAATGATCTAGAAAAAGGGTTAAACAGTGAGGTGGCAAAATTTGCACAGAATACAAAATTACTCAAGCTAGTTAAGTAGGGTTACCATATTTCAGCACTGAAAAAAGAGGACACTCCACGGGGGCCCTGGCCCTGCCCCTGCCCCAATTCTGCCCCTTCCCCACCCCCGGCCCCGCCCCGGCCCCGCCCCTTCCCCAAAGTCCCTGCCCCAACTCTGCCCCCTCCTCTGAGCACCCTGCATTCCCCCTTCTCCCTCCCGCTCTGATCTTGGTTGGGGGTTGCTAAGTGCTTCCCTGCTCCCCACTCGCCCTGCAGCCCCTGCACCCCCCTGCCCCTGCAGCCTCTGAGACCCCTGCTCCCCACTCGCCCTGCAGCCTCTGCGCCCCCCCTTCCCCTGCAGCCCCTGCCCCTGCAGCCTCTATGCCCCTGCCTGCCCTGCTCCTCCTCGCCCTGCAGCCTCTGCACCCCCTCGCCTGCCCTGCTTCCCCGCTCACCCGGCAGCCTCTGCCTGGTGGGGGCTTCAGACACTCAGCGGCGACCGGGGCGGTGCGGGTCCCTGCAGCCCTGGCCGCAGCCTCCTTCCTGCCACCGCCGAGCACATTCCCTGGCCTGTTGTCCCCGCCGGAAACAGCTCCCGCGGTGCCGGGTTCCAAGCCGTGCGGGGCAACAGGGCCACAGGAAGGGTCCCCCAGTGGCCGGGGGGTCCCCACCCGCGGGGGAAGCCCGAGCCCCCCCCGCCCGAGCTCGCTACAATGTAGCCAGGGCGGCTGGGCTGTGCTGCGGACCCGGCAGATCGTGCTGTGGCCGGGCGGACCCTGGCTTATGCTTCCCTATTTCCCCGGACATGTCCGGCTTTTTGGAAATTCCCCCCGGACGGGGATTTGAGCACCGAAAAGCCGGACATGTCCAGGGAAATCCGGACATATGGTAACCCTAAATTAAGTCCAAAGCTGACTGCAAAGAGTTACAAAAGGATCTCACAAAACTGAGTGACTTGGCAACAAAATGGCAGATGAAATGCAATGTTAAATGCAAAGTAATGCACATGGCAAAATATAATCCCAACTACATATACAAAATGATGGGGTCTAAATTAGATGTTACCCGTCAAGAAAGAGTCATTGCAGTAGTCTGGAAGCACTATGCTTCCATAGTACTGCAAATTTATAAGAATCTTTCTCACTGTGCCTGTATAATCCGGAACTGTGGAACATTCATTCTCCAGCTTCAGAAGATTTAAAAATTATCTCCAGTCATCAATGGGACAGACACAACTGAATAATGTAGCTGTCCTTAATATGCATCAAGACCATACTAGGCAACTAGATATAAATAAGATTGCTGATAGTTTCGTCTAGAAAGCATCAGTAAGACGTAATGTCTTTAAACTGGAACGTTAATGAAGACAGCTTGTAGGTGATTGCAATGATTTTAATATACTGTAATTCATGATAATGTAATTATGTTGTTCATAAAAAATTAATCATTATTAAAATAGTAAAGATACCAATGATAAACACATATTCAATAACTAGAATATGAAAGAAGTGTATAAATATGCTGAAAATAGCCTCCCCCCAAAACTGGCAGAGCCCCTTCCTCTCCCCCCCAAAACACATACACCTCTTCAGAAGCACCCACTAGCAAAACCAAAAGTCAGCGCCTATCAGCAGTGCAAGTAGGCCGGTACGCTCCAGTACGCCATATCAGCAAGATATTTATAGCCGGAATGGCATACCGGAAAGACACAGCGGCAGCCCCGCCGGAGGAGAGGGCTGGGGGGGCAAGGCTGGGAATTCTGCTCCTTTCCCTGCTGGGAGGGGCAGGAGCGGGGAAAGGAGCGGAACGCCGGCAGCTTCTCTGGCGACTGTACCACCCCCAGCCTCGCCCCCCAGCCCTGTCCTCCGGCTTGGCTGCTGCTGTGGTACACAGAGGGAAGACGGAGACGCAGCTCCGTGGAAGGGCAGGGGGCGGGTCTGGGGGTTCTGCTCCTTTCCCCGCTGCGGTTCCCGGGACAGCCCTGCCCTGAAGTCTCCGGCGTAGCAGGAGGAGGACAGAGCCCCCCTGCCCCAGGTAAATGGGATGGATGTGGAGACAGGGAGAGCATGGGGGCCCCAGGCTGGGGGCAGGGTGGTGAGGAATCACATTGAGGGTCACGTGTGGAGGTCACGTGCCTCCCTTAGCTAGTGCCCCTGCTTGTACTGGTAAGAAATGGATTTTACTTGCACCACTGGCGCCTGTGTGCAAGGGTATGTCTACACACCAAAAAAAACCCAGCGGCAACAGGTCTCAGCCAGGTCAACTGACTCACCCTCTCGCTGTGAGGCTAAAAATATCTTTGTAGATGATTGAGCTGGAGCCTGGACTCTGATACCCAGCAAAGGGGAAGGATCTCAGAGCCCAGGCTCCAACCGGAGCGTCTACACTGCTATTTTTAGCCTGCCAGCACAAGTCCCAGGAGCCAGTCAGTTGACCTGGGCTTGGAGACTCACTGTCACAGGGGATTTTTTGCAGTGTAGATGTACTCTAAATGCTTTGCCTATGAGGACTTTATTTTAAACAAATATTTTTGTCCTGGCCTAAATACAGTTTTATGTCTGACCTGCTTGTTAGCCTATGGTTTTTAAAATGAAATCTAAAATACAATTATGACTGAATGTAGTTTGAATGTAAATGATCATCTTAAAAAACAAATCCTATCTATTAACATATTAGTTGATTTGTCTTTTTCACAGTAATGCTCTAAAAAATCCCACCAAAACACAGTGCATGCTAATGAATGAATAATAGTCATTATTGTGTCTGAGAATGCACAGATGTTACTAAAAAGGAGAAAGAAAGAGTAGAAAGTGTTGCTGTCTTTCATATTAACACAACAAATCGTGAACAAAATGATGATAAGTTGCATCCAGATATCTCACAGATTTTGTCTTTCACATTTAGCCATATTTGTTATTTATTATTGTCTGGAACACTGGTACTTTGTGATTTTCACTTTTCTGAGTACACCACAGAAACTTAGAATTATTACAGTGAGATCAGTAATTTAATCAGGCACTGATGTTAGAGTTAGAATAAAAACAACGAGGAGTCTGGTGGCACCTTAAAGACTAACAGATTTATTTGGGCATAAGCTTTTGTGGATAAAATCCCACGTCTTCAGATGCATGGAGTGAAATAGTTAAAATAGTTAGAATAGTGTTTGGAATGCCTTGAGTTAAGCTCTATCATTTGTTATAAGGTTGCAGCTTGTTTCCTAATTAGTTGAAGAGCTCTTGAGGTAAATATTGTAAGGTACAGGTTCCAGGCTGCTCGCCTATCCTCTTAGGAAAACAATGGAACCTTTTCCTGGTAGGTGCCTTTGCTAGGCTGTAGTATAACTCTGTTTTCTACACTAAATCACAGGATGGCAGAAAGATTAATTGAACAAAAAAAAGTGTTTCTAAACTTCGGCCTTTAGTGACACATGTTTAACAAACCAGCTAATTGTTTTTGTTTAAATGTGCTAGTAAAAGAAGAAACACAAAGAGGAAAATATGGAATGAAATATTAAAAGTGAATTTAGCTAAATATGAGAACATGCTGATTAAAAATAATGTTGATAATTTATTTCAATCAGAAGCAATGTCTTTTGGCTTTTACTTTCTACAACAAATTTAAAACTAATATCTAGGCATACAAATTATTTATTAGAAAATTATTTGAGGAAAATCACATTTGTTTCCCAAAGCATCTAAAAAAAGTCCATGTGAATTGGACTGAGTATTTTATAG
The DNA here is from genome assembly GCF_028017835.1 of Emys orbicularis. NCBI lineage: Eukaryota > Metazoa > Chordata > Testudines > Emydidae > Emys > Emys orbicularis. Next base: position 249,928,107 of record NC_088683.1, read on the forward strand.
CCTGGTTAGGCAGTCGGAATGAACCGTTTGCCGAAAATTGTTTTTTCTTTCAAAACTGTCTGATAGAAAAGGTGCCTTTTAAGGACTGAGAGGAGTTTCAAGCCTCAGTAATAGAATTCATATGGGGGAACTAGTTTCCACGAGTGAGTTTTAAAAAACAAACCCACCTCTATAGATCCATGGTGGAGCAGGGATTAGCTTTGCCTAATCCAATCACGTACTGCTGGATAGCATAGTTACACTCCCTAATGGCATAGTACCAAGAGGATCCAGAGAAACATTGGGTCAGCTTTGAGCAAGTGGAGTTTGATGCTCTTTTGGAGCCACTTAACTTGTTCCCCAAACAGAGGTTTGCACTCACCCATGAGTCAGGTTAATATTTTCTATTTGGGATAGAATAAGAGTTAGAGCTAGTCCTGCCCTCTAAGGAATTTCGAGTCTGTTTTCGAGCTGAGCAGAGGTGCTGGATTTAATGTGATGGGGCTATTGTTGAAAGGCAAAAATGTTCTGGATACCAATGCTTTAGGGAAAACTCAACTTAACACATGGTTCAATATTTGCCTACCTTCAATTAGCACCCTGGGACCAATCCTGCAAGGCACTGAGTACTCCTCACTCCTGCTGAAGTCAATGTGGAGACTAGAAATCTCTCACAGCAACTGAAAGTGGGATGTCCCAATATCCCAATTTCTGAGCTCTCCAGGACTGCCAACTAACCTCAACATAGAACATACTAAATGAATATGAGAAGATGGGAGGATTACTGGGGCAAGGAAATCTCTCTGAACAGTGACCTTTGATTTGGTGGAAAGTTACCTCCCCTTCTATATGTGTAAATACAAAGGAAAATCATTTTAAAGTTCTTTTCCCGTCTCCCCTTCAGAAAGTTTACATGGATAATTCAGATATTTGCTGGAGGGAATATGGGGGAGGAGGTATTTCCCTTCACATATGGAACTGCTTTAAAGCAAAGCAGTTCTGTGAATGAAATCTCAATATCATAGGCTAGATCCTCAGCTGGTATACCAGCATAGCTCCACTGAAATCCAATATGCCGTACAGACTCACCAATACCAGACTGCCCCTTGATTCTTTCCCCCCACCCCTTGGAACTGTAAAGAATGGGTTCTATCAAATGGTCAGGCTCAGTTTGGTTTATTAATCAAAGATGAGGCATCTAAGATCACAGAGCACAAACAGAAAAAGGTGACGCTCATCAATACTGGGGTCCAGTCTGCCACTCACCCTGACCCAAGCTGTGTTACAATCTATGGATCTTTTATAGACCCCTTTTTATCACGTTACAAAATATAGTTAGAAATGTCACCATTGACATCAGTGAATCTGTCTAGACAGTTACATATTCCATTACCCCTCCCCCCAAATTTCCAGCTACAAAAAATTTAAACAGTTTTGACCTAATTACAATAGAGTTTAGCACAAGTCTTCAGACAATCATTTTGTTTTGTCCTTTGCATTGGATACATTTTCAAACTTAACATTTTTGGCAAGATGATTCACGTCCCAATAACAAAATCAATTTGCTATCAATTTCCATTGTTTCTTCCCTTACAATATTTTTAACCTACTCTTCTCTTTTGTGCGGCTTTGGTTAACTTGTTAGTCCCATAGCATGACCTAACAAGCATATATGCAGTTTAAAAAAAACCCCACCTTCTGCAGTTCCGAAAATTGATTATTCCCTCAGACATATGCTCAAAGCTAAATGTGTCTTTTAGTTCCCTTGATGACTTCCTTTGAGTTGCTGGGAGCTCTTAGGCCTATGTGGCAGCAGCATAGTTCTGTCATTAAGTAGGTGGAATTCAGACATGGTGTGAGCAAGTGCAACACCATTAATTTCAGAGGATCCAGCCACTGACATCTTTTTGCCCAGTAGCACATATCCATTTTAAAAGAACCCACTATCTTAACCTCTAATGTCTTTTGGTCAAAGCAAAGTGTTCTTTGATTGAACCATGGGAATCAAAAGATTCCCCCAGGTAGAACTGCATGTTTCAGAAAGGTGTGAGATACACATTATGGAAAAGTTTACTGATTTTAAAATGTTACCCTGTAGCTTTTTCCAAAATGTTGCTCCTATTTTTAGAATATGAATGAACTCATCTTATAAAGAACACTCAGGAACTGAGCCAGTGCCCACTGAAGTCAGTGGTAATCTTTCAGTTGACTTCAATGGGCTTTGGATCCTACCCTAAACACCAGCTAAATAAAAGTATTTCTTTATTATCATATGCTAAAATCTTCTGCAACTATTGAATGAGTTCACATTGTACTATGTAATTCTAATATTTGATGATTTACGCTCTTATTGAATCCTACTACTGTGATCTCTGTTTTATATAATATTGAGAACTGCCCTCTATTGAGTTGATGGCAGCTATTAACTTGTTATGTCATGTGTGAAAGTAATATAATAAAAACATTAAAATAACTCCGAATACCACTCGGGTATAAATACAGAAGGTGTTCACAACTAATGTAACTGGAAATCTCATTATGGTACCAAAAAAATCACTAGAAAAACCTGATATAACGCCATCATTTCTACTTGAAAAAAATAGGGAACTGTTACTATTAGTGTACTCATTTGGGCTATATGACACTCCAAACCAAGACCTGGTCTACACCTAAAACTTAGGTCGACCTAGCTATGTTGCTCAAGGGTGTGAAAAATTCACACCCCCTGAGAGACACTGTTGAGCCAACCTAAGCCCCAGTGTCGATACGGCTAGGCTGATGGAAGAATTCTTCCGTTGACCTAGTTACCACCTCTTGGGGCAGGGACGGATTCTTTAGTGATAGAAAAATCCCTTCTGTCGCGGTAGCAAGTTTCTAAACTACAATGCAACAGCAGTGTAGCTGCTGTGCCATAGCCACTGTAGTGTTTGTAGTGTAGACATACCCAAAGTGCTCCTAAACTTACTTTTGTGGGATGATACTATCTTTTAGAGATTGCTCATCAGTGTTATAGGCTGGTACACAGTATTGCACTAATTCCTCATCTGATTAAGACTTTTTGGTGACACTTAAGTACTAAAGTACCATCTGATGATTAATAAGATAACGAAGAACCCCCTTCAGGAGGAGATCAATGTAATCAGGTAATATCGATGAAGCTCTATCATTTGAACAGATATGCCTGAGATGGAAAATAGAAAAGAAGTTTCTATGGTGTCCAGATGTTAGCATATATAAAAAATATATATTGACTACATTTTGCAAACAAGAAACCTGTACAGAATACAATAGCACAGAGCACAATTCCTACCATAATGACAAGAAAGACACATGGTTGTTTGTTTTCTCTTTTTAAGTTCTCGGCACAATTTAACATGTTCCAGACTATCAAGGAACAGCTGGAGCAGCGAACTCTGATCCTGCAGGCCAACATTCGGTGGCAGCAGGAAGAGCTCCATAAAATACAGGAACAGCTCTGCTTGGTCCAGGATTCCAGTATACAGGTGAGTAATGTCAGTGTCATCACAAGAGGCAAACAGATCGTTTTCAGACTCTGTATTTCTTAGTGTGGGCTGTTTTCATTTTATTTTCAGAGTCAAAGAAATCTGAACTTGGGAAAACTAATTCATCTGGATCAGGATATCATTCTGGGAGCCTGTCAGTCACAAAAATCAAGACATGCTAAGGGCTGTCTGTATAGGAGGGCTTGTCCCAGCAGTCACAAGAAGAAATGGAAGGGCTGGTGGTCTTTCAGATTAGTACTCCATAATGGAGCATTTTATCTACTGAGACTTCAGAATGATCAGTTCTCATCGAAGGGTGTTCAGGCTGTGACAATGAAATCACCACTGCTTTGATGGGGTCTTCATTTCACTAGCTTCCATTCACTTTTTGCTTCAAGTTAGATCTACTAGTCCTCAGTATTAAGTTGAACAGCTCTGCCTCTGCCTACATCCCTTCTCTACTCTTCTGCACTCCAAACCCTGCATATGCGCCTTCACCCAAGCTTGTCTCTTTCGCTCACTCCCAAATTTGTGACTACTTGCATGCCACCTCCCACGCTTGGAAGTGCATCACAAATAACATTTGCCAAACACCTTCCCTGGCCTTCAAAAAACTGCTGAAGAAACTGCCTGTCCCACAAAATCTTCCATCTGTAAAGTGCACACCCCAATTTGTGTTTGCCTTCAGACTGAAATTTCACTGGACCTGGGAGTTTTATATTTACCTGTATCTACTGTACTATATAAACAATACAGTACAACTCACGTATCATTAAGTACTAGTGGAGACATCGCCCTGCATCTCAGATTGTTTCTGGAGGAGGAATTACTGCTATCTTCCTGATAATTTAACTAAGAATATTGGGTCAAATCATCCTTGGTATTAGTGTTGCACTGGGGATGAATTTGTCCCACTGTGATTATCATATTGATAGGATTATGGGCACACAAACCCCAAACTCACATCACAAAATCAACTAATAGCCAAGTAGCATTGTAAACATACAGGGTGAAATCCTGGCCCTCTTGAAGTCAATGGGAGTTTTGGATTTCACCCATAATCAGCAACTATAAAAAAATCACTTCATACAATGTCACACATTAAATAAATTTGGGTTTGTAGGTTTATGTGATTAAGGGGTTAATAGACCCATATCAGAAATCCTGCTACTTAAGTCATTCCATTTATGGTGGTGATGTTTTTGTTGTTGTAAATATGGTAACATAGCAACCACGAGCCCCATCCAGGATTGAAGGCCATTGTTCTTGGAACTGCACAAACATATAGGAAGACATATATCAGTGTACATCTTCCAGTGCCTTTGCATTGATTTTGATAAATGGGAGTGGAAAGTCTCTCTGCAGTTAACTGGTCTTTCAGTTCAGAATCCTGGCACACTTCTGAAAGTTGTTGTTATTATACAGAGCAAAAGGATGATCTCCCTTTCTCTCTGTAATTGGGCACATTGCATTACTCTCTCATGCTCAAGTCTTAAATATTCATATGCACTGATCCAGTGTTTGCATACTTTAGAAAAAAGTGGCAAGATCACAACACAGTTTCCTCAAATATCAGGGAAACTGATACTATTTTCACTAGAATTTTTCAATACACAAGACGATACCTTCACAGAGAGGAGGAAGATTGTGGTAACCAAAAGACCATGGGCCAGATTCTCAACTGTGCCCACAGAGACCAAGCGCAGAGAACACGGAGGCTGTCTGGGTTCCTGTTTTGAGGGGGTTAAAGGGCAGTGGAACCCTGACCTAAAAAATTACCCCAATCCTATGCTGCCCAGCCCCAGCATAAGTTTAAAGATGCTGAATTGCTCTCTAATTTATAACACTGGCATAAGGTCCCTCAGTGGAGGATATGCTAGACTGGACCAAGCAGCATGTATTTTCAATACCCTGGGACTGGCCACAAAGGTTTTATTTCCAAAGGTCTTACCCAGAATGCTTTGGCCTGCCAGTCCAGCTCTGAATAATTTCTTGGGTGGGTGGTTTGTTTCTCATTTGGTTCTGCTGTACGATGGTAGAACAGAATCTTTACTGTGCTCTCAGCCATGCTTTGCCCACCTCTTTCCCCTCATCAGCCATGTGGGGCACAGATGCTCCATAGCCTGCCACAGGGGCCAGCCCTGAGGGAAGAGATTCACCTTGGAGCCAGGCAGCAGAACAGCAGATGATGAGCGTGGGCCTAAAATTTCACCTCCGGAGCACAGGACTGAGCTCTTCTGAGCACATACCTCCAGTGGTAACCATGACACAGATGCCTTTGTACTTCCCCCAGGGCAGAGCAGCAGCTGGAGGAGCAACACTCAGGGCATTTGCAGGGCCGGGAGCACTCTGACATCGGCACTGACCATTTTCCAGCTGACTAAGGGTGCCCCCAGACTGCATCAAGCTAGTGTGCTACAAATAGCAGTGTAGCGGCGGTGGTACGGGTGGCGGTACGGGTGGCAACATTGGCTTTCTGCTGAAGTACAATCCCGTCCAAGAGCCTAGGTACATACTCAGGCTGCTGTCACCTCCCGCTGCCGGCGCCATTGCGGCTACACTGCTATTTTTAGCACACTAGCTGTATCAAAGCTAGCACACGTACATCTGCTCAAACTGGAAATCACACCTCCAGCTGCAGTGCAGACATACCTTGTGGAGGGAGACTTGCGTGGTGGGAAGATTGGAGAGTAAACTGGCGATTCGCTGGGAGTTGTGGAGAACTGTACCTTTAAGAGCTCTGGCAAGAGCCAGTTGGAACTAGCTGCTGTGTTATGGAGAGACTCGTGTTAGGCAATGCTGATCAGTTAGACTTCCAACAGTGATCCAGACAGGCCTTTGTTAGACGCCTTGGCTCGCAGTGCTCACTGAAGGACTAAGCCCCAGACTGGGGAGTGGGGGGAGACTGGGGTAATGGAGAAGGGGTGATTTCTTAGTTCAGGGTTCCACTGCCCTTCAACCCCCTCAGAATAAACACACACACACACACACACGCACTTGAGATGTGTGCAGTACCACTAACCTATGACTGGGGCCTTTTCCTTTGAGGGCTGCTGCAATGATAATAGTAATAATTGTGCCCGTAATGCTCTTGAGACTGGCTTTGTGCTGGGGCATTCTTCCAGGTTTTCTAAAGGTTAACAGGGGACGCTGTCCTTACCTAAAGGAATAAAACAGTAATACCAGGAATTATTATAATGTTATTCACACCCTATCAACCACATTTAAAAAAATACCTTCTAATTTTTGAACCTGCAGTTTTGTTCCACTTGTAAACAGTTAATTTAGAAAGCGAACGGCTTGTTTTGCAGTGTCAAATTTCATTTGTTCTTCTTAAAGTGCTTGCTTATGTCAATTCCATGCTAGGTGTGTGCATGTCCACATGCACAGTTGCCGGAGATTTTTCCCCTTAGTGGTATCCTTGGGGCCATTCCTAGCGCCCTCTGGAGCCCCAAGCTCATGCACCGGTATAAAGGGCACTGCCAACCCCATGCCCTCTCAGTTCCTTCTTACCACCCTTGATGGTTGCTGGGACATCTCCTGCGATTGCAAGCTTCCTAGTGTTTTTTTCTGTGGACTTTCTTGGACTCATTCTTGTTGTAAATAGTTCAGTTAGCTGTAGTTGCTTAGTTAGCTGGGGTCCCCTCCAGGATGTCGTCCCAGGGACAGAGCATGCCCTGGTCCCCAGGTTTGAAACTGCGTGCTTCCTGCCACAAGCCGATGCCAGTGAGTGACCCGCATACGAGCTGCTTCAAGTGCCTCGGGGAAGCTCACATCAAGTAAAAGTGTAGGATCTGCAAGGGCTTCAGGCCACATATACTTAAGGACAGGGTGGGACATGGGTTTGAAGGCCCTGTTAATGGAAGCAGCACTTGGTAGGTCTGGTAGGGAGATGTTTGAATTCGATTATCTCTGTCCATCATTGATTGTACCCATAAAATTGGGTGCAAATAGAGGGGAGTTACTATTACACAGATTTCTGTATCTGTTTGAGTGGAATATGCCATATAGAGAACACAGGCATGCTGCATGATGTAAGCATGGAGGGACTTCCTTCTGCTCCCTGGAAGGAAGGGAGCCTGTAATACAGCCTCCACTTTCTCCCTTCAGCTGTTTCACTGGCATTCCTTCCCCATTTTCACTCCCTTCCAGGATGAATAATAGATAGCTCTGTGGAGAAACTAGCCCTATTTTCATTTCGTACACAGGATCTTCAGAACTGTAGTGCAGAAATCAGTCAAGAAATACTCTCCCAATTGGAGAGATGTTGACCCCAGTACTGTGTATTAGTAACTGTTTCCAAGAGCCCAGTGTGATGAAAGATGAACTAGCAGGAGGGCTCTGGTCCTTGAACAGAAGTGTTAAAAAACCCATTAAGTCTCTTTTACTGACAAATGAAAGTACAGGAGCAGTAAGTATAATCTCAGATATCTGAAAGGATGCAGTGCCTGCTCCAGATTTAAAAATAGTCTAGTTAATAACTAGTGCATCCAGAGAAAGGCAGAAGGGCTGAATCTGACCAGCATGCTAGAATTACAAATGTGAACATCCATACCCACAAATAATGTACAAGTCAGTCTCTCTTGAAGGTAAATGAATCTTCGGCTCTTAGTGCTATGCCTTTCATCAGCGTCCATTTTACCAAAAAGATAGTATTGATAAAAGATGCTGGCTTGATAGACCTGGAGGCAGGGCCGCCGGGGGGGGGGGGGGGGAATAGGGCAATTTGCCCCGGGCCCCGCCTCCGCCTTCCCCCATCCCCCGGTGCCTCAGCGTGCCACGTCAGGAGCGGCCCTGGACAGCGCTGCAGCGGCGTGGCTCCAGCGGGGCCTGAGCTCCTCCCACTGAGTCAGAGCCGCATGGTAAGGGGCGGGGCTGCGAGCTCCGGTCCCGCCGGAACCATGCTGCTGCAGTGCTGTCCAGGGGCCAGGGCAGCTCCTGGACGTGGCGCGCTGAGGCTCCGAGAGAGGGGAGAGGCGGCGGTAACCCAGGAGCGGCCCTGGACAGTGCTGCTGGGGGGGCGGTCAGGGGACGGGGAATGGGGGGGTTGGATCGTGGGCGTTCCGGGGGTTTGTCAGGACTCGGCGGGGGGGTGGATAGGGGTCAGGGCAGTCAGGACAGGGAGGGTTGGTGGGGGGTGGGGTCCCAGGGTGGTGGTTGGGGAGGGGCGGTGAGGGGACAAGGAGCAGGATGGGTCGGGGATTCTGAGGGGGGCAGTCAGGGGGCAGGAAGTGGGTGGGGGTCAGATAGGGAGCAGGGCCAGGCTGTTTGGGGAGGCACAGCCTTCCCTACCCTAAAGCTCATTCAGTAGTTTGAGGCTTGCAGACAGCTATTTAACACAATGAGCCAAGCTGTTATCTTTTCCCTTAGGGCTACCATCTCTTTCATTTCTCAAATGCCAAATTATAGTCTACATTTAATTTCAGTGCCATAGGGAGCTTCATGTCAGGGGAGGGTAGCTTCATTTAAAATTAGCCACTTTAGATTAACAGCAATTGAGCCAAGAGAGCCATGGGGGAGGGATCACATGAGAAGAGCAATATCCTACACCACCTACCTCCTTCCCAACCCTACCAAGGGAGACCCCCCTCCTCTGCATTCCCCGAGGCTCCAGAGGGGTTAATTCAGTGGTTCTCAAACTTTTGTACTGGTAACCCCTTTCACATAGTGTGACAAAGTTCCTCCTCTACCTTGGTGGGTCCTGCGCTTATTGGCGGATTTGCTCACTTCACAGATTCACCCTGTGGGTCAGGAAACAGTCCAGAGACCTTCCCCTCTGGTAGAAGCTATAGGCCAGGTCAATTCCTCCTGTGTTTGATCAGGAGTTGGGAGGTTTGGGGGGAACCCGGGCCCACCCTCTACTCCAGGTTCCAGCCCAGGGCCCTGTGGACTGCAGCTGTTTAGAGTGCCTCCTGGTACAGTTGCACGACACCTACAACTCCCTGGGCTACTTCCCCATGGCCTCCTCCCAACACCTTCTTTGTCCTCACCACCGGACCTTCCTCCTGATGTCTGATAACACTTGTACTTCTCAGTCCTCCAGCAGTATGCCCTGGAGTGAGCCCTTTTATAGCATCAGAGGGGCCTTAATTAGAGTCAGGTGCTTAACTGCCTCACCTGACTCTTAGCAGGTTAATTGGAGTCAGGTGGTCTATTAGCCTGGAGCAGCCCCTGCTCTGGTCACTCAGGGAACAGAAAACTACTTATCCAGTGGCCAGTATATCTCCCTTCTGCTACTCTGCTGTTCCGGGTCTATCACAATAGCAAACTCTGAGTGTGACCCCCCCCCCTTATAAATTAAAAACACTTTTTAAAATATATTTAACACTATTATAAATGCTAGAGGGAAAGCGGGGTTTGAGGTGGAGGCTGACAGCTCGCAACCCCCAGTAATAACCTCGTGACCCCCTGAGGGGTCCCAAACCCCAGTTTGAGACCCCCTGGGTTAATTTAATTTTAGCACCCTGTGTCCATTCACATGCATGTGCTATTTTGAGCATTTCAGTTTTCACAACATAGGCTCATCCCAGATTCTGGAAGAAGCTCAAATGCTCAGTTCATGGAGTATGTACATAGTCTATACTAAAGACAAATCCACAGTAACCTTCTCCAGTTTGTGAGGGACCCCATGGAGCCAGTCTCTAGGAAACAGATAAATTCATGGAGGTTAAGTCCATTAATGGCTATTAGCCAGGATGGGTAAGGAATGGTGTCCCTAGCCTCTGTTTGTCAGAGGGTGGAGATGGACGGCAGGAGAGAGATCACTTGATCATTACCTGTTAGGTTCACTCCCTCTGGGGCACTTGGCATTGGCCACTGTCGGTAGACAGGATACTGGGCTGGATGGACCTTTGGTCTGACCCAGTACGGCCTTTCTTATGTTCTTATGTTCTAACCTAAATGAACCCAAAGTTATGGAGACAGATATGAGTCAAGGAAGCCAGCAGAGTATCAGAAACCTGGAAAAATCTCTGACTGGATGGGCTCAGGCGTTTGGTTCAAAAATTTTGGATATTTTTTAAGCAGAATTTTTTTTATTGTTTCTTTAAACAATCAAACACAGCAAGCAGCAAATATTTGGCCACACACTTCTGAAACCCCAAACCATGTTCAGGTTTTGGCAGACTAATTTCAGCTTTTCAATTAAAAAAACCACAACAAATTTTGAAGGAAAGCAGACATTGTCCGTGATTTTTTTCTGCTTTTTAAAAACCCCTAGTTTTCGATCCAAAAAAAGTTTTGACCGAAAATATTTGTCCAACCCTTTTAATGAGCTTTAGTCCCTTTTAGCACTAGCTGATGCTGAGAACCAGTGATACCTTGTAAAGGTGACTTGAAAAGAAATTTTCTCAAAACAGGGTTTGTGCCGAGATGCGGAAGGTTTTTAAATGTTTATTTTTCCCAGGGCTGCCCAGGGAGGGGGGGGGGGCAAGTGGGGCAATTTGCCCCGGGGCCGCAGGGGCCCCCACGAGAATATAGTATTCTATAGTATTGCAACTTTTTTTTATGGAAGGGGCTCCCAAAATTGCTTTGCCCCAGGCCCCCTGAATCCTCTGGGCGGTCCTGCCTGGAGGGTAAAAACTTCTGGATTTCTACAGAACAGCAAGAGTTTGACAGTGGCAGTTCAAGCTTTCTCATATTGCCTTGCCAATGTGATTCAGCCATGAGGTGGAGGAAATCCCTCTAGGAAAGAGAGGGCAGCTGTGCTTCCATGTCCATTAGCTCCTTGGCTAATTGGTTGAGAATGCTAACAAGGTGGCCAATTAAGAAAGATTTGCAAGATGCTTCTCCTGACGTCGCACTCTGCAAAACAGTCCTGAGACATGTCATTATATGCAGTTCAGAGATGGCGTTGCTAGTTTATCTATTTGGATATGCTCAGTCTGAGGAGTGTTTCTTTCTACTTTGTGAGATTGTAGTCAGGGCCGGCTCCAGGCACCAGGCAACCAAGCTGGTGCTTGGGGCGGCACCTGGAGGGGGGCGGCGCGGCGCTCGGGCCGCCGGGGAGAGCGGGGCCACAGCCGGGCTCGCCGCCCTCCCCCCGGCGCTCTGGCCGCCCTCCCCCCCCCGCGCCCTCCCCCCGGCTGCCGGGGGGAGAGCGGCGAGCCCCGCCCTGCGCTCTGGCCGCCGGGGGGAGAGCCGAGCCCCAGCCGGGGCTCGCCGCCCTGCCCCCGGCGCTCTGGCCGCCGGGGCTCGCCGCCCTGCCCCCGCCGGGGCTCGCCGCCCTGCCCCCGGCGCTCTGGCCGCCGTGGGGGAGAGCCGAGCCCCCGCCGGGGCTCGCCGCCCTCCTCCCAGGGCTCCGGCCGCCCTCCCCCCCGCGCCCTGCCCCCACCGGGGCTCGCCGCCCTCCCCCCCCCGGCGCCGGCAGGAGAGCGGAGCCCCCGCCGGGGCTCGCCGCCCCTCCCCCCCGAGCTCCGCCCCCCCCCCCGCGGGGGGGGGGGGGGGCGGCCGGAGGCTTTTTTGCCTGGGGCGGCAAAAAAGCCAGAGCCGGCCCTGATTGTAGTCGTTATTTTATGCTGTGGTATCACTGTATTTAAAAGGAACCCAGATAGGACTACCATAAATTAAATATTTTGTGAAAAAATTACTGGTAAATGTTGTACCAAGTATGTAATGTTTTCTTGTTTTTAAGTTTAACTAGCAAATTGAAATATCCACTGCACCTGCATGACCAGTGTTCTGATCCTCTCTTTAGTGAAGCCCTTTGGACTGATGATTAAGAACCCCAGATTCATTTAGCATCTTTTAATGAGCTATGTTTCAAAAAATAAAACACTATGAGCTAAATTCAGACCTCCTGTGAGCAGTCACAACTCCATTACATGACCTATGTATTTAATACAAACTTTTTTGAAGGTGTCATCGGCCTATAGAAAAACTGCCACTAGGACCGTTACTTTACGGTCTATCAACATTTCCATTAATTGCTTCTGGCTTTTAATTTAAAGGTTTTTAATTTGACTGTAACTTTTTATCTGAGCTAAAACTTGGCATAAAAGAGGTCAGGTTGGGAGTGGATCTTTTTTTCAATAAAAATAACGTAGACATTTTTAAACTAACATAATTTAATGAACAAGTCATATGTATTTTAAAAAGTAGGTAAATACGTACTTATATGATGCACCAAAACATACTTACACAAAGGAAACACAATTTACCATGTCAGCTCTGTTGAAGAAAGGTGTGTTGTCTTTCCAAAAAGGAAGTGTAAGGGATGTGACAGTTTAGGGAATTGTTAATACAAGGTGTACATTACTGGACATACCTCAGATGCGTTGTAAGGCATGAGGCTAATAAGGAATTGTGATTCTGATTTCACCTAAACCAAGGTAAATCATGAGTAACTCCATTGAAATTAATAGTTTTATGTAAGTGTAAAACTGGTGTGAAATCAGAATCGGACCGAAGAATGTCTGCAGCCTCTGATGTGGCATGTCGATCTCTGACTAGGTTTTAAACACTACAAAGACAACTTGCAACATTAATAAGATACTGTTTAAAATGATGGCTTTTTTTCTGCATTACCATAACAATAGAAATAGCCCCTAGAAAAACAAAAGAAACTGCAACTTTTAAGACTGCATCACTTTGCAGTAAAATAAGTAGTGTCGAATTGTTTACAGAAGCACTGAGTAGATAACAGGTGCTCTGTTAGCTTTTTGTCATATTTTAAGTGCCCCTTATGACCTGACTAGGCGTAACACCAAGAGACAGTTATCTGACTGGAAGTTAGACCGAAGTATAGTGCTCACCAATTTATTACGGCTTGGTCTACACTTAAAAGTTACGTTGGTATAGCTCTGCTGGTCAGGGGCATGAACAAACTACACCCCTGACCCGCATAGCTACGCTGACCTACTCCCCAGTGTAAATGCAGCTATGTTGAGGGAAGAGCGCTGCTGTTGATGTAACTGATATCGTTGCGGGGGTGGGGGATGTTTCTTTCTATTAGTGTAGGCCAGCGGTTCTCAAACTGTGGGTCGGGACCCCAAAGTGGGGCTGGCATTAGACTTGCTGGGGCCTGGGGCTGAAGGCGAAGCCGAAGCCCCACCGCCCGGAGCCAAAACCCAAAGGCTTCAGCCTTGGGCGGCAGGGCTCAGGTTACAGGCCCCTCACCTGGGGCTGAAGTCCTTGGGCTTTGGCTTTGCCCCTCCCACCTGCCTGGGGCAGGCTCAGGCTTCAGTCCCCTCCTGGGGTCGTGTAATAACTTTCATTGTCAGAAGAGGGTTGCAGTGCAGTGAAGTTTGAGAACCCTTGGTGTAGGCTGTGTCCACACTAGGGGGCTATGCCAGCATACCTATGCCGACATAGGCTCCATAGAGTAGACATAGCCACACATATCTTTTCAGGGACAAGGGACAAGCCATGCAACATTGGGAACTTGTGCCTGGCTGTGACATCATTAAAAAGACTCAGCCAGACACTCCTTTATGGTGTTGAACTATCGGAGACAAATTTGAAGGCAGCCTGTAACGATGCAGTTCTGGCAGGATCCAACTGTGAGTGCCAATTCAGGACAAATTAAACAGGGCAGTTACAGCCCAAGGCTGGGGTTTTTCCACCTCTAAGGCAAACCAAACCAGCCAGACAAAGAGGACTTTGGTCTCACCCCACTGGCTAACCACAGGTCACACAAGCAATTCCCTTAGACACTCCATTTCCCAGTATCACCACCAGTGCCACTCGTTATGGGGACAAATTGTTATGAAAACCCACATCCCAGTAAAAGAAAAAAGGTTCTCTTGATCCCAAAGGACCAAGCCCCAGACCCAGGTCAATATACAAATCAGATCTTACCCACAAATCACGCTGTTGCCAGTCCTTTAGAATCTAAAATCTAAAGGTTTATTCATAAAAGGAAAAAATATAGATGAGAGCTAGAATTGATTAAATGGAATCAATTAGATACAGTAATGGCAAAGTTCTTGGTTCAGGCTTGTAGCAGTGATAGAAGAAACTGCAGGTTCAAATCAAGTCTCTGGAATACATCCCCAGCTGGGATGGGTCATTCAGTCCTTTGTGTAGAGCTTCAGTTTGTAGCAAAGTCCCTCCAGAGGTAAGATGCAGGATTGAAGACAAGATGGAGGAGAGGCATCAGCCTTTTATAGTCCTTTCCAGGTGTAAGAACACCTCTTTGTCCTTACTGCGGAAAATTACAGCAAAATGGAGTCTGGAGTCACATGGGCCAGTCCCTGCATACTTTGCTGAGTTGCAAGGCGTATTTGTCTTCTCTCAATGGGTCAATTGTATAGCTGATGGTCCTTAATGGGCCATCAAGCAGGCTAGGCAGAGCTAACACCAACTTGTCTGGGATGTCTCCCAGAAGCATAGCATAAGTTTGAAATACAGACAGTATACAGCCGATATTCATATCTTCAACTACAAAATTGATACACACATATAGACAACATAATCATAACCAGCAAACCATAACCTTTTCTTAGACACCTCATTTGACCCCCTTTATACAAGATTTGGTGCCACTATAGGACCTTGGTTGCAACCATGTTCTATACGGTCCCAGTTCAAGTAAATAACATGACACAGCCTCAGCTTTCTTTGCTAAAAAGAGAGGCCAAGGATTGAATGGGCACAGAATTACTCTTCTATCCCCACAGGTGGTCCCTCCAGAACAGAGTTAATGCCCATTGAACTGCTGCTACAATTTTGTGCTTTGCTGTGTGGAGAGAGGACTTCAGCCTTCGGGCACCATTCATGAACAGTGAATATACTTTAAAAAATAAAAGATTGCACAATGTATATTCTAAAAAGGGCATATGATACACAATTAACTATAGCACAATGTTAATTAATTAAGAAATATTATGATCTTCCTTTTAGGATATGAGAGCTTATTTCAGAGAAAAAGAAAAAGAAATTCTTCTTTTTTCCAGATGTTTTTACAGCAGCCAACAGTGTCCCTGAGCTTTAGCAACATACAGCAGCCAGATCCTCAGCAGCTACAGCAGAGGTCAAGGGTCATTTCTCAGCAGCAGCTTATCCCCAGTCCTCAACTTCAAGGGCAAATTGCATCTTCCCAACCAGCAAACCAGCAAATATTAAGAGAAGCAAATGTGGTATCAAGCCAGGTAAACATATTATTTCACTACAAAGAAATGAATATGGATACAAGCCACTGAAGTCATTACTGAATGATCACAGATAACGACATCAGTATTGTAAATAGAAATGTGTGGCCTTTTTTATCTTTCCTTCTAAACAAAAGCTTCTCCCCATAGCTTTCTCCTTTACTTTAAGATCTGGTTTTTTTAAAGATCTGAACCAGGAGCATTATGCAGCCAGCTTGTTTCTGTTTTAAAACTGAACAGGGGAGTGTGTGGAGACCTATTTTTCTTTTATTGTTCATGAAAGGTGACAGGTTGACAACCACGGAGACTGGCAGTATCTGCAACAGCAAGGCAACCTTTCCAGCACCAAAAAAGTGCTTTAACCTTGTCCTGGTGGCTAGTTCGCTGACCAGTCAGTCATGGCCTGAGACCATCAACACAGCCTATTTATGGCTAGTTATGATGGTGTATTGTTGATGTGTGGGGCTTGCCCATAAGGAACTGAACTGAGAACACCATCTTACAAGAGCAACAGACTCCAGCCCAGAGAAATAAAATTAAACTCTTAACTAGTAGTAATTGAGCTGTGATTCTGCGAGTATGCTCAGCATAGTTATCTTTCTGCCTTATTGCAGAGCTTACTCTGCATTTCCATTGTTCCTTCTTCAGCATGATCCCAGCACACACCCCTATTTCTGTTCACCTGCTGCTGTTCGGTGAACACATTTACAACTGTACCTTCAAATCACACAGTGGTACCTCTTAACCTCCTGTGCCCTTGTGTTTTAACAAGTCTATTAAAATGCTCCCATGGTTTATAATAATAATAAAAAAATCAGGGTGGATAAAAATCAACAATTTTGTTTAAAAAATCAAAAAAATCGGATTTTTTTTTTATTTAAATCGGAATTTTTTGATAACATTTTTGAGGAAACAATGTATCTAAAGATAGTTTTAATTAAGATACATTATAGCTCAAAGGTATCTCATCATGGAATAGGGATTATAAATTCTAATTCTGTATTATGAGACAATATATTCATGTAATGTTTAAGAAAAGTTTTGTAAATGAGTTTCAATAGTTCATGGATTAGGGACTCAATCTTATGGGGTTCCAGGGGCTTCTGTATAGATTATTTAGGTTAATCTTTTTATCTACCCAATGGGACTCAGTGCTCAGTCTAGAAGATACCATCAGAGATGCTTAGTTTTGCAGTTCTCAAACTGGATTTGTGTCTCCAGAGATAACATGCTTGTTAACAGCAAACATGTTTTTACATAAATAAATAAATAAATAATATATAGAGGTGAGAAATAACAGACCTGAAGCCTATTGTCCCTCTCAAATTTGTGTACACAGAGTCAATCCCTTACCTCTCTCTAAAAGTGCAAAGTTTCAAAAAGTTCAATGAATAGAAGATTGTTGGGGGCGGAATAGATCTGGACAAGGAGAAGAAGTATGGAGATAAATGTGAGAAGGGAGGGACAGGCAGTAGAAACAAAAGTGAACTGTTTGAGCAGCATATTCCAGAAGTCTTGAGGTCTTTCTGAGTGTAGCCTTCATTGATTTGAGATCTACCATACCATTCTCTCACTAGAAGGGAAAACCTATAATGGCAGCAGGCCGTAAAAGAGACCCAGTTTGGGACTATTTTAATGAAATTCCTCTACCTGTGGGTAAGACACGCATGTGTGCAAAATGCAAACAGTGCAACAAAGAAATGCAAGGCCTGGTTGCCCGAATGAAACAACATCATGAGAAGTGTTCCTTCTCAGGAGGAAGCTGCGTTGAAGATGATGAAAGGAACATATCTGAACATGCAGGATCTTTAGGTTGGTAAACTTTTTTATTTCATACTTCTCTCTTAAGGTCTTACTGTCTTCCTTCTGGACTATTCTTGAATTCTCATGTTTGAGCAAAAAATATAGTTGTTACTCTATGGTACTATTTTAGATGCAGTTGTGATAAAAAATAAATAGCTGAAATAGGCAGATCTTCTTTTTACAATTCAGCCTTTAAAGTCGTACTGAGTGTCAGTGAATGCAATGAGTAATACTAAATGAGCAGTATGGGAATAATAATTAAATAACTGCATTGTCTTATTTTGTTTAGGAGAATCCATCCTCAACGTACAGGATTCTGAAGACTATCCACTTTCAAGATCACCATCATTTTCTATAGTTTCAGACTTATCTGCCAATGATAGTGTTTCAGTCACATCATGTATGTCACATAGCCACAGTATATCACCTGTAGCAAAAAGAAGAAAAAATCTCCATCATCCAGAAACAACCATAGATAAGTTTGTGATAAGAACCAGCAGATTACAAAAAGAGGTAATTGATGAAAAAATTGCCCGGTTTGTTTATGCAACAAACTCTCCTTTCCGTATGATTGAGAACCCACACTTCATTAACATGGTTCAGTCATTAAGACCAGGATACAGTCCACCCAACAGAGCAGATGTCGCAGGCAAATTGCTGGATAAAGTGTATGAAAGAGAAATTGAGCAATGTGCAGAAGGTCTAGAGGGTAAAATTGTTAACCTGAGTCTTGATGCGTGGAGCAGTGTCCACAATGATCCTGCTGTATGTGCTTGTGTGACAACAGAAGAAGGGAATGTCGATACAGAAACAATTGATACATCAGGAAATGCACACACAGCAGAATACTTACAAGAAGTAGAAGTAAAAGCTATAACAAACTGTGGGGAAAAAATTCAAATGTCTAGTACGCAGCTTGGTCACAGACAATGCTGCAAATGTATCCAAGATGAGAAGAAATTTAGAAGAGAGTCCCAAGCTAATAACATACGGTTGCAGTGCTCATTTGATGCACCTCCTAGCCAAAGACTTCAGTGTTCCAGAAATAAAGGCTAATGTTGTTGAAACTGCAAAATACTTCCGTAACAATCACTTTGCAGCAGCTGCTCTGAAAAAAGTGGGAGGAACCAAGCTAACTCTCCCACAAGATGTGCAATGGAACTCAGTAGTGGACTGTTTTGAGCACTATATCAAGAACTGGCCTAATCTGATGACAGTTTGTGAACAAAATTGTGAAAAAATAGATGGCACTGCAACAGCCAAAGTTGTCAACATTGGGCTTAAGAGAAATGTTGAACACATGCTGAGCACCCTGAAGCCTATTTCTGTAGCCTTGAACAAAATGCAGGGAAATAGCTGTTTTATTGCTGATGCTGTTGAAATTTGGAAGGAACCGAGTGAGATCTTAAAAAGAGAAATATGCAATGACAGAGTTAAATTACAAGCATTAAAAAAACGAATGGGACAAGCACTATCTCCAGCTCATTTTCTTGCAAATATTCTCAATACTCGGGACCAGGGTCAAACCTTAACTGCTGAAGAAGAGGAGTTGGCTATGACATGGACATCCAGCAATCGTCCCTCCATAATGCCAACTATAATAAACTTCAGAGCTAAGGGTGAACCATTCAAGAAGTACGTTTGCTGATGATGTTTTAAAGAAAGTCACACCAGTGAACTGGTGGAAGTCACTTAAGCACTTGGATTCAGAGACTGCTGAAGTGATAATCTCACTTTTAACAGCAGTAGCTTCTTCTGCCAGTGTAGAAAGGATATTTTCTTCCTTTGGACTAATGCATTCCAAACTGAGAAATCATTTGGGATCTGAAAAAGCAGGAAAGCTTGTTTTACTTTTCCAGATTATGAACAAACAGGAAAATGAAGGTGAAGACGACTGAGTTAGCTGCAGAAGCCAATATTTTAAGTTTCTCGTGTTGACCTGGCTGACAGAGTCGATTTAATTTTTGTTTAAAAATATATATATTTCATTTAACTATTTTAGTTAAAAACAATTTTAACCAAAAAAAAACCCGATTTTAAAAATCTTGAATGTTTAACTAAATTCAAAAATTCATATGCTTATTTTGTTAAAATAGTATATGTTTGCCATTGAAGAAAAAAATCCAGAATACATAAAGTTGTTGTTTTAGTTAAATAAAACAATTTAAATGTCTGTCTGGTGATGTTCTCCTCCTAATACAGCATGGCAAGAAAATCCTCCAAATATTAATGATTAACCTGTTGAATTGGAGATAGTTCACCTCCCAGTGACTTCATAAATATCTGCTTCAATTACCTTTGGTAAATGAAATAACCAAACAATCATTCATTTTCTGATATAGCTGTAAAACTAATCTGAAAAGTTTTCAAAATAAATCACTTTAAAAATGTATAGTGTGTATCTTCTAAAAATGAAACCTACATCTATCTCTGAGTTGTGAAGAATATGTATTAAGGTTATAACAACTAACAAGAATGCACTTTTATGTAGAAATCCATGATTAAATCGAGTCTTCCTGACTAGTGATTTAAATCAATTTGATATAAAGCAAATCCACCCTGAAAAAAATCCTTTTCTACATAGTAAGGTTTATTCCCATCACAGGGCTTAAGTGACAGTAGTGATCCCTTCTAATTTTGCTTTGGTGTTGTCTTGGGGGTTTCTGTGTTTCCAGAATTGGTTCTTAGAATTACAGGGCCTGCTTTGCTTTCAGAGTACTCTGGTTTCAGAGTCAAATACTCTGAAAAGTCTATAAAATAAAACATGGTGAAATAGTTGTGGTGCATATGTGAGGGTAATAAATAACATATTACAGACTTTTAAAATTTATTATTTGTACTGCGATAGCACCTGCCTGTGTACACACACACACACACAGGGCACACCTCATCATGTAATAATTAAGGTTATGCTTGTGTCACATGATCACCGTATGTGATTTTTAAGTCTTTCTCCAAAAACTAGTCAGGAATGACTTACCTTTCCTTTGACAGGTTTCAGAGTAGCAGCCGTGTTAGTCTGTATCCGCTAAAAGAACAGGAGTACTTGTGGCACCTTAGAGACTAGCTTATGCCCAAATAAATTTGTTAGTCTCTAAGGTGCCACAAGTACTCCTGTTCTTTTTACCTTTCCTTGTCTACTTTCACTGTCTTTCCTGTCATCACTCTGTGCAGTTGTTCTCAGACCCCAGTTTCCACCAGACTTCCAGGAAAACAACTGTAATGTACCAGATCAGGACATGTCAGTCATTCACTTCTCCTGCCCAAATAGCCCTTTCTATTCTGAAGTCCAATCAGAGTATATCACAAGGGTACCTCCTATAACACACCATAGGTTTTGCTCACATATTCCCTGCCATAATAAAAATCTATAGTTAGAGAGAGAGAGAGAGAGAGAGTGTATGTGTGTGTGTGTGTGTGTGTGTGTGTTTTAAAAATTGTGGTCTAGAATCAGAAATCAATGAGAAGTGCACAAGTAATGCAGAACACCAGTCACTCATCCAGCAGCCTACCTTCACAATTTACCAATTCTGCTATGCTCCCACAGGCTGTGAACATGGCTCCATCTGCTGCTATAGCACAGGATAGCAACCAGTGTCATGCTAGTCCAGATTTCAGCCAGGACCGACAACTGAGGTAAATGATTTTTAATAAATTAATCAATTCTGCCCTGACAAAAAAGCTGTCCATTTATCATTTTACTACATGATAGATGAGGATTCTGAACACTAAGGAGGGTGAGGTATGTTAACAAGTTGTGGAGTGAAAGGCACTAGAACCTGAGGTCTGCAGACCCCTGGGGGTCCGCAGACTATGTTCAAGATTTCCAAAGGGGTCCACACCACCATTCAAAACTTTGTAGGGGGTCCTCAAATGAAAAAACATTGAAAATCACAGCACTAGAATGAAAATACGTATGCCTTGAAAGAAAAAATGGGTTAAAAATCAATAGATCACCGAGAACTAGATTGTGAGTTGGAATACATGTTCATGCAGTAACTTAGTTCTTCTCTTTCCCATGTGCAAGACTGTTGCTCAGCCAGCCTATTCAGCCAATGATGCCTGGCTCCTGTAATTCAAGACTCGCTTCAGATATCAGTGTGGCTGGACGCCAGGCTAAGTATGTTACTTGTGAAAAATAAAGCACTGAAGTGACTTTTGAGAGAGCGTGGCCTTTTATAATGAGATCTGCCAGTACTAGTAAACATCAGTTCTGATTCTCTTTGAGTACGAGGCTTCTAGGGTTAATCTTACCCTTTCTGGTCGGTTCAGTGTCAAAATTACTATTGTGAGAAACAGAATGTGTTAGTGGGATTTCAGCAAGCCAAGAATAGGGAACCTTTCTTTGTTTCTCTCTCTCACATTTAGTACTTGTCCCAATGCTGAGTTTCTGATCCACCAAAATGAGTACGAGGAAACATACTAAATATCTGAGCTCAGCGTCAGTACTGACCCACCTTGAATTGCTAGGGCCTGATTCTCCTCTCACTCTAGTCTGACATCAGTGTTACTCCACCAGGGCCGGTGCAAGGATATTTTGCGCCCTAGGCAAAACTTCCACCTTGCGCCCACCCTCCCGCTCCCCTCCCCCTGGAGCATCGCTTATTATAAACTTTCACAAATGAATGCTGCATAATGTAGCGTTGTTCATTAGAATTAATACACGTTCGGCTTGAAAATTTATTAATTTCATTATTTAGTCTACATATTTAATGAAAATAAATGGCCTTGTGGCTAGAGTCCCTCCTGCCTCCCCCCCCCCCGCCCCCCATGGATCTGGAAAGGGCTGTTTTGGGTATCAGAGCACAGAGCTGGGAGTCGGGATCTGGCTTCTATTCTCCACCCTGGCACCAACTCACTGGATGACTTCAGGCAACTTACTTCCCTGTTCTGGGCTTCAGCTCCCCCCAGCGCTAAGGTGTGAAATGGTTCCTTGTTCCTGGGCTGGATAGTGCAGTGCAGGTGGGAGGGGGTGTCTGAAGGCCTGTCTTCCCCACAGGCGTGAGGCGAAGACAGAGTTCCAGCCTCCGTCTTGACCGTCCTGGTTGCTTTACTCTGCCCCACGCCAATTGCTGCTGAAGCCCCTTACTCAGAGAGCTCTGGCCCAGGGCAGAGGCATCAGTGTCATTCTGGGCCTGATTTTCAGAGATGCTGAGCACCTGCGGTTCCCCCGATGTCTGTGGGAACTCTGGGGTTCTCAGTACTTCTGAAACTCAGGGCAATTTATTTCGAATACTGAGCCAGGACTGAGCCTGCAAAGGCAGCCTGGGGGCTTGGGGAGGAGGCGGCTCCGGGCTGGCAGGGGAGGCGCGGGCGGGCAGTGATGTGGGGCGTGGCGACAGGGCCCGCGGTTGCAGAGGATGCCCGCAGAGGTAGGTGCTAACGCAGCTGCAAGCAGCCCGTCCCCCCGCAGGGAGCAATAGTGTAAAAAAAAATTGGGGGGCACCGCTTTTTGGCACCCCCAAATCTTGGCGTCCTAGGCAGCCGCCTAGTTCTCCTAGTGGTTACACCGGCCCTGATTTACTCCACTGATATCAGTGGAGTTTCTCCTGATTTACCCAAGTGCAAGTGAGAGAAGAACTAGGTGCCCAGCATCTCGGTGCTATATGAGAAGCTGCTAAATGAACCAAATTAATTTTCATTCCTTCCAAACCAAAGGGGGAAACATAGTTGTGCTCAATTTCTCATTCACAATCTTGTTCCTGGTCTTCCTCCTTTCCCTTTCCCATTCCCTCCCCTGACCTTGTTCTGGAGAATTTATAATCTGTGCCAGGCCTAATCCTGTAAGGTGGCTCACAACTGAACCCTATGTTAATAGGAGATGTTTCAGGAAACCTAAGAAGATGCAGGATTTTAGGCTGATAATTCATTAGCTGGCATTCTTCCCTCTGAGTCAGTAATGAACCAGTTCCTCAACATATTGTTCGGGGAAACGTGCAGATAGAGGTGCTGTCTTTCAGATGAGTTTGAAATTGAGGTCCCTATCATTAAAGGTCCAGTGACACTATTTTAAGGATAAGGATTTTAGCCCTAGTACCCTGACATCACATCTGATTTTTCAACAGTTTATTCTTGATTTTTTTTTAAATAGATATTCCCAAAACCAACAATTGTTTCAAAGTCTGGAACTGCAAACTTCCAGCAGCAGTTCACCTATAGTGCTGATGGGACAGGCAGTGTTACATCCAGGGTTTTCTGCATCACAGCCTTCTCAGACATCATCTCTGCAACCTATGCAACTCCAGCAACAGCAGCAGCATTGCTACCTTCAGGTGGGCTAGAACAGAAAGGATAATACACACTTTGTATCTGTGCAATAATATGCAAAGCAGTAAAGAACTTATGATCTTTAGATGGCAGAACAAATGGGGTCTGATTATGCTCTCACCAAAGTCAGTGGAAGTTTTGCCATAAACTTCATTGGGAACATGACTGGGCATGTGCTACATAGATTTCCATACTAAAGATGTTAAATTTTGCAAATATCATAGAAATTAAATAAGGACCTGAAATGTTATGTGAACCTTTCAAACACACCAATTAAGCATTAAGCTAAGTCAAAATATTTAAAAAAAAATACCAATACTGTAAATTGGAAAATTAATATGGCAAACCCAAATGTACTTAAATCACAGTCACAGTCAGTCAGAAAATTGTCATCATGGGGTTAAACTTTAGTGTCTCATTGCTTCTGTATTAAATTTCCTCAGTTTACAAGTCAAAAGATGATTTTTCTACCTGTGCTTTTTCTAACTGCCAGTACCACAAATTTGAAATGAGATCTGAAAATCCAGGTGGTTTTTTTTTTACTATCTTTTACATCATCACATTCTGCATTAAAGTTTCTGAAGGTGGAACTCAGGTGATAGTGCTGTTGCTGATGTGCTAAGCCAAAACAGAATCCAGCTACTATAGTTGTGTTGAAGTTACAACTTCGACTGAGTTGAGTGCAACCCTGGAAATAACTGTATATGAAACATCAGTTCACTTTATTTAATAGATTTAGATGCATGTCAGGCAAAGGACTTCAACAGTGGTGAGGAACAGGATATTTTATAACGATTAGACGGGGGCTAGGTATCAGAATTCCGGAGTTCTATTCCTAACTCTGCCGTTGTCTCTCTGTGTGACTTGGGCAAACTGTTTAATTTCTGTCCATCTGCAAAATGGGCCTAAGGATACTTACTGTACAGGAGTGTTTTATGTAGTAATTAATGTTTGTAAAAGGCTCGCAAATCCTGAAAGATGATATGGAAGAGCAAAATATTATAGTTATTATTAAATAAGTCATCACAGACCAAAGAACTACCCAGATCAGGAATATATATACTAGTATAAAGTGCAGCTGGGTTGGACTGGAAATGGGTTGATCAGATATTGAAGCCAAAAGCCAATTTCTAAATCTAATATGCCCTCCAAAGGATTTCATCTTGTTTCATGGACTCTAAGACTCTAATAGCTTCTGTGCTGTGCTCTCTATGCTTTTTTTCTCACCCTGGAAAAAGACTCCCTGAATAGCTCTTCTCTCACAGTAATCCCTATTTAAATAAATAAACAAACCACCTTCTTTTTTTTACCCATATTTCCCCCTTAAGGGGGCAAGGAGCATACAGCTTGAAAGAACCAGGTGATATCAACCAGCTAATTGATTTATTCTTTGGGACTAATCCAACCCATATTGTAGTCAACAGGAGTCTTCCTATTAACTTTAGCTGAATTGGACCTGTAAAGCTTGATCCCAAACCTTATCTCATAGAACTGGAAGGGACCCTGAAAAGGTCATTGAGTCCAGCCCCCTGCCTTCACTAGCAGGACCAAGTACTGATTTTTTTTGCCCCTGATCCCTAAGTGGCCCCTCTCAAGAATTGAACTCACAACCCCGGGGTTAGCAGGCCAATGCTCAAACCACCAAGCTATCCCTCCCCCCTGAAGGCAATAGCAAAATTCCATTGATTTAAAAAATTTTGGGATGTAAAATCTGATGGAAAAGCCACTTCTGTACTATTGGACAGATCCTATTCCCATTAAAGTCAATTTTAGAACTCCCATTGACTTCAATGGTGCAGGATCAGGCCCTATTACCTAAGCTAACCAATACCAGGACACAGTCTATGAAATATTTAGTCTAAGAATAAGGCTGCAAACTAATAATTTCCTAAAATACCTTTCACATTAAGAAACAAGAACTTTTGTATCAAATCACGCAAATGAATTTTCTTTTATTTGTAGGTGCAGACACCAAGTCCTTTACACAGTGAGCAACCCAATTCTTTGCTCCTGCCGTCCTACTCACAGCAGCAAGGAAATATAGGATACCATCATACACAGCAGCAGCCACTGCCACTTGCTTCAAGAAGAACCAGTAGCTTGTCAGAATCATCAAATCTACCACAGCCACTATGATAGAGTCCCACACCAGCAGAATCAATGCACGATTAGCTATAACCAATAGACCTGTGGGGCAGGAGAGAAGAAATGACTGAACCTACAATTTTGACTTTTGCACATGCATTCATTTCAAAGCTCCATGGCAGTAGCAGACCACAGAGTGCGGACTGCAGCAGACAATGCAACAGAAAAGGAGTTGGATTCAGTTTGCACTGTTTCATGACAATATTATGTATCATCAGGCTGAGTAAAATAAACATGAATACTATCCTGTGCAAACTCCATCACTGATTGCTGTGCGACAGGAGAACATTCTTGTTGGTACATCATTCTGAGAGCACTCTGATTCCTAAAGACTGTGGACAGACACATGAGGTACTTGGCCTACACTGTTTCAGTTCATCTTTTGTGTAAGAAAAGCAATGGAACAAAAATCTATAGAGCAGAGAACAAGAGATTATTTTTATTATGATTATTATCGTTGTTTTGCACAACTGCACAGAAGATATAACCTAGGCACTTTCTATAAAGAGAGGTTTGTTTTGTTATTCTGGTGGCCAGACTGGTACATCCAATTAAACAGAAAGCCCAGTCACAGTTAAAAATGCTACACAATCCATACCCCTTGATTTATAACCTAAAGGTATTAAAGCAGTTTACCCTACCAGCTCTTTTTGATTAAAAACAAAAAACACTGGACTGTTTCCTGTTTACTCTGTGAATTGTGACTGCGAAGGAGAACTAAAAATATAAGCACAATCATGCAGCTGTATTGTTCCAGCATTCTAGTAGACTCTTTGCTAATATAAAGTGGGTCTTTCTGCAAAATGAACAGCCCACTTACAACTGGTCATAGCAACAAGTATCTGAAAAATATGCACTGTGTTTTGGCCCAATGACTAGGGATGCTGCAAATTATCACATATTTTTTTCATGATAACATTTGAATTTTCCTTTAAAAAATGCACTTTTCGCTTTTTTGTATGTTTTATGTTTCTAAGAAAGATTTTATGTAATTATAAAATTAAAAGTAGTGTATTGTACAGCTGTTGTAATAATGACCTATTTCTATATAAAATAAAATTATATGGAATTATGTGGAAATTATTTTGTATATGAAATATCAACTCATTTCACAAGTATAAACGTTTGTTTGTGCTTTTTATTTATTTATTTTTGTGAGTGGCTATTTAGTAATAAATTAATGAATTAGTAACATTTTTGTGAAGGGAGCTGCTGTTTCATGCTATATACATCCTCAAATAATTTTTTTCTTTCCATTTAATAATGCACATTTGTATTTGCTCTGGAGCATAATAAAGTAACTGAAAAGTTTTACTACAGAATTTACATACATTCTCCTTCCTATGGCGGTTTAACTATGTAATTCAATTTAGACCTGAAAGGCTCGCTGTAACCTTACAAACTGTTTGATGTTTGTTTCCAAAAAAACTATTCTGACAGTTGTTCCTCTCCTTGTTTCATCACAGGTAACCAGAATAATACTGCTTTAGAAAGCCCCCAAAGATAACAACATTAAACTTGTACCTGTAGGTAACTAGTTCCTCATCGGGAAATATCATTTCACTTAAAATTCTCAAGACACTATGGGGCAGAGCCAAGGGGGCGTGAGAAGCTGGGGGGGGGGGTGGAACTTACTGTGCACATTCAGAGCTGGGCGGATGGAGAGCAGTGGTTGCTGGCCAGGCACCTGGAGGTGCGGGAGAGGGATAAACTGCTCCAGGTACAAAGGAGGAGGGGGTGCTATCAAATATGCTTGAGAACCACTGCTCTAAGTTATGTTGGCTACAACTGAAGCCAAAGGGCTGTTGCACTGGCAGGGATTACCAGAGTGCAAGGTGCTCTGGCCATGCTCCCTTCCTTCTTTGACTCCAGATCAACAGTGCTGATGGGCTCATGAAGTGTTTCCACCACTTTCTGTCTTGAATCAGCTTCACGGCTTAACTCATTGTTAATCACTTTTTGTTCTGTCATTCTTCACAGTGTCTAGCCAAGGCATCCTTAGTCTTCCTCTGATTCTAGTTCTTTACACTCTGGTATGTCTCACCATGTCAAATATCACATGTCAAAACCATCCCAGTTGTCTTCTTTAAATCTTCTGTAACAGTGTTATTTCTTGCCCTCGCCATTTTCTTATTACTTCTTTTTTTTTATTTGGTGTAGACTTAACCATAGGTGCTGGAACAAGGGAGGGGTGCTGCCGCACCCTCTGTCTAGAAGTGGTTTCAGTTACATACCGGGTTTACAGCAGGGGTCGGCAACATCTGGCACATGGTAAGCACCGTTTACCTGCCACGTCCGCAGGTTCAGCCGATCGTGGCTCCCACTGGCCGGGGTTTGCCGTCCAGGCCAATGCGGGAAGCACCCCCATTATAAAAATTGTTCCAGCACCCCGGTCTTGAAACTCTCAATATTCCCCTCAACCAGTTAATTTCTGCAGTCAATAATCTTGTTTGTCAGAATCTTATAGCTAGGGGCAAAAACCAGTAGTTTACAGGAGGGAACTATAAACTTGCCATGCTTGATTTCCAGTTAACTGTTATACAGGAATATGATGCTCATAAGAATAGATTGAGGGCCAATGTCCATCCTTTCTCAAACTCTGTCGGGCTCACTTCTGCATATCCCAGCCCCATTTTGAATTGTAACATGCTATGCCAATTTACTGCTTTAGGGCTCTCTGTCGCTCTGCACTGGTTTATTTTTTTTCTCCACACGGCTTTATTATGTACAGTTAAGTTACAAGGGGTTCTTTACAGTGCTTGGCAGGGAGGGGGCAGGGCACAGACCATGCAGCGGAGACGGCGGGCCAGGCTTTGTGCGTTGAGGCGACATCAGCTCACAAGAGTCACAACATCCGGGGCTGGCTCAGCTGTCCCTGTAGCCCCCTGGCGCCCCCTGCTGTTTGCCAGCCAGGGCAGATAAGAGCAGATGCAGAGAGAGTCTGTGCTCCAACAGGCCCAGGCCAACCAGAGCGGCCACCAGCAGCTTCTTCGCCTTGACCACAGGTGGCGGGGACGGCATCAGCTTGTCTATCCGGTGACAGCGGATCAGCCTCTGGAGTCCAAGGAGAAAGTGGAATAGGCGTCATTATTGCAGAGCAGGCACAGTGCTCTGGCTTATTGTTATAAGGCTATAATGCAGTAGGGGTTGTTACTGTAGTCAGTCATGGGTTATTATTGTATTGGGTTATTATTGTAGGCCTAAACTGGGTTATTACTGTAAAAATGCTACACTACACTGGGCTATTATTATTGTTGGGTCATCATGCTGCACTGTTTTATTATTTTAGGGTTGTAGAGCTGATATTATACAGCACTCAGGCTGTGCTGTTAACTGTAGGACAGTTATGCTGTGTTGGGTTTATTACTGCGGGTTGATTTATTGTACACAGCTAGGCTGAGGTAAGCTGTAGTTTATAACATAGCCGTACTATTCTCAGAGTGCTGCAGTGCAGTGTTGTTATTGTAGGGTTGCTGAAAGAGTGAACTGGGTTATTGTACGGCAGCTGGGTTATTGCACTGGGTTAGTGCAGGGTTGCTAGGTTACAACACTGGGTTACTATGGGGTTGCTGGGTTAGGACACTGGATTGCTAGACTATGAGATCCATCAACTCCCACGTTGTTGTTTTTTGTTTTGTTTGCACTCCGCAGACGGCAGGAGAAGATCCGCTCCCGGGGCTACAAAAGTCACTTTCCGGCTCCCGTGGTTAGAGGGAAAGGCTGGACTCGCGCCCCAGCCTCCCGCAGCCCCCGGGACACGGACCAAGCGCCCATCAACCCCCCCGCGTTTTAAGCCCGCCCCAGGCTGCACGGGGCGCTCGCGGGCGGGATTGTTATTGTAGGGTTGCCGGGTTGCCCAGCAACTCCCGCGCTTCGGCCTTCCCGGCAGGCAGGGCCCGATCCTGCGTCCCCGCCGCCGCCGGCCTCTCATTGCCTGCAACCGCCGGTCCCCGCCTCTTCGGGCCGCGCAGGCGCAGTCCCGCCTTTCCCCCAACCCGGAAGTGCTCCTCGCTTCCCCCCGCCCCCTCCGGTTTGGTTCGTCCCACAATCCCCCGCGCCTTCCTTTCCGATCTGTGCCCGGGCAGGGTGAGTGGCTCGTTACGGGGCCCGCCCGCCCATCCGCCGCCATCCGCCCCGCCGGGTCCCGCCGAGCCCCGGGCCCCGCCCGGCCCGAGTGGCGAGGGGACCCTGCGCCCGGGGCACCGGGTATTGCCGGCCCGGGGCATAGGGGCCCGGGCCTGGGGGGGATGTGGGCAAAGGCCTGGGCTGGGGGAGAGGGGCTGTGGGCACAGGGGCCCGGGCTGGGGCGGGAGGGGAGGAGAGGGGCTGTGGGCACAGGGGCCCGGGCTGGGGGGGGAGGAGAGGGGCTGTGGGCACAGGGGCCCGGGCTGGGGCGGGAGGGGAGGGGAGGAGAGGGGCTGTGGACACAGGGGGCTCGGACTGGGCTGGGGTTAGGAGAGGGGCTGTGGGCACAGGGGGCTGGGAGGGGGTTATGGGCACAGGGGCCCGCACGGGGCTGGCCCCCAGGCCTTGTATAGGGCGGATGGGAGAGGTGCGGGTGCTTGTTTAGCAGTAGGAGGCATCTCTAGTGCTAGGGTTTGCTCCAGGTTTTGAGGGCAGGGCCAAGGGGTTTTCCTGAGTGCCCCGGAAGCTGGAGCCAAGTGTAAAAGCCTGGTTCTGTGCTTTCGGGGTGTCATGTGAGCATGGGGGGGAAGGGGTAAACAAACTGAGGCGTGGTGCAGCACCTTGCAGTAGGGCCTGGGGAGGAGGGGAATCATGGAGTTGTAACACTGAAGCTGCATGTTTTGAAACCTGCAAGGCTAGTGCTCTGTAAAAGGTGGATTAAGCTGAACTAGACTTCTGACTGTAGAAACCC
This sequence comes from Emys orbicularis, assembly GCF_028017835.1. Taxonomy (NCBI): domain Eukaryota; kingdom Metazoa; phylum Chordata; order Testudines; family Emydidae; genus Emys; species Emys orbicularis. The sequence goes on from NC_088683.1 coordinate 249,958,769, forward strand.
TAATGTGCGAGGGGGAAAGGGTTAGAGATGACTTGATGGAAAGGCCCACACCGAGTCCGTGATTTTCAATGTTGCACAGATGGCTCCAGCAAAGAAAGGTGGAGAAAAGAAGAAGGGGAGATCTGCCATCAATGAGGTGGTGACTAGGGAATATACCATCAACATTCACAAACGGATCCATGGAGTGTGAGTGGCTTTTTTCATGCCTTGTTTGTCCCGATAAAGTTGACCTTACTTTACCTGGTTAAGGTGGCTGGTGTTTGGAAATGGTTCCAGTAAGCTTTCTACCTGTTGGCAGTGGATGGTTGTCATCAAAGATGCTGATTTCAGTGTGATGGGGTATATTAGGCCTCAGTTCTGCACCTGCATGTAGACCTGTGCAGATCCAATTGCAGCATCAAGGCCTGAGTGATTATGGTTTCTGGCAAATGCAGTTCTCAGGATGTTTTTCTCACTTTCCATGATTTTTCCTAGGTTTAGCACACTGCTATTGAGTTTATAGAGAGTGAAGACTTGTACAGGAACTGTGTCATTTCACTTGGGAGCTGGCTGTGGATGTATAGTTATATTCAAGTGGGAGAGAGACTTTTTTTTAACTTGAGTTTAGTTTTATAAATTTTAAGGAGCCAGTAATAGGAAAGTATCGGATAGATGAGAGAAGTTTTTCTACTGAGTGGAAGATAATTGATAAATGTCAATACTTTTCTACAGAAGTGGGGAGGGGGAAAAACACTGTTTTTTTCCCTCTGGTGATTCAGTCAGTTCCTTTTGTTCTTTCTGATTCTATAAATCTATTTCATTTTATTTACTTTTTTGAGGCTGCTTTTTTTTCTCTCACTACCAGGAGCCACTTGGTCTGAAATACTGTTTGTGTCTCCCTCTTGTTTAGTCTTCCTGCCATCTTGCTCCTAACCTCTCTTTCACCACCGACTCCTAGCATTAGATATTAATCTGTCAGCAATATACAAATAGTGCTTTGACATGTGCTGTGCTACCTTAGTTTAAAAATCTCATCCAAGGGGCAACTTGAAATAAGCCCTTGGAGCCAGTTAGTACAACAGGCTCATTGTAGTGAAATTTTAGTGAAATTGTATGTACATTATTACACATCTGTATCTATTTAGAAATAACTTAGTGATTTTTGAGAAAAGATGCAGTTGTTGCAACAACAATAAGGTTAGCATAGTCCAACAAAACCTTTTGGCTTTATATGCTTATGGAATGACAGTCTGGCTAGATCCATGGCAAGTTTCCAGTGCTAGGGATATTTATTAAAGATTAGCTAAATAACTCTTTTCTCTGTTCTCAGGGGATTCAAGAAACGCGCCCCCCGTGCTCTCAAGGAGATCCGTAAATTTGCAATGAAGGAGATGGGTACTCCTGATGTACGCATTGACACCAGATTGAATAAAGCAGTCTGGGCCAAAGGGATAAGGTATGTCCCAGGGGCTTTAATCATGGGTAGGGGAGGAAGAATTTCACAAACACACGTGGGAGAATCTCTAAGTATCTCTTCTGTTCACCAGTATTTGCCTTTCGCTTGCAGATGTTTCCTTTCTGGTATTATAAGTGATTGGGTGAGATCTTGGGCTTAGGGCCCAAATCCACAAAGGGGTTTAGCTTCTTAGAAAATTACTGGAAGCCACAAACCCTGGGTTAGGCACCTAGACAATGAATGGGGAGAAAAAGAGGCACCTGAGAATGGGATCCACACGAGCCAGTACACTAGGCGGGGAGCCACCTAACCTAGCCAAGGGGAGATGCCTACTAGAGGGCTGTGTTGAAAGCCCTGCCCCCCTTCTCATGGCTAGGTCTGGGCTGCAGAGGAGGTTCCTATCTGTTTGCGAAATGCAGCTGGGAACTCCCTCTTCAGACAAGGTGGGGGGAATTAGGCCTCCTTTATAATCTTTGGCCAGGTGGCTAGATACCCAGGTTTGGGAGACACCAGTTCAGTTCCCCCTCTTTCTGCTGAGAGAGGATTTGAACATGAGTTCCCCACCTCTCAAGTGAGTGCCCTAACCAGTGGACGATGTGATATTCTAATGTAGGGCTCCCTCAATCACTCTTGAAGTCATTCTACTTTGTAATTAAGTAGGGCCAAATGACTCTAGCAGGGTGGATTGATTTAAATAATTGATAAGTGTTTTGTATTTGTACTCTTCAGTTATTTTCGTAAAGAAAAGTTGATTCTCATTGGTTGGTAACCGTTAAAATATGTTGAATTGCAACTATATATAGTCTTTACACTAAATTTAGTGCTGCTTTTTGCTTACCTGGGAGGAACTACTGTGTCTATACCCATGTATTTAAACAGTTATACAGTAGAACCTCAGAATTATGAACACCTCACGTTGTTCGTAACTCTGAACAAGAATGTTATGGTTCTTTCAAAAATTTACAACTGAACATTGGCTTAATACAGCTTTGAATCTTTACTATGCAGAAGAAAAATGCTGCTTTTAACCATCTTAATTTAAATGAAACAATAACAGAAACAGTTTCCTTACTTGTCAGATCTTTTTTGAACATTCCCTTTATTTTTAGTAGTTTAAAAAAATACAGTACAGTATTATATGTAGTCTGCTGCCTGATTGCATACTTCTGATTCTAAATGAGGTGTGTGGTCAGCTGGGCAGTTCGTAAATCTGATGTTCTACTGTATAGCTTAATTTACATTTTTTCAGATTCTTAATTTTACTTTATTATGTTAGAAAATGATTAATAATGCATTTGACTCAATATTTTTTTTTACTTGTGATTTGTCAAGCTCTTTGGATTGAAATTAAAATTCAATTAAATGCAAAAAACCAGCATTTTAATTGTTTATATAAGATTACATTAAATATGGTGCATATGTAAGAAAAAAGTTTAGCAAAACAAAGACTGGCCTATTTATTAAACAAAGGAATTATCTGTAGTTAATTACTTGAACTGATTATTTCTGGTCTCACACTCATACCCAGTTTTTATTAATAGATTGGAAGAGGAAAACAAGCTTTCCTGCTTTTTCAACTCCCAATCAGTTACTTAATTTTTAATGAACTAGTCATTGAGCTGAACTAGTTCAATAAACAGAGATGAAGAAAATATTCATTCTGAAGTGCTAACCTTTGCTTTTGACAGCAGTAAATGCAAAATCTGGTTCCAGGTACTTAGTTTGGTGGTTTGATTTTTTTTTTTTTTTTTTTAACTTGGTAGCAAGTATGTACCATTTAATATTATTTTTAGTATTTAAACGATTGAGTATAAGTAGTTTAGGCCTTAACATAGGTTATCAATTTAATTTTAGACAGATTTTTAAAAAATAAACTTGTTTTTAATTAGTTTTTTATTCCTTATGCTCGATGGTAGGGCACTCGTCTGAGAGGTGGAAAACTCCTGCTCGGGAATCCTCTGCTCATCAGGGCTTGGAGGGAATTGAACTGGGGTCTCCCACACCCCAGCTCAGTACCCTAGTCACTGGGCTCAAGGTTATAAGGAAGGCCACCTCCCCACCTTGTCATTTTGTGTGGAATTAGGTGCGCTCCGAGCACACCTACTAAATAAGACCCTGCAGGCAAGACCTGCCTATTTTCATCTGGTTTGAGAATCATGCTGGGGTGTAGGTGTCAGACAGGCACTCGGATGCCTGCCTGGGCATTGTGTGCATACCCAGAGGCAGAAACTTGGCACCTAGGATAGGGAACTTTTTACATCAAAAACAATAAGGTTGGGCAGCAGCTGAGTAGGGGTTTGGTATACCAGTGATGCGTAAATTCCTTCGTGAATGTGGGTCTCACACTGACGCCCATGTCAGCAAAACTTGTGTTGTTCAGGGGTGCGAATATTCCACTCCCTATGCAGGTGTGCACAGCGCTATGTTGGCGGGAGAGCTTCTCCTGCCAACATAACTTATGCTGCTCCCAGGGGTGGGTTTTTTATGCCAACGGGAGAGCTCTCCCCCGGCAGCATGGAGCATCTTCACCGTACGTGTCGCTGCAGCGCCAAGCGTAGACATGGCCTAAGAGTCTTCTCTGCAGCCTTGGGGAGGAAACTGGGGGCAGAGGGCACTACTTAACACAGTGGTGGGCAAACTACAGCCCGTGGGCCACATCCAGGCTGCCGGACCCTCCTGCCCGGCCCCTGAGCTCCTGACCCAGGAGGCTAGCCCCTGGCCCCTCCCTTGCTGTTCCCCCCTCCCCCACAGCCTCAGCTCACTGCACCGCCGAATGCTCTGGGCGGCGCAGCTGTGCTCCAGGCAGTGCGGTAAGGGGGCAGGGAGCAGGGGTTGGTGGTCAGGGGGCGGGGAATGGGGGCAGTCATGAATGAGGAGGGGTTGGATGGGGCGGCGGGGGGCGAGAAGCAGGAGGGGTCAGATGGGGCCGGGGGCTGGGCTACACCTGGCTGTTTGGGGAGGTACAGCCTCCCATAACCGGCCCGCCATACAATTTTGGAAACCCGCTGTGGCCCTCAGGCCAAAAAGTTTGCCCGCCCCTGGCTTAACACATCAGTCTGTTCATGGACTCGCATCTCTTCCTCACCACTCTACCCTTATTCCTCTGCAGAATCAGATTCTCGTGGCAGGGCAGTTTCAAAATCTTGAATTCTATACTCTGGGCAATAGCTATGTAGGTTCTCCTCAAAGAGAGTTTGGACAGATCATTTTGTGCCTCCCTTCCTCAACGGTTACATCCTAAAAATGACAAACATAAGATATACAGGGATACTAGGCTGGGACTAGCTTTGAAGGACTAAATACAGTTAATGTCTCACAGGCCACTTAGGCGTCAAATGTTTTATCCTTTTGTTACATGTAGCATGTTCAAATACCCCCTTTTTAAAAAACCCATGTTCTGCTACCATCAGATGATACCATAAGTATCTGGATAAATCTTGCAACCCCTCACACACACACAAGTTTAGTTGTTGATTCTCAGGCAGTTAAAAAACAGTGCTTTATGCTCTGTCCAGGATGAGACTTCAAGCATCTTTTTCTTAGCATATGCACAACCAGAATTCATCCCCAAATTTGGTCTGCTGGTTGGATCATTAGCTTCCCCGGCTGGGTACTGACAGGGAGTGTGACAGGTCCAGAATGTATTAACATCTAATTGTCTGCCCTGTATTACTGTTAGTTATGTGGGAAACACTTGCAAAGATATTCAGCTAGCACACCAGTAATGGTGCTTGTTCCTCAAAGCAGACTGATCTGTCCTTATTTCCAAATGTCTCCCATTTTTATAGTCCCACTGTTTGCTTCTTGGGAGAGCCCCCCCAGCTCCTCACTGTTTGCTTCTTGGGAGAGCCCCCCCAGCTCCTCACTTTAAGAAGCCTATGAAAAGTGCTCTTATCTGCCCTCAGGTACAGAATTGGCAGTGACAGTGTAAACACCCCAGATCCGTAAGGGTTATAGGCCACTTTTTAGTTACAGGAACTCCTCACTTAATGTTGTAGTTATGTTCTTGAAAAATGCGACTTTAAGCAAAACAATGTTAAGCGAATCCAATTTCCCCATAAGAATTAATGTAAATTGGGGGGGGGGGGGGTTAGGTTCCAGGGAAAAATTTTTCACCAGACAAAAGACCATATATATATATATATATATATATATATATATATATATACACACACACACACAGAGTATAAGTTTTAAACAAACAATTTAATACTGGTACACAGTGATGATGATTGTGAAGCTTGGTTGCAGTGGAAGAGTCAGAGGGTGGGATATTTCCCTTACTGCTAAATGATGAACTAGCACAGGGGTCGGCAACCTCTGGCACGCGGCTCGCTAGGGATGTGCTGGCCGCAGCTTCCCGCAGCCCCCATTGGCCTGGAGCAGCGAACCGCGGCCAGTGGGAGCTGCGATCGGCCAAACCTGTCGATGCGGCAGGTAAACAAACTGGCCCGGCCCGCCAGGGTGCTTACCCTGGCGAGCCACGTGCCAGAGGTTGCCGACCCCTGAACTAGCAATTGGCTGAGCCCTCAAGGGTTAACTCTCTCACTCCACAAGGCAGCAGGAATGGAGGGAGATATGCGCATTTCCCCTTTAAGTACACTGCCTTGTTAATTAGATCAGCTTGCTGCAAGCTCCCTCAGTCCTGAGCCCTGGTGTGTCCCCCCTGCTCTATGGAAGATGGGGTAAGCAGGGAGAGGGGGGACACCCTGACATTAGCCTCCCTCTTCCCTCCCCCCGCACAGCAAGCAGGAGTCTTGGGGAGCAGCTCCAAGGCAGAGGGCAGGAGCTGCACATGGCAGTGGGGGGGGGGGGGGGCGACAGCTGCAATTGATAGCCTGCTGGGCAGCTGCTGCACAGGGAACTTAGGGGAGCCGATAGCTGGTGGGGGCTTGGAACCAGGGTGGACCCGCAGCCCCCCTAACTGCAACAGGCTGCTCTTCCTGCAAGCAGTAGACAAAGCAGGCGGCTGCCAAAGGATGTTAGAAGGGAGCATTACATAACTTTAAATGAGCATGTTCCCTAATTGATCAGCAATGTAACAAGGAAACAGGGATGACTTTAAGTGAGGAGTTACTGTATTTTCTTGGCTGAAACATCCAGGAACTCATTTTACATACCACGTGTGATAAGACTCACTTTGTTTAAGGGTGATCTGCAACCTGCATATCACTGAAACTCAAATTGTCTGTCTTAAATTCAACAGACAGAAATTGCATTCATGTAAAATGTATTGAAAAGGAAACTACATAAACTTATGCAATATTGTCATTATAGGAATGTTCCCTACCGCATCCGTGTACGTTTATCCAGAAAACGCAATGAGGATGAAGATTCACCCAACAAACTATACACGCTGGTTACCTATGTACCTGTCACCACTTTCAAAAGTAAGTGTACATACTCTTCTCCATTGCATGTTTTCTGAGCAAGGCGGTTGGCAAAGCCAAGCCTACTAAGCATCTGCTGCAAGGGAGACTCTTCCGGGTATCTGTGGCTGTTCTAGTATGTTGCTAGCTAGATTCGTTCTTGTCAAAGAACTTTACTCTTAAATTTCTGCTGCAGAGGAAGAAGAGGGGGGCTTCTCTTGCCAAGCAGTTACCTCTGCTGCTCTCGGACCCACACAGACAGAAGTCTAACGTTGAAACTGAATAATTCTGTGAATTTAATCTTAAATGTTGTGGCACTAGTAGATTAAAAAAAAATTCATAAATGTGAGTTAAGTTGTACCTTCAGGTTGGCAGTCTATTTGCTGCTTTAAAAATGCTCATCTCTATTTGTTAGCCTAGTTGGTTAATTAAAAGACATCAGCATTCTTAATCTTGTGGTTAACAGCTAATTATGGCTTTGAGTAAATCTTCTTAGGTGCATCTAAGATTTAGAGTAGACTATCTTGGTCACTGATCATTTGTATTTTTTTATTTTATTTTTTTTTACAGGTCTACAGACAGTCAATGTGGATGAAAACTAAACTGCTTTTCAATACAATAAAGTTATAAAAGTGACACTTATTCTGACTAAGATATCTTATTGAGCAGTGTCTTTTAATGCTCAAAGAACTACAGCATATCCAAATCAGCATTTGGTGGCTAGGCAGCTGAAATTCCTGCTTGCTTTATTGGGGTGTTACCTTTATAGCAGAAGGATAAGTGTTTTTGAAATATATTGTTTACATTAGAAAAGGTAAAGCAGCAGCTTGTTGTACCCATCGCAAAACAAGAACATGGGGACAGGGACAGCCCATGAAATTAGAAGGAAAAAGATTTTTCACCCAACCTGTAGTTAAACTGCTGTAGGAAATTGTTGAGACCAAGAACTTCATAGGATTCAAAAAAGGATGGGGTTATTTTAGGGATAACCATAGTTAGACAAATTTTATGCTTCACGGCTTAACCCCTGATCACAAGTGCAGTGTGGAGGAGATTCTCACATATGCCTCTGTATCCTCTAAAACATCTAGTTCTTGCCCATCAGAGGCAAGAGACTCAATTACATGGACCTCAGGTTCAATGCTCCATGGCAATGTGTGTGTTTGTAAAAATAGTGTCCATACAGTTAGTGGTGGTGGTGGTGAAGGGTTTTTTTTTTGTTTTTTTTTTAAATTAGGTCTCTTCTCTTAAATCTTCACTGGTGCTTTTAGAAAAACATGAAGAGTAAGTTGTGCAGTATGGTCTACAAACCCCCCCACTTTGAAAAGTACCCTTTACGTAGGAGGGTTAGAGTGAGTGTCCTGCGCTTACCTCATGAGTATTCCTTTTAGTTGAAGAGTTGATACAGTCCCCCTACTTAGGGTAAAGTCCAGTACAAAAAGGTTTAATTGAAAAGTGCATGTTTTCACAGAACATCAGAAGCAGTCCATGTACACTTAAGATTAGCAAGACATACAGATCTGAATACAATCAAAAATATTAAAATAGTTTCAATTACCAGCATTGAAACAAGTCTTCAGGATTAGTGCAAACAAAAAAACAAAAAACCCAAATCACCACATAAACAAACTGCAGACAGTAGCTGAGGAGGGTTTTCCCCAATTAAAAACAAAAACTCTGTAACAAAACTACTGGAGCCAGCTTCTGCTCTCCCAATAGGTAATGGGTCTGCAGTGTCTTCACAGTGCAGACAGATGTTTCCTTTTACATTCAAAACAAGAACATATTTAATAAATCAATAGCACAAACTACACACCCCTTTAGCTTTTAAAGCTCTCAAACTGAGGAGCAAACAAAACAGTGCACTGCTAACCAAAAGCCAGCCTTTGCAACACATCGCTTTGGTGTAACTTCAGTGCAGTTTCAGGCAACTTTGCTACTGTGTATTTAGTTTCATGTGTTCAGCTAGTGACTGGTCACTCATTCCATTTGTTTTGAGACAGTATTGATTTAGCTTTGCATTCTCCAGTTTTGGTTTCAGTTCTAAAGGCTTTTCAAAGAAATTTACGAGTGACTGTTCAGTCAAAAGTGATGCTAAAATTTGTTCGAAGGAGATAATCCAGTTCCCCTCAGTCACAGGTAAAGATGGAGTCTCTTTATGAGTAGTCTTCACAGTGTCAGTAAAAACAGTATCCTGGTCTGAGGCCGAGGCCTCAGACTGTACATCCTCAGTAAATTCATCTGATCCACTCCCCAAGCTGCTACTTCTTTGACCCACTTCTCCAATCTGAAGTAGTAAAGTGGTCACAGTGGCAATGGCTTGATATAAAGAGTTTTCCTCTGGATCTTCATGAAACATGCTGTACAAGGTTTTGCAGAACTGGATGAATTCCCTCTAATAGGCAAGGGGAAATTATTGTAACAGGTCAAATTATTGATCACACCATATCACAGATACAGTACAATAGCTGTAAAAGTTTGGGCAGTAAGTATAAGGTGAGAGAGAATTTTTTAGAGTACCATGCAGAAGCATCCTCATTTGTAAACTCTTGCTACAAATTTAAAGACTTTTAGCCGTTTGATAAAATGCCAAAAAAAAAGTTACCAGGACGTACTCTGGCAGTTAGTAATACTTTCCTAATTTAATATGACAGACTGGATTTCATACAAGCCGTCTGTGTGAGTGAGAGAATGAGAGCGCCTCCAGAGAGAGTGAGCGTGTGTGTGGGTGGGAGTCTGGAGAGGGAGATTAGGATTTCATGGGAATGGGCAGTGTGTGATTAGCCTTGGGATGGGGTGACATCTTCAGTCAACCCAGAAACTGACAGTGCTGTAAGCACAACACAAGTGATCTGGGATCTGCATTAGCTGCTTGTTGGTTTTGGCCTGTGGAAAACGTAGATATGGCTTGGACCTAGCTATTTGAGAAATTACCTCTTTCCCAGTACTACGTTAGTGTATTTGCAGCCAGTGGAGGTACATGGGCTCTCAATTTACAAGAGAGAGTTGCTGGTGGGGTGGTCAAGGGCCCTTTTGGATTAGCTTCACCTGGTCCAAACTAGTTCAAATTTTGAATTTAGTACACGGAGTAATTTAAGTTTGTTTGTGGTATCTACCATTAGAAAGAGCTGCACAGTTGGGCTCAGACATTTTTTAAAGGTATTTCCCACCCTTATTTAAAATTACATCCTCAATATAGAATACCTGGCTCATTTTTGGCATTGCTTTTTCAGTTTTAGTATCCTTCTCTTTGGCTAAATCTTTAAGCATCTGCTTCAGTTGCTTCTGGTAATCTACTGTATCACCTTGGGTGGGGGAAAAACACAAACATTAGTTTTAAGTCCATTGCAACAAATTCAAATAAAAACCAGAAACTGGAGAGGAGAAAAAACTTGACCAATAATGAACTTAGAGCTGGACAGCTCTATTATGTACATAATTATACTAACAATTTTATAAATTCGACAGCACATACCATTTGTTTTTCCAAATACTAGTGGCCTCGAAGTAGACAATAAAGGATTCTTCAGTGGTGACTGACTGTCTTTCTCATTTTCTGTGAGAGCTACCAAAAAAAATTAAATAAATGGAGAGAGTTAGTGATCCTTCACATGGTGCATTAATAGGGTTACCATTCGTCCGGGTTTCCCGGACATGTCCGGCTTTTTCAGCCTTAAATGGCCATCCAGGGGGGATTTCTAATGAAGTAGAAATGTCCGGGATTTCCCCTCCTGCGGAGTGCGGCGCGGCTGATTGGACGCCTGGCCTGATTGAAAGCCGCTCGCAGCCACTAGGGCCTCTAGCAGCCAGAGTCCCTCCCCCTCCCCCGCTCCCTCCTCCCCCACAGAGCAGCTCGGAAGTGTTTGAGTCCACGTGGAGCCCGCAGCTCTCCCTCTGCCGGGTGAGGGGGGGGGGGGAGGAAGAAGAGAGAGCAGGGCAGGCGGCGGGGGGGGGGGGGGGGAGCAGGGGGCACAGAGGCTGCAGGGCGGGGGGATGCAGAGGTTGCAGGGCGAGTGGGGAGCAGGGGGCACAGAGGCTGCAGGGGCGGGGGGGGTGCAGAGGCTGCAGGGGCAGGGGGGGCGCAGAGGCTGCAGGGTGAGGAGGAGCAGGGAAGGCAAGGGCATAGAGGCTGCGGGGCGAGTGGGGAGCAGGGAAGCACTTAGCAACCCCCAACCAAGATCAGAGCGGGAGGGAGGAGGGGGAATGCGGGGTGCTCAGAGGAGGGGGCAGAGTTGGGGCAGGGACTTTGGGGAAGGGGTTGGAATGGGGGCGGAGAAGGGGTGGGGTTGGGGAAGGGGCGGGGCCGGGGCCCCATGGAGTGTCCTCTTTTTTAAATGTTTGAATATGGTAACCCTATGCATTAATAACTAAGAGCTTTATCACATTTTAATCCTCTGAGCTCAGGAAGAAAACTAGCATTTATGCTAAACGTGATCTTTGCAGGTGATTGTTATTTAAACATTGCCTAGTTGTATCAGACTTTATGCTTGTGTTAAAACAAGCAGCTTATTGTAATGGAGTAGCAGGAAATGTTGCCAAGAGTAACACATTAACAAAAAACTTCACACACTGTATAAAATATTACTCAAACTCTGATCACCTAATCACGTTAGACTGGGATTGTATCTCTGCAAGGTCAAACCAGTACTGCATGCAGCAAATCTTTTCAATAAAAATAGAGTACCAACCCCTTAGAACAACTACCTCCTGTATGGAAAAAGGCCCAGAATCGATTGCAAGACATCTCAGAGTATAGCAGCTGTAAGCCACCTTGTTTATAGGAAGACACCCCAAATTTCAAAATTAAGCGAAGAAGAGGTTAGACTGGAATTTTAAAAAATTGTAACTAACTAGCACCATTAGAAATATAGAGTGCACATCCTCTCAGTTGAGGGCAGCCATGTATATTCCTTCAGCAACTTCTGCTTCCCATAAAGTCTGTTTATGGGGACTGGGAGAGGAAGGGAGGATGATCTTTTCCTTTCAAATTTCTTACCAGGAGGGATGTGCAGCCTGTATAACAGGTTTATCTTTTCATTCATTTCTCCATTATACATAACATCTACAAGAGGAAAATAAACAGTGCACCAGAACATTTACTTCCACAGTTTAAAATAATCAGGAGTTCTTTAAGTACAACAGAATGTTCATATGTACATGCAGCCAGTGTATTAAAATGAAATATTTAAGACCAGCAAGTGACCAGCTAGTGTGTAGGGCTTACTGTTACTAAACATGAAACACATCTAATCTAGAAATATTGGCAAGAATGCAAAGTGGCCTAGCAGAGGCTATATATTGCCACAGTTGAACAAAACCATGCCCTCATTTGGGGGGCCACCATTTTCCTCTTAATACTTCCCATACACCTCCACGACAGTCTTGTAGGATAAGCAGAGCAGTGAGGGCTCCCCTATTTTATTTAAATAACCAATGCAGACAAGGTACTAATGTTTAATTCACTCAAAACATATTGTGAAGGGTTTTTAAAACTAGTCACATCAGCTCACGTTAAGAGTTATACAGCGGCTCAGCTCTGTATCAAAAATCAGTTCTAGACATTAAGTGAGGAGATCTATGTTTGAATACTGGATTTGGTATCCCACTACAGATAAGGCAGTTTCAACTTTGGCAAGATATGGAGGTGCACAGCCTCATGCCATTCAGACACTAATTGCATCCGAGGCATACCCGAGCAAAGGAGTCAAGTTCCCTCCAGGTCAGGTTATAATTTTGGCGATCCAAGCACAGCCTGTGTACAGGGAAAAAGGGGGTAGCAGGAGGTTGCTGTATAAGAGAAAAATAAGGCCCCCAAAGCTAGACCCTAGGTGGGCTGAGATTCTCTACTGTTCTGCCCTCTAGTTATATAAAGACTAAATGGATTATGAATCACAAAAGATACTAGGCAGCTCTCTCAACTGGGGGTGGGGGGTGGGGAGAGAAACTAACATGGGAGAAAAGGGGATTTCGTAATCTCCAACTAGAAAAGAATGTTTAGAAAATTTTAAACGTGGTACGTCTTCTAAAAGTTTTTCCTAGCAAAAGTAAAACTTCTGGTGATTGAGAACTGTGAAGCATTTTAATATGATTTTTCAATCAGGTCCTTAGGTTGCCTTATAATTCTGATTACTTCAAAGTGAAATCAGTACAAAAGAGAAATTAGTTAAACTGTACTCAAGAAAAAGATGTCCTTCTCTCACTTTGGCACGCTAACTGAAGCCAGACCGCCCTGCGTCCCATCCCGCCACCAGCCCAGCCCAAGTGCCAGTTGGATTGTCGCAAAGGTAGCTACCTAAACAGCTAGCAAATCCTTTGAATTCGATGAGATGGTCCATATTTTCATCCAGAAGTCGGAATGTTCTTTCAGCTACAATTTGAGTGTGTTCCCCACACGTCCATGGTGAGACAAGTTTATAAAGGTTAGTGAACTGCTGAGAGTCTATTCTGTACTGCTCAGCATAAGGCCGACTTGGGTCATGTCGCAGAATTACAGGTCTCATCCCTTGCCAGTAGCAGCTCATTAGATGTTCTCTCTAAAAGGAATCAGAAGCCGTAGAAAAGAAAACATTATTACATAAATTATTAAGAATAGTAGTTGATACAGTCTTAAATATTCATATCAAGGTGGATATGAACTGTTAACTGTTAACTGCTGGAACTGTTAACCTCTTTTTGTAGGTGTGATGATACCAAGACAATTCCTAAGGAAAAAAACACTGTTCAAGTCTCAAATCAGACAAATTGTCTCATGATTTCCCATGGGTAATTAGTAGGTAACATTTTCAAAACTAGTAAGAGTTTTACAATATTTTCTCCTAATTACCTAATAGTTATTGCTGTAAGGTAAACAATACACAGACAAACGGAGTCAGGTAAATATCACATCATTACTAAAAAAAGAACTGTTTCAAAGAGAATAACCCAAATCCAGGAAATTACATTAGGAACAAGGCAATTAAATAAATTATTTATAAAATTGTCAAAGCCCAGGAAATTGTAAGTAAATGGAAAGGACTCCAGGTTAATTTTTTACTGAGAGGTGAGGACTGGCCTCTAAAGAACATTAAGACTAAGAAAGTGAAGGGGTTTTTTTGGTACTTAAGTTTTTTGCTGCTCAGCACAGAGAACACAGGTTGAAGAGCTGTGCATTATTAAACCTGTGTGCAGACAGAATTTGCTAGAATACAATAGAACCTGATTTTACACAGTCCTTTTTTGTACTACAGGTTAGAAGGGGCATGCTAAGGTTATCTTTTGCTCTTTTAAGTGTCATGAGGTTATTCTTGGCTCTTTTAAGAAGTGTCATGAGGTCCTTGAGACCCAATCCGAGCCCCATTGTCTTAAATGGTCATTAAATTTGCTCTTTATAATCTAGCTGAACAGCCACCCGAAGGGAGAAAAACAGCAAGGTGCAGTTTAACATCTTATCCAAATGACAGTACCACTGATAATACAGTAACTCCCTCTTTCTGCAGTTCTTCACTGAAGCTCTAGTATAAGGCCAAATAATGGTCTGCAAACTAAACCCATAGAACACTGGAGCTTTCTGTCTTCATCCCTCTACTTTCCAAACATACCAACCTTAAACAAGTCATATAGTTCCTCTAAATCTTCAGGAAGAATTGAAACATCTGGGATGACAACTCTGAGCTGAAAGGGAAAGAAGGGAAAAGCACAGTGGTGAATACCAGCACTGATATAAATGGCATGGTCAAGAAATGGGCGCTCCCACATTGTACTCTACACAGTGAAAAAGGACAGCCAAGAACTGAAACATTTATGGTTCCATATTTCTTCCAGTCCCCCCTTTAAATCTATCTTAGGGACATTATGAATACAAGTGCAAAAAAGCATCAGATAACAGATCACCCTTAACTCACACTGAGGTGCCTTTTTAAATTTAAAGCAAGCTTAATTAGAGTAATAGTAGTTAAAAAAAAAAACCCTAAGTGCTAGAAAATTCTACTCACCACATTTTGTTTGGTTGTATCCTCATGGTTTTGTAGAACACGAATCCTGTGTTTATAGCGCATATGCTCTATCTGTTCCACAGAGTGGTCTCCGAATTTCTAGAATATAGGAATAGATTTTTTAACTTTTCTGCAAATGTAAAAAGTGCGTAGTATTATTAGTCCTAGAAAAATGAAAGTGTTTCAATATATTTAGTCTCTAGTTTATCGACCTAACTAGGTATTTACACCATACCCATCATTGTGGTATCTGAGCACCTTATCGAGGGGCTGAATTACCAGAGGGTTATGCTATGGAAACTCACACTGTTATTTAAGTATCACAGAAAATCCAGGAGATATCAAGTTTTATTTTACCTCATAGGAATCACGGATCAGGTCAGCTATTTCAGTCACTGGACAGGGCTCCTGATCATCGCTAAAAAATGCATGGTGATTACCGATTGGAGGTAGAGGGCTTTCCTCATTTTGAACGTGATCTAAAAACCTAAAGGGAACAAAGCAATACAAACACAGATTACTTCACTGTGTATGCTGTGAGCAGAGTAATAAGTAAGCATGGTCTTCTGGCTCAGACTTAATGGAAATATACAGGTTTTTATGCTACTAAGCTTTTCAAAATGCCTTGACTATTACTCACACTATAATTGTGATCTAGCCAATAACTAAAGGCAGACACCCCTCAAGGAAGAACGTTTCTGTCTCCACAAAGTCTGGGACAAGAAGCTCTTCAGTCAAGGGAAGAAGCTAAGCGCAGCAGTAAATAGTACACATTGACGCAGTCCCCTGCTTCTCTCAGTATTGCCAGGAAATTTCATAGGGGCTCTATTAGCCAAATTTCCTAAATCTTTTGTTGAGATCAGACACTGATGGGATAGCAGCAACAAGACGAACTTGAATTAGACGCTGCTGCATATGCCTATACTATCCCTGACGAACCAAGGGACGCACCCGACCCATGTACTTATCCACTACACCGCTACTGACTTGGACTCCTTATCCGAGCCCACTTATCCACTGACACTTTAAAAACCCTTGCACCCCAATCTGGGTCTATGCCAGTTATGCGATATGTATGTATCTCTTCATCCTTGCAACTGATACCTGTAACCCCCCTTAACCCAAGCCTGACCCCAGATGTACAGTACCTTCCCTCTTAACTTGTGTATATTTAATTTTAAACATTAACTTTAATAAAAAATTTAAATCTATTCTTCTCTTACTATTGATACAGTAGCCACATTCCTTTGTATTAGTTTTAAAGCAGAGCAATTTGAAAGTACTATATAATTTGAAGTTCAGACAGAGGAGGATACCTGCTAAGAATCATCAAGGCATGTCCATCATCCTTGCTGTTACATAGTTCTGCTGCATTGGCTTCAAGAATAGCCAAGCCCAACTGGAAAATGGCTTTGATTCCATCGTAGAAGAAGCAGTCTACGACATTCACAGCACTTTCTAGGGGCATGATGCTGAGGAACAGGGTAAGGAACCATGAAAGGGAAATGGAAGCCAAGGTGGACAGATCTTTCATGTGTTCAGCCAGTTCTGGAAGTCGCTCCTTTATAAGCTCTTCGAAGACTGACTGGTCTACCTGAGCACCTGTAAGTCACAATGAAACCACAGGGTTAGCTGAGGCTAAAGGATTTGTTGAGATCTACAGTTAACAGCTGCCAAATCAACAAAATGAAATCTGAACCACCAAGATCTGTACGCACCTGAAGTGAGTAACCATATTATCCTACAGTGATAAACCTCGTCCCCCACCCATTGTGTTGTGTCTATACTACTTATTGTAAGTTCTTTTGCACAAGGCCTGTGTCATTTTCCGTTAAGTGCCTTGCACCCTTTCGGGTGCTATAAAATAATAATAGCAGCAGCTGCTTTTGGCTACAGACAATTTCATACCTAAGTGCTAGCAAGAACAGTTTTAAAAGCTGCTTACTGTTCAACTTGGGATTTATGCAATAAAAATTAAGCAAAAAAACCCTTCCTTCCGGTGTACATAGTTCAGCACTCCATACACACACCAACTGCAAAAAAATGAGCAGGGGAGCAGCTGCACTAGAGTGGAAAATACAAAACTGCTCTTGAAGGAAGTATTTATTTGGTAAAAAGTAGGATGTTTAAAAAAAAATAGTAATTTCCTATCATTCCCAGGCATAAGTTTTCCTTGGTGCCTTAAAGACAATCTTTCTACGTGGAGCACATTCAGGCCCTGATCCTGCAATCTTATCTACTAGCCCACACCCCTGTGCCCATGAATAGCTTCACTGGAGTCAATGTGACTTCACATGCGTAAAGAATCCATGGTAGCAAATCAGATATGCGAGACCAGGGCCTTGGATTAAAGATGTTTACTGTATACAAAAAGGAGTTCTCTTTGCCGGTCATTTTCTGTATTCTGTCTGCAGTTATTTCACGCAACCCACGTTTCTCCTCCCAGCCCAGATTCTCCTCTCCTTATCAGAAAGTTCTGCTTGCTATGAAATTCCTGGCTTTAAAATCAAGTTATACAAATCTCCATGATACATCACGCAAAACTTCTATTGCCCAAACGCAGAGCACATCCTGCATCTCCTGAGACAGGAAGCCCAAAGCAGCTTTCATACCCAAATCCCAAAGCACTGGACACAGCAATTTTGTTTTTTAAGCACTTTCTACATCAAGTCATAAGGAGGCACCCTAGTAGAGATGGGGAGTATGCAAATTATGCTACCACGTGAGATGGTCAGATCCAACCCTGATCCCAAGATGATTATAATAATTTGAGTGCTAAGAGCTCTTGAGAAACAAGAAAGACACAATCCCCACCTCGCAACGCATGCCATCTAACTCAGACATTATTCATCACGTGAGGACCATAAACAGACAAAAAGAGAAGGGAAAAGAGGGGAGGAAGGGAACGGGTGACAATAAGATCACGATTACTCAGCAAAACATGGACTCCACTTGACAGTTCCATTAAGTTGGTGTGTGTTTATCCCAACTCTCTCAGGCAATGAGGCAGAGTGGGTTTTTAGGAAGGATCTGAATGAGGAGGCAGAGGTAGCTTGGCAAACAAGTGTAGAGAAGGCATTTTGTGCCTGAGAGACAGCATGGAGGATAGATAGCAGATTTGTGAAGTCAGAAGTTTAATATTAGATATACATGAAGTGCTGTACATTTTACAAAAGGCCAGGTTATTAGTAATGTTTAAATTGTGGCAGTGGCCCACCAGGTCTATTTAAGGTACTTTTATGGCCCCCATAACAGGAGTATCTGAGCACCTTTAATGTATTTACCCATACAACACCCCATGAGGGAGGGAAGTGCTATTATCCCCATTTTACAGATGGGAAACTGAGATAAAGAGGGGCAAAGTGACTTGCCCAAGATCATACAGGAAGGCTGTGGCAGAGCCAGTAACTGAACCCAGGTCCTCACTGTGCTAAAGCACGGTACAAACAGAAGATGAAAGCCACAGACAAGACATAACAAGTAGAGAAGACCAACAGGTCATGGTGGGAGATGGGGGAGACAAGGTAACAAAAAAATAACGGGATACACACAATTCTCAATCAACCAGGAGCAGTGTTCACAGCTTGCCACCTGCCTAGCCATTATTGGGGTTACAGTTGGCTGTAAGCAACACAGAAAAGGTGAGTTTGGAGGAAGTACTTGGAGGAGGAAGTGGCTATGGCTCAGAGGCTTTTCCCACTTGAAAAGGGTAGCATGAAGAAAAGTGCTTGTAGCAGACTCAGGTAATGAAGGCTGCCATCAGTGGAGGAGAGTAAGAGGGAGAGGCCCTCACAATAAAGATAAAAAGTCAGGTACACATGGCAAGGCTAATTTCTGAAAGTAAGTGCAAGAAGTGTCTCTGGTGCAGTCAGGGAGGGAGAGCTAGAGGAGGGAGTTAAGGGCTGTGTGTGGCACAGTCAGTGCAACGATTTTAGCAGCTGGATTTTGACTGGACGTGTTACTGTCACATGCCAAAGAGGGGGTGTCAAGGTCAGAGAGAAAGAGATTACAGAATTTATGGAGCAAGATGATCAAAGCTTGGACAAGAATTTTGGCAGAGTGGCAAGTTTAGATCTTGGAAATGTTGTACAGGAAGAAGCAATAACATTTAGTCAAGGCCTGGATATGACAGTCAGAAGAGAGGGCCAAGTGAAAGATGAAGCCAAGATTACAAAATTGAGCAACAGGAAGAATAACATTGTGGTCTGACTATTTGGGGGGGGGGGGGGAGAGGGAGGGCGGAGGAAGATCAGGAATTCCCCTTTGGTCATGTTAAGGGCTAGGGCACGTCTTCAATGCAGAGAGAACTTGGGCTATTGGCACCTAGGTCTGAGCACTCAGGTTTTTAATAGATTCCAAGGCCAGAAGGGACCATTGTGATCATCTAGTCTGACCTCCTGCCTATCACAGGCCATAGAACTTTGCACACTAATTCCTAGAGCAGAGCTTTTAGGAAAAAAACATCCAATCTTGATTTAAAAATTGTCATTGGTGGAGAATCCTTTGTGACCCTTGGTAAATTGTTCCAATGGTTAATTACTTTCACTGTTAAAAATTTACACCTTATTTCCAGTCTGAATTTGTCTAGCTTCAACTTGCAGCCATTGGATCACGTTATACCTTTCTCTGCTGGACTGACAAGCCCATTATTAAATATTTGTTCCCCATGTAGATACGTACAGACTGTAATCAAGTCACCCCTTAACGTTCTCTTTGTTAAGCTAAATAGATGGAGCTCTTTGAGTCTATTGTTACAAGGCACATTTTCTAATCCTTTAATCATTCTTGTGGCTCTTCACTGAACCGTCTCCAATTTATAAACATCCTTCCTGAATTGTGGGCACTGAACTAGACACAATATTGTGGCGGTCACATCAGTGCCAAATACTAAGGTAAAATAACTTGTCTACTCCTGCTTGAGATTCCCCTCTTTATGCATCGCAGAATTGTGTTAGCTCTTTTGGCCACAGTGTCACATTAGGAGTTGATTACCCACCACAACCCCCAAATCTTTTTCAGAGTCACTACGTCCAGGATAGAGTCTCCCATCCTATAAATATGGCCTACATTCTTTGTTCCAAGATATATACATTTAGCTATATTAAAGTGCATATTGTTTGCTTGTGTCCAGTTTACCAAGTGATCCAGATTGCTCTGTATCAGCCATCTGTCTCTTCACTACTTGCCACTACCCAATTTTTGTGTAATCTGCAAACCTTATCAGTGATGACTTTATGTTTCCTTCCACGTCATTGATAAAGATGTTAAATTTACATCTTTAGAGTAGGGCCAAGAGCCAGTCCCTGTTGAAAATCAACATTAATGGTCCAGCGAGCTCTTCACCCTGCTCTTTTAAAACTATTGGATGCAAGTTAACTGGACTTGCTGATTTTAAAATGTCTAACTTTAGTAGCTTCTGTTTAACATCCTTCAGAGATGCTAGTGAAATGGAAAGAGTATTATCACCATATGATGGGACCATATCATCTGTTTCCCCCCAAATATAGAACAAAAATATTTATTGAACATTTCTGTGTTTTCTGCATCATTACTGATAATTCTACCATTTCCATCTAGTAATGGACTAATACCATTTTCTGAATTCTTTTTATTCCTAATATATTTTAGAAAACTCCTAGCTCAGGTGTGACCAGCCACACTGCAAACCCATACCCCTCAAGGGTGTCCACTCAGCTGTACCCACACTGGTGCAGCTCTCACTAGGGTGAGACACTAGGACTTCTAAGAATATGTCACTGCATTCTTAGTGCTGCAGTAAAATGAGCTATAATTCTTTCCCAGTGAATTGTGGGAGAACTTGTCTGTCCTGGGCACACAGGAAGAACTGTGTGAAGGCACTGGAGCAATATAAGCATTCAAGTGGTTTAGCCTACGTCCACAGCACAAAGTGGGCAGGAAATCAGCCTGAGTGTAAGCAGCCGCTGGAGTTTTAGCCTAGAGCCCAGGATGGCCCAGCTAGCTTGGGTGTAAAGCATCACTCTGCTTAGGTAACAGAGTTTTGCGTGGACAGGAATCAAGTTAGGGAAAACGTCTGAGTAAAAGCCCAAGTTAACTCTGCAGTGAAGACAAGCCCTTAGTTGATGGAGATACCACAAGGAGATATCAGAAAGACAGGCTGAGATTTGAGTTTGGATGGAAGGAGGCAAATCTAGAGTTGAGAGGCAGACCTGCAAGTCATCAGATTCAAAATGGTAATGAAAGCCATGTTCGCAGTTGAGGAGCAGGTTCTGACTGATGGGACACAACGGTGCCTAATCACCAGCTGAGAATGAAACACATTGCCACTGTGTAGGTAGTATCAACTACCACACCATTAACCTTTTTACTAGCTGACCCTAGAGCAATACTCCTCTAACTTCAACTAACTGCCTGCACTTATCCCTATTCAGTGACCAGGGGATACAATGGCAGATGGTATAGCTAAGCACTAAGGCTAGCAGTAAAGACAGAAAAATGAATAAAACTCAACATAAAGCAAAAATCTTCCATTTAAAAACAGTTAGGGAAGGACAAGCGAGTGCAAATAATGGAATATATATTATATTTATAGTACATGCCTAAGATTAGTGTATAAAACGGGTCATTGCATCTGCAGCCAAGCACTGTGCATGTAGTTACACCTTTTCACACAAGTAACTTAAATGCACATTTCTGAAAGTTTGGCCTTCTGTGTCTTAAAGGTACCTATACTGCAGAACAAGTAGACACACCCTGCATGGCATACTGTAGAGCATAAGATGCAGAAAGGGTGGA
The DNA here is from genome assembly GCF_028017835.1 of Emys orbicularis. Classification (NCBI taxonomy): domain Eukaryota; kingdom Metazoa; phylum Chordata; order Testudines; family Emydidae; genus Emys; species Emys orbicularis. Next base: position 249,980,317 of record NC_088683.1, read on the forward strand.
AGTTGTATCTCCCACAGCTGTATACTCTGAAGCCTGAGAAACACAGGGCTGAGATCAGCTCTTTCTCCAGGGTAATTTTAGATACAATCCTATCTTCCTCCAGCATCCTGAGATCACAAGCATGTCAGATAAGAAATAGCTACAACAACATATCCTTACATATGCCATCCATACAGCTGGGGGAGACATCCCAATAACACTCAATACTTTACAGGAACAAAGATTAGCAAGTAGCTAGCCTGTTTTTAATTAAACATGTGCACGGTTTAACACTTGAGGTATAAATGGAGCATCTCCCTGATCAGCAAAAGAAAATGATTAATTTTCAAATATTTCAGATAGACTCAGTGACATCTGTAATGAGCAAACAGCAATTACACAAATATAAATGGTGCTCTCACATACCAATTCACAGATGGTATTCTGCACAGCTGTAAACAAAATCAGAATTGCAAGTTCTTTTTCATCCTGGTGCCTTGCAGTATTTCACTCCCTCATTCCCAGTGTAATATTTCAATGAAAGAGTGGGAGAGAGACAAGCTTACCTATCACTCGGTGATTAAAGTAATCTGGCAGCATCCTCTCACACACAGCAACCAGCAGCCAAAAAGCTTCCTCCTCTTTGGCATACAACAACAACACAGAGGTCAATATATTCATAGACTGTTATGAGGTCAAAGAAGAAAATGGGATTTATTAGTTGCAGAACCCCCCCTTTCACCAAAAGCTCCTAGAGCAGGGCTGCTTTAAAAAACAACAATAAAACTTTTCAGATAAAACATCAATTAATTGGCAGGAGAAATGCCTTTCACCCCCAGGGCTCCCACCGTCTGACAGCTTACCACAAAACACTGCTCTTACTGCGGAGATATCCATTTATTTTTTTTGGCAGGGGGAGAGGGGGGGAAGAGAGAGAGACTGATTCTATTATTGCAACCCAGCTAAGACTTTAAGCCATAGGGCGATTTGCAAGTTCATACATGCCACTCTTGCATAGTTGGTTCATGTTGCCCCACATGAAAACACAGCATTATATCTGTCAAGACGCAAAATGGGCATCCAACTGTGTCATAACATGGGTTTTCTGCCTCTGTAGAGGTGTCTGCATGGAAGATAAGGGAGCTGGCTCATGGGTCTAGAACTACACTACTCCCCTGGTCAGAACTCAGGAGGCTGGAGGGGAGGTGGAGACATTATTAGAGCCAATAGGTTGTAATTACACTGCATGGGTGCTATGTACTTGCCACCAGCCCGGGAAGAGGAGGATTTCAGCTCACCAAATCCCTGCACAGGTCCCCTATGTGAAGCTCATCTTCGTAGGCCAGTTTACTTTGCTCACTCGCTGAGCGCTGCATGAGATAACTTGCACTCAGCACTAACAAGAGTAGTGGGAATTTATTTTTGACTCTCAATGAAAATTCTGAACATACACAGGGAACAAGTCTGAGTCAGAAAGGGCCATTTTTACATCCTCATTTTTCAGAGTAAAACTACACAACATTTAAATTATTCTTTCATTACATATGCAACAAATCAAAGCACGTTATTTATAACAGAGTCATTGCAAAACCCATTGAGGGGATAACAAAACTGAGTAAGCAGAGAATTGCTCCAGAGAGAGCGAGCGCATTAACATACTTTTCTACATGCTAATAATTCTTCACCTGGCAGTATCCTATTTTGGGGTTCCTATGTGCATAAGCTGTCAGAACTCTCCTCAAGGCTGCTATCCCAGTTTCATTCTGGAAGGCTGGGTGCTCAGGCAATGAGCGATGCAGGTCCCGTTCAATCTCCTCCGTTGCCATGCAACACTTGCCCATTGACGCCTCCACTAAATTTCCGTAGTAACCAGGATGGGAGGCAAGATCAGTCACAGCATCTGAAGGCAGCAGTAAGAGGAAAACATGAGGATTTCAGGTATAATGTCATTACGTGAATTATTTGTCAAAAGAAAAAACGTGAAGAGGTTTTTTTCCCCAAGGTCTATGAAATTAGACATTACTTGCATTTAGTGAACCCCCGAACCTAAAAAGGAGTTAAAATACTAGCAGTGATTTTCTAAGGTGCAATGTTTGCACAGAACATGAAACAGCTATTATTAAAGCCTAAATCACACAGTAGAAGAAAAGCCAGCTTGGTACTGACTGTGTACTGTGAAACATCCCCTGCTAAAAGCATTGCTGGGATAAATGTATTCAGTATTGAATGTAATGTCCAAAAAGAAAAAACTCCACAAAGAAAAGGATTTAATCCTTGCAAATGTGTCTGAAACTGGACCCAATAAATTGGAGATCACATTGTAGGGAACAATCCTGCTCAGACAGGGCAATGAATGAAAGTACTTGGTAAGTCTTTTCCAGCTATAGATTCCTGCCAATTTTTTAAGGGAAGCAGCAGCACTGCAGACCTAAAGATGCCATAACTTCAAAATAGTTAGGTTTAGCTAAGGTTAAATCAATACTTATATTACAGTCTAATTGTTGCCTCAAGAAGAACATTATTTCATAAACACGTGATGGCATTTTTATGCTAATTACATTGACAAAATTGCTATTTTTTCTGCGCACCACTGACCAGTTATGAGACACAAAATAAAAATCTCTTATTGTTCTACCTAGGTATTTATACGGATACTATCCCCCACAGTATCTGAGCACCTCTCCTTCCTTCCTTCCTTCCCACTAGAGAATGTGATGGGATTACATGCAAAAATATCTAGCTTGGACACAGTTTTCCTTTGCTGAAGAACAATCTTTTGGAGCTTTCTTGCCTAACTGCATCTGTAGCTGCGTTCAGCCCTGGATCCTGGCTATATCCAAGATGTATTATAGAGTTCTCACCTGAAAAGAGGAGCCAGAGCTTGCCTCGTAAAGATTCTGGGATTCCCATTGCAACAAGTTTTCTAATCTTCTCTGTGCGAAACATGCACACAGTTCTGCCATATTCTGCAAAATGGTCATTCCACAGTCTTTCTTTTATTTGTTCCCTGGACTGGAAACCAGAGGATAAGTTTTAAAACAAGCAGTATGCTTTTAAGGTCTAATATACAAAAAAATATTAAATACCCTCGATTTTCCTCTTTCATAAGGATTTCTTTTGGACCAGAAAATGTGGTAATAGACACGGGAGATCTACTTTAAGGGGCAAATCCTGCCCCATTCTGCCCTTGGGGAGGAACCTATGCAGTCCCACTGCACCAGGGAAGAGCAACACTAGGCAAGACAATGAGAGTCCCAGCTCCATAGGGACTGCCTGCGAGTTAGTGTACCAGGGGATGCACTGGTCCTTTTTTCCCCTCTCACACCCTTTAGGCTGAAGCAGCTCCACTCTGCAGCTGGGGAGAGAAGGTGCTAGTGTTGTGCTTTGGCCATACTTTCTCTCACTACTAAGCTGCCAGAGGTCACAATTACTTCTCAAAAGGAGCTTACAGCAGCTCGACATTCATCGGGGGAGCCTGGGCAGCAGGGCCCCCTTCCCACACTCATGAAGTGGACAGAAGGCTTCCCAAAAAGCCTTCAAGAAATCTCCAGCCATGGTTCTCACAGACCCGAAAGATTAGTTCTTGTGACTGTGAATAACCGTGATTATCCTAAAGATCACAAGTAAAAGGGCAAACAACTTATTTTAAATGATAGTAGCACTGACAATACCAGGCTTCCCAAATCAATTGGGAGTCTGAGGGAGGAGAGACAACCGTGGGCTCCACAGGCCCATAAAGCTAGTTTTGTTTTGCTTTTTAAAGGGAAAGCTACACTGCTACCATGAGCTCTTTGCTCGATCCACTAGTTCATTATAACTCTTGTAAGACAGCACTGTTGAGAGGCAGTGGTAATAAGAAAGCCTGATAAAGTATAAGTGTTGCAACTATGCAGACAGGATCCAACGCCACCTCTCTATCAAAATACCATTTTTAAAAATTCACACATTTGTGGTTGTGACATCATGTGAAAAGGAGTACTGTAAAGAGACACCAGTTTTTACTTATTGTGGGAGGGATGGTAAATAAATATTTTGGGGATGGAATGAGAAAAGAGCCAGGTAGGCAAAGGAGTACAAATGAACAAACAAAGAAGCTTACTACAGTTTAAACTCAAAACACACACAACCACACTTACACTTTCCTGCCAATATATAGTTCACTTTATTAAAAGAGAGGGTTTGGCCAAATGAGTTACCATAGTTATTTTTAAGACTTATTTTAAAAAGTTACTCTACAATTGCACCCTAGCTGTACATACCATCCTGAAGTCACTCCCTTCAGCTCCGGACTGGTGAAAGACTGATCGTAGTGCCTCTGCATTTAACAAGTGATTGCTCTCCTTTTCACCTTCACTCTTGTCTTCGCTTTGGGAAGCCACCATTCCCAAATCCCGGGACTCACAGTCACTGAACACACATGTCGAATGAAACACGAGAGAGTTCTTGCAACACAGAATTAAAGAAAAAGAATTTTTGGAAAGGGTTTAAAAAACTGTACTGTAGGTATAATGTTTGAGACAACAAGAGCCAACACAAACTAGTGAAGCAGGTAACTTTGTTATAGTCTTAACTTTTCCCCAAATTTGAAAATTTTGACCTAAAATTAAGTACCAAAATCCACAGTTAGGCACCTAATTAATAATGGCCTAATTAGTAGTTTTGCTGAGAACTTGCAATCACTACGTAAAGTCAATGGGAGCTGTAGGTGCTGAGCACCTCTAGATCAGGATTCCATTGCTACCTTCCCTCATATTTTTTAGGAAGGAACAGGAAGTGTTTTTCAATTCTTTTTTTATAGACAAGTTAGCTAGTAGCCTTTACAACTGTGCTACTCCATCGTCTGGATTTAGCGGGGACACTCCCAGGTTTTGATAAGCTACCCCAACGCCCTAGCTTGGGAGCCAGAGCTCCAGGACAGAGACATACAGATCATCCCGCGTCTCCCGGGGCTGAGTACCAAGTGGGATTATCGTGCAGGTAGAGGAAAGTTAGCTATGGTGAGGCCTTAGGAAGTAACCAGGCAGCAGCCCAGGATTCAGCCTGTGGCAGGTCAGTTTTTACATCAAATAATTAGTGAATTTTTGGAGTAACAGAAACAGTTACTTAATTGATTGAGGGGAGTGGGGCAGGACGGCTGATTTTTGAACAGAGTGAGCATTCGTTTAAGGAAAAGATTGATTTTTCATGTATGAAATAGAAAATGTGCAAGGAGCACAAAAGGGGCCACCCAGGAGATTGGGATGGGGAGGAATAACACAGGAAAGTGACCCAGGAGAAGCCTGAAAGCCCCCTGATGTGAGGGGAGGGAAGTTCTCCACAATCTTATTCCTCAGTGGGGAGACAGAGTGTGGGAGATGCCTCCTAAAGACATGAAGGGAGGGGTGAAAATGCCTCTTCCTGAAAAATGCTGGGTTCCTGGCAGCTTAGCTGAATCCCAAATCTTTAAGGCCATGAGAACTGACACCCAGACTGAAACTGCCTGTAATTCTCAAGGATATCAAAGTGCCATGCTCTACCCTGCACTTCCCCTTGAGATTCCTAGAGTCCCAACTTTTTTCCCAAGAGTGTCCCAGGAAAACCTTTTGAAATATAAGCAGCTATGCTCTCATAAGAACGGCCGTACTGGGTCAGACCAAAGGTCCATCCAGCCCTATATCCTGTCTACCGACAGTGGCCAATGCCAGGTGCCCCAGAGGGAGTGAACCTAACAGGTAATGATCAAGTGATCTCTCTCCTGCCATCCATCACCACCCTCTGACAGAGGCTAGAGACACCATTCCTTACCCATCCTGGCTAATAGCCATTAGTGGACTTAACCTCCATGAATTTATCCAGTTCTCTTTTAAACGCTGTTATAGTCCTAGCCTTCACAACCTCGTCAGGCAAGGAGTTCCACAAGTTGACTGTGCGCTGTGTGAAGAACTTCCTTTTATTTGTTTTAAATCTGCTGCCCATTAATTTCATTTGGTGGCCCCTAGTTCTTATATTATGGGAACAGTACATAACTTTTCCTTATTCACTTTTTCCACATCACTCATGATTTTATATACCTCTATCATATCCCCCCTTAGTCTCCTCTTTTCCAAGCTGAAAAGTCCAAGCCTCTTTAATCTCTCCTCATATGGGACCCGTTCCAAACCCCTAATCATTTTAGTTGCCCTTCTCTGAACCTTTTCTAATGCCAGTATATCTTTTTTGAGATGAGAAGACCACATCTGTACGCAGTATTCAAGATGTGGGCGTACCATGGATTTATATAAGATAGTCTCCGTCTTATTCTCTATCCCCTTTTTAATGATTCCTAACATCCTGTTTGCTTTTTTGACTGCCGCTGCACACGGTGTGGACGTCTTCAGAGAACTATCCACGATGACTCCAAGATCTTTTTCCTGATTAGTTGTAGCTAAATTAGCCCCCATCATATTGTATGTATAGTTGGGGTTATTTTTCCCAATGTGCATTAGTTTACATTTATCCACATTAAATTTCATTTGCCATTTTGTTGCCCAATCACTTAGTTTTGTGAGATCTTTTTGAAGTTCTTCACAGTCTGCTTTGGTCTTAACTATCTTGAGCAGTTTAGTATCGTCTGCAAACTTTGCCACCTCACTTTTTACCCCTTTCTCCAGATCATTTATGAAGAAGTTGAATAGGATTGTCCCTAGGACTGACCCTTGGGGAACACCACTAGTTACTCCTCTCCATTCTGAAAATTTATCATTTATTCCTACCCTTTGTTCCCTGTCTTTTAACCAGTTCTCAATCCATGAAAGGATCTTCCCTCTTATCCCATGACAACTTAATTTACGTAAGAGCCTTTGGTGAGGGACCTTGTCAAAGGCTTTCTGGAAATCTAAGTACACTATGTCCACTGGATCCCCCTTGTCCACATGTTTGTTGATCCCTTCAAAGAACTCTAATAGATTAGTAAGACACAATTTCCCTTTACAGAAACCATGTTGACTTTTGCCCAACAATTTATGTTCTTCTATGTGTCTGACAATTTTATAGAAGAACATAATTCTTCACTTCAGCAAGTACTAGTTATCTGTCACTCAGTGTTTCTTAGCTTCCTGATTAAATATTGAGCATTTCTGGTCCTGCACAAAGAATAAAATGCCCTGATGGTTTATACAATACAGTAGAAAAGAATTTACTATAGGTTAATTCAAAAGATACTGTACCAAACACACAGTTAATTAGCCTACAGTTTATAAACACCGTAGGAAAAAATCGTTACATTAATCCATAAGAAGTTACTAGTAAATTGTAAATCACAGAATCATAGAAACATAGGATTGTCAGGGAGCTCGTCAGATCATCTAGTCCAGTCCCCTGCATCGAGGCAGAACTAAATTTCTAGACCATCCCAAAGAGGTGTTTGTCTAACCTGTTCTTAAAAGCCTCCAATGACACAGATTCCACAACCTCCCTTGGCAATTTGTTCAAGTGCTTAACTACCCTGATAGTTAGAAAGTTTTTCCAAACATCTAACCTAAATCTCCCGTTGCTGCATTTTAAGCCTATTACTTCTTGTCCTGTCTTCAGTGGTGAAGGAAAACAATTTATTACCCTCCTTTTCTTAACAATCTTTTACGTAGTAGGAGACTATTATCATATCCCCCCTCATTCTCTTAAACAAACCCAGTTTTTTTCAATCTTTTCTCGTAGGTCATGTTTTCTAGACTTTTAATAATTTTTGTTGCTCTCCTCTGGACTTTTTCCAATTTGTCCACACCTTGCCCGAAGTGTGGTGCCCAGAACTGGACATAATAGTCCAGTTGAGGCCTTATCAACACTGAGTAGAGTGGAAGAATTTCTTCTTGTGTCTTGCTTTCAACACTCCTGTTAACACATCCCAGAATGATGTTAGCTTTTTTTGCAACAGTATTACATTGTTGACTCATATTTAGTTGGTGATCCACTATAACCCCCAGATCCTTTTCTGCAGTTCTCCTTCCTAAGCAGTCATTTTACATTTTGTATTTGTGCAATTGATTATTCCTTCCTAAGTGCAGTACTTTGCATTTGTCCTTATTGAATTTTATCCTATTTATTTCAGACCATTTCTACAGTTTGTCACCGTCATTTTGAATTCTAATCCTGTCCTTAATCACAGGCTTCTGACCAATTTTCTGCTCCAGTTATGATTTTAGGAGATGCAGGACAAAAGGCTAAGTATCATCATCATTATGCAATTAGAAACAGATCAAAAGTTTAGTACCGTTTCTTTTTTTTCCAAGCAGTTATAGTGCACTGGGTTGCTGGTGTTGACTTGTTTTAGTCTCAGAAGCAGGTTCTCCACCAAGCTCTCTCTGTCCTTCAGCTCAATGAACTGAAAGGCCATCTTGCTCTTTATACTAATAATGATGGGACTGGGAAGGAGACTAGTGTCCTCCATCTTCTCTATACTAACCACCTATTCCAAAAACATGACAGAAAATGTATTAGTCACCATTCAAATACACTCCCTGATATACTGTACATGCACTGAAATGTACATAAAGGAATATATTTCTTTGCACACCAATATTAATTATGACTATTCAGATTGTCTAATGGTCAGATACACGCTAAAGATCAAGATTGATTAAATTTTCTTTACTTTAGACAGATGACCTTACCTCCTTCAGTCTAAAGATTTTGTGTGCTCAAGTTAAGATACCTTAAAGAAGCCTGATTTTCAAAAATCTGAGCACCTGCCTTCTGAAGTTCAGGCCAGATTAAGGTGTCTCAAACTGGGCACTCAAAATCATTATGCAACTTTTAAAAATCAGCTATGGTTTTGCTGACATTTAAAACAACAATTGGAATGGGATCAACATAACCAAATTCTTGAGGAAAAATGACGTTTCTTCCCAACAGTATTGAATTAAGTTTTTAACCCTGTGAGCATAACAGTTTTTGATAGATATGAAATTAAAAAGCCGTTGTCTCCAATTATGTACATTACACCACTTGTTTTCAGATGCTGTGTCACTACAAGTCACTGCTAGGGTCAGGATATCATTCAGAAGTTGTTGTTATTGGTTCAAGATGAAAGTAGAGCTTCATCATGAAGAGATCACAACTGCAGGCACAGGGATTGAAAAAAATATATATCTTTAAAAACCAAAACAGCATCCCACTCCAGTGCATTTAAAATAGGTGCCTGGCAGTTATTACTTGCCATCTATGAGCCAGACGACGGCTAAATGAAATATATTGAAATGCTCATAATACTTGAAGGCCAGACTTTTTGCAGTGAGGGGAAAATGCCACTTAATTTTGCTGAAAGCAGAAACCAAATTCTATTGATTCTACATCAGAGTCCCAAGAAGTTAATTTTGTCTAAAAAAATCTCCATTAGATAAAAACGTACAAGTCTTTTTTAAAAGACCGGACTATCATGTCTGTGTTGGAGACCTGTGTGTCAGCACTGCCTCCAGAGCCCCCTGCTTCCCTCAGCTCCACAGGACAATCCACTGCCAATCAGTAGTCCCTTGTGTGTGGAATCCCCTTGTGTGGTGGGGGAAGACTGTGCATGAAATGGAGGGAAAGCTGCCATTGTATCTTATCTGCATGTGTTTTCAGCACCCAATGGGGCCCCAATCCTTGAAACCTTTGGGTGCTACCACAGTTAATAAAATAAATAAAACTGGCACTCCCTCTTTCCATACCTCTACCTTGGGACTTTCCCAGTTCTCATCCCCCATGCCTACTGAGGGGGGAATTGGGAGAATTTGGGCCACAGTTACTGTCAATAGCAATTATTCCTTGGATAGATCAATATCAATACAATATATTGTATTAATCGGCAATACTACTTTGAGAAATGCGTTGCCTCACCCAACTGCTGTATAGGAATTAATCTGCTAATGAAGATAAGAACAAAACGTAGTGCAACTCTCTTCCACACATGCACATCTCCTCCTGATTGAAAACAACTGTTTTTCAGCTAAGTAAATGGACAGCAGCGGTTTGGATCAGCAAAAAACAGGCACAGTGTAAAATTAAAATCAAACAGCAGACCCTACCTCTCTAAGGGGGATGAGAACATTGCAACACCCACTTTCTTTGCTGGCAAAACAGATATAGCTGTCTGAAGTATACATCCTTCCTGCTGTGTGACAGCGACTAAATGGAGTCCACAGAGAACAGTCTGCAACTTCATGTAGCTTCTCCTTCCCCGGCAGTCTGAAAAAGGCCCGAAAGAACTCACTCTGTGCTCTAGCTTCGAGATCCCTTGTAAAAAAAAAAAAAAGAAAGAGGGGGACAGAGAGAGAAATAAAAAATCTTGAAACCTAATATCTGAGCTTCCTTTCCAAAAGTAACATTAAAAAAGAAATAACAATTATTAAGAATAAGTAATGTAGAGTAAAACTGCTACACACAGCAATCTTGCCAACCAGGTCTTTGTGTGACTGTGGAAGGCTGTAAAGGTGGCAACTTCTAAGTACAAAGAATTTAGCAATTGCTCACTTTTGACAAGTAACCTAAAAACAATATTACTACCTGTTAAGAAAGGAACACACACAAATTAATTTAAGCTGTCCCTTAGTTTTCAGTGTGCCATAGGCTTTTGTACGGGAAATGTGCACTGGAGGTGCAGGGCAGGGGACAAGGGGTAAAGGATATGACAGCTGGAACTTGCCATTCAGGGAAGCAGTTTTGATTTTGGGCACCCAGAAGGCAACCAAGGGCTATCAGTACATTCTCCCCCTTCACTCCCTTTTTAGTCAAGGACAAAGAGGATTAATTTATCATGATTATGATTATTATTACTGAGTGGGTGGAGATCTTTAATTCCTCATTCAATATTTATCAGCATTATCTGCTCCACTGCCACCATTCCTGATTCTTGCCTCCACACACCCCAAAAGTGATAGAAAAGCACATTAACTTGATACTCCTGCTAAAACATTCAGCAGTGAAATTGTTAACTATGCTGACATTTAAATCATCATCATTAAACTTCAGAGCTGACAGCCACTGAGATGAATTAGAACAGTTCAAAATTCAGAGCAATTTTTTTGGGGCCATTTTGCAAACTCAGACAGGCATAATGGCATCAGATACATTCAGACTGAATTTAGAAGATTTCCTTTCTCCCCTACCCCCAAACCATGAAGGCGAGAGAGAATCTACATAAATAAACATTTAGCTTTTGCCTGGTGATGCAAAAATTTTAAATGAGGATCTACATAGCCATTTATACTTTATAAATTACATTATAAACAAGGCCCTGCTCATTACACCATGTTGTGGTAGTATCAGTGAACCACAGCCCTGATATTCTGAGGATTTCCAAGGAAACAGTCATAATCCATACTTATTTGTGGCATTACATTTTTGACAAGTCAGTCCTATTATTCTCTTTGCTGTGAATGAGTTTCTCCAACAAAACTCACCTAGGGGGAAACAAGGCTTGTCTTTGTTCCACTGAAAGAATGCGAAGCATGAGCTGACCTATGGAGTGTGGAGCTCTGCACTGCCATGCTATGGCAAGCCAAGGAAGAGCAAGCGAAAAAACCCTCTCTCCGCGTTACTTAGGCCTGGTCCACACTAACCCCCCACTTCGGACTAAGGTACGCAAATTCAGCTACGTTAATAACTTAGCTGAATTCGAAGTACCTTAGTCCGAACTTACCGCGGGTCCAGACGCGGCAGGCAGGCTCCCCCGTCGATGCCACGTACTCCTCTCGCCGAGCTGGAGTACCGGCGTCGACGGCGAGCACTTCCGGGATCGATTTATCGCGTCTAGACAAGACGCGATAAATCGATCCCAGAAGATCGACTGCCTGCCGCCGAACCAGGAAGTAAGTGTAGACGTACCCTTAGGAATAAAGGCTAAAGTCTCTTTTAATACATAACTTAATTTCCCTTTTTATTGAATGTTTAACTGTAGAAAAAATGAAGCCCGGTGAAGTGAGGCGGCAGAGCTGAGAGCAAATTGGAAAAGGGGAAAGGAAACTAGAAAGCTAATAAACAATAGAAACAACAGAATGGACTTAAGCAGTGTTTCTGACCCACTATCTTCAGTAATAATGTTATCCCAGGAAAACAGACAAAAAGGCTCTATTCTGTTAAAAATAACGAAGAGAAGTATTCTTTACAAAGCAAGACAAACGCTTTCTTGAGACTTAAATTTCCATAGCAAAAGAAAAAGAAACTCGGACAAGCGCATGCAACAATCTGCTATTTTGACTAAGCTGGGTCAGGATATGCCTCTCTGTTAGCTCAGCACAAAAATATTTTCCACTTCTGCACAACACAGATGAGCGTTAATGATAACATCCACGATCGTTCTATATAAGGTTGTTTTCTCCAGTTATTGTGCTGAGAAGGTAAGTTCCCTCCTGCTGCTATCACTTCTCATGCTTTGCGAATTGTATTAAAGTTAATTCTAGTAAAGCGACAGCTCTGCTGTGCTTACAGCTGAGAGCTGCTTACTGTTTAAAAGACGACCATTGTAAGTACTGTACTCTACAATCCACATGAGGATGCAGACTCCCTTGAAATTTGCTGTGCCTCATGGAGGTGAGAGAGGATTAGTGGTCCAAACCTGGGGTCGTTTGAGCAAAGGGCCCCAGAGATTACAGCCACCCTAAAAATCATTTTATAAAATCACCTGGTTTTAACTTATTTTCCGCACACCGGGGGCTCAAACTATTATTCTAATCCTCCTAACACTGATCTCAGCCATCCAGGATTTATCCCACCTAACGCCTGGCATCCATTGCCTCTTTGGGCAGTTGTACTGAAGGGTACAGTTTATAAATCCAGATTGGCATGTGCCAAACTGATGTGCCTAAAAGGGTGAAATGTGCATGTGCAGCAAGATTAGAGCTCTGTTGAAGCCAGAGGATTTGCAAGGAGTCTTTTCACAATAACTGGGTGTCTCAGGGTGACCTGCTTGGGGTCACTGAACCTGAGCCGCTCCTATGCGGTGTGAGTTCAAGCCCTACCGCCTAGCAGTTTTCAGAGAATGTGTCTTCTGCCCATTCCTTACTCTCTACCTGCATTCAGCAATGTTTTCCCCAAAGACCAATATTTAGGGACGAGCCCACCAAACGCCAAAACCAAAGAACTCAATTATTCTGTTATCTCTAGTTCACATGCCTCAGTGCTATTATTTCAGGTCACGTTAATCTCCATGGAGTGTTCTCATTCAGCTGCGTTCATCATATTGAGATCAATGGTCCGCTTCATGACTCTCTGAGCCTCCTGATGCAAGCAGATGGATACAGCCCCTTCCCCATAAACTCGGCCCAGATTTGGGGGAGGGACTCAGCATCTCCCTACCTCCAGCTGGTACATACCCTCTTCACCTCCCCGCGGCCCCTCCAAGCTTACCAGAAACAGGGAGGGTGCAGCTGGCGTGTGGAGGTGCTCAATGCAGTAGGAGTGTATGTGGGGGGGGGGGGCTTGGAGCAGTTGGGGGTGGGGATGGTCAGAGCCATTGGCATGATAGAAGGAATATTGGAGCAGTGGGGGGGGGAGAGTCTGAGCAGTTGGAGGGAACACAGGGGGTGTCAAAGCAGAGAAGGAGAATGTGGGTGGATGTTGGAGCAGCAGAGGGAAGAATGGAATGAAAATAAGGGAGTCAGAGCTGTGTATTGCGGCGTGCTGGGGAGGTTCATCTATCCCCCAAAATCACCCACATCCATGAATCCCCAATGACTGCCCCCTCTCTCCAGTGACTCCATGCTAGTCCCTGCAATTTCTCGACAGCTCCTCCACTTGTGGGTCCTGTGCCAACACCTTCTTCTCTGTGCGAAGGAGGGAGAACCAGCCCTGCTGTACAGGCAGAGAGATGAGTCAGGGGCAGTGACGGGATTACCATGGAGCCAGTGTATTCTGTGCCAGGATAATCGTCCCCAAGGAGCAGGGCCGGCTCCAGGGTTTTGGCTGCCCCAAGCAGCCAAAAAAAAAAAAAAAAAAGGCTGGTGCCTGGAGCCGGCCCTGCCAAGGAGCCAGAGGCACTGAAGGGGTGCAACTGGGCTCTGGTACATGATGGTGCTGAAAATTATTTGTTTTAAACTATGGAAATTAAATACCCCAAAACTTCATTAATGGTTAGTTAAGGTCCGCTGGTGGGTCTTGTGCACTTCCACAACCTGGAGAGTGACTAAACTTCTAGAAACCAGGAAATACTAAGTTAAGTAATACGGACCACCCCTGCAACACCATCTTAACTCTGCTGCTCCACTCCCAGCCCCTGGAGCTGGCAGGAGCCACTGAAAGGGGAGTGCAAAGGTTAAACTACCAAGAGAAGTGGTAGATTCTTCATCTCTTCAAATCAAGGTCGGGTGCTTTAGTCCATCACATATATTAGGCTCAATACAGGAGTAACTGGAATTCTCCGGCCTGTGTTATACATGAGGTCAAGCTTAGACCATCAAATGGTCTCTTCTCGCCTTAAAAATCTAGGACTCTACAGTAAGTAGACTGAGGAAGGACAAAGAGAATACTCCATTGTTTGTGTTGTGTTCTACAGCTTTGAGTTCCAGCATTTATCTGCATGCACTCCAGCTGCATTCCCTGAGCTAGGTGTAACTGTACTGAATGGTGGAAGGATTAGTTGGAGCAGATTGGCAAGAGTTGTCACTATGATATGAACAGAGCCGCATGTATACAGAGAGAGATCAATTATGCTTTATGTCAATGATTAATTCTGTAGGTTGTGTCAGCAGAGGTGCACAGGGGTGTCTTTTTCCCATGGGGATTGTTAGCAGTCTGACATACACACAGTGGTCTCTGGGGCTTAGAGAGGGGTAAGTGAAGGCAAGGTCTCAGAAGGAATCTTCAGGGCAAGTGGGGGAAGAAGTTGTAACACGTAGCAAGTCTGGCATGGTTTGAGTGGAGTAGCTCAGTGTAAGAGTGTAGCCCAGATGTAGGTAGTTCCTGTTTGTGACACCTGACCTAAACCCAAGTTTTGCTTTAAGCCATGGCTACACTACAGGCATTACAGCGACACAGCTACAGCACTGCAGCTGTGCTGCGGTAGCGTCACAGGCGACCCCCGTCTGCCCCTGGCCCCACCCCGACTCCACCCCTGCCCCGCCCCCATTCCAACCCCTTCCCCAAAGTCCCCGCCCCAACTCCGCCCCCTCCCTGCCCTTATTCTGACTCCTTCCCCAAATCCCCGCCCCTGCCCTGCCTCTTCCCCTCCTCCTCCCCTGAGTGCGCCACATTCCCGTTCCTCCCCCCGCCCTCCCAGAGTAGCCAAACAGCTGTTTAGCGGCGACCAGGCGGGAAACGCTGAGAGGTAGGTGGAGGAGCGGGGGCACGGCATGCTCAGGGGAGGAGGCAGAGGAGGAGGTGGGGCAGGGGGTGAGGGGAGCTTGGCTGCCGGTGAGTGCAGAGCACCTACTAATTTTTCCCTGTGGGTGCTCCAGCCCCGGAGCACCCACGGAGTCGGTGCCTATGGGTAGCGTAGACACTTCCTACAGCAACATAAGAGGTTTTTCTCGTTGCTCTAGGTAATCCACCTTTCTGAGTGGTGGTTGCTAGGTCGACAAAAGAATTCCTCCATCAACCTAGCAGCATCTACACTGGGGTTAGGTTAGTTTAACTATGGAGCTCAGGGTTATGCGAATCTAACTTTTAAGAAGAGACCAGGCTTTAGTAAAAAGAATGTGTTAGGCTGTCCTACAGTGCTCCTGTGCTCTGTTCCACAAGTGTTCTGTAGCAACTGTGAGAGTAGATTGCTAGTATGTGAAGCAGCACTTGAAGGGGGCAGAGTTAAATTTGCATTGCAGGGGTGGAAGATACCTTAACTTTGGATTTCCAGATTTTTGGAAGTTTAGCTACTTTCCACTTTAGGGACTGAAATGAGGCACCACTGGGCAACCTTTAGTATGTATAAATGAAGTTTTGGGGTATTGAAATTGCATGAGAATTTGAGAAAGTATTACATGGTGCGTGCAGTCTCTGTGTATATGGAAATTATATAGCTATGTATATGAACTCCCCCACTATAAAATCGTATTTATACGTGTTTATACACACAATATATAAATGTTCATTCATATCTGTAATATGAACAACTATTCATTGGCATTTAACAAAGACCACTTTGATGCCTGGAACATTAGGGTTCTCTCCACAAAGAAATAAGCAGCACTAGCTGAACCAATTTTAAAATCAGGCTTTAGCTAACATGGGCTACACGTCCCCTGTTTTAGCATAAACCAGAAAAGTGCATTCGAGCCAGTTTTCTAAATGTGATCTTTACTGTTTCCCCTCTTCAAAACATGTCTTCCACATTCTGCAACACAGACTTCCACCCTGCACTGTGGGTAGTGTAGGACAGGTATCAAATACCTATGCTAGTAAAATGTTAGTACAGGAGTACGCCAATACTTGCCTCTGGGCAACGCCGAGAAGCCTGAGCGTCTCACGCTGAGATGAGTGTTCATGCAATTTAGAAGTGCTGTGCCTTGTCCCCTACAAAACTGACGCCTGAGCATTTATAAAATGTTACAGACAGCATCCAAGACAGCGGAAAACCTTAAGCTGGCTATGTTTAACACTGGCTGTCAAACATTGCTTTGCTCAGTTTCATCCCTCCCTCCTAAACAGTGGCTGAACTCTGCCTGGCCACTGTGAACATG
This sequence comes from Emys orbicularis, assembly GCF_028017835.1. Classification (NCBI taxonomy): domain Eukaryota; kingdom Metazoa; phylum Chordata; order Testudines; family Emydidae; genus Emys; species Emys orbicularis. The sequence goes on from NC_088683.1 coordinate 249,996,894, forward strand.
GCATAATTGTGTTCAATACCTGGCATACAGGGTGCACCCAGCATCCATTAGCACAAGATGATGAGCACACTGTCAGCAGGGGTTGAATATTGTAGCCTCTCTATACCAAAAGAACAAGGGTTTCTGAATACTCCTTGTTTTGTCTTTTTTTTGCGGGGTTGCGGGGAGAAGAGTATGTCTGTGCTTTATCATTTCCATTTTACAGCTGGAGAACTGGAGTAGAGAGAGATTATGAGATTTGCTCACAGTCCCAGAGCTGTGGCAGAGCTGAATCCAAATCTCTCCCAAATCCCAGTTTAATATTTCACAAGATCAGCCTTCCTTCCCACCAGAAATCAAACACAGGAGTGCTATAGTATAGACAGAGATATATCTTTGAATACACCTGAATTAAAAGGGACGGGGCAGCCACATACAGACAATACTCAGTTAAGAAGGAAAAATAATCTGATATATTTAAGAATTTCAGAGAGGTTACACAGGAACAAGAAAAAATACTGCTGTAACTTTGGCATCTTGCAACGGCGGATGGTGCTCACCAATACTTGTTATATTAAAATGAGAACATTTATGCTTTTTTCCTTTAAAGTTTTTTTTTCATCTGGCTGGATTTCTGTTACTGTGGAGGAGGGACAGCAACTCATAGCTAGTAAAGTTACAACACTATATAGATACACTGCGTGTTTCAGCCAAAACAGGTCTTAAAGTATCTTAACATTTTATTTTGCCACAATGTCCTGACTCATTAGCCTCACCTCTCTTTGAGTTAACAGAATATGTGTTAAAACCTATATAAATTCACAAAGTGCATGCTTGCCTTTTGGCATGACGACATGCACTGCAACACCACATGAAGGTTTTTTTTTAGGGGAAAAAGAGGATGCATTAGGTAAGGTCTATACTAAAACATTAAGTCAACCCAGCTACGTCACACTCAAGGGTGTGAAAAATCCACACCCCTGCACAACATAGTTAAGCTGACCTAACCATCAGTGCAGACAGCATTAGGTCAACGAAAGCATTGTAGCTACCCCCTCTCGGGGAGCTGGATTAACTACAGCAACAGGAGAACCCCTCCCATCACTGCAGTGAGTGTCTACACCAGTGTTACTCAGACTGGCTCTCAAGCCGCAAGTGGCTCTTTAATGCGTCTCCTGCAGCTCTTAATAGCACAAATTAAAACACTGTGTGATTTAATTATTAACCAATCTAAGTTATTAACCAATCTATGTTACTATGTTATTAACCAATTGTGGTTGATAAAATAATAATACTTGGTCAGTCATTTTGCTGTGAGAATATTATATATATAAATAAAATAAAAGCTAAATAGTTCCCCTGTCATACGGTTTAAATATGAATACATAGAACCCCAGCATATGAAACAATGAATTCTCACTACTGCAGTTCTTTTGGGTAATGTTGATTGCTAATTTGGCTCCTGAACCCCTAAGGTCTGAGTATCACTGTTCTACACTGAAGCTCTACAGTGGCAAAAATGCAGCGCTGCAACTGTGCCACTGTAGCAGTTTACATATAGACATAACCGTAGCTTCCCGTCATTAGGGAAGGATGCCAATCCTAACATCACTGGAATTGCCTGTTCGGAATGACTCATGAAGCAAGATCAGACAGCAGCACCAGGAGACCACACCTTACCCACCACTGCTCTAAAAAAAGGTGCTGAGATGGAGGTCAGCTTTCTGGGATCTGGGAAAGAGAACAAATGGCAGCACAAGAATGAAATGCAGTCAGTACTCACATCACTGTGGGCTGAGATGAAAACTTATATGAAAAGAATCACAAGTGGAACAGAAGAGCAGAATTCGGTTACCCAAAGAGAAATGCTATGCATTTCCGCTTCTCAGCAACTGTGTGCCCTCATAAATATATCCCAACAAAAGTACAGCATGTAAAGTATCTATGGCAGTTAAAAAAAGGTACCTCTAAAGTTAGTTGCTGAAACAGGAAAGGTAACCCTTTAAATGTGATACAGCAAAGATTGAGATCTATGGGCCCATGATATCAGCTGTAAGTTTGCCAGTAATAAATACAATATTATCCTGGAGACAAGTTAAAATGACTCAATTAAGGTGGTGGACCCAAGCACTGAGGCATAGCCTATGCTGATATATGGACACTGTCAAGGTTTATTATTTACAGAGAAGCATGAACAGTGTTTGGCAAATAAGCTAAGTTCCCTGTACTAGGTTATCTTCCCCTTCCTAATAAAAAAAAGGGGATTCCAAAGATTCCATTCTGAGTTTCAAAACCCCTCCAGCACTGAAACATGAGTGCAATGTCCCCACCTGCTGGGACTGCTAAACTCAAGCAACTCACCTCTTTTCTTTCTGGTACTGGCAGTTCCATATTTATGAATCAACAAGCAACTAAAACAAGTAGCATTATTTTTATATGTACCAGTGAGAAGATATGATGAAAGTTAAGAAAAATATACCCCCAAAAAGAGAAAAGGAAGAAAAAAAAGTTGTTTTGTTCCCTATTTTCCAGGGCAATCAGCAGACAACTCTGCGCTCCCCCCCCCTTTTTTTTTTTAGCCTGGGTTCCCAACTTGCACCTTGTTGGATTCTAGGATTATCTTTGTTTCCAGCACATTGAGTGACTAGTAAGACTGAACTATGATCATCTATATGTGACCTAAAAGTTATCTTTTAAAAGTCTTTTACTTAAAGGAAATAATACACATATGGCTGACAAAAACAATTCCTGGACAGTATTTCAACATTTCAGACTGTATCCTCGCTGTCAAATGTGTTTTCTATATTTTAAAACCAACAAGGGTCATATTGGCAGGATCTCAGTTTTGTTGAGTCACTGCCTGTTCATATTCAAAGAACTAAAATAACATGTAACTACAGAATAAAACATCTAAATGACAATGTTCTGTTGGTAAGTAGCTAGATGACTTCTCACTTTTAGAGAAAGGTTACTCACTATTTTTTCATTCCATGGGGTGAGAAGTACCTGATATGTATAAACTGGGAAGTATTGGTAAAAGATTGTCGTTTTATTAAAAACACATTTCAGAGTAGCAGCCGTGTTAGTCTGTATCTGCAAAAAGAACAGGAGTACTTGTGGCACCTTAGAGACTAACAAATTTATTAGAGCATAAGCTTTCGTGGGCTACATCCGAAGAAGTGGGTTGTAGCCCACGAAAGCTTATGCTCTAATAAATTTGTTAGTCTCTAAGGTGCCACAAGTACTCCTGTTCTTTTTGCAGACACAGACTAACACGGCTGCTACTCTGAAACCTGTCATTATGCAAGGCACTGCATTTAGCCGTATGGAGTGGAAATCCATCAAGTTATGCATCCGAAGAAGTGGGTTGTAGCCCACGAAAGCTTATGGTCTAATAAATTTGTTAGTCTCTAAGGTGCCACAAGTACTCCTGTTCTTTTTTTTAAAGACACATTGATATTCTGAGCCTCCCTGTCAGAAGCAATCACATGGATGAAAGCAACATTTGTGATGCAAGCTATTTCATCAACCAGTTTCCATTCAGCTCTGACACTGGCTTAACAATCAAAAGAACTTTTTTGCTTTAAATATTTTGCTTCAAATTCTATGGATTGGTAACTCATCATTACACAACAAGAAAAAGGATTTAAGACAGTAACAGCCCAGAGAAATTATTATCCTCTTCAAATCTTATTGGCACCGTATGCACCCAATTACATTTCCACTCAGGCCATTTCCTCAAGAAGTGTTTGTCCTCTAACATCCTGAATGAGATGGAAGCAGAAAATCAAAGAAAGCATTAAAACAGAATTTTCAAACCCTCACAAAAAAAGAAAATCTAATCTCTTTGGATAAGAGAGTTATCTTATGTAACAGTGTAGTTCATGGCACTGAACTGCATTTGCAATAAAGGCCTTTTGTGGTTATCAACTGCCTCTCAGCTTCACTTTGCTTTTGAGTGTGCTTAAATGGCCATTAATCCCTTTGTAATCCATGTCTATGAACATCATCATTACATTAAGAAGGAAGGAAACTGATTTACTATCTGCTTTGACACTAGGCCCCAATATTGCTCTTGTCACACATTATGGACCTGATCCAGCATAGGTGCCGACTCCGTGGGTGCTCTGGGGCTGGAGCACCCACAGGGAAAAATTGGTGGGTGCTCAGCACCCACTGGCAGCTCCCCGCCCAGCTCACCTCCGCTCCGCCTCCTCCCCGAGCACGCTGCGTGCCCGCTTTTTCCCCCTAGCTCCCAGTGCTTGAGCCGCGAAACAGCTGTTTCGCGCAGCTGGGAGGAGGGGGAACGCAGCACGTTTGGGGAAGAGGCGGGACTGGGGCTGGGATTTGGGGAAGTGGTCCAATGTGGCTGGGAGGGGGCGGAGACTTTGGGGAAGGGGTTGGAATGGGGGCACGGCGGGGAAAGGGTGGAGTCAGGGCGGTGGCACGCGAGCACCCACCGGCACCAGGGAAAGTTGGCGCCTATGTGATTCAGCAGCCCCTACACATGTAGTCCCATCGAAATTACAGAACTACCTACATGAGTAAAGGGTTGCAAGGTTGGGCCCTATATTACTTTTCAGCAAGATGACAACAGGAGACTCTGAAATACGAATTATAATTATAAGCTTCTATTTTCCATGTGTAGTTTATATAGGATATGATGATCTTCCACACAAGTTCTCATTTTTCCAGAGAAATGAAGGCATCTTTTAAAAAGAATTGCCACAACCCCCCCTGAAATGTAGTGTCCAACCCATCAACAAGTATAAAAAAAATACTAACGGGGGGGTAAAGGAGTCATTTTTATAATACACCTCTACCCCAATATAACGCGACCCTATATAACACGAATTCAGATATAACACGGTAAAGCAGCGCTCCGGGGGGACAGGGCTGCGCGCTCCAGCGGATCAAAGCAAGTTCGATATAATGCGGTTTCACCTATAACGCAGTACGATTTTTTGGCTCCCGTTATATCAGGGTAGAGGTGTATATGGCCCAGGGTGGACTCATTTAAATTAAAGTAATTTAAATAATTGATTTTAATCATGATTTAAAAATCACCAGGCAGGAAACCATGATTTAAATATCAATTTTAATCTCGTTTTGCATTTGTACTTTTTAAGTTATTTTCTTAAAGATTAATTCTCATTGGTTGGTGTAATTTGCTCCTCTTTTTTGCTAACCAGGAGGGTACACATTTATTTATAGCTTAATATACATTTATTCAGATTCTTAATTTTTACATCTTCTTCTGTTAGAAAACGGTGAATGATGTTTCTCATTTACAAGATGATTAATTTTTTTTTTACTCATGATTTGTGTAAAGCTGCATTTGGATGGAAATTGGAATTCAACTGGAATGCACAAAAATAACACTTTAAAATTGTTTTATTTAATTAGTAAAAATGATCTTAGATTACTGGATATGTAAGAAAAATAGTTTATCAAAACATGTTTTGCATTTAAAACTAATGGATTTACTAAATAAAGGAAGTAACTGCAGTTAGTGAATTGAACTGTTTTTTCTGGTCACATTGTCCTTCAAGATTTTAGAAGTAGTAAGTCTCATTCTCTCATCTTATTTTTATTCATAGACTGGAAAAAGGAAAAACAAGCTCCCCTGCTTTTTCAACTCTCAATTGGTTTCTCAACTATGAGTGGACTAGTCCTTAAACTGAACTGGTTGAATAATCTTAAATGAAGAAAATATTCTCTCTAAACCTGCAGAAGAGGCTACTGGTGTCAAAAGGTGATTTAGAACGTCAATAAACCCTGGTTCCAGGTGCTTAGCCAGTGACTTCAACCAGTTCAGTGGTTTGATTTTTTTAAAACTTTGGCAGCAAACACCTACCGCTTAACTATTATTTAAATTTAATTTAAATGATTGTAATAGATTATATAAATTTTGGTTTGAACATACATTTTAAAATTTTTAAATTATTTTTTCCCAAAAGATTAACTTATATTTGAGGGGGGGCGGGCGGAAATCAGACTTTTTATTTTAAATCAATTTGTATACATCCTGATATGGCCTATTACATTGATTCTGGCATTGCGTTACAACACATTCTAATATTTGCTTCCAAGGCAAAAAAGGGAATGTTAAGGAGAGAACACAAGGAAAAATTAAGTGAGAACTAGTATTCCCTGAACCATTACAACAGTGAAAAAACAAGTCACTTCAACCCAAATATGTCAGAATTAGCAACTCGTTTATCCACTATTCAAAAAACGAACTTGCTGAATCATACTACATCAAAGTACCAACTTACCTAGCTAGCCACTACCTGTCTAACCTGTGTACAGGAAATGGGATTTCAACATCTTTGTATTTTCCTTTCTGCTCACGCTCTCAAGTTACCACTCGCCAGCATGTTTACAGAATGTCAGGCTCAGGAATTCTCTTGCAAACTATTTCTTCTCTCCTTTTATTTTTATTTTTATTTTTAAATAGAAAGGAAGGCAGGGGAGGGAAGGGGAGAAACTGTGTGATTATAGGTGTGGGATGATTTGTGCTCCTATTGCTGGTTCATTAATATACATACTTCTTTTCAAACTCGATTCAGAAAACAATTTGTAGTTTGATTCGGCTGAAGATCTTGCCACTACAGTATATCAGAGGTCTATTAAGTGCAATATTTACTTCTGTGGGGGTGGAGGGTGTTAACTTTTGTTTCAATTAAGATTTTTAATTCAAGGAGTCTTTTGGTGGGAAAAGGAGAACTTAAAAATTACAAATTAGGAATCCCCCAGAAAAAAACTGGTGTGCAATTTGTGTCATAGCTCCTGTGCATTAGTTTCTTTACTTCAAGACAATATATTTTTAGTCCGAAAGATGAGGTTCGGAGGAACTCGTTTGTTTAGAGGCGGGGGGGGGGGGGGAGGGCAGGAGAGGGAGTGGAAAGCAGAAAGAGGGTTTAGAAATACAACTGACTCTTCAGAGTAAAAGCACGCACATATATACACACACACACACGCGATTACCAAGGCAAAGTCTTGTTTTAAAAAAACAAAAACCTCAACAATATCCTTTTAAGCACTTTTTAAAAATCTGGCCCAAATCTTCTAGTTTAAAGAAACCTCTGGCATCACTGAATAGGCGTATATAAGTAAGTTTTACTGCTTACTGCCTTCATTAAATTTACAGACTGCTCAAAATATATTCTTCAATGACATAACAGGCAAAATCCTAGCCCCACTGACTTCAATGGAGCCAGGACTTCACCTATTAAGTGTAAATTTAAAATGCTTGGGGAAAATAATAGTGTATAGGAATCTTCATCTGCTATTAAAGATCCTATAGCACTATTCACAAGAATTTGGAAAAGGGGTTGTAATCTTAGCATCATTGCAGAAATGGCCACCAAAACCGAAGCATATTAATAACGGAAAACAGTCATTGGACACCTGTATTCTAATCAGCAGAACCTCTTCTCCCCACCTAGAAACCATTCACAAATCATTCATTCATGTAGCATGAGTGATCTATATTTATGAGGGTGTACAGTTCTGACTGCAGGGTCAAGGGACTTGGATGTATAATTGGGAAAACCACAACCTACACGCCTGGAATGACCCCCAGACTAGAAGTATTTGACACCATGATGTCAACAAGGGTGTCCTAGGTAAATTCCAACTTTGGTCATTATATTCTGCCCACCTAAAATTCCTTCTGCAGTTTCACTTTCCTAAAAAAAAAAAAAAAAAAAAAAAAAAAAAAAGAGAGAGAGAGCGAGCGAGCATGAGTGTGCGCGTGTGTGTCTTGTGTAGTGTTACAGGCACAGAATGGCTACCACTTTCCTCCCCTCAGAGTCAACTTCATTTCAGTGGTGGGTGAGGAATCCATATAGGGATTATTTGGAATGAAAGGCAAAGTGTAGTACAGACAATCACATATGAATCTCTCACTACAGTTTTGATTCCCAGGACTCCCTGTCAAATCAACTATGAGAATAATAGAAGTAGGGACTTTCCGTCTGTCAGAAGTTCATTAGGATGTGACCACAAGCAATAATTACCATGTTATCAGCACTTGGAAAGCTTACACAGAACAAAGAGCATAACAAAGAGTGCTGTTGTTCAAGGCAGTTGGAATTCTCGCTTATTGGAATTTACTTTTGGGCAATGAAATGGTACTTTTAAAAGACAAAAAAAAAAGGAGTGATGTTGCTTCAGAAAACACAGAAAATGTAGGTGTGTGACTTGAATACCTACTCCAGACGAGTTTCATACACACTGAAAAATTCTATTTTAGAAGATCGAAAATATTATAAAATCTGTTTTTTCCTCAAGACACAGTTGTTCAATATTTAATTACCACCAAGCTAATAAAATACTGAAAATGGGAAATGTACTTCTATAATTCTTCTTGCATAAGCAAGAACTTTGCTTTTTACCTTTTTGTAATCTGAGTAGGATCCTGGAGACCTGGATCCAGTTCAAAGATCTCATTATCTAGTAGCCTTCGGAGCGTTACGTCTGCCAGCTGCTCCATTATCCTGAATGCCTCATCAATATTAAGGAACATGGAGAAGTCTCGTTCTTTACTTGAAGTGGTGATACGGATGATATCAGTCATAAAGACATTGGAGGTTCTTTCCAGTTTCTGGACATCAACCCAGGGAACTAGGAGTTTTACTGCCATTGAAAAAGAGCAAAAACCTCTTAGGAACCGAGTTTAAACTTTTCACAGACTTCAGAAATATACAAACATATTAAAATTCAGAACGGACTTTAAACAGGTATAAAGGGGAAGAAAAATATTCTTCTGTATATTAAAAAAAACAAAAACAAAAAACATAAATGCCTAATACGTACCCACTATTCATTCTCCCATGTTCTAGGCAGAAAGCTTCTCTTTTGAGGGATTGCCCTCTTAAGTCTCTTTTAGTTTTCATGAAAGACACTAAATCATCAAGTAACATTGACAGGAGTCCTCTCCCCACAAAGCAGGTTACGTTTCATTCGCTAGGGGGTGGCAAGAACGTGAGGAAAGGTTTCAGGGCCATCTACCCTACTGGAAGTAGGCTATGAGAAAGGTGAGAACTTGGTCTCCTACTCACTTGGATAGTTTCAGGGAAGCAGCAGGCTAGCTTACTTCCAGACTGGATGGTTTTTGGCTGGAAACTAAGCCCAGAGTCTGGAAACAGAAGTAAACTGGATGACTACGCAACACAACGTGTAAATGGTTGTACTAGGGAATTCAGCAGTGCACTCTACAGTATGGTCCTCTCATATGTGGCATAAATACTGAGCTAACAGTTTCATATATATCAATGTATAGATCTATATATCAGAAGTCTCCTTTGATGAGGAAGACACTGACACCACCCCTTAACAAGGCTACAAAGATCACCAGAAAACAGTAATAAAACTCAAGGCTCACAAATTACTCTAATTTAACTACTGTGGGGACAATGTCATCAGAAAATAAATGTGTACATTTCTGTCTGTGTCCGGCTTGAGAGACCCATTTCTATTACCTATATAGTATAATGAGGTAAAAAAGAAGAGTGAGAAATACCTCATATGAAATATAAAGGCCACACACACACACACACACACACACACACTATAACTGTTACCAATGGAAATCTGAAGAAGGCTGCAATGTCACCCATAAATAGATCTCTCAAGAAAATTACTATGCATATTAATTTAATCTTCCCATTTTAATTTTTTTAAATAACTGACAGCTGTAAATTTTGTCCAGAAACATTTAATTGCATGTGACAAAGTCCAACTACAACTAAGAAAGAGTACAAGATAGGGTTTTTGATATTGACATTCTGTTAAATCATCTGTCACTACCCAAAGAAGAGAAAAAGGATCAGCACATATTGGATGATTATGGAAGGAGACTAACAATCTGGCTACTATTTACTGAAAAGCACTTGAAAATAAATTAGATTTTCCACCTGAGTTAACCTGGAAGCTCACCCAGGACTCTCGTCGCCAGTTAACATAAGGACTACTCTACCAATATCGCAGGCCAATCTCTTGTTGCTAATAAGGTCATAAAAAGGCAATAATGTAAAGCCTTGTCTTGATTTGATTGTTTTGTTATATAAAACATGTCCATGATAATTAATTACGTTTATAAAAGACCCTGAGTGAGTTTACTGTATTATTCTATAACCATAATCCTGTCAAGAGTGTTCCCTGATTCTAACTTTTCCTATTTAAATGTAGCATACTAATGTCACACAAACTGTTTATGAATGACCATAGAATATTTTAGTTCAGCAGAGCCAGACAGCCAAGGGACTAAAGACTAGTTATCTAGAGTTGTACTAATGTTATTACTAATGCTGTTGTCAAACATGCCAGCCAAGTAAGACATAACGTCACGGCCCCCTCTCCCCCTCCACCCCCAGCTCCCAGTGGCCGCAGTTCCCTGTTCCCGGCCAATGGGAGCTGCGGGAAGCAGCAGCCAGCACATCCCTGCGGCCTGCGCCGCCTCCCGCAGCTCCCATTGACCGGGAACAGTGAACTGTGGCCACTGGGAGCTGCAGGTGGCTGTCCCTGCGGACGGTCAACATCAGCAAAATGTCTCGCGGCCCGCAATCAGATAACCCTGATGGGCTGCATGCGGCCCGCAGGTTGCCCACCACTGGCTTATATTCTGTATGAAACAGGAGCAGCATGCCAAATTACAAAAAAGGTCAAAACTGGTGGCAAAAGATAACATATTTTCAAAGTTTAGGAACAATGAAAACTTAATTAAAAACTATGAAAACTTGACAGTAGCCCTTTAAGAAACTGAACACGCCAACCTTTCAAAATTCTAAATCTTTTGATCGATGTCCCTCCTTTGGGTATCTTCGAACATGTTTCAGTGTAAGTGCCCTTCTCGTTTCAAAGTACTGTGACTTCACATAAAACTCACTAACATCACCAGAAATAAAACAAGGATTTTTTGATCACTAGCAGACCCAGAAAATTTAGCACTTTGCCCATATTTATGTTCATCCAACAGCACTGAAGCATTTCAATAAAACAGAATTAAAATAACTGCCAAGACTTTTTTCTTTCGGTTTTGTAATTCGTGTTTTGTTTCTCTCAGCAGTTGTGTTTGAGAAAGTGCAAGAACCATGTTCTATTGGCATTATTTTCTAAAGCCGTAAGACTTAGGCATTTTAAGTAGCATTCCTTAAATACCTTTGTGGATCTAGCCTAACTGCCACTTTAGCTGCCTAAATCCAAAACGTAGATGCTAAAAAATTCCATTTAGCTGCTGCCTAATCCTATAGGTGGCTACGTTTCCACCAGTAAAGTCCCTTAGATACCTAATAATCTGCTGCTGGCCATAAGCATAGGCGCTTTAGTCCTGGCACCCAGGTGCCAACCTCATGCCTAAGCCCAAGTGGGAACTAAGCCAGAGAAAGACTGAAATTAACTCTATAGCCCAGTGGCTCACCTGGGATGTGGGAGACCCGAGTTCAATTCCCTGTTCCAATGCTAAAATTTGTACACAGTGGAATGTCTCTCTTGTTGAAGCCATTCCACTGTGTAAAAATAATTAGTCACTGAAGACTGAGCGCCACCTACCCCAGAATATCCCACAGCCTAGTGACTAGGGCACTCTATTGAGAGGTGGGAGATATGGATTCAAATCCCTGCTTCAAATCAGGCAGAGGGGTCTCCTACATGCTAGCTGAGTGCTCTGAGCTAAAGGCAGCCGTCACTTCCTGTTTTTTGTAAGGAAGGGCTTAGGTGCCAAATTCCACGAGAAGGTTCCTGACTGTGGATCCCAAGCAGATGGGGGGGGGGGTACAAATTACCGGGGCCCGGCGGTCCGGAAGGGGGCCCGGGGACTGGCTTCCCCCCCATCGTCGGCCCTGTTTAGCCGATCTGCCCTTGCTGGGGGGCCCGAAAAAAAATTTTCACCGGGGCCCGAACCCGCTCTCGACGGCCTTGCAAGCAGAAATAGGTGCCTCCCTCTGACCCAGACTTGGGCACTTAGATAGGAAATGCCAAGGAGAGGAGTGTGACCTATTGGCTAGCTTAAGCGGCTCTCCACTCACCCTGTTGGCTTTTGCAGATCCCAGTTTTCAGCACCTAACTCTCCCCATACACTGTATAGGGAGCCTGGGTGCCTAACGCCGGGCTGTGGCTGTCATGAGGCAGCAGGGTTAAGTTAGGTATTTGAACACTGAGGCTAAGTCCCCTTTGCGGATCTAGTCCTTAGTGACTATGACATGAAAACCAGGATAACAAATTCCTTGCTTCACAATAAGTGTCAAGTTCTCCAATATTAACAATCATTCATAAGTATAATTATTTATGAACTATTCAGTATGTCAGTTGACAAACACGACAAAGAGTTGCAAATCGTGTCTGTCACCCATATCAGAGATGAGAAAAAAAAGAATTTCAACACTAGACACCATCAAGTAAGTTTAGGACTAGGGCTGTCAAGTGATTAAAAAAATTAATCGCACTGTTAAACAATAATAGAATACCATTTATTTAAATATTTTTGGATGTTTTCTACATTTTCAAATATATTGATTTCAATTACAGCACAGACTATAAAGTGTACAGTGCTCACTTTATATTTATTTTGATTACAAGTATTGCACTGTAAAAAAAATAAAAAAAATATTTTTCAATTCACCTAATACAAGTACTGTAGTGCAATCTCTCTATCATAAAAGTTAAACTTACAAATGTAGACTTATGTACAGGAAATAAGTGCATTCAAAAATACAACAATGTAAAACTTTAGAGCCTGCAAGTCCACTCAGTCTTACTTCTCGTTCAGCCAATCACTCAGACAAACAAGTTTGTTTACATTTGCAGGAGATAATGCTGCCCTGCCCGCTTCTTGTTTACAATGTCACTTGAAAATGAGAACAGGCATTCTCATGGCACTGTTGTAGCCGGCGTCACAAGATATTTACGTGCCAGATGCACTAAAGATTCATGTCCCTTTATGCTTCAACCACCATTCCAGTGGACATATGTCCATGCTGATGACAGGTTCTAATCGTAACAATCCAAAGCCCTGCGGACCGATGCATGTTCATTTTCATTAGCTGAGTCAGATGCCACCAGCAGAAGGCTGATTTTCTTTTTTGGTGGTTCGGGTCCTGTAGTTTCCTCATCGGAATGTTGCTCTTTTAAGACTTTTGAAAGCATGCTCCACACCTCGTCCCTCTCAGATTTTGGAAGACACTTCAGATTCTTAAACCTTGGGTCAAATGCTGTAGCTATCTTTAGAAATCTCACTTTGGTACCTTCTTTGCGTTTTGCCAAATCTGCAGTGAAAGTGTTCTTAAAATGAACAACATGTGCTGGGTCATCATCCGAGAATGCTATAACATGAAATGTATGGCAGAATGGTTGAAACAGCAGGGCACATAAAATTCTCCCCCAAGGAGTTCAGTCACAAATTTAATTAATGTATTATTTTTTTAATAAGCGTCATCAGCATGGAAGCATGTCCTCTGGAATGGTGGGTGAAGCATGAAGGGGCATATGAATGTTTAGCATATCTGACGTGTAAATACCTTGCAATGCTGGCTACAAAAGTGCCATGCAAATGACTGTTCTCAATTTCTGTTGACATTGTAAATAAAAAGAGGGTAGCATTAGATCTTGTAAATGTAACCAAACTTGTTTGTCTTAGTGATTGGCTAAACAAGAAGCAGGACTGAGTGGACTTGTAGGCTCTGAAGTTTTACATTGTTTTGTTTTTGAGAGCAGTTATGTAACAAAAAGTCTACATTTGTAAATTGCACTTCCAGGACACAAAGATTGCATTACAGTACTTGTATGAGGTGAATTGAAAAATACTATTTCTTTTGTTAATCTTTCACAGTGCAAATATTTGTAATCAAGAATAATATACACTGTGATTTCAATTACAACACAGAATACAATATATATAAAAATGTAGAAAAACATCCAAAATATTTAATAAATTTCAATTGGTATTCTATTGTTTAACAGTGTGATTAATCGCAATTAATTTTTTTGAGTTAATCACGTGAGTTAACTGTGATTAATCAACAGCCCTATTTAGGACGGGTTGGTGCACAGGTGCTAGAACTAGAGCTGCGGGGGGTGCTGCAGTGGTTTCCATTATATACAGAGTTTACAGTTTGGTTCAATGGCTCTCAGCACCCCCACTATACAAATTGTTCCAGCAATCCTGGGGTGGTGTGTTGGGGGTTTTGTTGTTGTTTTGTTTTGGGGGTTTTTTGGGGACGAGGGGGAGGAATACAGTACATTCTTCAAGAGAAAAAAAATGTTAATGAAAACTGTTTTGCTTTTTTATTTACTTTCCCAAGCATGAGCCTAATTAATGCATGAGAACCAGGAAGTGAAACAGATTATAAACAAAAGTGAATGAGTAGTTTATTTTCACTGTCCAAGATGAAAAATGAACATAAATGTAAAGTAAATTATATTTATTTCAATTTTGCATTTTAATAAAGTGTTACTAGCAAAGATAAGGGGCTATTTCTGGTTATGTAGTATAATATTTGGTAGTGTCCCTTCATTATCCTTCAATAAGCTCCAGTAATACATAAATGAAGCTTTGTGAATAATAGTAAGGCATTTTTTCCCCTTCTGCTTTGATTTGTAAGAATCCATTTTATTGTGTGCAGAGGATTTCATATGTTCATCATATATTAGTGGACAATCAACAAGATATTTAAACAGAGACTGAGCTAACTATGCATCAAAACAACAACGACATTTTTCCAAGCCACATGCAACTTCTGTATTATAATCAGCAGAAGTTGCAAGTGCAACATGATAACTGGGTTCTAATAAAATAGAAAGGAAAAGAGACATCTAATTGGGAGAGGGGATGTATTAAATCCTAGAAATTAAGAGTTAATATTTTGCATATTTTACTGTACTCTAATTCAGCTTTAATCTATAAATATAATATTTGAATAACCACATGATCACAATTTGACTTGACAAAATAACTCTTCTATACATAAACAGTAAAGCCTCCCTGATCATTAGAGTATAATGAACAAAGTTTCATTCTGCTGTTCCTGCTGGAGCTGTGGTAGGATTTACAGGAATCCCTACAGTGTTACTCAAGAGCATAATCCTGTTAAGAAGGAGAAGACACACACACCCTGAAAAGAAAAAAACAGTTAAAAGGTTGTCTTCGTTTATAATTTCCATCATCCAAGACTGGGTATGGAGGGCATCTCATAAGAACGCTCCCTGGGGCTCCATTGGAAACATGGGACCATATCTTTTGGAATGGCTTAGTAGTAGTGATTATCTGGTAGATTTTTCAAGCCATTCTTAAAACTTTAACTTGTCACTTCTGTGAAAGATTTAAAGGTTGAAAAGGGAAAACAAACGTTTTAAGATATTTGGGAGTTGTTTGTTTTATCTGTAAAATTTGTTCAGAAGCTTGAAAAAACAAATTTTCATTCCTTTTCATTTGAAAATACTGGTTTTCCCCTTCCACCTCGTCACATGGAGCACAAGACACAGCTGTGTTATGTTTACTACTCATATTACTTTAAAGTGCATAATTGATGTCACATAGTTCTACGAACGGATTTTTTTTTAGCCAACTTACACTTCCTTTGCTGTCTCTGTACTAACTGCAGCTATTAACAGTGGCTATTTTTGTGTGTGTGCATGTACACACCAATGGGGGAGGGACTGTTTCTGAATGACTATGTTCTGTATTAAAAATAGGTATTTAAGAATCTGTCACATCAGATACATTTTAAGGCAGATCTACTTTGGGGCCTAAACTATTTAGCACCCTTTTAGAGCAGACTGTTTTCCTGACTTCCACCATACAATTACCACCACGGTCCACTTCACATTTAAAAAAACAACAGTTTAAAGCCATTATCTATGTATACTAATAAGAAAACAGTTTGTTGTAAATAAAATATAAAAATGGATGACACATGACAACGTAGAATTTTTAAAAGCAAATACACTCAAATTTAACAAGATAGTTGACCCAAACAAAACAAGTTTCAGAACTCTTCACTGTTGCATTAGCCAAATACCATAGAAGAAGATTAGATTTAAATACATCAACTTAAAAATTACCCCAAAAGTGATATGTATGTTTACAAGTCTGCATAGGGTATAGGGATAACAGTTTTTATATGTTCACACTTACATTCTTTGCCTAGGAAGAAGGAATAAAAACAGAGGTGATTGATGCTCAGATAAAGCCAGCCTTGACGAGGAACTTTACCCTTCCAGCAGCAGCATGAATAATAGGTAATTAACTTCTCTGCTTCAGGGAAGTTAAATCTGGCTTCAAATTTCACTAGCGCCTCTCGAAACTTCTCAGGATCCTCCTCCTGCTCTGCTACTTTACTCCTGGTCTCTTCTGCTATCAATGCCTGATTCAATGACAAGATAATATATTACGGCAAACTGGTAATTTGCCCAAACTAGTTATTACAAGCCATCAGTACATTTTTTAAATCCTGATTCTCTCTTAGAAAGGTATCCAAGTTGATGTGCAAGTTATACGGACATTTACTTAGTATTTGCAGTCTGTTTACCCACACTTCCAAACCCAGTCTTCTTTTTGGTCCCAAGTTATAACTGAAAAATATTGTTCAAACTACAATTTATAATTAAAATCTTGATACCAATAATGGCTTGCTTTGATCACCATGATTATTTCAAATAACCCAGAGAAGGCAAACATGATTGGAATTTCACTCAGCATATGATGGCTGTAGAAGCTTTAATTTGACTTACATAGCACAAAGCTACAGTACCAAATTTTTATATTGATCAGCAATATTACCAAGAAACAGTAAAGTGAAGTATACGATAACCTGTAATAAGCTTTTAACTATTTTTAAAGACTTGAAATAATTAAGTGCTATGTCTTTTCATTACAGCTCTACAATAAATAAGGAGTAGAGAAAGACAAATGCAAATTGCTTGGCTAAATGCAAATTTACTTCAGGTGCTACAAAATACAAATCAGTCCTACTGGAATACTGTAATCCCATATGCCAGATGTCTATAGCAAAGGCCAGAGAGCTGATGTAACAATAAAAATATGGGCCCATTATTCAGTTTGAAACCTGCAGAATTCTAGGTGTCCTGCTCTCACTTTCATGGTCACAAAATTATTAAAAGATGTGAGTTTTATTCAAGCCTTTCAGAGAACTTGGATGTACAGGGTGTAGTAAGGAAAGATAAATCACTGAACTACTGCCAGAAATAGGAATTTAAAAAAAGAAAAACTTCTCAACAAGGTGCACGTTTTACAGATGTTGCATCAAGGATCAAGTAGGTGATGGTGTCATTTTTCCCCATTTAGGGATAAAATTTAGATACAGCAACAGACTATTTGGAGCTAGTCTTTTAAACACAGATGTTTTGAATGGTCATCAGTCCCTGGATAGAATTTTATCTTTATTTCTGTAACATCACAGATAATCAAGAGTTTAACTGCAGTCCAAGACCAATGATATCACTGATACTAGAGATTCATGTACTGTAATCTATAGGGCCCTACCAAATTCATGGTCCATTTTGGTCAATTTCACGGTCATAGGATTTTAAAAATAGTAAATTTCATGATTTCAGCTAGTTAAATCTGAAATTTCACAGTGTTGTAATTGGAGGGTCCTGACCCAAAAAGGAGTTGTGATTGGGGGTCACAAAGTTATTATGGGCGGGGGGGGGGGGGGGGGGGCTGCAGTCAGTGGCATAGCCAGGTCCTAAGAGCAGGGGGAGCAAACATTAAAAAGGTGCCCTCCCTTGGCTCCTCCTCTGGCCACGCCCCCTTGGCTCCTCCTCTGGCCGCTCCGCGCCACCCCCCCCCCCTTGGCTGGCTCCTCCGGCCGTTCCGTGCCGCCCCCACGGCCCCCCCATGGCTCCTCCAGCCGCGCCGCGGGCTGCCATGCTGCGCCCCCCCTCGCTCCTCCGGCCGCGCCGCCTCCCCCCCCATGGCTCCTCCAGCCGTGCTGCCCCCCCTTGCCTGCAGGAGCCCAGCGCCGGCCCGGCAGGCCAAGCTTCAGAGCGGAGCGTGGGCCCCGCCCGCTGGCGCCATGGTAACCCCTAACTAAGGTGCCGCTTTTGGAAAATGTGCTGAGGAGAAGCGGCTGCTTCCCCTGCACCCCCCTAGCTACGCTACTGGCTGCAGTACTGCTACCCTTACTTCTTCACTGCTGCTGCTGGCAGTGGCGCTGGCCATCTGGAGAGTGGCCGCTGCTGGCCAGGAGCCCAGCTCTGAAGGAAGAGCCACCGCCAGCAGCAGCGCAGAAGTAAGGATGGCATGGTATGGTATTGTCACCCTTGCTTCTGCACTGCTGCTGGCAGGGCGCTGCTTTTGGATCAGGACCCCCAATTTGAGAAATGCTGGTCTCCCCCATGAAATCTATAGAGTATAGGGTAAAAGCACACAAAAGACCAGATTTCACAGGAGGAGACCAGATTTCACGGTCCGTGACGCGTTTTTCATGGCCGTGAATTTGGTAGGGCCTTAGTAATCTAGGGTGTCAGAGCATTTCTGTGTTGACTACCCTCTACAAATTAAAAGCCCCTTGAGTATGGGTGCAGAGGCAATACCCTCTTAGAAATCCAAGCAACCTCCCCCTTCCAAGTGTGTGTGTGTGATCAAGGCTGGCTTCTCACATAAGCACTGCCCCTGGACAGTGGGACCCATCACATCTTACACCTGGGTCTTGTGCTAGTAGGTTCAGTCATCTGTCAATTATGTGTCTGGTGAAATTTTCAATCTTGAGTAAGCGGATGAGTGTGAGAGAGTGCGTGCATGGATAGATGTAGATAGGAGAGACTGATGGGATGTGTTAGGGAAGTATGAGAGAGACAGAGATCAGCGGAGAGGAAGGAAGCAGGAAAAGAAAAGGGAGAAGCTACACAATTATGGGAACACAATGTGTGCTTAGTGTAGGATCAAGAAAAGAGAATAAACAGATATTGAAGAAAACTCAAGAAACAATACATCATGATCTATTACAGGAAAGAAAATTGGAGTGAAGCCAGAATGGGAAAGAATGTATAATGGACACGAGAAAGATGAAGCTATACACCTCATTTGCAGAGGTATTAAGAACCTGCAGCTCCCACTGACTTCAGTTGCAGGTGCAAGCGCTCAGCACCTCTGAAAATCAGGCCCTGCAAGTATTAAATTGAAAGGTAAATGTAATGTACTGCCAATCAACTACAGCCCATATCAGACTACACAGCTGTTATTCCTGTAGGTTCCTGAGGCATGATGGCATAGGTATTTTTCACCATAGCTAGTAAGCACCTAGGTATGTGGATATCAGATGAAAATACTGCGTAGACATACTTTCCAACTCTTTCCAATGCGGGATGACAACAAACTAATGAGACCACTGATATGGAATGTGGAAATCAAGACTTGAAAAAGAAAGCTATGTACATTTCATGACAAATATAATTGTGTTCAGAATAAATATAGCTGCAAAGTCACCTCATTTTATCAAAAATACTGTCTAGATGGGCAAAAGCTAATATGGACACAAACAGTTGGTAAACTGGTATAGTTCCACAATATCAAGAGTTATTTCTACCAATTCCTTTACTAGTGGGCAGGGGAAAGACGAAAGCAAGACAACTTTTCTTACCTTTACTTTCCCTTTGACAAAACTAACAATATCTTCTTTATTATCAAAAACAGACAAAGTATGGAGTAAGTTTTGCTCCAGCCACTCCCAGTGCTGATTTATCTCCTCTAGAGTGGCACCTAGAAAAGTAAAAAGAGCTAATTAAAAACCACATAGAAGAAATTGTGAAAGAAACTAACTAGAAAAAAAAAGAAATTAAATGCAGTTGTGTCATAGTGCATTAAAAGAAATTAAGTTTCTGAAGTCACAAATGAAAACTATTAGTAGCAAATAGGTCAATAAGATGTTACATTTCAAGGCATAACTAGAGAAAACAAAAGTAATACTATTTTAAGTAGTCGTTTTTAGTACTTTTAGTTTTCAAGATCTGAATACAAGTTCTCTGCAGACAAATGCTGTTCTGACTTTCAAAGCAGAAAAAATACAACAAAGCTTCTTACTGCCCTGTCTGGATGTGGCTCATTTTTGATTTAAGGTTTAACTCTCCTGCCTCTCCCAACAAACACATGCTCTCTCTCTCTCTCAGACTCACAAACACACACACACACACACGTATGTGCCTTTGGGAGGAGGTTACGTGACCTTTAATTTGGTACCCTACTCATGAAGGCTTTTATAATAATCAAGATGTCTGACAACAAAGGAGTTTAGTTTTGGTTGTTTTAACACTGCTTGACAAACCTAAAATGAAAATGTCTCCAGTTTTGGAGAGAGGTGGGTAAATAGAATAAGCTTTGAAACATGATGGATTTCTTTAAAAAGCAATACAATTTATTCTTAAGTACCACGTGTACCTACAAACTCCAAAAACGTGATTTTAGTCTCTGGCAGTTTGCTTCAGGCAAAATGCTTGTTGAGCTCCACTGCTCCAAAAAAGCTGCAGTGCGTCATAACGACATGAGACCAAAAAAGTGCAAGGAAAAGAGGCAAGTTGTAAAACAGCACTACTAGGAAAAAAGTAGCCACCCCACAAGACAGCACCTGCCAGTCAGTCATTAAACAGGATAGGTAACAGGTAAAGAAGGCATGATGTGCTCTTTTCAGTGCCCTGCTGGGAAGAGAGGCAACAGTGAACAAAAAGAGCAGAGCATGGAGGAAGAAAAAGAAAATTCAAGTACAAATCTCATTATCACAAAACCTGAGATCTGTAAACATCAAAGACTGCATGTCGCCTCACACGGCAGAGATGATAAATTTAGCTAAACATTTTCCACCTTCCTCTGCTAAGTTTCCCACAAGGAATGCCAACTGGCAGGGAAACTTTCCAAGATTTAACTTCCTCAACAGGAAGGTTTTGCGATGGAACTTCATAAATATCATCAATCAAGGCAAAAAATATAGAAGAAATCATGAAGAAAGAAGACAGCCATTTAGATGGCCTTTGCTAACTATTAGGAGGACCACACGCTGTAGGATATTAATTAAGACCTACTGTTTCATAGGAGATGTTTTAATATAAAATGACAATTTATTAAATTGAACTTTTAAGCCTGGACAATGTAGATAGAGGGTAAACACAGTGGGGATGAATCAGCGGTCTGCCTTTGTGTGTGCAGTCTGGAATGAGAGACTACAGTAAGGAGGAGTATTCCATAGTAGTTGGTATATTTTCTTTTTTGCTAGACACCTTGTCCAAGCACTGGTCATCTCTCACCTGGACTGCTGTAAATCTTCTCTCTGCCTTACGGTCTACCCACTCATTCTGTTCAAAATGCTGCCCAAGTTATCTTCCTCCTCTCTGACCATGTCACCTCACCGCTTCGTGACTCCCTCTCCTCCCTGAGCTCCCCATCTCTTACTCCCTAAATTCAAGCTCCTTGTCTTCAAACACAAGCATGATCTAAGACTCCATCTACACGACAGACCTTACAGCAGCACAGCTGTACTGAAGCAGCTGCGCCGCTGTAAGATCGCTTGTGTAGCTGCTCTATGCCGATGGGAGAGAGCTCTCCCGTCGACATAATTAAACCACCCCAAACGAGCGGTAGTAGCTATGTCAGCAGGAGAAGCTCTTCTGCCGACACAGTGCTGTAAACACGACCACTTATGACAGGGAAACTTCGGTAGCTCAGGTTCTTTATTTAGAACATTGAGCAACACAAGTTTTGCCGACATAAGTGGTAGTGTAGACATGGCCTTACTCACCCCTTCCCTGGCTACTCTCATTCCTTCTCATGCCCCCTATGCTCTTCCCAATCCTTTTGCCTTACTCCTCCCTTCATCTACTCCTCTCATTCTGCTGCATGGCTTTTTTTTTTTTTTTAATATTGCCCTATGCCTAGAGTCTCTTGTCCCCAGCTGCTAAGCACCCTCTCACTCCTCTTCTTCTCTCCTCCGAACCCACTTCTTCGATAATCCCCACACCCACTCTGTTCTGAATTGTCTTCACGTGTCTTGCCTGGTATTTTTTGCAGCACTGCTGTAGCCGGGTTGGTCCCAGGATATCAGAGAGACAAGGTGGGTAAGGTAATTTATTTTTATTTGAGCAACTTCTGTTGGTGAGAGAGACAAGCTTTTAAGCTACACAGAGCTTTTCTTCAGGTCTGAAAAAGTAAGTAGAGTGTCACAGCTAAATACAAGATGAGACAGATTGTTAAGCATAAAAGGTTACAGGAGACCAGTTAAAATGAAGGGGCAACTGACACCTCTGCGGTCACAGGACAATCTGTCCCACCTTGTAATTAGTAGTGACACTATGATTACTTTTTCCAGACCTGAAGAAGAGCTCTGTGTACCTTGCAAACTTATCTCTCACCAACTGAAGTTGCTCCAGTAAAAGATATTACCCTCATCCACCTTGCCTTGAATTTGTACATCTTATTTTGCTTGTAAATGCTCTGAAAAGGCAGAGAACATGTCTTTGTGTGAAAGCTAGCATTTAAGCCCACAGACCCTATCTAAGCGGACTGTTAATAATTAATATTCCATTTTTCAACAGTATGTTAACTATCCAGCAATGTGGGGGCAACACAACATTACGTACTCGCATGGGGATTGCTAGGAGGCACAGGAGCTGCTCCTTGGCTGCATTTCCAACTTTTACTGCAATAGAAACTGCCTGTAACCCCCTTCAACCCAGAACAATCTTTGGATTGTTGAGGGGAATCTTGAGAGCCCCTCCAGCACCTCACTAGTACAGGGAGAAATTAATAAGCAGATTCCCCCAGTTGCTACAGTAGAACCCGAACACTGCTTTTCTGCTCCAAGGCTCCGGCTTTGTGGGAACTTACAGGGGCAGAGTCTCAGCAGCTTTTCCCCAGGCCCCTCCCTAAATAAATTCAGGTATCAGTTTTGGGGAACGAGGATAAGCAAAGAGCCACAATGGAAGAGGCAGCTTGGAAAACTTCAACACTGTGCTAAAGAGAGTCGGGTTCTGCTGTGTTAACTGACTAGAATTGCCAGCCCTAGCAGGAAGCCTGCTTCTTCCCCAGCTGCTGAAGACAGCATTTCATAACAAGAGGATTATTAGTCAGAAGCAGGTTAAATTTTCATTGTTCTTAATGTCTTTATGGATTTTTTGCTCGTAAAACTGCAAACATGCTTTGACTACGAAAGACACACAAGAAATATAAGAACGGCCATACTATGTTACACCACTAATCCATCTAGTCCAGTATCCTGTCTTCTGACAGTGGCCAATACCAGACGCTTCAGAGGGAATGAACAGAACAGGCCAATTATCAAGTGATCCATCCCATGTCGTCCAGTCCCAGCATCAAGCAATCAAAGGCTTAGCCATTTTGGCTAATACGCATTGATCAACCTATCCTCCATGAACTTATCTCATTATATTTTCAACCCAGTTATATTTTTGGCCTTCACAATATTCCCTAGCAATGAGAGCCATAGGATGACTGTGAGCTGTGTAAAGAAGTACTTCTTTTTGTTTTAAACCTGCTGCCTATTAATTTCATTGGGTGGTTCTTGTTATGTGAAAGGGTAAGTAACACTTACTTATTCATTTTCTCCACACCATTCATGATTTTATAGACCTCTATTGAATCCCCCCTTAGTCACCTCTTTTCCAAGCTGAATGGTCCCAGTATTTTTCTCTTCTCATATGGAAGCTGTTCCATATCCTTAACCATTTTTGTTGCCCTTCTCTGTAGCTTTTCCAATTCTAATGTATCTTTTTTCAGATGGGACAACCAGAACATCACACAGTATTCAAGGTGTGGGCATACTATAGATTTCTAAAGTGGCATTATGATATTTCCTGACTTATTATCTATCCCTTTACTAATGGTTCCTAACATTCTGTTAGCTTTTTTGACTGCTACTCCACATTGAGCAGATGTTTTCAGAGAATTATCCACAATGACTCTCAGATCTCCTTCTTGAGTGGTAACAGCTAATTTAAACCCCATCATTTAATAAGTATACTTAGGATTATGTTTCCCAATGTGCATTACTTAGCATTTATCAACATTAAATTTCACCATCTGCCATTTTCTTGACCAGTCATCCAGTTTTGTGAGATCCCTTTGTAACTCTTCCCAGTCAGCTTTGGATGCAACTATCATGAGAAATTTTGTATCAGCTGCAAACTTTGCCACCGCACCGTTAACCCCTTTTTCGAGATCATTTATGAATATGCTGAACAGCACTGGTCTCAGTTCAGATCCTTGGAGGACCCTACTATTTACCTCTCTCCATTCTGAAAACTGACCATTTATTCCTACCCTTTGTTTCCTGTCTTTTAACCAGTTACTGATCCATGAGAGGACCTTCCCTCATATCCCAAAACTCCTTACTTTGCTTAAGAGCCTTTGGTGAGAACCTTGTCAAAAGCTTTCTGAGTCCAAATACACTATATCAATTGAATTACCCTTGTCAACGTTTGCTGACCCCCTCAAAGAACTGTAACAGATAGGTGAGGCATGATTTCCCTTTAAAAAAGCCATGTTGACTCTTCCCCAACAAACCGTGTTCAACTGTGTGTCTGATAATAATAGTAAAAACCAATGCAAAGAATTAATTTAGCTTCTCTGCAACAGCCTTGTCTTCCTTAATTACTTCTTTAGCCCCACTGACTGATTGGCAGACTTCCTGCTTCTGATGTTGTCAAAAAAAAATTTGGTGTTAGTTTTTGTCTCTTTTGCTAGTTTGCTCTTCAAGTACTTTTTTGGCCTGCCTCATTCTATTTTTTGCACTAGACTTACCAGAATTTATGCTCCTTTCTATTTTCCTCACTAGGATCTGACTTCCAATTTTTAAAGGATGTCTTTTTGCCTCTAACCACCTCTTTATTCTGTTGAGCCATGGTGGCATTTTTTTGGTCCTCTAATTATTTTTTTATTTGGGGTATACATTTAATTTGAGCCACTATTATGGTGTTTTTAAAAGTGTCCATGCAGCTTGCCAGCATTTCACTCCACTATTCCTTTTAATTTCCATTTAACTAGCTTCCTCGTTTTTGTGTAGTTCCCCTTTTCCAAGTTAAATGCTACTGTGGGGTATTTTCCCTCACACAAAGATGTTAAATTTAATTACATTATGGTCACTATTACCAAGCAGTTCAGCTATATTCACCTCTTGGACCAGATCCTGTGCTTCACTTAGGACTAAATCAAGAATTGCCTCTCCCCTTGTGGGTTCCAGGACTAGCTTCTCCATGAACCAGTCATTAATGGTGTCTAGAAATTTTATCTCTGGATTCCGTCCTAAGATGACATGTACCAAGTCAATATGGGATTAGTTGAAATCTCCCATTATTATTGGGTTTTCTTTGTTTGTAGCCTCTCTAATCTCCCTGAACATTTCACAATCATCATCACCCCCCTGGTTTGGTGGTCGGTACCATATTCCTACTGCTATATTCTTCTTGTTCAAGCATGGAATTTCCATCCATAAAGATTCTTTGGTACAGTTTGATTCATTTCAGATTTTCATCTTATTTGACTCTGCTTTCTTTCACATATAGTGCCACTCTCCCACCAGTGTGACCTACTCCATCATTCCTATGTATTTTGTATCTTAGTATTACTGTGTCCCGTTGATTATCATCATTCCACCAGGTTTCTGTGATGCCTATTATATCAATATCCTCATTTAATATCAGGCACTCAAGTTCACCCATCTGAGTATTTACTTGTATACAAATGATAGAAGTCTACTTATAAAATGTCAATATTTAGCTGTCTGCCTTCATGTGATATAATTGAACGAGACTCTTTTTCGTTTGACTGTTTTTCTTCAGCTCCTACTTGTACTTTATCAACTTCAATCCGCTCCTTTTTACTAGGACAGAGAGAATCCCTGTTAATAGATCCTCCCCTAAGGGATGTATGTGCTCCTCTGCACCTGTCAACTGTCCCCCTGCTCTTAGTTTAAAAACTCCTCTACAACTTTTTTAATTTTATATGACAGCAATCCCGTTCTGTTTTAGTTTAAGCCCAAAAGGATCTCCAGTTCCTAATAAACCTAAAACCTCCTCCTTACACCATCGTCTGATCCATGCATTGAGACCCTGCAGTTCTGCTTGTCTAATTGTCCTGAACATGGAACTGGAAGCATTTCAGAGAATGCTACCATGGAGGTTCTGGACTTAAATCCTTTACGTAGCAGCCTAAATTTGGCCTCCAGGACCTCTCTCCTATCCCTATGTCACTGGTACCTACATGTACCAGCACCAGCGGCTCCTCCCCAGCACTATACATAAGTCTATCTAGATGTCTTGAGAGTTCCACAACCTTTGCACCCGGCAGGCAATTCATCATGGCGTTCTCCCAGGCATCACAAACCCACTACCTATATTTCTAATAATCAAATCCCCCAATACTATTACCTGTCTGTTCCTAATAAGTCATCTCCCTCGGAGGGGGATCCTCAGTGCGAGAGGATACCATGGCATCATCTGCAAGGAGGGTCCCAACTATGTGACTGTTTCTCTCCACTCCAGCTTGATGTTCTCCTTCCTGGAGACTTTCATCCTCCGCAACACCATAAAGGCCGTCAGATTGGGAGTGGGACCGCTCTACTGTGTCCCGGAAAGTCTTGTCTATGTACATCTCTGTCTCCCTAAGCTCCTCCAGCTCAGCCACTCTGCTGTCAAGAGACTGTACGCTGTCTCTGAGAGCCATGAGCTGCTTGCACTGAATGCACACATACACCACCTGCCCACAAGGCAGGCAATCATATACGCTGCATTCAGTGCAATAAACTGGTTAGCTCCCCCTCTGCTGCTGAATCCACATAGTATAGATTAATGCAATATTGATCTACACAACCAGAATGATCTTCTACTGACTTGGAAAAATTAACTCTTACTTACAACAATACATCTTGGAAATCCATTTGGGGAAGGGTGGCAATTCAAGATCTTAAAGTGTTATTTGTTAAAGGCTTTTCTAAAACTTCTATAACCTACAAAAAAATCTTAACCATTCCAGTCAAACAAGTGGTTCCCCTTGAAGTGAAAAACAACAGCTGCCCTAGCAGACTGAAGAAATCTGCATAGAGTAGAGTAATGATCAACCCCAGAGAGGAATATTACCTACATGCTACTGAGCAAGGGACCTAAGCATTCTTTGAGATGAACACTGATTTGCATTTTAAAATGCCAAACTCATTTTCTTCATTACAAGAGCAATATTTAAGAGCATGAAGTATTGTCTTCACAAAACATTCTCTCTTTAGTGGTGTGTTCTTACCTCCCAAATTAAAAAAAAAAAAAAGAGTACCAAGTGAACAGCAATTATGAAAATGAGGAAATGGTAGCACCTAACCACAGCCAAAAATAACATGGAGAACAGACTCTCTGCAAGCTTCCCAACACAAATGTAACAATGCACATCAATCCTGACCTACTACCCGTTTTGTATCTTCAAAATACACTAAAAATCATATAGTGGTTTTGAGGTACAGACAGGCATCCATAGGGCAGTGTTTTCCAATGCATGGGGCACTTCCTCAAGGGGGGTACAAGGGAGAGCACACACGCATGCACCTTCAAAATGTGAAATGTGCGCAGCTGATGAAGAGACATCTACCAGAGTTTTCAATAAGCCATATACAACAACTCTAATGTGTGAACTGCCCCACTAATTTCAATGAGTACTAAATCTAACACCACCAGTGATATTTTAAATGTCAACATTGTTAACTATTTCACTGCTCAACCCCATGAAAAAAAGGAGAGGAAATATGTTATGAAGATCTACACCAGCATTTTCCAAAACAGGAGGAAGAATGAAGGACTAGCCAGGAGAGCATAGGAAGTGTATAAAAATGCATACATTAACATTGGTAGGCTTTAAACACCACATAGCGGGGTTGCTATGATTTACAACTGGTTTATTTTTCTAAAGGGGTTTTTCAGTTTTGAAAAGCATGGGAAACACTGCATTAAGAATTAGTTTAAAGACTAGCAAACTCAAGTCTTTAGAGTGCACTATTCTTCACCATAGGGTCACCTAGCACTATGATACTTTAAAACATTTATTATTTTAAAACATTTAATATTTTTTAAAACATCTCTTTCGTGAGATTTTGTTGTGATCAGAAGAGCTGGGAGACTTTTTTTTTTTTTTTTTAAATAAACGGCAGGTAAAAATTAACTGCCGATACACGTGTTGACGAAAGACCAGAACAAAAAGCCTCCTGCTGCAAGTGGCCTGCACAGGCTACTATCTGAAATGATAAATATGTGAATGGAATGACCACATTTTGCAACAGACAGAAAAACAAGACAGCCAGATTTTTTTTTTCTTGCTTAACAGAAGAAAACATTCCCTTATGTTATTAATACCTTGAATTATAACCAATAGGTATTTTGGTTATTAAACAAGTCACAGCCAGTAGCCTTTACACACACATGAGGTTACTAATTTTGGTTACCTTCAGCGTCTTGGACATGCAGATACTGAGCATGCTCAGAATTTAGCTTTGGGGATTTTTTTAAATTGGTATGTAACTCACCAGCAGCTATGGCCCAGTAAACTTCTGATCCATTCAATAACTCACCACATGCTATGGCAGAGTAAACTGGTGATCCTGGAACTTGAAGTAAAATTCGAAATGGAGCAACGCGTGCGTTAGAATCTAGCACTGCATCCAGGGCACCCACCAGACGACC
Source organism: Emys orbicularis (assembly GCF_028017835.1). Taxonomy (NCBI): domain Eukaryota; kingdom Metazoa; phylum Chordata; order Testudines; family Emydidae; genus Emys; species Emys orbicularis. The sequence continues at coordinate 250,025,553 of NC_088683.1, forward strand.
TGAACACACACACAAAAGGAGAAGGACATGTTTTAATTACTGCAGCACCAACTCCCACCGAGGCCAGTTTATCACTATTAGACCTATTCGCGTTTAAGACCCTCAAATTAAGCACTGAACAAAATTATAACAAAGCTCTCTAACATTGGCTTGTAAAATGGAGAAGTGTTCAAATGCACCAGAGACTAGGGGGCCAGGCAGACCAATCGGAAGACCAAGTTTTTACGCTTCTAGTTCGTTTATTATGCCATATATACATATGACTAACAGAAGCTTTGAAACCTAAGCTATGGTTAGAATACATAAACATGTATTATTTAGAACAGTCTCAAATGCATTGCGTCTCAGATTCTGTTCCATAATAATTGGCTCCTGAGAAAAACAAGTCTTAGCATATTATTGCTATCTGTTTGAACTGGAGTCATGAATTTGCAGGTGAAAATATAACACAAAGTACCAAACCCTCTCCAATTATTACAGGAAAAACAATCCGGAAAAAAAAATGAAAATTCCTCCAACTACAAAAGATGAGCACTTAAAATGTGCATTCCCCCGTTGCCGCATAAAAGGTTCTAATTCTGTAAGATGATCTTAAAATTCTGTATTTTGCCAACAATAATAATACAATTAGGAGCGCCCTATGAGTCCGCATCCTGTCATCAGAGGATGGGCAACGGCACCGCACAGTCTAGCCTGCAAGTTTCAAAATATTGAAGACCATGTGATTAACAAAGAAAGAAACAGCCCAGAGACTAATTTTTTCATACTGATAAAAAACCTATGAGTAGGGATTTTTAAAAGCATTTAGTTTAGGCCTCACCTTGGTCCCATTTAAGTCATTGGCAAAAGTTAGACCAAGCACTTCTGAAAATCCTGATAAAAGGTCAGACTTGTGAAATATGGTTATTTTTAGAGAATACAAGAAATGCACCCATACAATGAAGCCATGTAAGTACATGGGAAACGAAGGGTATTTATCTTGTTTCTCGGTTTGTGCAAATTAAATTCCCTTTTCTGTCCCTGAATGACTGATCACAGCAGCCAATTCCTCTTTTCACTCTGTACTTCTGCTTACCAGTTCCATAATGTTCACTAACTGTAATGAACCAAGTTTCCAACTGAACACAAGTACTAAATAAATGAAAATAATAAATACCACCCACTCCCCGGATCGGCCAGTTTAGCCACAGTTTAAATATTATAATAACAAAGTACTGAGAAGCCAAAACTAAGAAGAATCCCTTGAATATATTATTATATTTTAAAAAAAGATCTGAGCCAGGTTCATACACAAACTCCAATGATGATTCACTGGAATATATATCTGAAGTCTCCCTCTTCAGTTAGTTTTGTATTTTCATAATTAATATCATACATTAGGAGCCTGACTGAACTTCCATTAGTTTCTATGGAAAGACTCTCATACACTTATGTGGGATTTAGATTAGGCCCCAATCTATTTTTAATTTGGGTAGGACGGAAGGCCCTTTCTAGTTTCACAAGTAACAATGTTGTCTAGATTTCTGATCTCACATATCTGCTGCTGATTCCAGGGCAGTAAAACAAAGGTGCACCAGTGATGCAGAATAGGCAATTTGTGCACATTTCACACCTGTATTTTGATTATTTTCTTCAAGAGAGAAAAATATTAAGTATTTAGTGCAGGTTAAAACAATTTCCTAATTTGACGTAAAAGCATATCAATAATCTTTCTGAGGTAGCCTCATTACTATGCTTTAGCACGTCTATTTTTGAGGTGCTACAGCAATGGCATAGGTTGAAATTTAACTGAACAAGCTCCAAAAATAGATCTTTCAATAATTAATCGGCGAGAGCTATAAAAACTATGCAACGTTAGCCAAAACTTGTACATTAACCTGGTGAAGATTGAGTACAAAGTTTAATATTAAAGAAAGGATGAAAGCTACTTAAATTATTCAAATGGTGCTGCTTTCCAAGTGTTTTTTCTATCATATAAAAGCTGAACTCCGCTTAATACTTGTAACATACAACTGCACAGTGCTTCCCCCTGAATGGACCAATAAAAGCATGCAAACAAAAGAACTTTCTAAAAGGACACAATTTGAATTTTAAAATCAACTTTTTCTTTAGATTTTTTTTTTTTAAGTTTCTGATAGAGCACCCTTTAAAACAGTCCTTTTTTTAAAAAAAAAATATTTTTCTTATATATATACACACACACACATACACACACACACACATATCACTCTCCTGTTGATGTTTGAGGGTCTTCTTAACCAGGAAGGAACGGAATGACTTTTACAGGAAAAAGCAAATCTTACTATCCATAAAAGCCTATCAAATAAAACAAACTAGGGAAAAAAAGAAAAATATGTTTTACTAACTTTATTATAGTAATCATAGGTCTTTCTTGATACCATGTATGGAACAAAAATTTCAGAAGTAAATATGATTTTCAAGTTCATTGCATTCTTTTAAACAATACTACTACCAGCTCTCTATTTCAATTTTTCAGCTTCAAACAATGCAAAACCATTTCAGGGGGGGAAAAAGCCACCGAGAATAAAACGCAGTTGATTTTTTACTGCACTACAGAAAGCTGCAGCCACAGGTTTTCTAGTTAGACTTCAGAGTCCAGAAACAGATCATCTCATGAACATCACAAGTCTTTTCATGATTTTATCAAGATTACAAAGAATGTTGAAATGCAAGGGGAAGGTCCAAATCCAATGTGGACGTCAGACAAAGCTGGGGGGGGGGGGGGGAGAGAGAGAAGAAAATTGTTTTTCTGCTTTAAAATCAGTTTGTGCTCAATAACAAACACTTTCCCTGGACATGGGATTTCAAAGCAAGTGTTTAACTTGTATTCTTATGGAAACAAACAGCTCTCTAAAACAAAATTTGCACTCTTCCTGTAGATCATGAATCTTAACTACAATTTTTGTTTAGTTACATTTCAAATATCTATCTTTATGCACATTTTACACAACCTAAATAGTGCAAATCAAATACTGCAAAGTTATACCTTATATGGAAAGTACAACCAAATTAGAATTACAATAAAAGTTTCTAATCTGAAATCCATTTTATAGAGTTCACATTATTTTATGCACACCAGTTCAATAAATAAATCAATCCAAGTACAAGCTAGCAGGAGACTGAAGCACTATTTTCAGATCCTGTGACAGATAGGCAGTGTCTTTGCTTTACCAAGATCATAGTGTAATCTAATCAGCCTGGACGCAGCATGCTACATAACTGTATGATTAGGTCTTCTTATTCACGTTAATCCCAACTCTGTGTGTAACACAGCTGTGCACACTTTTTTTTTTTTTCCTTTTTTGTGGGGGGGGGGGGAGGAGGGGGAGAAAATTAAAGTGATACCTTTCTGGTTATCAAATAAACTTGCAGAAGTATGATCCACCATTTGAGCTTAATCTGTATTTACCTGAAACCTCAAAGAGAAGAAGATATCACAAATTGCTATGTATGACCCTATACTTTGAGTACCACAACTCACAGCTACAATCTAGAAAAGGACCAATTACAGTAAAGTCACCTGAAAAACACTGATTTCTATGTAAACGTATTTATTCAAACTCTCAGGAATGCAGATTTCTCTAAATTGGTGTGAATTATCCATATGATATTTGAAGCATTCCATTAAACTTTGAGAGACTGGATGTTCGAAAATGAAAGGTGGACTCAAAATTAAACACTTTGAAATCTGGGTTTGTGAAAAATATTGATTCTTTCCATCTGTCAATTCAAGATTTTGGGGATGTAATCTAAGATGTAGTTAATTAACACAGGTCAGGCAGCACCTGATCCACAGATCTCTCTTCAAAGAACAAAAGGCTATCTCTGCCCATCTACACTGCACCTACCAAGTCTTTAGGTAAAACTAAGGTAAAGTATTAAAAAGTGCTTATGTGCCCACTTACAAAAGTGGCCTGGGCAGTTAGGATCCTAAGAGTTTTTTGAAAGTCAACAGGACTAGAAGCCTAAATGCTCAAGCCACTTTTGAAAAAGTCACTTAGGGTGTATCTACACTAGGACTAGAAGGTGGTATTGCAGCAAGCGTAGGCATACCCAAGCAAGTTTTGGTTGAGTTAGCTCACTAAGGCCTCGTCTACACTACCAGGGTAAGTCGACCTAAGTTACGCTACTCCAGCTATGTGAATAACGTAACTGGAGTCAATGTAGCCCAGGTCGACTTACTGCGGTGTCTACACTGCTCTGTGTTGATGGAAGACGTTCTCCGGTCAACTTACCTTACTCCTCTCGTTCCGGTGGAGTACCGGAGAGCGCTCTGCAGTCCATTTAGCAGATCTTCACTAGACCTGCTAAATCGAACCCTGCTGCATTGATCACTGCAGCATTGATCCCTGGTAAGTATAGACATAGCCTAAAAAAATAGCAGTGTAACCACAGCAGCATGGACTAGCCCATAGATGCTGGAACTAGGGGTGCTGGGGGTGCAGCAGCACCCCTGGCTTAAAGTTTCCATTATATACAGGGTTTACAGTTTGGTTTAATAGCTCTCAGCACCCCCACTATACACATTGTTCCAGCACCACTGGACTAGCCACTCAGTACAATCCTATCTAGGACGCTGGATAGACACCTGGGCAGCTAGCTCAGGCTGCTGCAGTTGCACTGCTCTTTCGATGGAGCTAGCTCGATACAGTTAGCTCAGGTATGCCTACACATGCTGTAATTACTCCTCCTGATTACTGTGTAGTCACACCCCTCGGGTGCTTTTGAAAACTGTAACTAGTCTAGCAGCAGATTCCAGATTCAAGGGTTTACAAAAGAGCCAAGCTTGCTATAAAATTCTAGCTCTACTAGCACATTATTTTGCTCTGATATATCCATACTCAGTAGTTCATTAAGCATTTTAGTGCCATGTGCCATCCCTGCCTCTCAGGCTACGTCTTCACTATCCGCCTGAATCGGCGGGTAGAAATCGATCTCTCGGGGATCGAATTATCCCCGAGAGATCCACGACGAGACGCGACAATCGATCCCCAAATCGACGCTTGTACTCCACCAGCGCAGGTAGGAGTAAGCGCCATCGATGGGGGAGCCGTGGAGGTCGATTTGCCGCCGTCTTCACAGCAGGGTAAGTCGGCTCGGATACTTCGAATTCAGTTACGCTATTCGCGTAGCTGAATTTGCGTATCTTAAATCGACCCCCCCTCCCCCCGTAGTGAAGACGTAGCCTCATATCCTCTCTCATCCAGAAGCTTATAAACATAATCAAAACAGGAAGATGGGAGCAAAACGAGTGGTCAGGTAAAAATGAAATGCTTTTACACGAAAGAGTAATAAATACACTGAATTAAAACAAGATGCTTCCATCTGTTGCAACATGAGTGAGGTTCAAATTCAGGATGACAGCTAATGGTTGTGAGAAACACTTTCTGCTCTACATCCCAGACTACAGCGATGAGACTTTGGGCAAGAAGAAATACGTGGGGAAAAAAATCACGTCAAGAAAATACAGAAGTTATGTCTTATCTAAAACTTTTAGAAATAAAAATTGACAATGAAATAACTTCTGAATTGAATTAAGTATTATTCACCCTAGTTCCCTCACAATATAGCTTATTATTTTTGTTGCAAAGTAACATCTGAACAGCTCAAGGCACTTTGCAAACAGCAAATTAGAAAGTTACAATACCCTGTGAGGTTGGCAGTTACCTGTATGCTACAGATGGGCAAAGTGGTTAAGCAACTTGCCTGTTATCATAGAGGAACTCAGCAGAGCCAGGAGGAGAATCCAAACCTTCCAACTCATAGACCCCAATTTTTCCCTTATGCTCTGGCTGCTTTACAGGTAGCTTAACTGGTCTCTCCCTAAGGATTCAACCTGCAAAAGGGGAATCCCTGGGTGGGGTAGAACTATTATAACTGCACTGTTCTGTTGATTCCCTCTGAAGCATCTGGCACTGGCCAGTGTCAGAAGACAGGATACTGGGTCAGATGGACCATTGGTCTGACTCAGTATGGCCATTCTTATTTTCTTACCAGCTCTACACCACCCTTCTGAACCTCTTAGCACAAGTGATGTGCCTAGGAAAAAAGGCATGTGGATGGAAACTGCTGTGTTCCAGCTATCAGAACATTCCATTGGGTTCACAGGCAGCTGGACAGAACTAATTGGAGCAGTCTACGGCTGGTCCAACTCCAGGACAGGTAGCAGCATAAAGGCAGCTTAAAGCACCTTTGCATCCCCCTACTTCTGATCTGCACTGAGCTCATTTCTGATGTGGCTCAGGATCTGGCCCCCATCCTTGTGGGTTAAATATAGGCAAAGAACTGTGTTCTGGTGAACAGGTGTTTGGTATAGCAGGCAGGGGAACATCAAAACAAGGAAAACTTAACACCAAAATTGGCATCAAGTTCTTCCTAGAACCAGTACAACATGACACTCTGATTGCTTGCAGCAGTTCTAAATGTTTTAGTCATGCAGCAGTGATGTTTAACAGATTCTTGCTTTCACTCATACTTCACTGAGGAACTTCTGCTTTATAGCTCTATAATATCAGGAACATTTTCAGTTACACAGACAGCTAAAGACTAGTGGATAAATTCTACCCTAGTTTACATCTCATACAAACATCTGTTTAACTCACCGAGATTGCACAGGGTACAAATAGGGCAGGTTTCAAGCCAACAAGACACACATACAGTGGTGTATTTCTTACTAGCTTTCTCAATTCAACTCAACAGAATTTATACAGATAGCAAGGAAAGATATTTAAAGGGGGGGGGAGAAATTAATACTACACTAATCCTGCTGTCACAAAATAAAATAATAATAATAATAATAATAATAATAATTTCCTTGGTGATGATGCTGGTTTTACCACATTTGAAAAAAAGCTCACGAAGCTAGATTTCAGAACTAAGGGCAAACGTTTATGCATGTGTAATACATTACACAGGAGTAATCCCACTGAAGTCAGAGGGACTACTTTCATGTGTGTTTGCAGGATCAGGCCCTTCGACGCCTAAGCAACAAGTCAGTGCCTTAAATTACTTTTTCACCATGTAAAAGTGAACTGAAACTACAATTGTTTGTGTTACTTCTTAAACTGAGTATCCAGCATTATGTTCTTTGTGAAGTTGGAAGTTATCATATCCCAGCAAACTAAATTTTTACTTTTAATGGTATTATTTCACAAGTTTTCTTCAATGTTTTCTGTGGCTTTATATTACTCTGAGGGTTAGCTACCCATTTGTTTCATACGCTAATATCCTTGGAAATTCAAGATACGATCATGGGGTCTGCTGTCATAGGAGTGCTGTAGGAGAGTGAAAGGGATGTGATATAGGAAGGGGGAGGAGGAAGGAGCAGAAGTATGCACATGCTTCCCCACTTCCTAAAAACCCAGACTGTACTTCTCCTAGTGTGTTATGAAAGAACAAATATGTACCATGACCCCCTCTTCTTCTCAGGCCATTTTTCCAAGTATGCTTTTTCCACATAATTCTTGCAGAGGGTTGTCACATTTATTTTAAACAGGAGTCAACATGACAGCAGCCTAAGATATACTAAGATAAGGCTGCAGTCCAGTTGGTTCTAAAGTCCACAGAGATAAAGGCTCTGTCATACTACAAGTCTAGAAAAACGGTTTCCAGCCTAAAATTAATGTACCTGATAAATATGTGGGACATACATGCTCCCTTTTGATAGTCCCCTAAATTACCACAATATAAATTCTGTTGAATACTGTCAAAAAAGAATCCCTCACACACATTTTGTTGGTGCCATATAATGCACCCACAAAGTTATTAGAAGCTGTGACGTTATTGACATAAATTGGGACCATATAGATCATTGTTGCAACCAAGGTCCTGTAGTGGCACCCAAATCTTGTATAAAGGGGGTCAAATGGGGTGTCTTAGACAAGGTCAGGGTTTACTGGTTATGATTATGCTGTCTATATGTGTGTATCAGTTTTGTAGTTGAAGTTATGAATCTTGGCACTATACTGTCTGTATGGCAAACTTATGCTATGCTTCTGGGTGACATCCCAGACAAGCTGGGATTAGCTCTGCCTAGCCTCCTTGATGGCCCATTAAGGACCATCAGCTATACAATGGACCCATGGAGAGAAGGCAGATACGCCTTGTAACTCAGCAAAGTATGCAGGAACTGGCCCATATGACTCCAGACTCCATGTTGCTGTAATTTTCCACAGTAAGAACAAAGAGGTGTTCTTACACCTGGAAAAGACTATAAAAGGCTGATGCCTCATCTCCATTTTGTCTTCAATCCTGCTTCATACCTCTGGAGGAACTTTACTACAAGCTGAAGCTTTGAACAAAGGACTGAGGACCCATCCCAGTGGGGGTGTGTTCCAGAGACTTGATTTGAACCTGCAGTTTATTCCATCGCTGCTGCAAGCCTGAACCAAGAACTTTGCCATTACTGTATGTAATTGATTCCATTTAACCAATTCTAACTCTCATCTCTATCTTTTTCCCTTTTAAGAATAAACCTTTAGATTTTAGATTCTAAAGGATTGGTAACAGCGTGATTTGTGGGAAAGATCTGATTTGTATATTGACCTGGATCTGGGGCTTGGTCCTTTGGGATCGAGAGAACCCTTTTTGTGTATATTGGGATATTGGTTTTCATAACCATTTATCCCCATAACGAGCGGCACTGGTGGTGATACTGGGAAACTGGAGTGTCTAAGGAAATTGCTTGTGAGGTTGCGGTTAGCCAGTGGGGTGAGACCGAAGTCCTCTTAGTCTGGCTGGTTTGGTTGCCTTAGAGGTAGAGAAACCCCAGCCTTGGGCTGTAACTGCCCTGTTTTAGCAATTTGTCCTGAGTTGGCACTCTCAGTTGGGTTCCGCCAGAACCGCATTGTCACAGTGGCGTAGTCGTGCTTGGATCCACAGAACCAGGTCAATTAAGCTTTGGGTCAGAACCCCACGCTATCCAAATTTGAATTTCGGGATTGAGAGTTTTGTGGGTTAAAGAGCTGCTGCAATGGCTGAGCAAAGAGCATATGAGGGACTTGGCAAAAAAGCCCTGGAAAATTTGTGCTCAGAACAGAGGATAAGCTTTAGAAAGAAAGCTACAAAGGAAGAACTGAGAAATCTGTTAATAGCCAGTGATCAGGGGGCGAGAGCACAGCCCTTACCTGAGGCTACAGAAGATGCAGAAAAAATTAGAGTGCAAAAGGCAACAAGTAAACTGCAACTTGAGCATGAACAGAAGCTAGCAGATCTTCGATTGCTGGAGAAGCAAAAAATAGCAGAATTAGAAGAGAGATCTCGTAAGGGGCGTCTAGAGCTGCTCGCTGCTGAACAAGAGACCCGCAAGATGGAACAGGAGACTCACAAGATGGAACAGGAGACGGCCAGACTTCAGCTCCAAGTAATGGAAGAGCGGAGAAAGTCATCCCCACCTGGTACTCCACTTCCCCCCCGCCATGAGAAAAACTGGGAAAGGATGTGTCCCATTTACAACGATACTGAGGATATAGAGGAGTTTTTGTCTACCTTTGAACGCCTCTGCAGTCTCTACCAGATCCCCGAGGGTCAGCGAATGCCTATCCTGCTGACCAGACTGACTGGAAAAGCCAGGGAGGTATTTAATGAATTGGGGGAAGAAGAAGCCTTGGATTATGAGCGGTTTAAGGATTCTGTGTTAAGGCGGTTCAGGGTTACTCCTGAATCCTACAAAAATAACAGGAGTATTTGTGGCACCTTAGAGACTAACAAATTTATTAGAGCATAAGCTTTCGTGGGCTACAACCCACTTCTTCGGATGCATATAGAGTGAACCATATATTGAGGAGATATATATACACACACATACAGAGAGCATGAACAGGTGGGAGTTGTCTTACCAACTCTGAGAGGCCAATTAAGTAAGAGAAAAAAATCTTTTGAAGTGATAATCAAGATGGCTCAGTACAGACAGTTTGATAAGAAGCAAGTGTGAAAATACTTACAAGGGGAGATAGATTCAATGTTTGTAATGGCTCAGCCACTCCCAATCCCTATTTAGCCCTGAGTTGATTGTGTCTAGTTTGCATATCAATTCCAGCTCAGCAGTCTCTCGTTGGAGTCTGTTTTTGAAGTTTTTCTGTTTTAAGATAGCCACCCGCAGGTCTGTCAAAGAATGGCCAGACAGGTTAAAGTGTTCTCCCACTGGTTTTTGAGTATTATGATTCCTGATGTCAGATTTGTGTCCATTAATTCTTTTGCGTAGAGACTGTCCGGTTTGGCCAATGTACATGGCAGAGGGGCATTGCTGGCACATGATGGCATATATCACATTGGTAGATGTGCAGGTGAACGAGCCACCGATGGTATGGCTGATGTGATTAGGTCCTATGATGATGTCACTTGAATAGATATGTGGACAGAGTTGGCATCGGGCTTTGTTACAAGGATAGGTTCCTGGGTCAGTGTTTTTGTTCAGTGATGTGTGGTTGCTGGTGAGTATTTGCTTTAGGTTGGGGGGTTGTCTGTAAGCGAGGACAGGTCTGTCTCCCAAGATCTGTGAGAGTAAAGGATCATCTTTCAGGATAGGTTGTAGATCTCTGATGATGCGCTGGAGAGGTTTTAGTTGGGGGCTGAAGGTGACAGCTAGTGGTGTTCTGTTATTTTCTTTGTTGGCCCTGTCTTGTAGGAGGTGACTTCTGGGTACTCGTCTGGCTCTGTTATGGCTGACTTAGAACAACGCTTCCTTAGCTCTCGTCCCCTAACGCCCCTACTCTACTTGCGCTACATTGATGACATCTTCATCATCTGGACCCATGGAAAAGAAGCCCTTGAGGAATTCCACCATGATTTCAATAATTTCCATCCCACCATCAACCTCAGCCTAGATCAATCCACACAAGCGGTCCATTTCCTGGACACTACTGTGCTAATAAGCGATGGTCACATAAATACCACCCTGTACCGGAAACCTACTGACCGCTACACTTACCTACATGCCTCCAGCTTCCATCCAGGACACACCACACGATCCATTGTCTACAGCCAAGCTCTAAGATATAACCGCATTTGCTCCAATCCCTCAGATAGAGACAAGCACCTACAAGATCTCTATCAAGCATTCTTAAAACTACAATACCCACCTGCTGAAGTGAAAAAACAGATTGACAGAGCCAGACGAGTACCCAGAAGTCACCTCCTACAAGACAGGGCCAACAAAGAAAATAACAGAACACCACTAGCTGTCACCTTCAGCCCCCAACTAAAACCTCTCCAGCGCATCATCAGAGATCTACAACCTATCCTGAAAGATGATCCTTTATTCTCACAGATCTTGGGAGACAGACCTGTCCTCGCTTACAGACAACCCCCCAACCTAAAGCAAATACTCACCAGCAACCACACATCACTGAACAAAAACACTGACCCAGGAACCTATCCTTGTAACAAAGCCCGATGCCAACTCTGTCCACATATCTATTCAAGTGACATCATCATAGGACCTAATCACATCAGCCATACCATCGGTGGCTCGTTCACCTGCACATCTACCAATGTGATATATGCCATCATGTGCCAGCAATGCCCCTCTGCCATGTACATTGGCCAAACCGGACAGTCTCTACGCAAAAGAATTAATGGACACAAATCTGACATCAGGAATCATAATACTCAAAAACCAGTGGGAGAACACTTTAACCTGTCTGGCCATTCTTTGACAGACCTGCGGGTGGCTATCTTAAAACAGAAAAACTTCAAAAACAGACTCCAACGAGAGACTGCTGAGCTGGAATTGATATGCAAACTAGACACAATCAACTCAGGGCTAAATAGGGATTGGGAGTGGCTGAGCCATTACAAACATTGAATCTATCTCCCCTTGTAAGTATTTTCACACTTGCTTCTTATCAAACTGTCTGTACTGAGCCATCTTGATTATCACTTCAAAAGATTTTTTTCTCTTACTTAATTGGCCTCTCAGAGTTGGTAAGACAACTCCCACCTGTTCATGCTCTCTGTATGTGTGTGTATATATATCTCCTCAATATATGGTTCACTCTATATGCATCCGAAGAAGTGGGTTGTAGCCCACGAAAGCTTATGCTCTAATAAATTTGTTAGTCTCTAAGGTGCCACAAATACTCCTGTTATTTTTGCGGATACAGACTAACACGGCTGCTACTCTGAATCCTGAATCCTACAGAGTTAAGTTTAGAAAGTTTAAGATGTCTAATGATTGTACTTTTGTAGAATGTGCTCATAAGCTGATGGGTTTTGTTAAAAAGTGGGTTATGGGAGCCAAGGCACATGGGAATTTTGAAAAACTGCTGGATTTAATAACTTTGGAACAGTTCTTAGACATTGTGCCTGACCATGTGAGAGCAGCTGTGTGTGACAGGGACCCTGAGTCGGTCCTACGGGCAGCAGAGATTGCAGATGCCCACACCCAAAACAGGGCTCGGGAAGGGTGTAAAACCCCGGGGAAAACTAATCCCCATTCTCCCCAGTTCAAAAGGAGGGAAGGATTTAAAAGCAAACCTGACTCTTCTAAAGGAGTTCAAGGGGGCCCGGAGGGTAGGAACTCACATCCCAGGACGGAACAGGTTACATGCTATCACTGTGGTATGCTGGGCCACATGAGACCAGACTGCCCAACACTGAAGGGCAGCCCAAAACCAGCAACCCCAAATGCCACGGCAAATGCTAACCCTGTTGTTGTAGACTCACAGGCAAGCTACACAGAGCCCAGCTCTATTGCCCTGTATGCAAATGCTGTTTCTGTGGTCTCTGAAGAATTTGACCTTAAAACTCACATTAAAGCTAAATATGGGGGAAATAATGCAGAGTTTATTAGCAGTGCAGAAGTGAATGAAGTAAGGTGTATGGCATGGAGGGACACCGCAGCAGATATTACTCTGGTTAAAGCAAGTCTTGTCAGGAAGGAAGATTATTTTCCAGGTGAAGATGTAACTGTTGTAGCCTTCTCTGAGTATTTTGTCAGGGTGCCTTTGGCTAAAATCCACCTGAAATGGGAGGGATTTGAGGGCACCATGGTTGTGGGAGTAAAAGACACAATCCCTAAGGATATTATGATTGGAAATGATATTAAAGCTATGGTCAGTCAAGTTAATGCAAACCAGGCACAGGAGAGGATTAATCCTAAGGTTGTGTCTATAGAGGGTTTCTCCAAAAGTTTGTCTTTGGGAAGTAGCTGTTTGGCTGTGAATGAAGTTTCTGAATGTCTATCTAATGTCTCAGAAGTAAATCTGGAATTAGATCAAGCGAAGGGAGAGGAGAACAAGGAGGTTTTGGAGGAGCCTAGGCAGTCTTGCGAGCTGATGGCTTTATCTAGTCAGCAGTTTGGGAAGGCAAGGAGAGTGGAAGATGAGTGTCCCTATCCCTTACCTGTGTCCTGTGTGAAGAATAGGGATAATGAAGGGAATGTGCCTGTGTCTGTCAGGGGTATTGACTTGCCTATGGAGGAAGCTACCCCAGTCTCCAAGCAGTTGTCTGGGAACAGCCCTGTGGGCTGGGATGAGAAAAATGAAATCCCAAACTGTGTATCTAATAAAGGAAAATGTGTATCCAGCTCTTCTTTGTCTGTGGAGCAGACAGAAGGTGCCTTTCAGCCTGTGATGGTTGAGAGTAATTCAGTTGTCTCAGAGATGGTTCTGGATTCAACTAAAGCCCAGGAAGGGAGTGGTCCTAAGTCTGTGTCTGCTGGGGAGAATGGCACTGTAACTAGGTTGCATCCAGTTAGTGTCTTAGCAAAATCCCAGAGACCAGACAATTCTGGTGCTTGTATTTTGCCAGTTGCTTGTGTGTGGTTGGAGAAGGGTGTAACAACTCTGTCTGATCAGGGTGATACCCTAGCCAGGGCACAAGGAGAGCGAAAAGGTAATTTGGTTGTGGTACCTACTGACAGTTTAACAACTTGTAGCAAAAAGGAAAAAATTCTTACACTTGCGTGTGGCAAAGGAAAGAAGGATGCTTCTGACCTTTCATCTAGTGAGTCTAGGGGTTTGCCTGAAAGGGGATTATGTAGAAATTGGCCTGGTGGGCCAAAGGTGATCCTGGATGTGAGTAAGACCCAGACAGAGTCTGTTGTTGCTCAGGGAAGTGTTCCTTTAGAGCAAGCCCTAGGTGAAGAGGGTAAGGGCAGAATTTCTGTGAGGGGTGAATTGCTGCTTAGAAAAGCTCCTGGGGAAAGGAATCCTCATGGTAATCTGTGCAAGCAGTTCCCTGCAACTGAGGGGTGTGAGAGTGATGTAATCAAGGAAGTTTCAGTTCCTAGCAGCTGGAAGTTGTCTGTTGTGAATGGATCCACTGACTGTCCTTTTGAAAAATCCAGTGTGGGTAGCTTTGAGAAGGTCTCAGAGGAAGTAAAAGTTGTTAAGGAATTGAGGCAGCCCTATGACCAAGTGGCTGTGTGGGGCCAACTTGTTGGAAAGACAATGGTGTTGGAACAGGAATGTCTCCATTCTGATTTTTTCAATGAGCAGTTTGTGCTTCAGGGTCTGAGAACAGATTTGGTTACTGATGTGACAGAGCAGAGCAGTTTTATGGCTAAAGGCTTGAGGATGCAGGGGAGAGCAAGCAAACTCTCCCCGTCAGACTCTTTGGGTTTGTGTGGTATCTCTTTAAGACAGAGTCCAGCCTTGGGAAGGATAGCAGTTAAGGATATGAAAACTGATGGACTGGCTCCTGTCTGTGGTAATGCAAATTACTTGCCTGGCTGGGAGAGGAAGGACTTGCTAATAGCTGTTAGCACAGAGAGCCCACCCCATCAGCCAGGGAATTCTGTTAAGCAAGAGAAATCAGGGTTTGATCCTGCAGGACAAGGAGGAAAGAGAAAACTGAATTTGGCAAAGGGAAGCCACAGGCTAACCCTAGAATGCCCAAACTCCAGTGGTATTGAGCCAAAAATGGGGCATGACAAACATGATTGTAAATGGACATTCGCAATGAATTTGTTGTTATTGCTGATGGCAATTTTTGTAACACATGTGTTGCTATTACCACAAACTGTAAAAGTGTACAATGCGCATAATCTTTTGGAGAATCCTTTGAACATGTTAAAAGGAATACCTGAGAACACAATTTATGTTAAAAGGCCTTGTTATGCTGATGTTTCACAGTTAATGCCTGTAAACAATATTGGAACTTTTCACAGGAGAAAAGACATTCCAGACCTAATGTGCTGTATGAAAAGGAAAACTGAGGCACACTACCATATTGCTTTCAGGGATAAATGCCAAGATTCCTGTACTATGAAGAACATTAATATCTGCATTTATTTGATGTTAATTGGGTTCCAAACATTTGCCCGAGCATGTATGAATAAAGTAGCTGTTTTCTTTAGCTCTTGGCAAGATCGCATGAGACATACAGGAACCATACTGCGAGAGCAGATCCAATCCACTATTGTTCTAACTAAGTTTTACCTTGAGTTTGTAAAGAGGTTCAGTCATGTTGTTGAACATGACTTTGATAAACCATTTCTGTTATACACTGGTACGGCTTCTATCCCAATACTAGCTGTAGTGAGACAGAACCCAGGATGGGGAGCTCTTGGGATGCAGTCAGTGATGTTTGTGTCATCCCTTCCTGCATCCATTTTGCGTCGGGGGTGTGACGTTATTGACATAAATTGGGACCATATAGATCATTGTTGCAACCAAGGTCCTGTAGTGGCACCCAAATCTTGTATAAAGGGGGTCAAATGGGGTGTCTTAAACAAGGTCAGGGTTTACTGGTTATGATTATGCTGTCTATATGTGTGTATCAGTTTTGTAGTTGAAGTTATGAATCTTGGCACTATACTGTCTGTATGGCAAACTTATGCTATGCTTCTGGGTGACATCCCAGACAAGCTGGGATTAGCTCTGCCTAGCCTCCTTGATGGCCCATTAAAGACCATCAGCTATACAATGGACCCATGGAGAGAAGGCAGATACGCCTTGTAACTCAGCAAAGTATGCAGGAACTGGCCCATATGACTCCAGACTCCATGTTGCTGTAATTTTCCACAGTAAGAACAAAGAGGTGTTCTTACACCTGGAAAAGACTATAAAAGGCTGATGCCTCATCTCCATTTTGTCTTCAATCCTGCTTCATACCTCTGGAGGAACTTTACTACAAGCTGAAGCTTTGAACAAAGGACTGAGGACCCATCCCAGTGGGGGTGTGTTCCAGAGACTTGATTTGAACCTGCAGTTTATTCCATCGCTGCTGCAAGCCTGAACCAAGAACTTTGCCATTACTGTATGTAATTGATTCCATTTAACCAATTCTAACTCTCATCTCTATCTTTTTCCCTTTTAAGAATAAACCTTTAGATTTTAGATTCTAAAGGATTGGTAACAGCGTGATTTGTGGGAAAGATCTGATTTGTATATTGACCTGGATCTGGGGCTTGGTCCTTTGGGATCGAGAGAACCCTTTTTGTGTATATTGGGATATTGGTTTTCATAACCATTTATCCCCATAACGAGCGGCACTGGTGGTGATACTGGGAAACTGGAGTGTCTAAGGAAATTGCTTGTGAGGTTGCGGTTAGCCAGTGGGGTGAGACCGAAGTCCTCTTAGTCTGGCTGGTTTGGTTGCCTTAGAGGTAGAGAAACCCCAGCCTTGGGCTGTAACTGCCCTGTTTTAGCAATTTGTCCTGAGTTGGCACTCTCAGTTGGGTTCCGCCAGAACCGCATTGTCACAGAAGCGTTGTAGTATTACATAATTCTAGTAACCACAAAAAATCCTTTAGAAATTACCCATCTTGTTGTTCTGCAGAGTCTGTCCACTAGACGCAACAAACAAAAACACATTCCCTCTATATTCATTCCAATCTCATTTTAGCTAGTTAGTGATTTTCAGTGTTAAAGGGGCTGATGTTCACAATTTAAACAGATACAATCCATGCTGGAAGGCTAAACATTAGACTTGAAACCTCTGTTTTGATTTGCAGGTGCATTCATGGCTTTCAAGGCATTTAAAAACACACATCACCGCAGTATCTGTGTGTATGCATAACGCATGGCTCCTCCACTCTGTTTGCTGGTCCCATTTTGCTTTGTAACCTGCAAGCTCATAAGATTAGAGCAGGCAGAGCAAATAGATAATGCCACATGCACACAACAAAAAACACAAAATGTTTGTTGGTGTGGCCCAGCTGAGGAACTGGGCCTTCATATTACAGCCTTTGTTGAAGACAGAGTTATTTATGCATGTGATTCCATGTTTTAAGTTATTTGCAGCCCAAATTCACTTGTGGAGAGGTCACCTTCTTCAGGGAAAATTTAAGAAAAACATGTTTTTGAGAGAGACCTTTTAAGATGTTACAGTTAAAGAACCAAACAAGAGGGAGGGAGAGAAATATGATATCAGAATTCCAGTTGTGGGCAAGGCTACAAAAACATTTTGATTAAAGTCTAAAGGCAGGTCTACACTTAAAAAGCTGCAGTTACACTGCTGTGGCACTTCAGTTAAGATGCTACTACACCAACAGAAGAGCTTCTCCCATCAGCATAGTTAATCCATCTCCACGAGAGGCAGTAGCTATGGCGACTGGAGATGCCCTCCCATCCACACAGCACTGTCTACATCGGGGTTAGGTCAATGTAACTGCATTGCTCCGGGGTGTGAAAAATGCACACCCCTGAGCGACGTAGTTATACTGATGTAAGTTTGTAGTGGCCTAAGTTATTGAATAGCCTATTGGTTAGAAAGAATCGTTTTCTCCTATGAGGGGGAGTAGTGACAATAACTATAACACCTGTTCTAGGGAAGCTATTCCAAACCCCTAATAATTTTTGTGGTCCTTCTTTGTACTTTTTCCACTTCTAATAGATCTTGTTTGAGATGGGAAGACCAGAACTGCACATAGTATTCAAGATGTGGCCGTACCATGGATTTCTATAGTAGCATTATGATATTTTCTGTCTTATTATCTATCCCTTTACTAATGGTTCCTAACATTCTGGTAGCCTTTTTGACTTCTGCTGCACATCGAGCAGACGTTTTCAGAGAAATCTGCATGACTCCAAGATCACTTTCTTGAGTGGTAACAGCTAATTTAAACATTTTGCATGTATAGTTGGGATTATGTTTTCCAATGTGCATTATCTTGTATTTATCAACACTGAATTTCATCTGTCTTTTTCTTGACCAGTTATCCAGTTTTGAGAGATCCCTTTGTAATTTTTTGCAGTCAACTTTGGTTTTAACTATCTTGAATAATTCTGAATCACCACCAAACTTTACAACCTCACTGTTTACCCCTTTTTTCCAGATCATATTGACTATGTTGAATAACAATGGTCCCAGTACAGATCCTTGGGGGACCCCGCTATTTACCTCTCACCACTGTGAAAACTGACCATTTATTATCTTTTAACCAGTTACTGATCCATAAGAGGAACTTTTCTCTTATCCCAAGATTGCTTACTTTGCTTAAGTAAAGTGCCTTTGGTGAGGCACCTTGTCAAAGGCTTCCTGAAAGTCTAAGTACACTATATTCACAGGATCAGCCTGGTCCACGTTTGTTGACACACATACCCCTCACCCCGTCCCCTTCAAAGAATTCTAATAGATTGGTGGGACATGATTTCCCTTTACAGAATCTGTGTTGATTCTTTCCCATTATATCATGTTCATCTATGTGTCTGATAATTCTGTTTTTTACTATAAGTTCAACCAATTTGCCTGGTACTGATGTTAGGCTTACCAGCCTGAAATTGCCAGGATCAACTCTAGAGCCTGTTTTAAAAATCAGTGCTACAGTCATCTGGTACAGGGGCTGATTTAAGGGTTAAAGTTACATACCACAGTTAGTGGCACTGCTATGGGTATCCGCATGGCACCACAGTATGCCAACATCTTTATGGCTGACTTAGAACAATGCTTCCTCAGCTCTCGTCCCTTAACGCCCCTACTCTACTTGCGCTACATTGATGACATCTCCATAATCTGGACCCATGGGAAGGAGGCCCTTGACGAATTCCACCAGGATTTCAACAATTTCCACCCCACCATCAACCTCAGCCTGGACCAGTCCACACAAGAGATCCACTTCCTGAACACTACCGTGTGTGATGGTCACAAACACCATCCTATACCAGAAACCTACTGACCGCTATACTTACCTAAATGCCTCCAGCTTTTATCCAGACCACACCACACTATCCATTGTCTATAGCCAAGCCCTAAAATACAACCGCATTTGCTCCAATCCCTCAGACAGAGACAAATACCTACAAAATCTCTATCAAGCGTTCTTAAAACTACAATACCCACCTGGGGAAGTGAAGAAACAGATTGACAGAGCCAGAAGGGTACCCAGAAGTCACTTACTATAGGACAGGCCCAACAAATAAAGGAACAGAACGCCACTAGCCATCACTTACAGCCCCCAACTAAAACCTCTCCAGTGCATCATCAAGGATCTACAACCTATCCTGGAGGACGATCCCTCACTCTCACAGACCTTGGGAGACAGGCCAGTCCTCGCTTACAGACAGCGCCCCAACCTGAAGCAAATACTCACCAGCAACTACACACCACACAACAAAAACACTAATCCAGGAACCAATCCCTGCAACAAATCCCGTTGCCAACTCTGCCCACATATCTGTTCAAGGACCAAACCACATCAGCCACAGCATCAGGGGCTCATTCACTGCACATCTACCAATGTGATATATGCCATTATGTGCCAGCAATGCCCATCTGCCATGTACATTGGCCAAACCAGACGTCTCTACGCAAAAGAATAAATGGACACAAATCAGACATCAAGAATTGTAACATTCAAAAACCAGTAGGAAAGCACGTCAATCTCCCTGGACACTCAATAACAGACTTAAAAGTGGCCATTCTTCAACAAAAAAACTTTAAAAACAGACTCCAACAAGAAACTGCAGAACTGGAATTAATTTGCTAACTTGATACCATCAAATTAGGCCGGAATAAAAACTGGGAGTGGCTGGGTCACTACAAAAAGTAATTTTCCCTCTGTTGATATTCACACCTTCTTGTCAACAGTTGGGAATGGGCCACATCCACCCTGACTGAATTGGCCTCGTTAGCACTGACCCCCTACTTGGTAAGGCAACTCCCATCTTTTCATGTGCTGTATATTTATATCTGCCTACTGTATTTTTCACTCCATGCATCTGATGAAGTGGGTTATAGCCCATGAAAGCTTATGCCCAAATAAATTTGTTAGTCTCTAAGGTGCCACAAGGACTCCCCTCATTGATTATACCACAGTTAATAGTTCTGCAATTCTATTTCTGAGTTCCTTCAAAACTCTTAGGTGAACATCATCTGGACCTGGGGACTTCTTAGTTTCATTTATCAATTTGTTCCAAACCTTCTCTATTTACACCTCAATCTGGGACAGTTTCTCAGATCTGTCACCCAGAAAGAATGGTTCAGGTGTGGGAATCTACCTCACATCCTCTATGGAGAAAACCAATTGCAAAGAATTCATGTAGCTTCTTTGCAACGGGTTTACCTTCCTGGAGTGCTCCTTTAGCACCTTGAACATCCTGTGGCTGCACTGACGGTTTGGCAGGCTTCCTGCTTCTGATGTACTTAAAAAAATTTTAATATTAGTTTTTGTCTCTTTTGCTAGGTTGCTCTTCAAATACTTTTTAGGTCTGCCTAATTATACTTTTCCACTTGACTTGACAGACTTTCCTTTCTATTTTCCTCACTATGATCTGACTTCCAATTTTTAAACAATATCTTTTCGTCTCTAACCACCTCTTTTATTCTGTTTAGCGATTATGGCATTTTTTGGTCTTCTTACTGTTTAGTTTTTTAAATTTGGGTATACGTACAGTTTGAGACTCTATTATTGTTTTGTTTTTTTTAATTTCCATGCAGCTTGCCAGCATTTCACTCGTCACTGTTCCTTTTAATTTCCGTTTAACTAGTTTCCTCATGTCTGTGTAGTTCCCATTTTTTAATTTAAATGCGTATCTTTGGTATTCCCCACCCGAAGGATGTTTAATTACAGTATATTATAGTCACTATTATCGAGTGGTTCAGCTATATTTACCTCTTGGACCAGATCCTCTGCGCCACTTAGGACTAAATCAAGAATTGCCTCTCCTCTGGTGGATTCCAGGACTAGCTGTTCCCAAGAAGTCACCATTAATGGTGTCTAGAAATTTTCTCTCTGAATTCCATCCTAAGGTGACAAGTACCCAGTCAATATGGGGTTAGCTGAAATCCCCCATTATTATTGGGTTTTCTGTTTTTGTAGCCTCCCTA